>NC_134357.1:306595630-307195630 GCF_048569485.1 Anomaloglossus baeobatrachus | reverse complement strand
TGGGTTACTCACGTCCATTTTGGCAAAGTGCAGACTAGCTTTTTTATGTCTCTGTATCAGCAATGGCGCCCTCCTGGGTCTCCTGCCATAGCATTTCATTGAAATGTTGACAGATAGTTCATGCTAACACAGTTGCGCCTTGAGCCTGCAGGACAGCCTGAAATTCTTTGAACTTGATTGGGGTTGCTTATCCCTCATCTAGATTATCTTGCATTGCAGCCTTTCATTAATTTTTCCTTGTCATCTACATTCAAAGAAATTAGCTACAGTGTCATGGGCTGTAAACTTTTTGATTACGTTGAGCACCATGGATGTAACGCCTGCCTGGACCCACAGACTCAGATGGGCTGTAATGGACAGGCTAGAGGGAAGCCACTCACCAAGCAGGACCCCCAGAACCCTGAAACACTTTAACCCCTATACAGAGATTTGGAATTACACAGGGCCCAAGGTGATCACTACCTGTGGAAGGCTGCAGTCTGAGAGAGTAGTAGTGAGGCAGGGTAAGACCAGGAATAGCAGAACAGGGACAGAATCGGCAGGCAATGACGTAATCAGTAAACGAAGCAGAGGTCAAATCCGGATCGGGCAGCGAGGTACAGAAACAGCAGGCAGGAGTCGTAGTCAGGAAACAAGCAGAAGTCAGAACATGAAAATCACAGAACAGGGTGGAACAGGAACCAGAATTTCAGAACTATCTCTGGCAGTGGTCAGCAGACAGGAGGGGAATTAAGAAGGGTGTGGTGTCTTCCCATTGGTTGTAGCTGAATGATGGTAACTTCAGCTGGGAAACACACGCCACCTACAGTCAGACAGTGGTACTGCAGATCCCAAGGAAATCCAGCCCAGTGGATGAGCGGAGCCTGCGCCCACTGGCGCCACTGGCATCGACTCCTCTCCCATCACCAGCACTATCCACAGCAGGAATACGGCGTCACCTGGCGATCGGAGTAGAAGTCGCTGGTGCGGACTCCGGTGGTGACGTAACAATGGACAAAGGAACATCAATATCACTTGAGATGAACTTGTAACCTTGAGATTGCTAATATTTGTCAACAATGTTGCTTCTCGAGTCCTCAAGAAAGTTTTCTTCTTCTCTTCTCCAAGCTTAGCGTGGCACACACAGACACACAATGCAAAGTTTGAGTCAACTTCTCCCCTTTTTATCTGGTTTCAACTGTAATTTTGATATTGCCCACATCTGTTACTTGCCACAGGTGAGTTTGAATGAGCATAACTTACTTTAAACAATTTGGTTTACCCACAATTTTGGAACATGACAACAATTTGGGGGTTTTCTGTGAAATAATGTCCAATTTTACTTTTTTTTTTTTTTTTTACTCTTATTTTGGTTGTGTTGTTCCAATACTCAGAAAGGAAATAAACATGCTTATGACAAAAATGTGTAATTGCAATAATTTTCTGGGAGAAATAGTTCATTTTCTGGAATAATTTCAAGGGTGTCAACACTTTTGGCTATGATGGTATATCAGCATTTAAAATAAGTGCTACATGCTTTTCTCACAACAACTTACATTTGGGGATATAATCTAATGACAGAAAATGTATAACTGGTGGAGAAATGGATTTTTCCTCATCATTCATTTTTATAGCACACAGAGACAAATAGCAAGGGCATGGAGGAAATTTTACATTAGTACTAAGCTTCCTAGATCTGAGTCAAGCTTTGATGTGAGGCAAACGTTTGTTAGCGAGCTCTACACGATGTTTCTGTCTCCCTCTGCTTGTTTCCTTTCCCTGCTCCTCTCTCTTCATTCTCCCTCCACAGAATATAATTAGCTGTGTGATATGACAAGATGGATGTGCAAGACAGATTTGAACTGTTTTTTTTTTGGGGGGGAGGGGGGTTTCAGAGTAATGAGAAGTTCAAGAGAAAGGAAGAAGTGTCTGAATAAAAGGGGAATAAAGCTGATGTTTCTGATAAGATACATTGCAAAGTATTCGCCTATACTACTGATTGTGTTAAGTGTATTAAAAGTAAAGTTAGTTGCTTTTTAAGTAGAACACTAGGATCCTTCAAACACGGCAGCATCAGGGTTTGAAGGCGTTTGGGTGAAAGTCTATGTATTCTTAATTGGGAAATGGAAATAAGCCACTTTGAGACATCACTGGCTGTGGCTTACTGTGAGAATAAAAGATTGGGCATGTTGAAATCCAATAGCCTGATCCTTCTTAATCTTCAACTATCCAATTATTAAGAAGCTGTTTTCCATTCTTACCAAATAGAAAATGGGATCTGATTGAGGATCACGGTTATTTTCCTGAAAGGAAACCTGTCACCAGATTTGGTGACTATAAGCTGCGGCCACCACCAGTGAGCTCTTATATACAGCATTCTAACATTATGTATATAAGAGCCCAGGCCGCTGTGTAGAACATAAAAAACACTTTATAATACTCACCTAGGGGGCCGGTGTGGTACAAACTGGTCAGATGGGTGGTGCTATTCTCCGGGACCGGCGCCTCCTCTTTCGGCCATCTTTCTCGTACTTCTTCTGAAGCCAGGGTGCATGACGCGTCCTACGTCATGCACACGCGCCGCCTTTGAGATCCCGCGCAGGCGCACTACAATACGTTGATCTGCCCTGCTCAGGGCAGATCAAAGTGCGCCTGTGCAGGACTTCAATGTCAGCCTGTATGTATGACGTAGGACGCATCATGCAGGCCGGCTTCAGAAGAAGGAGGACTAAAATTGCCGAAAGAAGAGGCCCGGCGCCACCCATCTTGACCGGTCTGCATCGCACTGACCCCCTAGGTGAGTATTATAAAGTGTTTTTTTATGTTCTATACAGCGGCCTGCGCTCTTATATACAGCATGTTAGAATGCTGTATACCAGAGCCCACTGGTGGTGGCCGCAGCTTATAGTCACCAAATCTGGTGACAGGTTCCCTTTAATAAGGCTTTGAATAGCCATAATAAATGTATAGTAAAGAGAACTGTTTTATAACCCCAGTACCCGTTTTCTGCAAAACGGCACACATTTGACATTATACGTTTGTACCTTGTTTGGTAAGACTTTTTCTGCAAATGGCCTAACACAGCATGAATAAATCAAACACATCACATTCCCTTGCAGTTGCCTGCAGCTTTGTTTGTACCTTGCGCTCCATTGAGATGTTATAGGCTCTGGTGTTTTGCGTCCTGGGGCTGCCTTTTTTTACTTTCACACGTTTGAATATATGTTAGGGGATTAAAAGGGCTGTCCAACAGTTTATGAAATGACACTGATAGCAGGTAATCTTATAAAATAAAGAATTCCGAATACTGAATGAAGGGAGAACTCTTCAGAAACACAGCATTTATTTCTACAATGTAACCATATGTCTATCCAGCAAGAATTCTGGGTACCATTTCCTCTGTGCTTCATCAGCAAAAAAAATCAGCAAAGTTATCATTATTGTTTGTTGAAATGTTTTTGCAGATTGTCTTTCAATCTGGATTGTTTCCAATTGTAGAAATGTCCACAAAGCATATCCACATATGTAAATATACAAATATGCTGAGCGGTGTACAATAAACTGTGCCCATGTGTTCCACTGCCCATTGAAGGAAGCATGACTACCTCTTATAAACACACAATGTTTCCTTTAAGTCAGCATCTCTCCTCCCCATTTCCCTTCATCTGGTTATCATTAGGTGGGAGGTAGCCAGAGCTTTCTACTGAAAAGGCAGACATATTTACTGAATATGCAGTCATCAGGTATTTCCAGCCCAGCCCCAAATCTACAGCAAAGACCTCTACGGTCATCTGTTTCAGAGATGTTATTAAACAGCTGACATAAAGGAACACTCAACCTAAACATGACTGTATATACAAGAGATCTGCTCACATCACTCATATATGTTAATGGATTTCAGGTGGTTCTTGTAAGTAGAGATTAAGTGAGGACATCAGGACGACACACCCCGCTTCACCTCCCCGAAAAGCTGCCTCTCAACTTGTAGTGACAACTTCTCCCATCTGGCCATTCATCAGGCTCATCCTTAGTATTCTCCTGTACACCCTCTTAAAGGGGTATTCTCAAGTCAACTGAATAGGCGATCATTTCCAGATTACTGGGGGGTATGATTGTTGGGGCCCACCGCCTATCCATTCATTCTTAAAGGGAACCTGTCACCGGTTTTTCGGCCTATAAGCTGCGGCCACCACCAGGCTCTTATATACAGCATTCTAACATGCTGTATATAAGAGCACAGGCCGCTGTGGAGAACATAAAAACCACTTTATAATACTCACCAACGGTCGCTCGGTTGGCCAGATGGGGTTTTCCTTCTCTGATGACGGCGCCGCCTCTTTCGGCCATCTTCATCCTCCTTCTTCTCTAGCCGCGGTGCATGACACGTCCGACGTAATCCAGGTCCTGAGCAGGGCAGATCAAAGTATTGTAGTGCGCCTGCACACGATCGGCAAGTGTATGACATAGACGCGTCATGCACACAGGCTTCAGAGAAAGGACAAAGATGGCCGAAAGAGGCAGCGCCAGCACCGGAGGACGAAGAAACCCATATGGCCCACAGCGCGACCGTTATTAAGTATTAATAAAGTAATAAATTATTAAGTATTATAAAGTGTTTTTTATGTTATACCCCCTGCCTGGGCTCTTATATACAGCATGTTAGAATGCTGTATATAAGAGCCCGGTGCTGGTTGCCGCAGCTTATACGCCAAAAAAGTGGTGACAGGTTCCCTTTAATGGAAGTACCAAAGATAGCCAAATATTGCGTTACGCTGGTCTTTGACACTCCTATAGAAATGAATGGAGAGACAATGTGCATGATTGACCACTGCTGCGTCTCAGGGTTGGTGCCAGAACCAACGGTTGGACCCACTGCGATCAGGGAGTTATTCCCTATGTAATGGATAGGTGGTAACTTCCAAAACCTGAGCCTTTTAAGATGCTTTCTCTATGTAGACTGGCGAAACCACACATGTGACAACTCACAGCACACGTAAAGAGAGACTGATTGACTGGTTGAAAGGGAATTTGCTACCAGTTGTTTGAGAGCAGCATGATGTAGGGGCAGAATCCCTAATTTCGGTGATATGTCACGTACTGGGCTGCTTTTTTCATAAAATCACTGTTTTATCTAGCAGTTCTCTGAATGTTGAGCTCTCTATATCCCCACCAACACCAATGATTGACAGCTTTCTGTGTATACTGTGCACAGGCAGAAAGCTGCCAATCAGTGGTGGGAGAGAGGTAATACAGTGCTCATGAATATGGAGGACTACATGGCAGCAGGTTTACTTATCTGCTGATAAAATAGTGATGTTCTAAAAACTACAGCAAGCAGTTCAGTAAGTGACACATCGCTGGAATCAGGGTCTCTGTCTTTGTAATATGCTGCTCTCAGATTAGGTAGCAAAATCCTGGTGACAGATTCTCTTAAAAGGTTAGTTCCAACAAGGACAATGGCCATGTTTATACCCCTAAAGATTAAATAGAATAAACATGTTAAAATGCTTTTAAAAAAAACAAAACAGTCAACAGGTCTAAGGTGGCCAGTTTTTGCTTTTATATTCTTATCGTTAGCCCACAGTATTTTTATGTTTTAAATCCACCATAGAAAGTGGCTCACAGCATTCTCTGCAGGCGCGGTCCTTAGGTTGCTCCACATTATTGCTCCGTGAGCTGCAAGGGAGCAGCAGGAATAAGACAGGAGCAAAGCTGACCATTTTTGACCTGGTAACAGGTCGTCTTTAAAAGGAACCTGTCATGTAAAAAAAATGCTATCAACCTTCAGATATGGGTATACTTTGCAGGTTAAAAGAATTATGAAGCTTTGTCTCCATCACACTGAGAGCCCTGCTGCCGGAAGGAAATTTAGGGAACTTTATTCCTCCTGGCAGCTTCAGGCTTTCAGTCACTGCTCTGTGCGTAGTGAGCGGCATCAGTAACCACGCCCTAGCACTAACTGACAACCGAATCTGCATTGCATCAGTGCAGAGCCAGCTGTCAGTCAGTGAAGTTGCATCATTACAGCGGCCGATCACTATGTACTGAGCGATGACTGAAGCCGTGCCTCAATGACTGAAAGCCTGAGGCTGCTGGGAAGAATAAAGTTAATTTCCTCTTGGCAGCAGAACTCTCTGTCGAGGCACCTTCAGAACGCTATTACCCTGCAGATTAATCACATATCTGAAGATTAATAGTGTTCTTTTTACATGACAGGTCCCCTTTAAGGCATCTTACACTCTTAAAAGGGTATTCACATGTCCAGGATTGTCCAGGATCCTATCCCAAGATGTAGTAGGTGTAATAGTAATAACATTAGCAAATATCTCCAATTAGAAATGTAGTATAGCTACGTCTGTTACCTCATGTGCAGCTTGGGTATCCATGGTTATGGCCTCTCATATAGTGACAGCTAGTTACTCATAACCATGGATAAGAAAGCTGCAATGCTCTGCACATGAGGTAAGAGACAACTATATCAGAAGAAATATACCACATTTCTAGTAGGAGATATTTGCGAATATTATCATTATTATACCTAATTGGGGTATGATCTTAGAGATGAGAATACCCCTTTAAGGATAAATTTGTGGCATTGCATGGTTGCCTAGGCAACTGGACTGATTGCTCTTAAACTTAGGCGGAAACGTACTGGAGCTGGAACTGCCCTTAAAATAAAAGAGCTTCAATAAAAAGCTAAAACAGGCTTGGACAAAACAGTACAGACCTTATGAGACAGTTAGCCCAGTTCAGGAGAAGCCAGACAATAGGAATGACCTTATTAGAACTTTGATGGATCAACAGAAGACATTCCATAAACTAAAGGTACCGTCACACATAACAAGATCGCTAGCGAGATTGCAGCTGAGTCACGGTTTCTGTGTGACACCTACCAGCGATCAGGCCCCTGCTGTGAGATCTCTAGTCGTTGCAGAATGGTCCAGGCCATTTTCTTCAAAGGCAATGTCCTGCTGGGCAGGACACATCGCTGTGTTTGACACTGTGTGACAGGGCCACAGTGACTGCTCAGATCGTTATACTGGTCGCTACTGCGACCTGTATCGTTCCTGCATCGCTGGTAAGATCTGACTGTGACATCTCACCAGCGACCTACCAGCGACTTACCTGCGATCCCTATCAGGTCGCTTCGTTTTCAGGATCGCTGGTAAGTCATTGTGTGTGACTGGGCCTTTAGACACCAATGGCACATTTTTAGGCACAATGGCTACCTGGCTTCTCAAAATTTTCAAGCCCTCTACTAAGGCCAGTGTAGAATGGTATGGCAGTGCCCATCATGGGCATCATACACTATCAGCATAGTAAGGGTACTTTCACACTTGCGTTGTTTTCCTTCCGTTACAATCTGCCCTTTTGGAAAACAGCGGAATCCGTTAACGGATTCCTCGAGATGGAGCCCTTGTTTTTTTCAGGGGGTTCACATGAAATATCCTTTGACCATGCTTCTCTTAGGGTCTTTATGTACTTGTACAAGTTAATCCCCCTTAGATGACTTTTCTTAAGACTAAATAAAAGTAATTCCTTTAGGGGTACTTTGCACGCTGCGACATCGCTACTGCGATATCGTCGGGGTGAAATCGAAAGTGACGCACATCCGGCGCCGCAACGTGTAAAGCCTAGATAAACAATCGCAAAAGCGTCAAAAATCGGTGATCTGTGTAGCGTCGGTCATTTTCATAATGTCGCACCAATAGGAGATACGATGTTGTTCCTCGTTCCTGCGGCAGCACACATCGCTATGTGTGAAGCCGCAGGAGTGAGGAACATCTCCTTACCTGCCTCCACCGGCTATGCGGAAGGAAGGAGGTGGGCGGGATGTTTACATCCCGCTCATCTCCGCCCCTCCGCTATTATTGGCCGCCTGCTGTGTGATGTCACTGTGACGCCGCACAACCCGCCCCCTTAGGAAGGAGGCAGGTCGCCAGCCAGAGCAATGTCACAGGGCAGGTAAGTGCGTGTGAAGCTGCCGTAGCGATAATGTTCGCTACGGCAGCTATCACAAGATATCGCATCTGCGATGGGGGCGGGTACTATCGCGCTCGGCATCGCTAGCCAATGCTAGCGATGTCGCAGCGTGCAAAGTACCCCTTAATCTTCCCTCAATACTAAGATCATCCATGTCCTCTATTACTTTTCTGGCTCTTCTTTGAACATTTTCTAACTCCATCTTTTCTATGCACTGGTGACCAGAACTGATCAGCGGATTGCAGATGAGGTCACACTAAAGTTTTGTAAAGTTTGGTAGTATTACGCCCCTGTCCCACGAGTTCGTACCTCAGTTACTACATCACAATATCCTGTTGGCTTTATAAGCCACTGATTGACAAAGGGGCAAGAACAGAACAGTCAGTGCTTATGACAGAAGAAAGGGGCAAGAACAGAACAGTCAGTGCTTATGACAGAAGAAAGGCACAAGAACAGAGAAGCAAACATTTATGGCAGAAGAAAGGCATGAGAACAGAGAAGCAAGCGCTTATGGCAGAAGAAAGGCACAAGAACAGAGAAGCAAGCGCTTATTGCAGAAGAAAGGCACAAGAACAGAGAAGCAAGCGCTTATGGCAGAAGAAAGGCACAAGAACAGAGAAGCAAGCGCTTATGGCAGAAGAAAGGCACAAGAACAGAGAAGCAAGCGCTTATGGCAGAAGAAAGGCACAAGAACAGAGAAGCGACCACTTATGGCAGAAGAAAGGCATAAGAACAGAAAAGCAAGCGCTTATGGCAGAAGAAAGGCACAAGAACAGAGAAGCAAGCACTTATGGCAGAAGACACAAGAACATAGTAGCCAGTGCCTATGGCAGAAGGCACAAGGACAGAACAACTAGCGCTTATGGCAGAAGAAATAAGAACGGTCCAGAGTTACGAGGAGCTGCTCCTGGTTTTATTTAGTCTGTAATCTACAAGTTCACCCAGATCCTTCTCTACAAGTGACTCTCCTAGATGTACTCCCTCTAAAACACATGGTCTCTGCATATTACTAGTATCTAGATGTATAACTTTACATTAATCCACCTTGAATCTCATCTCCCAAGTGGATGCCCAAACACTCATTTTGTCCAAGCTAGCCTGTAACCTATGAACACCTTCCAAAGACTGTACTTTGCTTCATAGGTTGGTGTCATGTGCCAATATAGGCGCAACACTATAAATCTCATCTTCTATATTATTTATAATTAAGTTGAATGAAAGCAGACCCAGCACTATACAGTTGGGTACACAGAGCCCATTCAGAGTAGCAGCCATTCACTACAACTCTCAGGGTGCGGTCTTAGCACCAATTTCGATTACAGAACTTAAAGGGAACCTGTCACCAGTTTTTTGGCCTATAATCTGCGGCCACCACTACCAGGCTCTTATATACAGCATTCTAACATGCTGTATATAAGAGCCCAGACCACTGTCTACAACATAAAAAACACTTTATAATACTCACCTAAACCGGTCACTGCGGTGGATGTGGCTCAAATGGGCATCTTCGTCCTCCAGTGCCAGCGCCGCCTCTTTCGGCCATCTTTGTTCTCCATCTTCTGTACGTCATCCACACTCGCCGGCATTCAGTCCTGAGCAGGCGCACTTTGATCTGCCCTGAGCAGGGCAGATCAAAGTATTGTAGTGTGCCTGCGCGGGACCGGCCAGTGTGGATGACGTAGACGCGTCATGCACACAGGCTTCAGAAGATCGACGAAGATGGCTGAAAGAGGAGGCGTCGGCACCGGAGGACAAAGACGCCCATTTGAGCCACATGCACCACAGCGACCGGTTTCGGTGAGTATTATGAACTGTTTTTTATGTTGTACACAGTGGTCTGGGCTCTTATATACAGCATGGTATACACAGCATTCTAAGAGCCCACTGGTGGTGGATGCAGCTTATAGGCCAAAAAAGTGGTGACAAGTTCCCTTTAATTTCTGAGCCTATAGACCTTAATTTTTCTATTATAGGTCAAATGTCTTTGCAAAGTTCAAAAACACTAGAGCATATTTAAAGGGAACCTGACGGCAGTGGTTCAGTCAGCATGAATCACATATCGGCATTGTTAAAGCAGTCTTGTAAGACAGGGTGGGGAGAAGACGCCAGCCTCTTAGAACAGTCATCCTAGTTGCATGTTTTCTCCAAAGCATCACAAGAAAATATACATGGCTGCGATAACGGAGCTGGTCTCTAATTCACACAGCCAGTGGAATGGACATCATGAATTATCTGACCGGTTCACTTTCATAAAAAATAAACAACAAAATAAATATTTCCCTTCAAGTAGGAAGAATTTGAACATTAAGTCCAGAGCCCATCATTCTATATAGCATGTTGTGCTGTTATCCACCATTTCTAGCATTCATGAAGGTTGCTTACACAAAACCTTCCTTCTATTTTGATGTAGGTTTGTGTGTTTTGTCATTGTGTCAGAGAATACTCAATATTTTGCATAAAATAGCTCTGTAACTCAACGAATACAGAGGATTTAACAAGCTTACCCCCTATACAAGAACAGCCAGCGCTTATGGCAGAAGAAAGGCACAAGAGCAGAGAAGTAAACACTTACTGCAGAAGCAAGGTACAAGAACAGAACAGCCAGCGCTTATGGCAGAAGCAAGGTACAAGAACAGAACAGCCAGCGCTTATGGCAGAAGAAAGGTGCAAGAACAGAACGGCGAGTGCTTATAACAGAAGAAAGGCACAAGAGCAGAGAAGCAAGCGCTTTTGGCAGAAGAAAGGCACAAGAACAGGGAAGCAAGCGCTTATGGCAGAAGAATGGCACAAGAGCAGAGAAGCAAGCGCTTATGGCAGAAGAATGGCACAAGAGCAGAGAAGCAAGCGCTTATGGCAGAAGAATGGCACAAGAGCAGAGAAGCAAGCGCTTATGGCAGAAGAAAGGGGCAAGAACAGAACAGCCAGTGCTTATGACAGAAGAAAGGCACAAGAACAGAGAAGCAAGCGCTTATGGCAGAAGAAAGGCACAAGAACAGAGAAGCAAGCGCTTATGGCAGAAGAAAGGCACAAGAACAGAGAAGCAAGCGCTTATGGCAGAAGAAAGGCACAAGAACAGAGAAGCAAGCGCTTATGGCAGAAGAAAGGCACAAGAACAGAGAAGCAAGCGCTTATGGCAGAAGAATGGCACAAGAACAGAGAAGCAAGCGCTTATGGCAGAAGAAAGGCACAAGAACAGAGAAGCAAGCACTTATGGCAGAAGAATGGCACAAGAGCAGAGAAGCAAGCGCTTATGGCAGAAGAATGGCACAAGAACAGAGAAGCAAGCGCTTATGGCAGAAGAAAGGCACAAGAACAGAGAAGCAAGCGCTTATGGCAGAAGAAAGGCAAAAGAACAGAGAAGCAAGCGCTTATGGCAGAAGAAAGGCACAAGAACAGAGAAGCAAGCGCTTATGGCAGAAGAATGGCACAAGAACAGAGAAGCAAGCGCTTATGGCAGAAGAAAGGCACAAGAACAGAGAAGCAAGCGCTTATGGCAGAAGAATGGCACAAGAACAGAGAAGCAAGTGCTTATGGCAGAAGAATGGCACAAGTGCAGAGAAGCAAGCACTTATGGCAGAAGAATGGCACAAGAGCAGAGAAGCAAGCGCTTATGGCAGAAGAATGGCACAAGAACAGAGAAGCAAGCGCTTATGGCAGAAGAATGGCACAAGAGCAGAGAAGCAAGCGCTTATGGCAGAAGAATGGCACAAGTGCAGAGAAGCAAGCGCTTATGGCAGAAGAAAGGGGCAAGAACAGAGAAGCAAGCGCTTATGGCAGAAGAATGGCACAAGAGCAGAGAAGCAAGCGCTTATGGCAGAAGAATGGCACAAGAGCAGAGAAGCAAGCGCTTATGGCAGAAGACACAAGAACATAGTAGCCAGTGCCTATGGCAGAAGGCACAAGGACAGAACAACTAGCGCTTATGGCAGAAGAAAAGAAATAAGAACGGTCCAGAGTTACGAGGAGCTGCTCCAACTTTTAGTGCTGAGCGCAGACCTTGGGGACCACATTTGGGACTGGTGAACAAATGGGACTACTAATGGACCCTGACATTAGAGGTGGCTTTCTGCTGATGGAGTCCTGCAGTTTCCACACAGGATAATAGAGGCTGAGTTCATGTCCTCAGCTTTGGCCCCTGGAGGACCACATCAGACTACATTACAAAGCATTGGTGTCCTCAAATATGTATCCATCCATCCTCGCTCCACCGAGGACCCTGCCATCCCCCTATCCTTTAGTGCCCGCGTTGCTGGGCACCGACTAGTTGGCACCTAGTGCCACCTCTGATAGGAAGCCTTCTGTCATCATGCCCAGCTCCCAGCACTGCCTGAGACTAATGCATCGCAATGTCCTCTCATCAGCAGCCAGTGGCAGCACAGCCAGTGCCAGCACAGCAGCCCGCTGCCCATCACCCCTGCCCGTCCACACCGCCCGCCTCACCTATGTCCGCGTTACAGAAGGCCTGCTGCGGGTGCACGGGGGAGCAGCTGCAGGCGTCAGTCAGTCTCTCTGAGGGCCACAGGAGAAGCAGAAGGGCCACGGGGGCCAGGAGGCCGGAAACCGGGGCCGTCCGCATTCTCAAAGCCGCATGTAGGACCAGGTTGGAGGAGAGCGGATCGCTGATGTCCCGGGCTGTGGCTTCTGTCTACGCCTTGACTGGAGTGAGAGGGGCTTTGGGGCGCAGACTCCGCCTCTTTCTGGGCAGCCGGCCAGAATTCAGGGAGTGCGAGAGTCACGGGGATGAGTGAGAGGAGGGACGGAGGAGACAGATGCGCTCACCCCAAAATGTCTGACCGAGGGCGCTGACAGCGGAGCCCTGCGTGCACCACAACGACTCAGGAGGGACAAGCATCGTCTCATGGGGAGGGACGTCTGTCATGGCTCCGTCAGGCAGCTTCACCCCAAACGGGGAGAACCACGGCCCTAAGCTCCGTATTACCGGCAGGATGGACACTGTCTACAGCTACATTAGCGAGGACATGTACATTATCGAGGGCAGTCCACATGTGTATACGGTGTATATAAACGGCCCCGAAACTTCGCCTGTATTCCACAGCTACATAGGCTGACAGCCTCCGATATGCAGTGCCCCCCTAAGAGCAAGCCACCGTGCCCACAGCCACCACTCCCACCATAGACACAGCCACCGTGCCCACAGCCACCACTCCCACCATAGACAGCCACCGTGCCCACAGCCACCACTCCCACCATAGACACAGCCACCGTGCCCACAGCCACCACTCCCACCATAGACAGCCACCGTGCCCACAGCCACCACTCCCACCATAGACACAGCCACCGTGCCCACAGCCACCACTCCCACCATAGACAGCCACCGTGCCCACAGCCACCACTCCCACCATAGACAGCCACCGTGCCCACAGCCACCACTCCCACCATAGACACAGCCACCGTGCCCACAGCCACCACTCCCACTATAGACACAGCCACGGTGCCCACAGCCACCACTCCCACTATAGACACAGCCACCGTGCCCACAGCCACCACTCCCACCATAGACAGCCACCGTGCCCACAGCCACCACTCCCACCATAGACACAGCCACCGTGCCCACAGCCACCACTCCCACCATAGACACAGCCACCGTGCCCACAGCCACCACTCCCACCATAGACACAGCCACCGTGCCCACAGCCACCACTCCCACCATAGACACAGCCACCACTCCCACCATAGACACAGCCACCATGCCCACAGCCACCACTCCCACCATAGACACAGCCATCGTGCCCACAGCCACCACTTCCACCATAGACACAGCCACCGTGCCCACAGCCACCACTCCCACCATAGACAGCCACCATGCCCACAGCCACCACTCCCACCATAGACACAGCCACCGTGCCCACAGCCACCACTCCCACCTTAGACACAGCCACCGTGCCCACAGCCACCACTCCCACCATAGACAGCCACCATGCCCACAGCCACCACTCCCACCATAGACACAGCCACCGTGCCCACAGCCACCACTCCCACCATAGACACAGCCACCGTGCCCATAGCGACCACTCCCACCATAGACACAGCCACTACTCCCACCATAGACACAGCCACCATGCCCACAGCCACTACTCCCACCATAGACACAGCCATCGTGCCCACAGCCACCACTTCCACCATAGACACAGCCACCGTGCCCACAGCCACCACTCCCACCTTAGACACAGCCACCGTGCCCACAGCCACCACTTCCACCATAGACACACAAATCGTGCACACCATAGACACATAAACCCTTCCCACCATAGACACAGCCACCGCACCCACCATAGACACAGCCACCGTACCCTCCATACACACACAAACCGTGCCCACCATAGACACAGCCACCGTGCCCACCATAGACACAGCCACCATTCCCAGCATAAGTGAGCAAGCCACAGTGCCCACCATAGACACAAATCGTGCCCACCATAAGGGAGCAAGACACTGTGCCCACCATAGACACAGCCACAGTGGCCATCATGAAGGAGCCAGCCACAGTGCCCATCATAAGGGAGTAAGACACAGTGCCAGCTATAAGGATGTAAACCACAGTGCCCACCATAAAGGGACAATCCACAGTGCCCACCATAAAGGAGTAAACTACAGTGCCCACCATAAGAGAGCAAGCTACAGTGCCCACCATAAGGGAGGATGCCACAGTGCCCATCATAAAGGAACAAGCTACAGTGACCTTCATAAGGCTTTAAGCTACGGTGCCCGCTATAATGAAGTAAAAGTAAGCCATTGTGCCCACCATAAAGGAGCAAGCCACAGTGCCCACCATAAGCCATCGGGCGGCACGGTGGCTCAGTGGTTAGCACTGCAGTCTTGCAGTGCTGGGGTCCTGGGTTCAAATCCCACCAAGGACACCATCTGCAAAGAGTTTGTATGTTCTCCCCGTGTTTGCGTGGGTTTCCTCTGGGTGCTCTGGTTTCCTCCCACACTCCAAAGACATGCAGATAGGGACTCTAGATTGTGAGCCCCAATGGGGACAGTGTTCCTGATGTATGTAAAGCGCTGCGGAATATGTTAGCGCCATATAAAGATTTATTATTTTATTTTTATAAGGGAGTAAGCCACAGTGTCCGTCATAAACATAGCCACAGTGCCCACCATAAAGGAGAAAGCCACATTTCCTACCATAAAGGAGCAAGACACTATGCCACCATAAACACATAAACATAGCCACAGCGCCCACCATAACGGAGTAAGCTACAGCTCTCCTATAGAGGGAGCAAGCCATAGTGCCCACCACAAACAGAGTGCCCGCCATAAGACAGCAAGCCATAGTGCCTACCACAGACACAGCGCCCGCCATAAGAGAGCAAGCCACAGTGCCCATCATGATAGAGCAAGCTACTGTGCCAACCAAAGACACAATGCCCACCATAAAGGAGCAAGTTACAATGACCACCATAAGGGAGCAAGTCACAGTGCCCACCATAAACACAGCAACAATACACCCATAAAGCAGCAAGCCACAGTTCCTATCATAAGGGAACAAGACATAATGCCCACTATAAACACAGTCAGAATGCCCCCATAAAGTAGCAAGCCACAGTGCCCACCATAAACACAGCCACGATGCTCCCATAAAGGAGCAAGCCACAGTACCTATTATAAAGTAGCAAGCCATAGTGCCCACCATAGACACAAACACAGTGGCCATCATGAAGTAGCCAGCCACAGTTCCCATCATAAGGGAGCAAGCCACAGTGCACACCATAAGGAGTAAGCCACTGTGCCCTCCATAAGGATGTAAGCCACAGTACCCACCATAAGGGGGCAATCCACAGTGCCCACCATAAGGGGGCAATCCACAGTGCCCACCATAAGGGGGCAATCCACAGTGCCCACCATAAGGGGCAATCCACAGTGCCCACCATAAGGGAGTAAACCACAGTGCCCACCATAAGTGAGCAAGCCACAGTGCTCACCATAAGGGAGGAAGCCACAGTGCCCACCATAAAGCAACAAGCCACAGTGCCCACCATAAGGGAGCAAGCCACACTGCCTATCACAGTGTCCGTCATAAGGGAGTAATTTACAGTGCCCATCATAAGGGAGCAAGCCATAGTGCCCTCATAAATCCCTCTACAGTGCCTACCATAAGTGAGGAAGCCACACTGCCTCCATAGAAGAGAAAGCCACAGTGGCCACTATAAATAGTACTACAGTGCCTTGTAACACAGCATAAACACAGCCAGAGTGCCCAATAAGTTAGAAAATTACTGTGCTAACCATAAACACAACTAAGTACGCACATAAGGGAGCAAGCCACAGTGCTTACCAAAGACACCACCACAACAGTATAAAACACACACAAACACATCCATTGTGTCCTAAGAATTCTTATTTCTCGGTGCGAAGCCTTTAATAAGAAAAACAGAACTGACAATAGGTTTCCGAAAAGAAAATATGCAGAAGTCCTGGAATTAATACCACGATTTAATATGTTGATCCAGGGAATTGTACAGTTGCCAGTCTGGGATCAGGAAGGAATTTTGCTTTCAAAGCTTCAAGAAAGATTTCAAATATTTTTATTGTTTTAATGGGATTATACTTTAGCAGTTCAAATAGAAGTTCATGTGTTTAAAGAGGGCGTGATAGTTCTCCTGACATCCATTTTAGTAAATACTCGAATTCTCCATGAAAGAAAACAACAAAAAGAATGGTAGAGTATCAATTTTCTGAGCGCTACATTTTGCTGTCCCTCTGTTATTCCTTCTAGAAATGTATTAACAAACTGGGTGTTATCCCTGCTCACCAGGCTGGGTTCATGCGACCGTATAAAAAAAACAGAGTTTCATCTAGCACATTTGGGCATTTTTTTTCTCACTTGTCATCTGTGTGCAATCCGTTTTTTTTTTTGTTGTTTTTTTTACAGCAGCAGTTATTAATAATTTCCAAGACAATTTACAGTTTCCTATGTTACAGAATTGGAATGTATCTGTAATAAACAGATACTATATAGATGTTCTGTTTGGGATTTTTTCTCTGCGCACCATAGACTTGAACTTAAATCTCATCCAACACAGAAGAAACTAGTGCAGGCTGTGATTTGTTCAAACGTAGATTCAATCAGTGGCAAAATAACCGCTCATCTGCACTGCCCCAATAAATAACAATCTTCCTTGTGCTCCCATTTTATTCACAGACAGTGGTTGGATCAAAAATATGCTCATTTAAAAGGTACCCTTATAGAGGCGAGTCCCTACACAGCCCTGGCACTACTGATTAGTCAGTGTAAGGGGTGCTTCAGATATCCACGCAAATCGATCCAAGCACGGTCCATGATGCATGGAGTTGGCCACAGATCTCCCAACACGAGCGTCACAGCATCATAGACATATAAGAAGCTGTCACACTCAGGTCAAGCAATTTATATCTAGCCAACCTTCTTCAGGACTGTCAGCCTCCATGAGGGAACTGCCTAGGGTCTCAGTTTATGGTGGAACAGCTCCAGCTTCCACTTACATCATGCTAAGTTGGGGACCCTAAGGAGAGCTGCGGCCTCATTAGTGTCAGATCCACTTCACACTCCACACTCATCTATTTCCTTCAGACCAGACCGAATTAGCGTTTATTCTGCTGTCTGGACAAGCCCTTACCTGGGCAAATTCCATTTGAGATTGTGGTGGTACGGAGATCTATGTTGTTGGGAAGTTCCTAGAGATGTTCCGAGCAGTATTCGAGGTTCCTTGGCTCACCTCCTCAGCTGCTTTGTCTCTTTTGTGTCTGAAGCACCATGTGGACACCGTGGCCCAGTATGCCTTATGCTTTCATGTCTTGGCAGCAGAGCTGGCTTAGAACAAAGAAGCCCTGGTAGCGCCCTTCTGACAGGGCCTGCCCGGTCATATTAACGATGGATTGACAGGCAGAGGTCTACCATCCTCACTGAATGCCTTAATTCACCTGGCCACCAGTATAGCTTTCTGTTTCCAAGAGCAAGCCCTGGAGCAAGCTTCAATGTCCGCTTGCATCAGAAAACCATACAGACTAGCTCCAATCCTCCAGTTCCCCTTGCTACCGCAGTCCGCAAGTTGCACCATCAGCCACTGGGCTAATGCAGGTTAAGTGGGCCAAGCTTTCTGTGAAGGACTGACAATTGAGGTACAAAGAGAAGGTATGCATGTACTGTGGAGATATGGAACAGTTTGTTCACCAACACCCTGTGAGACCAAGAAACTGAGTTGGCCAGAGAAATGAACCTAGGTGAGAGTAATTGCTTTCCAAAGCTTTTGACAGAAGTAACCCTGGCCTGGGAGGAGAGGTCTCTCAGATCCGTGAATTCCATTATGGGTCCTCATGGCTGCATTTTCATGCACTAGTAATTGAGTGGTCTACTGGTCAGGTGCTTCATTGGGGACCATATTGTGCTGCCAACTGCCTCACCAAGGTCACGCCTAAGATTCTGCTCTCTGAACCTTCAAACCTTGCATCCCTGCTCATCAATTATCATGGCTTTGCAGACTGGTATGCACATACCGGCGTCCTCGCGGTTTCCTGCCCCCTCTTCCGGCTGGAACTACGTCTCTCACCTTTCCGGCCACCCAGCGGTGGCCGCCCCATCCCCAGTCCATGCTGCTGTCTTCTAGGACCTGTACACACCACACAGGCCTCCTGGGATTGCGCGTAGGGTGTGCGCGTGGACATGCCCCTTTTCTTAAAGGGCCAGTTCATCCTAACCCGGAAGTGCCTCTCAGTTCGGCTGAGTGGCATCAGGTATTTCAGGCACCTTCCACTGAGCAATGAATTCAATATGTTGCTAGTTCTCAGGTCCTTTGTGCTGTTGCTGTTGTCATTGTGCTGTATGCTGTTGCTGATTCGTATCTGTGGTTCAGTGCATTACAAGTACGCTACTGCTGCTGCAACCATCCACACCGTCCACCAACCACGATATCTGCTGCAAAAGCATCCACGCTGGCCGCCTGTCATGATATTCGCTATCGCTGCTGCAAGTATCCATATTGGCCGCTGCTGCTGCATCCTCCATCCATCCCGGCCGAATCCACGACACCGGCTGCTGTTGTTTCTACAACTAGAGACTGTATTGTATCCAAGGTGCTGTTGATACCCTCTGTCGGCTGCCTACAAGCGTATGTGCCTATCGCCACCTCCAGTGCCTTTAGTAAAGACTCGGCGGCTGCTCCAGTTTGCTCCTCCAGACCAGTGATCAGTATCTTCGGTCCAGTGGACCCACTGCAAGCATAACACAGATGTCTTTTGTGAAAGGAAGGCTTAAGGCTGCTTTACACCAGGCAATCTATCGTGCGATAGATCGTCGGGGTCACGGTTTTTGTGACGCACATCCGGCATCGCTGGCGATGCCGGCCTGTGTGACACCTCCTAGCGACGCAGTATCGCTCACAAATCGTGAGTCGGGTACTGCTCGTTAGGTTCCATAATATCGTTTACTTTAGTTGACCATCGTTTCCGTGGTAGCACACGTCGCTCCGTGTGACACCACGGGAACGATGAGCAGCTCACCTGCCTCCCGCGGCCGCCGCCGTCTCTATGTGGAAGGAAGGAGGTGGGCGGGATGTTTACGTCCCGCTCATCTCCGCCCCTCCGCTTCTATTGGCCGGCGCCCGTGTGACGTCGCTGTGACGCCGAACGTCCCTCCCACTCCAGGAAGTGGACGTTCGCCGCCCACAGCGAGGTCGCACGAGAGGTAAGTATGTGTGACGGGGTTTACTAACTTTGTGCGACACGGGCAGCAATTTGCCCGTGACGCAAAAAGGACGGGGGCGGGTACGATCGATTGTGAAATCGCACAATCGGTCGTACCGTGTAAAGCAGGCTTTAGGCTTTGTCACCCCACATACCTTATACATATCCTGTATTCTACCTGATTCCTCACCTCCCAGGAGTTGGATGTATCTGCTATCTCTGCCTGAGACTTGGGTCATGTTTGAATAAATTAGAAAAAACTTAACCAAAGGATTCATCCATAAATCCTCTTCTCCAGCTGGAGCTGGCTTCTTCTTCATGACTAAAGGGTGCCTTACACGCTGCAACATCGCTAGCGATCTCGTTAGCGATGTAACACGCCAGATCGCACATATGATTTGCCGAGATCGCACATGTGACTGGTGCTTTAATATAATATAAAATGACCTATGTGCGATCTCGGCAAATGTTATCTGTGATCTGGCGTGTCATATCGCTAAAGAGATCGCTAGCGATGTCGCAGCGTGTAAAGCACCCTTAAGGCTATGTTCACACAGGGCATTTTTGGTGCTTTTTTTATTTATTTTTTTTACAGGAAAACATGATCTCTTGGCAGTAAAAAGCTATGTTTTTTGAGGCCGCTTATTTAAAAAATGCAGCAAAAACGCAGCTGTTTTCCATTTCAGTCAGGAAAAAAAAAGCAAGTGTGTGTCTGTGTGCGTGAGATTTCTGGAATATCAGGTTTTGCTGGTACTGTAAAAAACAGTTTTTTATTAACATATATTTGCATAAAAACCATGCAAAAAAAATGCACCAAAAATGTCCAGTGTGAACATATCCTAAGAAGGATGGCTCACTATGTCCCTGCAGTGATTATCAGGGTTTTAACAAAATCACCACCAAGAACAAGTACCCTCTGTCGTTGATCTCTGAGTTATTTTACAGATCCATGGGGCAAAGATTTTAGCTACTGTATGTGTCGTTTTATGAGATGTCCCGGATTATAAGACACACCCCAAATTTAGAGGAAAAAAAAGGTAAAAAAAACCCTGGGGTCCATCTTCTAATCTGGTGGTGTCTTACCGTAGGCGGCAGCGATGGTGGAGCGGGGGGCCTAGAAGGCAGGGGCGGTTGTGGAGCAGGGTGATGCTGTGGGCGGTGCAGCGAGTGTCCCAGATGCTCGGCAGCTCAGTGAGGCAGAGAAAACATCCAGGAATGTAGCTTACCGGGGGGTGGGGGGGGGGCAAGAATGGTGGAGAATTGTGACAGAAGGCAGGAGCGTTGCTGCAGCCTGTGTGCTGCTCTGTGCAGTGGGCTGAGTGCTGTTCTGTGCTGCGGGCTGGGCGTTACTCTGTGCTGCGGGCTGGGCGTTGCGGGCAGTGAGGTAGGGAACATCCTGAAGATGTCGGCAGTGTGAGCTTCAAATAAATGGCGTCCAAAGTCGGTGCGTGAGCAGACTGAGTTATCGGCTCACTGATAAATTCAAGATGTCATCTGCACAGGCGCCACCTCTGGGTGCCATTTTCCTAAACTCCGCTGCTGGGACATTAATGGGCCGTAGGCGGCGCGTGCCCAGATGAGATATTGACCCGACAGCTCCATCTGCACACTTGCCGACTTCCGGGCGCCATTATTTGAAGACTGTCTTCACAGGATGTCCCCTGCCTCACCGCCTGCAGCACCCAGCCTGCAGCGGCCAGTGCACAGCCCAGAGCAGCACACAGCCCGCAGCATCGCTCCTGCCTACTGTCACCATTCTCTATCATTCTTACCCCCACCGCCTGCAGCATCGCCCCTGCTTTCTGTCACCATTCTCCACCAACCCCCAGTAAGATACATTTGGATTGTAAGACGCACCCCTCATTTTCCCCCAAATTTTTGGGAGGAAAAGTGTGTCTTATAATCTGAAAAATACGGTACATTGGATCTAAGAGGAGTTTATAACAATCTGGATCTGCAAGAGAACAAGTAGAAGGCGGCATTTGTTACCCAGTTACTACATGTATCTCGTCATGGTCTGTGCAATGCACCCGCCATGTTTCAGGAACCCATTAATTACATCTTCCAGGACCTCCTCTATGTTTCTGTGGTTTAGTATTTAGACGATATCCTGATATTCTACTCTGATCTACCTACCCACAGAAAACACGTCCATCACTTTCTGTAAATAAAAATTTATTTTTTTTTTTATTTTGATACACTTGTAATTTGTTTCCTTCTTACCATTATCATTACATCATATGATATAATGAATGGTGTCATTCAAAAGTACAACTCATCACGCAAAAAACAAGCCCTAACACGGCTATATCTATAGAAAATTAACCAAGCTATGGCTCTTGGAATAAGGGGGAAGAAACGAAAGCGCAAAAACAAAAAATTGCCAGATCCTGTTTAAAGGAAAGGAAATTTATCATTAAAAAATGACAGTTTTTTTTGTTGTTGACATATTCTAATACCCAATACGTTTCACATTTTCTGCTTTTGTAGGATAAGATGCGATTTTCAATAATTCCATTTTCTGGTTGCTTTTTCTTAATTTTTTTATGTATGGTGATTTTTCATCTTTTTTTGTGGGATTTACTATATGGGATAAATATCACAATAATATTATAGTATGGGCTTCTACAAATATGGCAATAGTTGTTTTTTTTTTACTTTTGGGGGACGGGGGAGTTATGGGATATTTGTACACTACAACTTTTTTTTAAAAAAAAAAAAATTAGTCCCTTAACTGGACTTGAACCCAATTCATCCAATAATTGCTTACATAACACACTACACTACTTAAAATAGCGCATTAGGTTACGCTGCTGTGTTAAGCATAAAAGAAAGACACCGCAAAAAAAAAAGCAGCAGGTTTTGGGCTTTGTTTCCCTCACTGCACTCAAAGGCTCAGTGAAGGTTCCCATTTTTATGGACTTAAAAGAAGCTCCAGATAGAGACAGCAAAAGAGATACTAACATAGTTTCACGACTGTTAGACAGCCAATAAATATGCAGGGATTTCTGCCATACACGGTAATGTTGAAGCCATGTTGACTACTGGCACTGCTGTGATTGGTTGGCTGCATCGCATCATCGGGTTTTATATGAGACCTGGGGGCGCAATGCTCGGCACACTGCCCTCTGGAAGCAGTTCAGGGAGAGTTAATTGAGGGAGAGTTTAGAATAGAGCATGGTTTCTACGCTTGTACCCTTTAGTGCCTTTTATGTGGCAATAAAGGGTGTCTTTAGCCTTGCTTAACCTAATAAATTATTTACAAAAAACGGTGTTGGGTCCTCCCTATTTTTGCTAACCAGCCAAGGTAAAGCAAACAGCTGTGGGCTGGTATTATCAGGCGAGGAAGGCCAATGGTAATTTTGCCTTTCCCATCTTAAAAAACCCCAGCTCACAGCCGCCTCAGAATCGGAGCATCACATTAGATGCGCCAATTCTGGCGCTTTACTTGGCTCTTCCCGATTGTCCTGATGTGATAATGGTAGTTGAGATTGATGTCAGCTGGGTAAAGTCAGCTGGCATCAAGCCCAGGTGTTAGTAATGGAGAGGTGTCTGTTAGACACCCCTATTACTAACTTAATAATCCCCAAAAAAACACACACAGGAAAAAAATGTTTATTTGAATAAAGACTGCCCCACATTAGCCCTCACACTCCAATATATTAGCAAAAATGTTCCCACGAAGGTGCTTTGTTGTAGTCCATGTTCCACGAATGTGACTCTGGCAACTGTGAATAACAGTAAGGTTCAGCTATTCACAGGTGCAGGGTAGTGACGACAAAGCTCATTAGTGTCACCGGCTCTTGCTGGGCACAGCATTAAGCCGGTGGCTCTGATGAGACTTGCAGTCACTGCCCGGCATCTGTGAATGGCTGAACCTTACTGTTATTCACAGTTGCCGGAGTCACATTCGTGGAACATGGACTACAACAAAGCAGCTTCATGGGAACATTTTTGCTAATATATTGGAGTGTGAGGGCTTTTCACTGCTATTCACAGTTGCAAGAGCTGCTTTCAGGGAACATGGACTACAACTGAACTTCGTGGGAACGTTTTTGATAATAAATTGGTGAATGAGAGATAGTGTGGGGGAGTCTTTATTCAAATAAACTATTTTTTTCTTGTGTGTGTGTTTTTATTACTGAGTTACTAATGGGGGTGTCTGACAGACCCCTCTCCATTACTAACCAGTAGCCTTGATGTCAGCTGACATTACACAGTTGACATCAACCTCCCAAAATATTACCTCGATTACCAGCTCATCAGGGCAATTGGGAAAAGCCCGGCAATGCTCCAGAATTGCCGCATCTAACGGGATGCACCAATTCTGGGGCTGCTGCGGGATCATATTTTTAGGCTGGGAAGGGCCAAATATTCATGATACTTCCCAGACTGATAATATCAGCCCGCAGCTGTCTGTTTTACCTTGGCTGGTTATCAAAACTGAGGGGGACTCAATGTCATTTTTTTAATTATTTGTTTCTTTAGTTCTCAGCAACAACCTGAGAATCAGAGATGCATGCAGGCATCTTCTCCATGCTGTTCCCATTCCGTTTGAGTGCTGTTTCCATCGGTTTCAGTGATTTTTCCAGCCCCCTCCCCTCAGTCCTCTTGTTAGGGTCCTCTGGAAAAATGCTCAAGTTTCCCATTGACTTCCATTAAATTTGTTACTCAAGTCGAGTCAGTCCCAGCGTCCCACCTGCTCAATTTGAGTAACGAGCACTCGAGCATTTTAGTGCTCTTTCATCACTACTGGGCAAATCTTACCGATCGGAAATATCACAAACTGGCTTGTGTCAAAAGTACCAAAGTGCCCTAAAGACACTTAATGAGCTCTTCAGTATTACCTTTAATACTATTAGTGCTATATTGCAAAGCAGATAGCAGTGGCTAAATTTGACAATGTTTAAGGCAAATCGTAAATGTGTTGTCATAAATCGGCAACCTTAAAATACTGAAAATAAAAATAAAAAAATGAGACACTTGTTCTGTATTACTTTGTATATGCTACCCTCTGGTGGGCAAATATTATAAACTAAAATATGACCACCATTTTATCAATATAATAATTCTAAAAATGTACCACATATTTCTAAATAAATAAAGTTGTAGGAAACAATTTCCTTCTTGTAATCCACAATAATATACAATATTCTTAAAAAACATATATTTTATTTTGAGTTTTAAACATGTTGCCTGAAAACTAAACAAATTATTTAAAAAATAATCAAAACCTTTTACTATGCTGTAATATCATAAGTAATACCTTAACAATTGCTGTCCTGTCCCAATTATTTTCTAGAGACCCGTGCTGGTCTCTGTGCTTCCTGCTCAGTATAGACCAGGGATGGGGAATTAATCTTCACTAGGTGACAAATGCAAGACCGTGACTGTTGTGGAGGACCGATTCAATAGGCCGAAATAAATTCTGCTTAAGGGTGGCGTTACACTAGACGATTTATCGTGCGATCGCGTGAGGGATCGCACCCGCCCCGTCGTTTGTGCGTCACGGGCAATTCATTGGGATTTTTGCTCACTGATCTTGTGATCATTTTGACTCCGCGGAGTGAGATCTTGCATGGAGCCCCAGATCGAGGGGGATTATCAGGGGACTTGTATGTCTTCCATTTTCTTATTATTGCTCCCACAGTTGATTTCATCACACCAAGCTGCTTGCCTATATCAGATTCAGTCTTCCCAGCCTGATGCAGGGCTACAATTTTGTTTCTGGTGTCCTTTGACAGCTCTTTGGTCTTCACCATAGTGGAGTTTGAAGTTTTACTGTTTGAGGTTGTGGACAAGTGTCTTTTATACTTATAACAAGTTCAAACAGGTGCCACTTATTACAGGTAATGAGTGGAGGATAGAGGAGCCTCTTGAAAAAGAAATTACTGTGAGATCCAGAAATCATGTATGTTTTTAGATGACTAAATACTTATTTTCCACCATAATTTGTAAAAAAAAATCTTGCAAAACCATACAAGGTGATTTTCTGGATTTGTTTTCTCATTTTGCCTCTCATAGTTGTGGTCTACCTATGATATCATGTTACAGGCCTCTCTCATCTTTTTAAGTGGGAGAACTTACCTAATTGGTAGCTGACTAAATACTTTTTTCCCCACTGTATATATGTTCAGGGGAAAACATGAGTGTTGAACAGTTTGCTCTTTCCTCAGGATTGGATTTGAAGGTGTTATCAAATTCTATTCAGATTTTTTTGAGTGTGTACAGGGACTGGAACTCCCTATAGGAGTACTGCATTCTGAATGGATTTCATGTTATATGCTCAAGAACCTTCCTGCACAAATGGTTATCCTAATATAACCCTACCGTAGATTGGCAAACTCAGAAGAAAATTAAATGGAGTACATATTGTAAAGACCACTGTTTGGGAACTTCTATTTTGGCATTACCATAAGCCTACCTTCTCCTCTCTTTCAGTTTTGTGTCTCATTCTCAGAGAAAGGTAGTCACGAGTAGAGATGAGCCACCCCCCCTAGAGTTCGAGTTCGGTTCGGTTCGTCGAACGGAAGCTCCGTTCGGCGAACGTTCGGCGAACATTCGACGAACCCCTTCGAACTCCATTGAAAACAATGGCAGGCAAACACAAACACATAAAAACACATTATACATGTACACATACAGTTAATAAACATTGCCATAACACTTACAGGTCCCCGCGACGCGTCCTGCACTCTGTCTCCCGCTGCTTTTCCTTCCGATAATCGCTGCGTCCTCCCGGTAACCAACACTGATGATAGGACCTTCCGTGATGTCAAAATAGCATGTGACCAGTAACGTGTCTATTATCTCATTGGCTACAGACTGGTCACATGGCTAGACGTCATGCTAGGTCCTATCAGTGCATCTCTCCGGTACGCGGTGCTCATTTGTGCATCTCCGTGTACCGGCGACATGCTCTGACACATGGTCGGCTTCCCCGTTCCTGCATGTGAGCGCTCTTTACAGAGTCAGCCCACATGCAGGGACCGGCTGCCACAGCCGGTAAATAGCGGTAGCGGGAATCACGTGATCGGAGATTGCCATTGCTATAGTAACGGTGACAGCGGTGACGTCACCGCTTACAACCCGCAGCCTCTGCTCACTCTCACTGAGTGATTAGACTGCATGGGGAGCAGCAGCATCTTCCTCCCATGCAGTGCTGTCTGATGCAGCAGAGCTGCATGGGTTGAAGGAGAAAGAAGATAGAAGACCAGGATCGTGGAGGGATGAGAGGGAGTAATAAACATGGAGTCTCTAAGTGTGTCTGTGTATTTATTTCTATTAAAGTATTTTTTCTCTGTGTGGTGTCTTTTTGTTAACCCTTTATTGGAGATTCTTAATGGCCGGGTCAAACTTGCCTGACATTAAGAATCTCTGGCTTAATACTTACTAGTAAAACAAAGCTAGTATTAACCCATTATTACCCAGCAAGTCACCCGGCTTCAGGGCTGCTGCAAGAGTTGGATACAGCACCAGATGATGGCGCTTCTATGAAAGCGCCATTTTCTGGGGCGGCTGCGGACTGAAATTCGCAGCAGAGGGGCCCAGAAAGCTCGGGCCAACCTGTGCTGCAGATTCCAATCTCCAGCTGCCTAGTTGTACCTGGCTGGACACAAAAATAGGGCGAAGCCTGTGTCGATTTTTTTTTTAATTACTTCATGAAATCCATGAAATAATTAAAAAAAGGGTTTCCCTATTTGTGTAGTTCCCAGTCGGGTACAAATAGGCAGCTGGGGGTTGGGGGCTAGCATACAAAAATATGGCGAAGCCGTTGTCATTTTTTTGGGGGGGCAAAAAACTCCTACATACAGTCCTGGATGGAGTATGCTGAACCTTGTAGTTCTGCAGCTGCTGTCTGCTCTCCTACATACACTAGTGAATGGAGCATGCTGAGCCTTGTAGTTCTGCAGCTGCTGTCTGCTCTCCTGCATACACTAGTGAATTGAGCATGCTGACCCTTGTAGTTCTGCAGCTGCTGTCTGCTCTCCTCCATGCAGACAGACAGCAAACAGCAGCTGCAGAACTACAAGGCTCAGCATACTCCATCCAGGACTGTATGCAGGAGTTTTTTGCCCCCCAAACAAATTACGTGGGCTTCGCCATGTTTTTTATGCTAGCCAGGTACAGTAGGCAGCTACGGGCTGCCCCCAACCCCCAGCTGCCTATTTGTACTTGGCTGGGAACCAAAAATATAGGGAAGCCCCTTTTTTTTAATTATTTCATGAATTTCATGAAATAATTAAAAAAAAGAAATGACGTGGGCTTCACCCAATTTTTGTATCCAGCCAGGTACAACTAGGCAGCTGGGGATTGGAATCCGTAGCGCAGGGTGCCCAAGCTTTCTGAGCACCCCTGCTGCGAATTGCAGTCCGCAGTCGCCCCAGAAAATGGCGCTTTCATAGAAGCGCCATCTTCTGGCACTGTATCCAACTCTTCCAGCTGCCCTGGTGACGGGTGGCTCTCTGGGTAATAATAGGGCTAGGGCTAGCTAGCTCAACTGGCCCTAAGCCTAAAATTCATGGTGTCACACCAATATTAGACATGGCCACCATGAATTTCTAGTACAGATAAAAAAACACAACACACAGAAAAATATATTTATTAGAAATAAAACACAACACAATTAGTGACTCCATCTTTATTGATATAAAGAACCCCCCTCCGCAGTAATCCTGGGTCAAGGGTCCCGCGCCGTCCAATCCGGATCCAATATCATCTGATCGGTTTGCTGGAAGGCATAGCGATCAGATGATGTGTCAGGTTCAAGGGCCTGAATCACATGACACAGCAGCTGATTGTATAAACGGCTTTTATATAATCAGCTGATACATCAGTGCAAAAAAACCCCAACAAACTACACACTTCTGTGCAGACTCCTGTCCGACAGCAGCAGCTGATAGCTTAGCCGGCCGGGGCGGTAAAAAGCTGGCCTCACCACTTGATTTTTAGTGTCAGCTGATTTCGTCAGGTGATCGCATCAGCTGATCATCGCCAGGTCTGAGAGAGAGAAAAGAGAGAAAAGAGAAAAGAGAAGAGAGAGGTTGAGAGAAGAGAGAGAAAGAGTGAGAGAAGAGAGAGAAAGAGTGAGAGAAGAGAGAGAAGAGAGAGAAAGAGAAAGAGAGAGAGAGAAGAGAGAGAGAGAAAGAGAGAGGAGAGAGAATAGAGAGAAGAGAGAGAGAAGAGAAAGAAGAGAAAGAGAGAAGAGAGAGAGAAGAGAGAGAAGAGAGAGAGAAAAGAGAGAGAGAGAGAAGAGAGAGAGAAGAGAGAGAAGAGAGAGAAGAGAGAGAAGGAGAGAGAAGAGGAGAGAAAAGGAGAGAAGAGAGAGAAGAGGAGAGAAGAGAAGAGAAGAGAGAGGGAGAGAGAGGGAGAGAGGAGAAACAGAGGAGAGAGAATGAGAGAAAGAAAGAGATAGAGAAAGAGCGAGAAAGAGAGAGAGAAAGAAAGAGAGAACAAGAGAGAGAGAACAAGAGAGAAAGAGAAGAGAGAGGAAAGAGAGAGAGGAGAGAGCAATGCAGCCTCACAGATCGCTCGTGTTCTACGGGGCTCCCTGTCATCTTCATGTAGCAGAGCTGACAGTGTCGTGTGGATTACTTCGGACCTGGATTGTTGTTTGGGGATTAATAAAGTGATAAATGAGATTTTTTTTGTCTTTTATTCCAAAAAAAAGATTTTTCGCTGTGTGTGTTTCTTTACTTTCACTTACAGGTTAATCATGGAAGGTGTCTCGGGGAGACGCTTGCCATGATTAACCCCGTTATTACCTCGATTGCCATCGCACCAGGGCAATTCGGGATGAGCTGGGTAGAGTCCGAGGACTGCCGCATCTAATTGATGCGGCAATTCCGGGCCGGCTGCTGGGAGATAGTGTTAGGCTGGGGGGCTCCCCATAACGTGGCGTTCCCCATCCTGACAATACCAGCCTCCAGCCGTGTGGCTTTATCCTGGCTGGTATCAAAATTGGGGGGGACTGCATATTTTTTTTTTATTATTTATTTATTTATTTTACTGCACGATGTAGACCCGCCCGCCGGCGGCTGTGATTGGTTGCAGTGAGACAGCAGTCACTCATCGTGGGGGCGTGTCTGACTGCAACCAATCATGGGCGCCAGTGGGCAGGGAAGGCACAGAATACTTGATTGAATAATGAAGCGGCAGCCATTTTCAAAAGAGGAAAAGCCGCCGGAGATTTGTGACAGCCGTGCAGCGAGGCGCCCGTGATTGGTGAGTAGGAAAGAGAGAGGGATTGTGCTGGGGACGCAGGATGCATGCAGATACGCAACGTGCGCACATACTGTGAAAAGCAACGCTTTTGGTGATCGAACCGTTCTCGAACGTAACTCAAACTGCCGAACTTTAAGCAAATCGGTCGAGTTCGTCGAATGACTCGAACACCCCCAAAATCACTCGAACATGAAATTGGCGAACCGTTCGACTCCTCTCTAGTCACGAGTTGCTGCCTCATAGGCCTTATGACTGCGCCATAAGGTTGAGCCTGGGGGCAAAATTTCCCAAGTGCAAACTCTATATTTTGTCTGGTCTTGAGAGATCAGATCTCAAAGAGTACATATAAAAGAGAGTTTAGCGAAGGGGCACATTACCACCTGGATTCCTCATTGTCAAAAACAAGAATGATGGATTAGGGTCGTGCCTGGACTTCCAGGAGCTCAACCAAATAATACTTTGAGATTCTTAAGCGGGCTTTACGTGCTGCGACATCGCTAGCAATTGCTAGCGATGTCGAGCGCGATAGCACCCACCCCCGTCATACATGCGATATCTGATGCTTGCTGCGGTAGCGAACATTATCGCTACGGCAGCTTCACACGCACATACCTGGTCGTCGACGTCGCTGTGACTGCCGAACAATCCCTCCTTCAAGGGGGAGGTGCGTTCAGCATCACAGCGACGTTACTGCGACGTCACTAAGCGGCCAGCCAATAGAAGCGGAGGGGCGGAGATGAGCGGGACATAACATCCCGCCCACCTTCTCCCTTCCGCATTGCGGTTTCACACACAGCGATGTGTGCTGCCGCAGGAGCGACAAACATCGTACCTGCAGCAGTAACGACATTATGGAAATGAACGACGTGACACAGATCAGCGATTTTTTACGCTTTTGCGCTTGTTGATTGTCGCACCTAGGATGTACACATTGCGATGTCGCTAACGACGCCGGATGTGTGTCACTAACGACGTGACGATATATCGGTAGCGATGTCGCAATGTGTAAAGCCCGCCTTATCCTCTTTCACTCATTTCTGACCTTTTTAATCAGATTGCTTGTGCTAAATGGTTCTCTAAAGTTGACCTTTGTGGGGCCTATAAACTGATTCAGGTCAAACAGGGGGATGAGTGGAAAACGGTCTGTAATATGCCAGAGGGCACTTCAAAAACCTGGTGATGCCGTTCGGGTTTACCAATGCACCTGCTGTATTCTAACACTTTGTAAATGATATTTTTTCTCATCTTTTGGGAAAGTCTGTAGTCATTTATCTAAATGACATCCTCATGTACTCACGGGACTATGAGTCTCATATCGAACATGTCAGACAGCTACTACAATTCTCAAGGATAATAGGTTGCATGGTAAACTTGAGAAGTGTATATTCACTTCTGTACAGGAACTTCCTTTTTTGGGGTATATAATTTCAACAGCAGGGTTTTGGATGGATCCCACTAAATTACAGGCTATATTAAAATGAAATCATCCTGCAAACCTTAAGACTCTGCAACATTTTTAGGTTTTGCAAATTATTGCAGAAAATGTATAAAGAACTTTTCTGCCATAGTAAGACCTCTCACTGACATGACTAAACAAAGATATGGCCTCAGGATCTATGGAGACTACAGATTCTGGAACTCTGCTTGCTAACTTCTCTGATGACCAGCGCAGGGATACTCAGGTGTCAATCCACAGATTTGTAGTTCATAGGCAGGCTAATCTCTGCTGGGCTGCCTGTTAGTCTCTTTTGATCTCATGCTATGGGGGAGCCAGTCACATTCATTCTCCTACTATATAAGCTGGCTGGCAGTGGTGCCACTAGGAATTTCAGGGCTCCATGCAGGCAAAATTTTCAGGCCCCCTTGAGACTCCGCCCAGGTAGTGGTGTTAACCCTTGCTTGTCTTTATTGCTGCCTTCTCTTGCTTTTCTCTTTAGTTTCTTACTGTTTGTTCCTGTTTCTTACTGTTTGTTCCTGTGAGTTTGCACTGTGTCTGAATTTAGTTTTTCCCCCCTGTTTTAATCTGTGTTGACATCTCACTCCTGCTCCTTCCTTTCCTGGGGGAACAGTTTAGTTATGGTCAGGAGAATAGTAAGGCTCCTGACTTCGTCATCTCCACTATCAGGGGTAATCCATAGGTTAGGGATATCCTAGCATCCTCTAGCATGACGGACAGTATGGAAGCCCCCTGTCCCTCGCTATCCTGCTTTATACAGTATGAGCTGTCACATAGCCCTTATATACAGTATGAGCTCCCATATAGCCCCCTTATATACAGTATAAGCCCTCTGATCTCCTCAGTATGAGCTCTCACATAGCCCCTTATATACAGGCATACATCGCACACACATATGAAGAAAACCCCCCCACACACATCTCGCAGTTCTCCTGGCACTGTGGTTTGGTCTTTGCTGTGTGCACTGATCAGCAGATGCCATGTAGTGACATTTTATCTATTGTCCTTGTCACACGCACTGATTGGAAGAAGAAGGAGCTGGTGGCTCCATTGTTCAAAATTGTATTCACCTCTATAATAGATAGCGGTGAAAATAGGGCAGGGGAGGGAGGCCGCATAATGGGTCAATTTGTGTAACTTTTTTCAGCCATTTAGCCATCTCGGGCCACACTTTGTCCAGGTCTGGTATAGACAGATATGTTACCATAGCAGTCAAAATGCCACTCCTCAGCCAGTGATTGGCCATGGCACTCACATGTATGTCCAGATTGAGAATTCATAACAAGATTTCTGACTGGAAGGCTTGTTTTACATGGTTCTTTGCTCATTCTCTGCCTGTCATGTTCTATTGGCCACACGCTGTCATTTCAGATGTAGCAAAGCTGGAATCGTCATGGTACCTCATTGGGATTACGTCGGATCTGGGTGTTTTGGGGGTTAATAAAGAGGTGAAAGAGGTTTGTTTTTTTGTAGTTTATTTCAAATAAAGGATTTTTTTGGAGTTTGTGTTTATTTACTTTCAATTACAGATTAGTAATGGGGGTATCTCACATACTCCTCCCATTACTAATCTAGGGCTTAATTGGAGCTGTGGTCTGCCATTAACCCCTTATTGTCCCGATTGCCACCGCACCAGGGCAATCAGGAAGAGCTGGGTAAAGTTCTGGGACTGTCACATCTAATGGATGCGGCAATCCTGGGCAGCTGCAGACTGCTATTTTTAGGCTGAGGGGATGCAATAACCATGAGTCTCTACAGGCTGAGAATACCAGTCCCCAGGTGTTGGGCTTTATATTGGCTGGATATGAAAATTGAGGGTGTAACGCCCATACCGGTGTCACCGCACTGTCCTACCCCCCTCGCCCAGCAGGGACGTCGGTATTCTCACCTGCTTGGCTGTCCTGCGGTGGCAGCCCCGTCCCCGGTCCATGCTGCTGTCTCCCAGAGACACCTCACAGGCTTCCTGGTACTGCCCAAAGGGTGCGCGTGCCCATGCCCCTTTTCTTAACCCCTTCACGACCGGCCGATTTTTCGCTTTCCGTTTTTTTTTTAGCCATTCTTTTTCTGAGAGACGTAACTTTTTTATTTTTCAGTCAATATGGTCACGTGAGGGCTCATTTTTTGCAGAACGAGCTGTACTTTTAAATTAAACCATCAGTTTTACCATATAGTGTATTGAAAAACAACAAAAAAATTCCAAATGCAGAAAAATTGCAAAAAAAGTGCGATAGCACTATGGTTTTTGAGATATTTTATTCACTGTGTTCACTATATGATAAAACCGATATGTGAGTGTGATGCCTCAGGTCAGTGCGAGTTCGTAGACACCAAACATGTATAGGCTTACTTTTATATAAGGAGTTAAAAAAAATCCGAAGTTTGTCCGAACAAAGTGGCGCACGTTTTACGCCATATTCCGTGACCCGTAGCGTTCTCATTTTTTGTGATCTATGGCTCAGTAACGGCTTATTTTTTGCGTCTCGAGCTGACGTTTTTAACGGTACCATTTTTGCGCAGATGCTACGTTTTGATTGCCTCTTTTTGCGCAAAAGTTGTGGCGACAAAAAAAGGTCGTTTTGGCGTTTGGAATTTTTTTGCCGCTACGCCGTATACTGATCAGATTAATTGATTTTATATTTTGATAGATCGGGCGTTTCTGAACGCGGCGATACCAAATGTGTGTATATTTTTTTAACCCTTTAATTTTCAATGGGGCGAATGGGGGGTGATTTGAACTTTTAGGTTTTTTTGTTTTTTTTTAAAACTTTTTTTTAACTTTTTTTTTTATTTTACTAGTCCCCCTAGGGGGCTATTGCGATCAGCAGTCCGATCGCTTTGCACTATCTGCTGATCACAGCTACCTAGCTGTAAACAGCAGATACGCTCATTGTCTTTTTCACTGTGCAGCGGGCACAGCGAAAGTGAAAGCAAGTCATGTGTAGTACAGGAGTCATCACATGACCCTGTGCTACCATGACAACTATCGGAAGTCACGTGATCGCGTCACGTGACTTCTGGTATCGGGCGGTAAGTAAAAGTTACCGCGATCGCGCTTATAATGGCACTGTCACATATTGACAGCGCCATATAAGGGGTTAAACGGCACGAGCAGATAACGATTCTGCTCGTGCCTAGCAGGCACACATCTCAGCTGTGAAAATCAGCTGAGATGTGCGCCGATCGCAGCATGCTGCCGCCGGCAGACCGCGGGCAGTAACGTAATTTTACTGCCCGCGGTCATTAAGGGGTTAAAGTGCCTCTCAGATCAGCTGAGAGGTTTCAGGTTTTTAAGGCACCTTCATCTTAAGGGAGGTGCCTGGGCAACGAGATAGTTATGTTGCTTGTTCTCAGGTCTTCAGTGCTGCTGCTGCTGATATTGTGCTACTTTCTGCTACTGATTTGTACCTCAGTTTCAGTGCACCTTTTATCTGCTGATGCTGCTGCTACAACCACCTATGCCGGCTGTCTGCTACGATACCAGCTGCCACAAGTATTCATGCCGGTCACTGCTGCCGTATCCATCCATCCCGGATGTACCCACTACTCTGCCTGCTGCTCTCGTTTCTACCAGAGACAGTGCTGTGTCCATGTTTGCTCCCCCAGGCAAGTGAACGGAATCTTTGGTCCAGTAGATACGCTAATACAGTGCTTACCCCACGAGCATAACAGGGGGGACAGCATGCCATTTTTTAAAATTATTTGCAGTAAAGGAAATAATTATTTGATCCCTTCCTGATTTTGTTAGTTTGCCCACTGACAAAGACGTGAACAGTCTATTATATTAAGGGTAGGTTAAGTTTAACAGTGAGAGACAGAATATCAAAAATAAAATCAAGAAAATCCCATTGTATAAATTATATAAATTTATTTGCATTTTGCAGAGAGTAATAAGTATTTGATCCCCTGCCAACCATTAAAGGGGTTGTCCGACATAACAAAAATGTTTGAGTTTAAGCTAATCTGTGCTGTATTGTCATATTAATCACCCCTACATTGTTATTTTTTGTTTTCTAACTTTTGTTCCTCTTGAATTATCCCTTTATTCTGTGCAGCTTCTTGTTTACATTCAGCTCCAGCAAACATGACCACTTCCTGTACTGAACCTCCCAGTCAGAGCTGGCACCGCCCGGCCTCAGTGTCCATCCCCACCCCAGTGTCCAGCCGCACCCTCTGCCCGCCCCCTGCACACACATTCCCTGTCAGTATATTCTGCCCAGCACTGACCTCTCATCACTACACGGCAGGACACTACACGGCAGATCAGTACAGGGCAGCACACTACAGGGCAGCACATTACAGGACAGGACACTACAGGGCAGCACACTACAGGGCAGCACATTACAGGGCACTACAGGGCAGGACACTACAGGACAGGACACTACAGGGCAGCACATTACAGGACACTACAAGGCAGCACATTACAGGACACTACAGGACAGATCACTACAGGGCAGCACATTACAGGGCACTACAGGGCAGGACACTACAGGGCAGCACACTACAGGGCAGCACACTACAGGGCAGCACATTACAGGACAGGACACTACAGGGCAGCACACTACAGGGCAGCACATTACAGGGCACTACAGGGCAGGACACTACAGGACAGGACACTACAGGGCAGCACATTACAGGACACTACAAGGCAGCACATTACAGGACACTACAGGACAGATCACTACAGGGCAGCACATTACAGGGCACTACAGGGCAGGACACTACAGGGCAGCACACTACAGGGCAGCACATTACAGGGCACTACAGGGCAGCACATTACAGGACAGGACACTACAGGGCAGCACACTACAGGGCAGCACATTACAGGGAACTACAGGGCAGGACACTACAGGACAGGACACTACAGGGCACTACAGGGCAGCACATTACAGGGCAGCACATTACAGGGCACTACAGGGCAGCACATTACAGGGCAGCACATTACAGGACACTACAGGGCAGCACATTACAGGACACTACAGGGCAGGGCACTACAGGGCAGCGCACTACATTACAGCATTGCAAATAACAGCCCCACATCGGGCTCTGCACCGCATACACAAACATACACACATCGGGCTGTGCAACACACACACACACACACACACACACACACCACCCCATAGGGAGTACATACTCACCCGTCATTGGTCCCCGCCGCTCCTGCACGTTCGCGCGCTGTCTGTGCTCTAGACATATTAGCACAGTGGTGACGTCACCGCTGTGCTGAAGAGAGCTCAGACAGAGTGCAAGATGAGAAGCAGCGCTGCGCTGCTTCTCATCAGCACTTTCAAATGTACCGGCATCGGTGATCTGTGATGCCGGTATATTTGAATGTGTGATCCTGAGCAGGGGGGCCGGTGCTGGAGCTGACACCATGGCAGCTGCCGCCAGGCCCCGCCGCCAGGTCACGGACCCCCACAGCAGTGCAGGGGGAGGTGCGGGGGGATGTGTGGGAGGGTGCAGGGAAGGGGGCGGGGCTCATCGCACTGTACAGCCCAGCAGGGAGGCGACATGCTGTTTCCACATTTGCATGTCAACATGGCCCTGCCCATGTAGACGTGCAATGACCGGAAGCAGCAAAATCGCGGCAGGAGCGGTCACATGACCGCTCTGTGCCGGGGGAGAGGGGCTGACAGCAGGGCAGGTAAGTGGTCACTATCTACTTACCTGCCCCAATGTAGCCCAATAGGGAAATAATAAAAAAAAGCAAATTAAGCCGGATAACCCCTTTAAGAGTTCTGGCTCCTACAAACCAGTTAGACTCTCCTAATTAACTCGTTACCTGCCTTAAAGACCAAAGAGCTTTCTAAGGATGTCAGGGACAAGATCACAGACCTGCACAAGGCTGGAATCAGCTACAAAACCATAAGTATGATGCTGGTTGAGAAGGAGACAACTGTTGGTGCAATAGTAAGAAATTAGAAGAAATACAAAATGAGTGTCAATCGACATTGATCTGGGGCTCCATGCAAAATCTGACATTGTGGGGAATCCAGGATCATGAGGAAGGTGAGAGATCAGCCTAAAACTACACGGAGAGAACTTGTTAATGATTTCACATTAGCTGGGACCACTGTCACCAAGAAAACCATTGGTTTCACATTACACCGTAATGGATTAAAATCCTGCAGTGCCCGCAATGTCCCACTGCTCAAGAAGGCACATTTGCTGGCCATTCTGAAGTATGCCAATGATTACCTGGATGATTCTGAGAGTGATTGGGAGAAGGTGCTATGGTCAGATGAGATAAAAATGGAGATCTTTGGCATTAACTCAACTCACCGTGTTTGGAGGAAGAGAAATGTTGCCTATGACCTAAAGAGACACCGTCCCCACTGTCAAGCATGGAGGTGGAAACATTATGTTTTTGGGGTGTTTCTGTGCTAAGGGAACAGGACTACTCCACCACATCAATGTGACAATGGATGGAGCCATGTACCATAAAATCCTGAGTAACAACCTCCTTCCCTCTGCCAGGACATTAAAAATGGGTCGTGGCTGAGTCTTCCAACATGACAATGACCCAAAACATAAAGCTAAGGCAACAAAGGAGTGGCTCAAAAAGATGCACATTAAGGTCATGGAGTGTCCTAGCCAGTCTCCAGACCTTAATCTCATGGAAAACTTAGGGGTACTTTGCACGTTGCGACATCGCTAGCCGATTGTAGCGATGCCGAGCGTGATAGTCCCCGCCCCCGTCGCAGATGCCATATCTTGTGATAGCTGCCGTAGCGAACATTATCGCTACGGCAGCTTCACACACACTTACCTGCCCTGCGACATCGCTCTGGCCGGCGACCCGCCTCGTTCCTAAGGGGGCGGGTCGTGCGGCGTCACAGCGATGTCACACGGCAGGTGGCCAATAGAAGCGGAGGGGCGGAGATGAGCGGGACGTAAACATCCCGCCCACCTCCTTCCTTCTCATGGCAGGCGGGATGCAGGTAAGGAGATGTTCCTCGCTCCTGCGGCTTCATACACAGCGATGTGTTCTGCCGCAGGAACGAGGAACAACATCGTACCTGTCGCTGCAGCGAAATTATGGAAATGACCGACACTAAACAGATCACCGATTTTGGATGCTTTTGCGATCGTGTATCGGTGCTTATAAGGCTTTACACGTTGCAACGTCGTTATCGGCACCGGATGTGCGTCACTTTCGATTTGACCTCGACGAGATTGCAGTAGCGAAGTCGCAACGTGCAAAGCCCCCCTTAGAGGGATTAAATACTAATTTCTCTTTGCAAAATTCAAATAAATGTATATAATTTATACAATGTGATTTTATGGATTTTAATTTTGATATTCTATCTCTCACTGTTAAAATTAAACTACCCTTAAAACTATAGACTGTTCATGTTTTTGTCAGTGGGCAAACTTACAAAATCAGCAAGCGATCAAATAATTATTTCCTTCACTGTATTTAAATAATTTTTTTAATAAATATTCTAAAAATCCCCATGCGGTTCCTCTTATTCTGATACACAGCCAAGATAAGTGCATGGGTGGGGTCTGCAGCCTGTACCCATGGGCTTTATGTGTACTGGTATTAATATATAGGGGGATCGCATGGCATTTTTTAATTTATTTGTTTTACACCAGCAGTATAACGCTGCAAGAGTAGGTGGGGGCACATTCTGAGTGCATCCAATCAGAGATGCCAGTAGGAGGGGAAAGCAGTGAGTATGTATGAGGGAATGAGCGGCCCCGGAAGTAGCGTTAGAGCCATGGGGAGACTCGGTAAGTATGTCCTGCTTAACTATTTAGTTTCCTTTTTTTACAGTAATTTCCCTGTAAAAAAAATGGCTGTGATGGGGCTGGGAGAGGATGGTTTCTCCAAACCGAACATTTACTGATTCAAACTGTACATTTCTGACTTTTTGGTCAAATGTTCAGTTTTGCAATCCCAACCCGATCCTGCAAAGGATCGTATGATTTTGTAATTTTCCAGTCTTTTCTGATCTAGATTGCTCATCTCTACTCAAAAGCTCTGTAATTGGCTAGTCCCTCGTTATCACCCTCCGTAATCAAAGTAAATTCATATATATCCCCTCCACTATTTTTCAGCACATAATTCTCCCTCAAACTCCACCATACCCAAAAGCATTACAAAGATTGGGTGATGACTGGTTCATGCAGCCTTTATCTATCCCTCATTTCTTAAACATGACTGGACCATTGTTGTAAATAAGCACTTGTACCTTGTGTCACCCCCACCTCCCTCCATTATAGAATGTAAGCTCTTACGAACAAGGTTGTCTTTATTTTTGCTTTAATTATTGTATCTTCTGAATTGTAAAGCAATGCGGAATATGTTGCGACTATAGAAATAAAGATTATTATTATCATCAGCTAATCAGGTTAAAAGTCTGGAGCTGATTCCAGGTGTGGCAGTTGCATTTGCAAAATGTTGCTGTGAACACACAACAAGCGGTCAAAGGAGCTCTCAATGGCTGAGAGACAGACCATCATTAGGCTGAAAAAAAAAGAAATCCATCAGAAAGATAGCAGAAATGTTAGGAGTGGCCAAATCAACAGTTTGATGCATTCTGTGAAATACAGAGTGCAGTGGTGAGCCAGGGAACTCAAAAAGGCTTGGATGTCCAAGTGAGACAACAGTTGTGGAAGATCTCAGAAACCTTTCTATGGTGCAGAAAAACCTCTTCATTACATCCACCCAAATGAAGAACACTCTCCACGAGTAGGTAGTAAAATGAGGGAGGAAGCAATATATTGCTTTAACCAATAAATAAGGAATTTTTACTCATACATGTGCTGGTGTCATGACTCATGGCTTTCAGTGTTCCCGGGAGCGTGGCCGGGGGAGGGGCCACCTCAGTGCCTTGTTTCCGGGATCTCGGCGCCTTATCTATGGGGCATTTCCGTTCCTGCGACGCCAGTTATAATTCTGTTCTGCTGTGTGTCGCTGGTCCCTGTAAGTTGTTTGATCCTGTCTCTTGTCCTGACTGCGTCCATCCTCTCTGTCACCCGTCCCCCTGCATCCCGTCCTCCTGACTGCATCCGTCCTCTCTGTCACCCGTCCTCCCTCCTCGATTGTTCCATCCCCCTGTGCTCCCTGCTATTACCTGCTCTCCCGGCTCACAACCTTGGCTTGTTAATTAACTTCATTTCCCACGTTCCTCCGGTTTTTGACGTTCTTTTTCAGTCTCTTACTTGGCTCTCTCTTGACTCTGTCTCCATCTCCCCCCCAGGTACCATGTGACTCTACTGGCTATTACCCCAGCCCGTACGACCATCCGCTCCTTCCATTAGAGAGACTAGTACCATCTAGTGGAGATTTTCTGCCTAGCACTTTCTTGGTGCTCCAGCTCCCCATGCTGGTTTGTTACAGCTGGATTGCGTTCTGGAGATTCACAGGATCCCATATATTATTTCCCTATTTCTAGTTTCACCTGCAAGTTTGCAGGCTCCTTGCATTTTGCATGAGTGAAACGCCTAAGGAATTATACTGGAGAGCTACATCCTTTTCTTTTGTTTCAGTATCTAAGTCTACCATAGAGAGAAGACTTCATTGGAGGAAATACAGAGGGTTCACCACAAGGTGCAAACTATTAATCAGCCTTAAAAGGAATCTGTCAGCAGGTTTTTGCTACTTCATCTGACAGAACATAATGTAAGCTAGGAGAGTCTGAATCCAGTTGTGTATCACATAGATTACTGGGTGCAGCCATTCTCACTTAATCAAAGAGTTGCCATTTAAGCATGTAGCTGAGCTGGGAGAGCTGTCCTGCCCACAGCACATTCTCAATAGAGATTGTGCAATGGCTGTGAGGTGTTAAGGGTGCTGTTAGGGCCAGGTGGACGGGCAGACCCAGGAGGTGGATCCACTGGGCCGAACTCCTTGATGATGGTAAGGGGTCCGGTAGCTGGAGCACTACAGGTAGCAGGAGAGTCCGTGCACAAGAGTATAATGGAGAAGTCCCTGGGACTACGGAGTCACTGATGGTAGTCCGGGTGACGGAGCTCAGGTTCGGAAGCCGAGATGATGTCAGGCGGAGTCCGGAACCGTTGGAGCGAGATGACGGGTCACCACAGGGATCAGAGATGGTACGGACTGTCAGGATGGCAGATAGGCAGCGTTCGGGGTGCGGGATTCGGCAGGACCGGATGGCAAGGCAGGATCGGCTCTAGAAGAGAGAGAGGTGAGTATCTCACAGGAATACAAGGAGACCTGACTCCTAGCTTGGGAAACACGAAGAACAGGCCCCGCCCACTTGGACACTAAACCCCTTTATACCCTGTACCTGTGTGCATCATTTCCTGTCAGTGGACGCTGGCCCTTTAAGAAAGGGTCAATGACCGCGCGCGCGCCCTAATGCGCATGCGCGCGGCCCGGGTGCCAGAAGCCAGAGCAGGAAGCGGTGAGGAGGAAGCAGCAGAGCCGGGCTGGGGCTGAGAAGCCGACGGGCGCCGGGAGCGGGGACCAGGACGTCTGGGAAGCGCAGGCAATGGAGGCTGGAGAGCGGGGAGCGGCGGAGACCGGACCGAAGAACCGGGGAGCGAGGCAGGGGAGCCGAGGAGTGTGGCAGGTGAGCCGGGGAGCAGGGCAGGGGACCCGGGGAGCGTGACAGGTGCTTTACACGCTGCGACATCGCTAGCGATAGCTATCATGTCGTGTGCAATAGCACCCGCCCCCGTCGTTTGTGAGATATTTGTTGATCGCTGCCGTAGTGAACATTATCGCTACTGCGTCACACGCACATACCTTTTCAGCGACGTCGCTGTGACCACCGAACAATCCCTCCTTCAAGGGGGAGGTGCGTTCGGCGTCATGGCGACGTCACTGCGGCGTCACTAAGCGGCCGCCCAATAGCAGAGGAGGGGCAGAGGTGAGCGGCCAGGACATGCCGCCCACCTCCTTCCTTCTTCATTGCCGGTGGACACAGGTAAGGAGATGTTCGTCGTTTCTGCGGTGTCACACATAGCGATGTGTGATGCCACAGGAACGACGATCTACATCATACCTGCAGCAGCAATGATATAAAGGAGCGACGTGTCAACGATCAATGATTTTTGACACTTTTGCGATCGTTGATCGTCGCTCCTTGGTGTCACACGCTGCGATGTCGCTAATGGCGCCGGATGTGCGTCACTAACGACGTGACCCCGACGATATATCGTTAGTGATTTCGCAGCGTGTAAAGCACCCTTTAATCACAGCATGAGGTGTGTTGGACTTCTCTACATGTGTGTTTCTAGTCCTGCAATGTTAATCACAGGGTAATAAACGCATTAGTTAAAGTAAACAATAGCACACACTGATAAGAGAGGCATAGTTGCTTTTTGTTTTTTAACCCCTACATCATGCTGTCCTCAGAGTACATAGCAAAAACTTGCTGACAGATTCCCTTTAAAAATAGAAAGGTCAGATTAGACTTTGATAAAGAAAAACAACTAAAGAAGCCAGCCGAGTTTTGAAAAAGTATTTTTTGGACAGATGAAACTAAGACCAATCTGTATCAGAATGATGGGAAGACGAATATGTGACGCCCTGGGCAAGCCAGGGGTCACAGGTCACAACACCACCACACCCTACACCCCAGTTAGGAACACCAAGGCTAACCAAAAATCCTTGTTGCCTTCCTCCAGGGGCTGATGTCCACATCAGGGAATGGGCCAGGCGGTTGGCTCCGCCCACCGAGGAGTTCACAGCCCTGGAGGCGGGAGAACCAGGCAGTTCAAGCTAGGGGAGTGAAGGAGAAGGAAGTGGTAGAGGAGCTGGAGAGAAAGAGTAAAAAGTGACAGTAGTAAAGCCTGAAGTTGGTCCGGGTGTGTGCCCCGGACTGAGAGACAGCAAGGTCAGCAGACGGCGGCGATAATCTGCAGGGGGACTGCTTGGAGGTTGCTGGAAGGACCGCAGACGGGTGGTGACCCGGCGGTACCGGAGCAGTATACGAAGGACAGTCAGCACCAGGGCAGGGGCCTTTCGGATCCCGGCAAGGCTAGGAGTCGCCATAATTTGCCAAATCCGTCAGTGAAGGGGACCTCTGTCTCCTAACAACCAAGTCCCGATTGAAGGCAACAGTCCGACCGTGAAGGGGAGACACCGCCACCGCCAAGGCACCAGTTTCCCAGGGCCAGCGCCTGCGGGCAAAGTAGGGCTCCTTCGGCCCAGATTGAAGCCGAGGAGTGGGTAACCGGTGGGAACCCATCGCTACCAAAAAGACTTTACATAGGTGCAGGGAAGAGACCGTCACCGCTAACTGCAGGGAACATCAGCACCGTAACCGTCCGAGGGACCCGTCCAACCAGCCGTTTGTTTACCGAGAACTGCGTCGTGTTTACTGGCTGAGTGAGTACCTCCGTGCCGTGCGGCACAGCGCTGCCCCTGCGCCCCTGCACCTCCACAGGCCCCATACCCGCCTGTCCACCATACCAACCCCATCACTGGGCCCCGGGATCACCAAAACCCCTACCCACGGAGGGGCAAATCAACAACTGGCTGCTCCGTACCATCACTCCCGTGCTCCCCAGACAGAGCAGCGGTGGTGTCCACTTAATCACCACAACCGTGGGTGGCGTCACGGACAATAAACTATCCCAAAACCCAATCCCCTTTCACTCACGGGCGAGGAGCGCCGCTCGAGTCCCCGGGATCCGGCCCATCGCTCGAGCCACCGAGCAGCAGCAGGCCGCAGCAGCCGCGGCAGCTGGACCCGAGTAGCAGTGGGAGAGCGCGGCGTCCCCTCCTCCGCCCGCGACAACTTGGCGTCACAAACAGGATCTTACCGCTCTGCCGTTGGGTAGAGGTGCGCCTTGTGACCGCCGGAGGTATCCGGACGGAAAATTTCGGAAGTCGCCATCTTTGGCGCGAAAAGTTCCCGCTCGAGCGTCTTCTCGAGTAGCAGAGGCACGAAGGCCAAAACCCCGCCCCGATAGAGGAGGGGCTGGAAAAGAGGCTAAGGGGGACGAAATGGCGACTGGTCGCATGTAGCCGCGGCTATAAAAGCAGGGACGCCAGGACTCTGCAGACATCTTGTTCCTGGGAGAAGCCGCCAGCAACATGTGGATGCCGTCCCGCAGCACCGTAGCCCCCGCGCCTGGACCCGCGGCGTGGGTGGAGATCCGGACCGCGCAGCTCTACCAGAGGCTGCAGGTCAAGATGCAGCTCCTCATGGAGGAGTGGGAGACCGACATGGCGGATGTCATAGCGACTGTGCGGAGACGCGAGGAGGAAGCGGAGGAAGGGAGGGTGAGTGACCCACGCCCCGATGCCCTTGAAGGGCCGGTCATCGCGGCTGCGGGACCCGGTCCAAACCCTCTCCCCCTGCTGCCTCCCTCGCCACCCGTCTCGGAAGCCGTGACCCCGCCATTAGGCCTGCTACCACCGCAACCGGTAGCAATACCCAGCATGCCCGCCCAGGCGGGCCGACCTGCAGCCGGAGCCCGTAGTCGACCGGAGGTGCTGCCCTGGAAAGCCCCGAAAACCGAACCGGAGGCGTCCCCCGAGAAAGTCCCCGAGCCGGAGCCGATGACCCGCTCCGTGCCGAAGGCCCAACTGCGGAAAGCCCCTGTGCCCATCCCCCACACCTCGGCTGAGGTTGCGCCGGGTTGCCGATGCAAGGCAGCGTCTAAGGCCAAGACACCGCGGGACCTGTCGCCCAGAGTACCAGCAGTTGTCAATGTCAAACAGGTCTTGCGGGGCCCGACCCGTGCGCCGGAGCTCGCAGCAGCGCCGTACTGGGACAGGGAGCCGGTACCGTTGGGCCTGGAGATCGGTGAGAGGGAAAGGAAGAAAGCGGAGCTGGTGGCCCGTGCAATCAGAGAAAAAGAGAGTCTGAGACAAGCGACTTTCCGTGTCCGGGGCCTGCTGTATGAGGGACAGGTGAGGCGGTTTGATGTCCGCCGGGGCTATGGGTTTATTTATGAACCGGGCCTGGAGGCCGAAGTGTTTATAGCCCGGCGGGATGGGAATGCCCACCTGCCCGAGGAGCACCCCGGTCGTAACCTGATGCCGGGTGACATAGTGCAGTACACCCGGCACTGTGGAGAGAGGGGGTGGTTTGCCTTAGATGCGCAATTGAGGGGCAGCCAGGAGGCCCGTGTGAGTGCTGCACCCCCTCCCTCAGGTGAAGCCGAAGACTCGGAATAGCGGCAGCGGAGCACCGTTGCACCGTCCCCGTTGGGACCACAAGTGTATGTTTGAAAGTTTGATGAAAAATGAATTGATTACTGAACAGTCACCTGATTGCACCGTGATTTGGAAACCGGCCGTTGCCGGCACTGTTGTCCCCGTGGGGACCGTTTGAAAAATATGTATAGGAACTCCTATGGACAAGCCCGTGAACTTGCAGGGCAACCATAGACGCTAGTGGCTTGTAAATAAGTTGTGTTACCGTTACCGTTTCCGCAATTACCGCCTCCGGAGAGGCAGGTTGGAGGGAGGGCCCACAACAGAGCAGGCTGGGGCCCAGCCACCACAGGAACCGGTGGCTACCCTCTGGAGGGGAAGGACAGATCCCGCTCGGGTAACTGGTGCAGGACTGGGGTCAAGGGGTGCTGCCTGGGTTTTAGGGGCAGTATCAGGGCCAGGTTACTTGGGTGGGAGAGAGCGGCAGCCGCAACCGTTTAAAATGTTTTGCAACGTTTAAGCACTGAACCTCCCGATGTGGGATGATGCCATAAATTGTTTTGTGTTACCGTTTTTCTTATATCTTTACAGAAAAATAAAATCGGTGTTGGACGGGCAGCCCGCGGACGGTCTGCATTTTGCTAATGGGGAATGTGACGCCCTGGGCAAGCCAGGGATCACAGGTCACAACACCACCACACCCTACACCCCAGTTAGGAACACCAAGGCTAACCAAAAATCCTTGTTGCCTTCCTCCAGGGGCTGATGTCCACACCAGGGGGTGGGCCAGGCGGTTGGCTCCGCCCACCGAGGAGTTCACAGCCCTGGAGGCGGGAGAACCAGGCAGTTCAAGCTAGGGGAGTGAAGGAGAAGGAAGTGGTAGAGGAGCTGGAGAGAAAGAGTAAAAAGTGACAGTAGTAAAGCCTGAAGTTGGTCCGGGTGTGTGCCCCGGACTGAGAGACAGCAAGGTCAGCAGACGGCGGCGATAGTCTGCAGGGGGACTGCTTGGAGGTTGCTGGAAGGACCGCGAACGGGTGGTGACCCGGCGGTACCGGAGCAGTATACGAAGAACAGTCAGCACCAGGGCAGGGGCCTTTCGGATCCCGGCAAGGCTAGGAGTCGCCATAATTTGCCAAATCCGTCAGTGAAGGGGACCTCTGTCTCCTAACAACCAAGTCCCGTTTGAAGGCAACAGTCCGACCGTGAAGGGGAGACACCGCCACCACCAAGGCACCAGTTTCCCAGGGCCAGCGCCTGCGGGCAAAGTAGGGTTCCTTCGGCCCAGATTGAAGCCGAGGAGTGGGTAACCGGTGGGAACCCATCGCTACCAAAAAGACTTTACATAGGTGCAGGGAAGAGACCGTCACCGCTAACTGCAGGGAACATCAGCACCGTAACCGTCCGAGGGACCCGTCCAACCAGCCGTTTGTTTACCGAGAACTGCGTCGTGTTTACTGGCTGAGGGAGTACCTCCGTGCCGTGCGGCACAGCGCTGCCCCTGCGCCCCTGCACCTCCACAGGCCCCATACCCGCCTGTCCACCATACCAACCCCATCACTGGGCTCCGGGATCACCAAAACCCCTACCCACGGAGGGGCAAATCAACAACTGGCTGCTCCATACCATCACTCCCGTGCTCCCCAGACAGAGCAGCGGTGGTGTCCACTTAATCACCACAACCGTGGGTGGCGTCACGGACAATAAACTATCCCAAAACCCAATCCCCTTTCACTCACGGGCGAGGAGCGCCGCTCGAGTCCCCGGGATCCGGCCCATCGCTCGAGCCACCGAGCAGCAGCAGCAGGCCGCAGCAGCCGCAGCGGCAGCCGGACCCGAGCAGAGGGAGAGCGCGGCGTCCCCTCCTCCGCCCGCGACAAATACAGAGAAGGTATGGAACGGCTCATGATCCAAAGTACATCACATCCTCTGGAAAACATGGTGGAGGCAGTGTGATAGTATGGGCATGCATGTAAAATATCCTGCAATGACCTAGTCAATCATCAGATCTCAACCCCACTGAGCATGCATTTAACATGCTTAAGACAGAAAGAAAAGGCAGAAAGAACCACTAACAAACAAAAAATTGAAGTCAGCTGCAATAAAGGCCTGGCAAGCAGCACAAAGGAGAAAAAACAGTGTTTGGTGATGTCCATAGCTTCTAGACTTCAGCTAGTCATTGCCTGCAAAGGATTCTCCACAAGGTATTAAAAATGAACATTTTATTTATGGTAAAATAAATTTGTCCGAGTACTTATGAGCCCCTGAAATGAGGAGGGTTTGTAGAAAAATGGTTGCACTTCCTAAATGTTTCCCAGGATATTTTTGATCAACCTTGAAAATCTACATTTCAATTGAATCTAATTTGTTTCATTGTTAATTAAAACTAGTGGCCTGCAAAGCCCATATCACAAAGATTTAGTCACTGTCCAAATACCGTATTTTTCGGACCATAAGACGCACTTTTTTCCCCCCAAATGTTGGGGGAAAGTGGGGGGTGCGTCTAATGGTCTGAATGTAGGGCATGGCTGCGGGGAATGAGGGTGCTGCGGTGGAGCCGGTCATCGGGGGCACGAGAAGGCACCAGCGCTTACCGTGACCACGTGGGCCCGCTCATTACATATGCACGCCCTTCCTCCCGCTCATCTCTCAGCGCTGAGGCCGGGGCTGATAGGTGGGCGGGATGATGGGCGGGGACATGCGCATAATTAACAGCCGGCCGTGATCACCCCTGGCAACTACAGCCTGGAGTGATCATGCGGCTGTATTCACTGCTCCCCGTGCATCATCATCAGCGCGGGGTGGAGTGAATCAATGTACTCACTGTTCCCCTGCAGCATCGCGATGTCCTCCAGTCTGCCTGCCGCGCTGTGTGGACTGGAGATTAGCGGTGCTCACAGCGATGACGTCATCGCTGTGCGCACATGTGTCTTCACAGCCGTGCCGGCAGACTGGAGGACAATACATCGCAGTGCTGCAGGGAACGTGGTCGGCTCAACACAGCACTGCCGGCACAGACAGGAGGAGGAGCGATGCTGCGTGGAACGAGGAAAGGTGAGTGTAAACGTTCTTTTTTTTTTGTGTGTGCCGCAGGATGGGGGTATATGAGCAGGATGATGGGGGTATATGAACAGGATGATGGCATATAGCAGGATGATGGGGGTATATGAGCAGGATGGGGCCATATACCAGGATGATGGGAGTATATGAACAGGATGATGTCATATAGCAGGATGATGGGGGTATATGAGCGGGATGATGGGGCCATATACCAGGATGATGGGAGTATATGAACAGGATGATGGCATATAGCAGGATGATGGGGGTATATGAGCAGGATGATGGGGCCATATACCAGGATGATGGGAGTATATGAACAGGATGATGGCATATAGCAGGATGATGGGGGTATATGAGCAGGATGATGGGAGTATATGAACAGGATCATGGCATTTACCAGGATGATGGGGGTATATGAGCAGGATGATGGGGGTATATGAACAGGATGATGGCATATAGCAGGATGATGGGGGTATATGAGCAGGATGATGGGGCCATATACCAGGATGATGGGAGTATATGAACAGGATGATGGCATATAGCAGGATGATGGGGGTATATGAGCAGGATGATGGGGGTATATGAGCAGGATGTTGGGGGTAGATGAGCAGGATGATGGTGTATATGAGCAAGATGATGGCGTATATAGCAGAATGGGAGCACATACCAGGATGCAGTATATAGCAAGATGGGGCTATACCAGGATGAGGGACATAAATATATACACAAGGCAGGAGGATCATTACCAGGATGGGGTACCTTAGTAGAGAATTTGGGGATATTACCCACATAATAGTGTCAGCAGCAGATCCTCGCCCCATAACAGTGTGTCATGACCACATTTTTTGCTTAAAATTTTATTTTCCTATTTTCCTTCCCTAAAACCAGGGTGCGTCTTATGGTCCGGTGCGTCTTATAGTCCGAAAAATATGGTAGTTCTCTATGTAAATGTATATACTGTATAATAAGTTATTTAGCTTTCGAGTAAAATTTCTAGATGATCCTAAAATGCACTTTAACCATTTCAGGTGAACCTACTGAAGCCTTCTCTAATCTTTTGAATTCACATGTCCAACTGTTCAATATTTCACTACTTTTTGCACAACTTGCTGTTCTCTAACAAGGATCTTAATGGAAGATTTCACAACAGGTGTTTGATCCATGAATCGCCCAATAAATGTTGGGGTTCAATTAGAATTGGTATTTATATTTCAAATCTGTTTTATTATTATTATTATTATTATTATGTTTATAAATCAAGCATACATCTTGAACATTTATAAAGATTATAAAACATAAACAGTGATCTCTCAGCTTCAGAATGACAAAAATAACATCACATTGTATATTTTATTGGAACTCTATAAGCTATCCTTATGCTAACACTCCATGACAATCCATACACTAGAAATCAGAGTTCTAGCTAAACATGTCTTCCTGATAATTGACAAGACCACTGTCAGCATAGAATTGGTATTTAAACAGTCATCCTCATCATGCTGTTCACATCTTGACATCATGAGACCAAGACGACACCTAACAATTGATCAACAATACCTCGCCATTGAGGCTTCAAACAGGATTATCTCAGGCAGAAGTGGTCACTGAGCTTAGAGTGTCATCAGCAGGTTGCAACAGAGATACAGAGAGACTGGAAGAGTCACAGAAAGGTATAGAAGTGGACATCCTTTAGCTACATCCAACACTGATGACCGCTTCATTGTGAAAAATGCCCTTCGGAACCAAATGATGAATGCCACGCAAAGTCAAGTACATTTAAGAGAGTTGAGGGACACCCAAGTGTCACATCAGACCATTTGAAACCATTTACATCAGTATGGTCTACATGATAGACAACCTGCAAGGGTACTTGACCACACCATGAAGCACAGGCGTTGGCTTTCCGGATAAGGGACCAGTGGGCCTTAATGCTGTTCACTGATGAATATTGATTCATGCGAAGCAGAAATGATGGCCACCAATGATGATGGAGACATCAAGGAGAATACTATTCATCAGCCACTGTTGTTATCAGACAAGCCTTTGGTGGTGGTGATTTTATAGTGTGGGCAGGTGTGTCTAGTCAATACAGAATAGCCCTACACTTTGTGAATGGTACAGTGACAAGACCCTACTACTTGAATAACATCATTAATTCAGTTTTTGTGCTTCTGTATTAACAACACAGGCCTAATTTCATCTTTTGTGTCCAGTCATTTTTTTACCACATGTAGGGTATTGATGCATTTGGAAGAAATTGCTTTACAGATTGGATTCATATTGTTATATTACCCCTTATAAAAATGAAAAATTGTTGCTAAGTAGGGATGAGCGACCCCAAGGTTCGGTGTTTGGTATTCGTACCAATCACAAACTTTACAAAAAAAACAGAGTTTGATTTGGAGTTCGGGTTCTTTACATATGCAAACCACTTATACGACCATCGCTGTGCTCAGGTACACTCTGTGTTCAACCCAGTGTGAGCTGCTTGCAGTGTTTGAACAACTCGCACTGGGGGTAACAACAGCTTGATGGTATGTGATGTGCACCCCAAAATAAATGGAAAAACTCTGCCCACCTGCCCCTGGAAGTGATCTGTTTATGGCTGGCTGCATGTGAGCGGAAATCCGGACTGCCCAATTAGTGACTTCTATTGGGGTTCAAGTCAATTCCAGGTCTCAAACAGAACTTTATCTAAAGTTCAGCTAAACGCGCCGAACCACACATCCACGGGTCCACTCATCTCTATTGTTAAAGCAACATTTTAATGGATAAAAAAAATACAAGTTTTCAATTTCATTTCCAAAGTACTAAATTCTTTGTTGCACCATTGTGTTTGAAATTCATATCACTGAATGAATTCTGTGAGGCATGCATTTCCAAAATGGGATCACCTTTATTGGATTTCTGCTGTTTTGGCATCTCAGAGGTCTGTAAATGTAACGTGGTGTTCAAAATCTATTCTAGCCAAAAATTCACTTTTAAAGTCAAATAGTGCTCTGTCACTTCAAAGCCCTACTGCGTGGCTATCTGCATACTCAGGAGGAATTGCTTTATATTTTGTGTAGATTTTCTCTGGTTATTGCTTGTGAAAATGAAACATTTGAGTCTAAAGCAACATTTTTGTGAAAAAAAATATATGTTTTTTTGCATTCATGGCCCAGTGTTACAAAATTCTGTGAAGCATCAGTGGGTTCAAAATGCTCATTACATTCCTAGATAAATTCTTTGAGGGGATAGTTTCCAAGATGTGGTCACTTGTGCAAGGTTTCTACGGTTCTGGTTCCTCGGAGGCTATTCAAATTCAACATGACATCTGCAAGCTATTCCAGACAAATTGCTCCAAAAATCAGCGCTCTTTCTCTTCCAAGCAATGCCACATACCTAACCATTAGTGTCCAACCGCACATTCAGGCTAAAGCAGTATTTTGATGAGATAAATACTGTCATTTTTTCCTTCCATTTTGCATTGATTGCTTCGAAACACCTGCAGGATTAATACATTTCCTGAATTCAGTTTTTAATACTTTGGGGAGTCTGTTGTTTCAGAATATTCCAACATATCAACCCCTCAATGTCACTTCAACAACACTCAACCGTGAAGTGGTCTTTGGGAAAAAATGGGATGCTAGAAGGCAACGAATCCTAAAATATTTAAAGAATACCTTAAAAAAATAATTTTGACAAAAAATAGCCATATGGTAAATGTTATTTATTAACTAATTAATGCAGGAGCAGACAGAGTGAAAAGGGCCCCTGTGCAAGAACAGTACATGGTCCTTTTACAGTTCAATAGCTCTTCATAATGCACCTACCTGCTTTATAGGTGGAAGTGGTGACTCTTACCATTTGGGCCGCTATATACAGAGGGGAAAAAGTATTTAGTCAGCCACCAATTGTGCAAGTTCTCCCACTCAAAAAGATGAGAGAGGCCTGTAATTGACATCATAGGTAGACCACAACTATGAGAGACAAAATGAGAAACAGATTCATAAAATCACCTTCTCTGATTTGGCAAGTTATTTTTTTTGGAAATTATGATGGAAAATAAGTATTTAGTCATCTAAAAACATGCAAGATTTCTGGATCTCACAGACCTGTAACTTCTTCTTTAAGAGGCTCCTCTGATCTTCACTCCTTACCTGTAGTAATGGCACCTGTTTGAACTTGTTATCAGTAGAAAAGACACCTATCCACAACCTCAAACAATCACACTCCAACTCCACTATGGTGAAGACCAAAGAGCTGTCGAAGGACACCAGAAACAAAATTGTAGCCCTGCACAAGGCTGAGAAGACTGAATCTGCAATAGACAAGCAGCTTGGTGTGATGAAATCAACTGTGGGAGCAATAATAAGAAAATGGAAGACATACAAGACCACTGATAATCTCCCTCGATCTGGGACTCCACGCAAGATCTCACTCACTAATTTGGAGTCAAAATGATCACAAGAATGGTGAGTAGTGATGGGCGAACTCCTCGATGTTCGTGTTCAGGAGACTCGCCCTAACTTTTTGTAAAGTTCGAGTTCTGAGATAATACGAACTTGCGTCCAAACCCCGAACTTGGACTTTACAGTTATGGGATGGGGCGGGGGGGGTCTGTAAAATAAAGAATAAACAGTGAGTACGGAAAGTATTCAGACCACTTTAAATTTTTTACTCTTTGTTTCATTGCAGCCATTTGTTAAATTCATTTATTTTCTCATTAATGAACACTCTGTACCCCATCTTGACAGAAAAAAACAGAAATGTAGAAATTTCTGCAAATTTTGTAAACAAAAAAACCTGAAATATTCCATGGTCATAAGTATTCAGAACCTTTGCTCAGACACTCATATTTAAGTCACATGCTGTCCATTTCTTTGTAATCCTCCTTGAGATGGTTCTACTCCTTAATTGGAGTCCTGTTGTGTTTAATTAAACTGATAGGACTTGATTTGGAAAGGCACACACCTGTCTATATAAGACCTCACAGCTCACAGTGCATGTCAGATCAAATGAGAATCATGAGGTCAAAGGAACTGCCCAAGGAGCTCAGAGACAGAATTGTGGCAAGGCACAGATCTGGCCAAGATTTCAAAATAATTTCTGCAGTACTCAAGGTTCCTAAGAGCACAGTGGCCTCCATAATCCTTAAATGGAACACGTTTGGGACTACAAGAACTCTTCCTAGACCTGGCCGTCCAGCCAAACTGAGTAATCGTGGGAGAAGAGCCTTGGTGAGATAGGTAAAGAAGAACCCCAAGATCACTGTGGCTGATCTCCAGAGATGCCGTATGGAGATGGGAGAAAGTTCCAAGAAGTCAACTATTACTGGCAGCCCTCCACCAGTTGGGTCTTTGTGGCAGAGTAGCCCGATGGAAGCCTCTCCTCAGTGCAAGACATATGAAAGCCCGCATAGAGTTTGTAAAAAAAAACACAGGAAGGACTCCCAGACTATGAGAAATAAGATTCTTTGGTCTGATGAGACAAAGATAGAACTTTTTGGTGATAATTCTAAGCAGTATGTGTGGAAAAAAACAGGCACTGCTCATCACTCGCTCAATACAATCCCAACAGTGAAACATGGTGGTGGTAGCATTATGCTATGGGGGGTGTTTTTCAGCTGCAGGGACAGGATGACTGGTTGCAATTGAAAGAAAATGAATGAAGCCAAGTACAGAGATGCCTTGGAATAAAACCTCTTCCAGCTAAAATAATAAAGGAGTGGCTTCAGAACAACTCTGTGACCATTCTTGACTGGCCCTGCCAGAGCCCTGACCTAAACCCAATTAAGCATCTCTGAAGAGACATGAAAATGGCTGTCCACCAACGTTCACCATCCAACCTGACGGAACTGCAGAGGATCTGAAAGGAAGAATAGCAGAGGATCCCCAAATCCAGGTGTGAAAAACTTGTTGTATCATTCCCAAGAAGACTCATAGCTGTACTAGCTCAAAAGGGTGTTTCTACTCAATACTGAGCAAAGCGTTTGAATACTTATGACCATGTGATACTTCAGTTTTTCTTCTTTAAAACATTTTCAAAAATGTTTACTTTTTTCTGTTAAGATGGGGTGCAGAGTGTACATTAATGAGAAAAAAATGAACTTTTTTGCTTTTACCAAATGGTTGCAATGAAACAGAGTGAAAAATTGAAAGGGGTCTGAATACTTTCCGTATTCACTGTAGTTAATAATAAACATTGTCATTATACTTACCGCTCCCGCGACGCATCCTGCAGACTCCAGGCCGCTTCTGCTTCCGGGTCCGATCATTAGTTTCCGGGGGTATTCAGTGCACTGCTCATCACTCGGCAGTCTTTAGCTGTTTTCGGCCGTGTTTGTGATGATGTCAGGGTTCATCCGAGTCTATGAGCCATGGACTCGACTGAACTTTGACTGTTACTGTGCGAGTCTCGCATCGGTATCACCTGGCATGACGCACACTCTCCTGACAGGCGTGGGTTAACTGCATGTATTTCCATGCAGCTGAGGTGCTCCTGTCAGGAAAGGTGTGCGCTGTGCTGGGTAATACCGATGCGATACTCGCAGGATTCATACACAAGTGGAATCATACCCTCAGTGTTAGCCTGCTTCTCGCTCTGCATAGATGCTTGTCTGTACAGAGCAATGAAGTAGAGCTGACATTGCTCTACCTGTGGACTATGTCGTGCAAAGGATTTTTTTACAATAAAGATGAAGTCTCTAAATGTTTTTTTTGTTTTATTTCTAATAAAAAAAATGTTTCTCTGTGTTGTGTTTTTTTTCTAATTTGGCGAGACGCCATGAGTTTCGGGCTTTGTAGCAGCTGAGAATACAAAGCTGGTATTAACCCCTTTATTACCCAGCGTGCTACTGAAGGGTTATGGGGTACTTGGTCCCGGGCTCTTTTTATAAAGGGGAAATATTTACAGTGTTCACACAATATTTATAGTGTTCACAGAAGATGCCACTTGCGGTGTTGCGACTATGTTTATGGAGCCGCCGCTGCACAATGTCCACTACGGGGGCTGGTGTTAATGGCAGCCTGGATGGTAGGCCCTCCGCAAGCAGGGCCGGACCCCAGAGGGTAGGTGAAATGATGGGTGTCGGAAGAAGGTAGTCCACACAAGGGGTTTTAGTGCAACTGGTTCTTTACTCACTTCTTTTCTGGTGGTAACTGGTTACCCAAGGCCGGTTGGTTTCACCTTCAGGTCCCCTTCGTCCCAGTGCCAGTTTAGTAATCTGGTACCTTCTTCCCCTGCACCTGTCTCTGGTTGGTGGGTCTCCCTGGCGTAGAGCAACTGAGGGTCCCCGTCCGGTGGTTTTCCACTGCAGTCCGTATGACAGTAGCATGAACCCTGTGGGGTTGGAGTCTCTGGTCCTGTCCCCGGTTCTCCCTTTGCTACTGAGTCTCAGATTTTTAAAGTCAGCGAGGTCCTTGATGGTCCCCTTGCTGTGCAGGTGTTAACAGGCCTGCCTGGAGCTTCTGCCTGTCCTAGGGTCCTGTAACCCGTCAGTGCGTGGTTCCCGAAGTACTCCACTGTACTCCACAGGCAACTACCCTCCTGGGCACCAGGTTACTGTTCACTCCTAGTCAGTGTGTCTGCTCACTTCCTCTGTCACCGTCAGACTCCTTCTTTCATCCTGACTGGACTGGACTGGCTCCACCTCTAGGCGGCCATCCATTGATCCCACCCTTGCTGTGTACCATTCTATCGGGGATTGTTGGGGAAAACTGGGATTTTGTGAAGTGTTTGTGTGTGACCGGCACTAGGCTTCCAAGGCCCCAGGGGGTAGGCCTTGACCTTGTAGCTCCCTGATGGTTTCAGGGGTGCTACACTACTGCTATCAGGGCCGCTGGATGATCCGGGTAAAGCACCTGCAAATGGCACTAAGAAACAATGCGCCATTTCCAGGGGCGGTTGCGGGCTGTGGAGAATCCCAGCCCTCCTCTACCTGGTTTTACCTGACTAGAGATCAAAATACGGTGGGAGCCCACGCATTTTTTTATTATTTTTTTAAATAATTAAACAAAAAATTAATGGGCTTCCCTGTATTTTGATTACCAGCCAAGGTAACGCCAGGCACATGGGGGTAGCAACCCGTAGCTGTCTGCTTTATGTGCGCTGAGAATCAAAAATACCGCAGAGCGCTACGTAATTTTTTTTAATTATTTATTTATTTTTACACTACTATATGTGTGAGGTACCCAACAGCCAATCTCAGATGCTGTCAAACACAATGGGCGTCTGTGACTGGCTGTTGGAGTAACCTGGAATCTGTCAATATATTCTATATGCTAGAATGTATGGGCTGGTTTCAGGTTACTCCAGCATCCAATCACAGACGCCCACTCTGTGACAGCGTCTGTGATTGGTTGTTATTTCAATAGTAAAATAAAACAACAACACAGAGAAAAAAATATTTTATTAGAAATAAAACAGAAAACATTTAGGACTCCCTCTTTATTACCAAAAAAACCCCCCTCTTACGTAGTCCAAAGGCGGGCGAGCATCTTCAGCTCTGCTACATCTGTGCGAGAAGTCAAACACAGGTTTGCTCACAGAGACTCAGCTGAGAGCTGTCAGAGCCTTCACCCGAGTGCACAGCTGAGGCTTGCGTATGACTCCTGCGACTCTCGCATCGGTATCACCCAGCACAGCGACCACTCTCCTTACAGGACCGCCTCAGCTGCATGGAAATACATGCAGCCGACCCGCTCCTGTAAGGAGAATGTACGCCGTGCTGGGTGACACGATGCGAGACTCGTACAGAGATAGTGAAAGTTCAATGAAGTCCATGGTGAACTCTGATGTCACCACGAACACGGCCGAAAAAAAACCAAAAACTGCCGAGTAACGAGCAGTACAGTGAATACCATCGGAAGTTAATGATCGGACCTGGAAGCAGAAATGGCCAGGATACAGAGTCTGCAGGATGCGTTGCGGGACTGGTAAGTATAATCATAATGTTTTTAGCTAATGTGCTTTTTTTTTTACAGCTCCTGGACCCGAACTGTAACACGAGCTTCCCAGGAAAACTCTTGTTCAGGATTGTGTGCACGAACACTATGTGTTCGGTACGGAACTCGAACTTTACAGTTTGGGTTTGCTCACCACTAATGGTGAGCAAAAATCACAGAATCACACGGGGGGACCTAGTGAATGACCTGCATAAAGCTGGTACCACCGTAACAAAGGCTACCATCAGTAACACACTACTCAGATCCTGCAGTGCTAGACATGTTCCCCTGCTTAAGCCAGTGCATGTCCGTGCCCATCTGAAGTTTGCTAGAGAGCATTTGGATTATCCAAAAGAGTATTGGGAGAATGTCATATTGTCTGATGAAACCAAAGTAGAACTGTTTGGTAGAAACACAACTCGTCGTGTTTGGAGGAGACAGAATTTTTTGCATCCAAAGAACACCATACCTACTGTGAAGCATGGGGGTGGCAACATCATGCTTTGGGGCTGGTTCTCTGCCAAGAGACCAGATTGACTGATCTGTGTATATGCGGCCATGTATCGTGAAATTTTGAGTGCAAACCTCTTTCCATCAGCAAGGGAATTGAAGATGAAACATGGCTGGGTCTTTAAGCATGATAATAATCTCAAGCACACTGCCAGGGCAACAAAGGAGTGGCTTTGTAAAAAGCATATGAAGGTCCCTGAGTGGCCTAGCCAGTCTCCAGATTTCAACCCCATTGAAAACCTTTGGAGGGAGTATAAAGTCTGTTCTGCCCAGCGACTGTCCCAAAACATCACTGCTCTAGAGGAGATCTGCATGGAGGAATGGGCCAACATACCACCAACAGTGTGTGCCAACCTTATGAAGACTTACAGAAAAAGTTTGACCTCTTTCATTCCCAACAAAGGATATAGATCAAAATATTGAGATGAACTTTTGTTATTGACCAAATACTTATTTTCCATCATAATTTGCAAAAAAAATCTTGCCGAATCAGACAAGGTGATTTTCTGGATTTTCTCTCACATAGTTGTGGTCACCTATGATGTCAATTTCATGCCTCTCTCATCTTTTTAGGCTATGTGCGCACTTACCGGATTTTGCCGCAGATTTTCCGCGGATTTGCTGCATGTTTCGCTGCAGAAAATGTGCATAACATCTCTGCAGTGAATCACCAGCAAATCCTATGGAAAAAAAAAATCCTGTGCGCACTGGGCGGAATTTGACAGCTGCATGTTTTGCTGCGAGAATCCCGCAGCAAAAACAAGTGCATGTCACTTCTTTTCCGCACATCACTGCGGGATTTTCCTCCATTGACTCAATGTTAATCATGAAATCCCGCAGGGAATAACGCAGGCAGCAAATTCTGTGCGGTTCACTGCGTTTTCCTGCGTTATTCCCTGCGGTATTTCGCGGTTTACCTCCGGTAATGTGCATCGCTTGTCTGCGGTTTTGCAGGGAAGTGATGTCATTACAGGAAGAGGAAGCCGTGCAGAGAGTAAACACACACACATCACACACACACACAGACATCACAGACATAGAACACATAGACACAGACACATAGAACACACATAGAAAGAAAACGGAAATATAGAAAAAAAAGAACGTGGGCTCCGCTGCATATTTACCTTCCAGCCGAGGTAAGCACACAGCGGCGGCCCGGTATTCTCAGGCTGGGGAGGGAGAGGGGCAGGGGTAATGTCCCCCGCCTCACTCCCCCTCCCGCAGCCGAGAATATCAGCCGCAGCTGCCCCGGCACTGTCGCATGCAATATGCGGCACTACCGGCGTGTCCTCGGCTCTTCTTGCCACCATGTAGCAGTGGTGGCAAGGTAATACAAGGGGTTAATGGTGATGGGGGATCACCGCCATTATCCCCAGGCTTGATCATGGCAGCGTCTATGTGACAGCTGACATGATCAACCCGTAATTAAAGTGAAAAAACACAGACACCGAAAAATCCTTTATTTTAAATAAAACCAACAAGCCTCGTTCACCATTTTATTAACCCCCCCAAACAAAGCTCCGGCGTAATCCACACAGCTCCGGCTCCTGCGTCCTGCACTGCTTACATCCAGCTGCGAGTGTCACAGACACAGGCTGAATGAAAGCAGCAGACAGCAGAGGTAATTACCGGTCATTTCCCACGGCCGGTAATGTGAACTCACTGCCGACCGTGGGAAATGCAGCGATCTGTCCTCTATCTATCCCTCTATCTATCTGTCCTCTATCTATCTATCCCTCTATCTATTCTTCTGTCTATCTACTATCTCAGAATTAAATGACTTTTTTTTTTTTTTTTTTTCCTTCAATGTGCTTTATTGCATTGAATGCAATAAAGCACATCCCAACCCGCACGCGGCAAAACCGCGGCAATACCGCGAATAATACCGCGGTAAAACCGCGGCAAACCGCGGCAAAACGCATGCGGTTTTCGGGTGCGGTTTCCCGCGGTTTTTTACCGCGGGTGCAGTAATCTTTGAGAGCATGCGGAATTTTCACAAGAAAATTCCATTTCCCAGTGCGCACAGAGCCTTAGTAGGATAACTTGTACAATTGGTGGATGACTAAATACGTTAAGTAGGATAACTTGTACAATTGGTGGATGACTAAATACGTTTTTCCCTACTGTAGATGCACAAATTGCACCATGGAATGTCCGTCCTTGATTTTATGTAGTGTGACTTTAAAGAGTACAAAAATTATTAAATATTTTCACATTTTGTACCATTCTGAACATTTTGTACCATGCTAGGCAGGAAATACAAAATATTAAAAACTGATAGTCCTCAATTTTTGAACATTTTCAACATTTTTGGGAAGTTTCAGATATTTTCATAAATGCAAAACATATCAATCGAAATTCAATCAGAACTTCTACTAAGTACAATGTGTCACACATAAAATAAACTCAGAATGACTTGGATTTGTATAAGTAATCCAGAGTAATTACCACATGAAGTGACACATTTCAAATTTAAAAAAATGGGGCTTTAGCAAAAAGATCAAATCGGAGTAGACTGCGTTCGGGTGTCCGCCTGCAGAAAACGTATATTCCCGAAAATAGTGCAAGACAGAGCACACGCTGACTCTGTCTGCTCCATTATAGTCAATGGCCCCGTCGGCATATGCGTCCGAAACCCGTTTTGTGGGTGGGGGAGGGGTGGTTCGGATGGATGCGCCGACGGGACCAGTGAAAGTAGGTATAAACGCAATGTGAAAGTGGCCTTACTCCAGAGAAATAAGTTTTTTTTATACATAAATGATCAGTTATGTTCTATGGATTGTACACAGATCTGCATGAGAATCTGCCTCCAGAGCTTATTCTAAATGAAACGGGGAGAATCCAGTATGAGACATGTAATGACTGACAGTCTGCTCACCTGATCTATGACATTCTAACACATAGTGGCTTACAAAGAACCGTCAAAAAATACTGAAGCAAGAGTCCCCTAACCCGCAGTGTAGTCTATTTTAAAATGTGATTTTTATCTCTTCGTAAGCATGCATTTTGTGGATTTCTCCTCCAGGCTCCAGTCAGCTAGTCACTTGAACCTATACACAACCACCCCAGGTGAGCATAACCTATTGTACAGCCATCTCTTATATTAGGGTTTTACTCTATTGTGCACTTCTCCCTTAACAGCCATAGTTTCTCCTCCTGATCTACATGTCTCACACTTATAACTGAATTGAATTTTAGCTGTCCTGGCTTTATTTTTTCTCATACATGATTTTTACAAAAGCATATTAATATCAGATCACATACATTGAATGTATATTTGCAAAGAAAATCATTTACCACAAAAGTGAAGAAAAGGGGATTTTTTCTTCTTTGTCAAATGCATTCTTTATTCATCAAATGGGTTGTTATTTGGAAAACCTTATTCAAATAGCGACTCAATGACTGTATCTTCCCCAGTGTTGCAGTGCCAAGATAAGTCCAATTAAATTCCAGTCTGGCTTTAATTAAGCCAACATACCAGCTTTCAGAAACTAGATCAAGTCTTTTCTAATTCAGACCATATGTGCAAGAAATCAGGGGCCTCAGTAAGATACATTTGCATTCACATATTTCTTATGGTTGAGATGAGGTTAAAATTAATTACACTTGGGGATTGATCACTACCAATGGTTTAACTTCCCTTTATGCACAATGTTGTAACATACAAACATTAAGCAATTTGCTGATATATCTCTAGAGGGCCTCTAGGCATACAACGATAAGCTAGCCAAGGGTGTGTGATATCATGTCATGTAAATCCGCTAAACAACAGAACCCACAGAGACTATTTTATTGCTCTGAACCTTTAGCAGATTCCCATTGGTTACGTTTCTGTTGCTGTCATGCACGGACTTGGGAAAGGTCCAGCACATGGCAAGACACACAACACAGGGTTCACCACAACAAACAAGGGGTATACTGGGGACACTTTAACAATCGTGGACCCTGGTGCTAGGAAAGGGGACGATGGGTCACTTCCTGCACCCGCACCTGTCGCTGAGCAGAATACCTGAAGCCCTTAGAGACCCTGTAATAACCCTGGCTAGTGAGCTGGCAGGTGAGGATCACTAGTCCCACTGCTGCTATAATACATCAAGAGTGATAGGTACGACAGACAGGGAAAACAACAAAAGGATAAAGCCCAACTTCACGGCTGCAGTCAAACACCAGGACTGCAGCCTACATCACTTCACACAACAAGGGCTCCAGCAGCTCCTTCCATCTCAAGACCTAGCTACAGATGAATCAGAATAACCAGCGCCCTCTGCTAGGAGATGTGACCATATATAGGGGAAGGGAGTGGTCCTGAGACCAGGAATCAGAAGATGTGGGAAAGCTGCTGGCAACAAAACTGACATTTACCCTTTCAGCGCTACCAAAGGAAAGGGAATATGTTTAATATGATTAGTCTCAGATGGCAAAGAGAGACTCTGGCTCAGATCCTGTCACAAGTCTCTAAAATCAGGGAGATGGTCGTGACAATTGGGTAAACTAATTAAGAGCAGATAGGAGGGTGATGCAGAGATTGACGGCCATTTATTGTCCATGATGGTAGGATAGAAAGATGTCTTATGAATTGTAGGTGTGTGGATGGATAGCTACAGTTAGGTCCAGAAATATTTGGACAGTGACACAAGTTTTGTTATTTTAGCTGTTTACAAAAACATGTTCAGAAATACAATTATATATATAATATGGGCTGAAAGTGCACACTCCCAGCTGCAATATGAGAGTTTTCACATCCAAATCGGAGAAAGGGTTTAAGAATCATAGCTCTGTAATGCATAGACTCCTCTTTTTCAAGGGACCAAAAGTAATTGGACAAGGGACTCTAAGGGCTGCAATTAACTCTGAAGGTGTCTCCCTCATTAACCTGTAATCAATGAAGTAGTTAAAAGGTCTGGGGTTGATTACAGGTGTGTGGTTTTGCATTTGGAAGCTGTTGCTGTGACCAGACAACATGCGGTCTAAGGAACTGTCAATTGAGGTGAAGCAGAACATCCTGAGGCTGAAAAAAAAGAAAAAATCCATCAGAGAGATAGCAGACATGCTTGGAGTAGCAAAATCAACAGTCGGGTACATTCTGAGAAAAAAGGAATTGACTGGTGAGCTTGGGAACTCAAAAAGGCCTGGGCGTCCACGGATGACAACAGTGGTGGATGATCGCCGCATACTTTCTTTGGTGAAGAAGAACCCGTTCACAACATCAACTGAAGTCCAGAACACTCTCAGTGAAGTAGGTGTATCTGTCTCTAAGTCAACAGTAAAGAGAAGACTCCATAGAAGTAAATACAAAGGGTTCACATCTAGATGCAAACCATTCATCAATTCCAAAAATAGACAGGCCAGAGTTAAATTTGCTGAAAAACACCTCATGAAGCCAGCTCAGTTCTGGAAAAGTATTCTATGGACAGATGAGACAAAGATCAACCTGTACCAGAATGATGGGAAGAAAAAAGTTTGGAGAAGAAAGGGAACGGCACATGATCCAAGGCACACCACATCCTCTGTAAAACATGGTGGAGGCAACGTGATGGCATGGGCATGCATGGCTTTCAATGGCACTGGGTCACTTGTGTTTATTGATGACATAACAGCAGACAAGAGTAGCCGGATGAATTCTGAAGTGTACCGGGATATACTTTCAGCCCAGATTCAGCCAAATTCCGCAAAGTTGATCGGACGGCGCTTCATAGTACAGATGGACAATGACCCCAAGCATACAGCCAAAGCTACCCAGGAGTTCATGAGTGCAAAAAAGTGGAACATTCTGCAATGGCCAAGTCAATCACCAGATCTTAACCCAATTGAGCATGCATTTCACTTGCTCAAATCCAGACTTAAGACGGAAAGACCCTCAAACAAGCAAGACCTGAAGGCTGCGGCTGTAAAGCCCTGGCAAAGCATTAAGAAGGAGGAAACCCAGCGTTTGGTGATGTCCATGGGTTCCAGACTTAAGGCAGTGATTGCCTCCAAAGGATTCGCAACAAAATATTGAAAATAAAAATATTTTGTTTGGGTTTGGTTTATTTGTCCAATTACTTTTGACCTCCTAAAATGTGGAGTGTTTGTAAAGAAATGTGTACAATTCCTACAATTTCTATCAGATATTTTTGTTCAAACCTTCAAATTAAACGTTACAATCTGCACTTGAATTCTGTTGTAGAGATTTCATTTCAAATCCAATGTGGTGGCATTCAGAGCCCAACTCGCGAAAATTGTGTCACTGTCCAAATATTTCTGGACCTAACTGTATATGCCCACTGAAATTCTGCATGTATCCCTGCTTTGATGTAGTTTGCTAAGACAGCAGCTTTTTGGCACCTCTTGGTACAGGTAGCTTATCCAAAAATCACAGATTTTTTGTGGACAAATTAGAAAACCAGAATGAGTGATAAAGATAAATAGGTCATATGTTTCCATAACGCAAATATTTACCGTGACCTGTAAAATTATAATTACCATCACAATGACCTGCACTACAATCCAAATTTACATGAAAATCACAGCAACATCATTGTTCACAGACACTGGAAGAAGTCAGAACGTTATGGAATCTTTGCACCTCTGACATGTACAAATTTAACATAACCTAAAAGAAAAAAAGAAAAAAAATACCATTAATAAAAAAGGGTGAAAAAGGAGGTTTCCAAGATTAAAAGTTAAAGTGATAACTTACTGACTGCTGGGTGTCCGACTGCTGAGATGCCAAGATTGGAAATCTAAATGGAAATTGAGCATGCACTGCTCAACTGCATTCATTGTCTATTGGACAGCAAGAAAAAAATTAGGCACAGTGCTCTGCTTTTCATGGCAGTTCGCTAGACAATGCTTAGAGAAAAATATTTGCTTCATCTCTTATTTATTAGTATTTGAAATACGAAGGAAAGAAAATGTATCTGTAAAGCAACGCTTCTGTATAGGAAAAAATTCAGGAGCTAGAAATGGATGAGAAGTATTACCGTAATTTACACTTCATGTGTAGCTATAAAACTACTCACAAATGCAACCAAGACTTACAAATTGTAAACTGCAGCTTCCGCTTGGACATCCACCAGGACGCTGCGGAAATAGCACTAAAACAGGGATAAAAAGGAGCGGCAGCCAACATAAAACATGGACAGGTAGTATTGCAGATAGGAAACTCACATGGCAGGAGAGAGGCAGACCATCCCCGACGCTGTTTCCTGGGGCAAAGATTCCCCTTCAGTTGTATCCTTTGCTACGACCACACTCACTGTAGTGTAGCATGCGCTGTTAGGATGCTGGATCAGTGTAGCTGTTAGGCCTCTTTCACACGTACGTGCCTCCGGTACGTGTTTGGCAGTTTTTTCACATACCGGATACACGTACACATGTACACCAATGTTACCCTATGCTAACAGGCACATTAACGTAAATCCACACGGACGTGTTCAAAAACAGCCGACATGTCCACGTTTCCTCCGGCATCACGGGTGTCACACGGCCCGCACCCGTACCACACGTAGGTAGTGTGGATGCGGTCCCGTGTGACACGCGCCGGAGAAACACGTGTCATTATTTTAAAATAAAAAAAACACATACTCACCTCCACCAGCCCTGCAGAATCTTCCGCTGCAAACAGTTGCTGCCGACCGCCGCACATTATGAGCGTGTTAAGGAGGTGGGCGTGATGTCACGGGCGCTGATCTCCGCCCCTCCGCTCGGCCGGAAGCAGCATCAGCGGGGAGTGGGCGGGGCTGGAGCCAAAGATCAGTACCCTGGACAGCAGCAAGGACCACGTGAGTATTCAAATTACAGGTTCTCCGTGTGTTATCGCGGATAGCACACGTAGAACACACGTGGCCCGCACGTACCGGAGACACGTACTTACCAAACGCAACACGCAACACGAAAATACGTGTCTCGCAGCACGTGCGTGATTTTCACGTGAGTGTGAGAGAGGCCTTAGGCTGCTTTCACATCAGCGTTTTTTTGGCTGACTGCAAAAAAACACAAAACGTATTTGACTGGATCCTTGACAAATGCGTTGTCTTTTCAATGCAGTTTCAATGGAATCACGGTAAGATGCGTTTGCATGCATTTTCAGGCATCATATACTGGATCTGTTGTTTTGCGTTTTTTTTACCTTCCTTCAAAAATGCAACTTGTAGCGTTTTTGTATGCGTCCAAATACTGCATGGTACTGGATACTGACTGTACAGTCATGGCCAAAAGTTTTGAGAATGCTACAAATATTAATTTTTACAAAGTCTACTGCTTAAGTTTTTCTAATGGCAATTTGCATATACTCCAGAATGTCATAAAGAGTGATCAGCTTAACAGCAATTATTTGCAAAGTCAATATTGGCTAAGAAAGGGAACTTTAACCCCCAAAACACATTTCAACAGCATTGCATTCCTGCCTTAAAAGGAGCAGCTATTATTGTTTTAGTGATTGTTCCATTAACACAGGTGTGGGTGTTGATGAGGACAGGGCTGGCGATCAATCAGTCATGATTAAGTAAGAATTACACCACTGGACACTTTAAAAGGAGGCTGGTGCTTGGTATCATTGTTTCTCTTCAGTTAACCATGGTTATCTCTAAAGAAACACGTGCAGCCATCATTGCTCTGCACAAAAATGGCCTAACAGGGAAGAGTATCGCAGCTACAAAGATTGCACCTCAGTCAACAATCTATCGCATCATCAAGAACTTCAAGGAGAGAGCTTCCATTGTTGCCAAAAAGGCTCCAGGGCGCCCAAGAAGGACCAGCAAACGCCAGGACCGTATCTTAAAACTGTTTAAGCTGTAGGATCGGACTACCAGCAGTGCCGAGCTAGCTCAGCAATGGCAGCAGGCTGGTGTGAGTGCTTCTGCTCGCACTGTGAGGCGGAGACTCTTTGAGCAAGGCCTGGTTTCAAGGAGGGCAGCAAAGAAGCCACTTCTCTCCAGAAAAAACATCAGGGACTGACTGATATTCTGCAAAAGGTAGAGGGAGTGGACTGCTGAGGACTGGGGTAAAGTCATTTTCTCAGATGAATCCCCTTTTCGATTGTTTGGGACATCTGGAAAACAGCTTATTAGGAGAAGAAGAGGTGAGCGCTACCACCAGTCTTGTCTCATGCCAACTGTTAAGCATCCTGAAACGATTCATGTGTGGGGTTGCTTCTCAGCCAAGGGAATCGGCTCACTCACAGTCTTGCCTAAAAACACAGCCATGAATAAAGAATGGTACCAGAATGTCCTCCAAGAGCAACTTCTCCCAACTGTCCAAGAGCAGTTTGGCGCCCAACAATGCCTTTTCCAGCATGATGGAGCTCCTTGCCATAAAGCAAAGGTGATCACTAAATGGCTCATGGAACAAAACATAGAGATTTTGGGTCCATGGCCTGGAAACTCCCCAGATCTTAATCCCATTGAGAACTTGTGGGCAATCATCAAGAGACGGGTGGACAAACAAAAACAACAAATTCTGGCAAAATGCAAGCATTGCTTATGCAAGAATGGACAGCTATCAGTCAGGATTTGGTCCAGAAGTTGATTAAGAGCATGCCAGGGAGAATTGCAGAGGTCCTGAAGAAGGGTCAACACTGCAAATATTGACTTGCTGCATTAACTCATTCTAACTGTCAATATAACCTTTTGGAATTCATATGATTGCAATTATATTTCTGTATGTGATGTAAACATCAGACAAACACAATTAAAAACCAGAGGGCAACAGATCATGTGAAAAAATAATTTTGGTGTCATTCTCAAAACTTTTGGCCATGACTGTACTGCATGCAACCGCATGTGAACGGTGGCCTGCTGATAGAGAGGATCCTGTTTGCTCTACTGAGCATGGCCAGAAACCAGCCAGGCGTAATCTCTCTCTCTCTCTTCTCCCAATCACATGAATGCTATGCCATAAACTGCAACTGAAAGGATCCTGTAAAATAACACTTGCATTTGCATGCGTTCAACATGCGTTCACCTTGGTTTACCACAGGACTTGTGTGCTTTATTCGACCGTGAGTAACATCCCCGGCCTGGCCGGGTGCGCCTGCCCCTGCACTCACTATCCTCAGCATAGAGACACTGGGCCCCGGGACATCCATCCCTACCCACGGAGGGGTTAACATCCAGCTGCCAGCCCAACGTCCCCAGGAGCCCCGCAGCAACGGTGGTGCTACATCTCACCATACACCGTGGGTGGCGTCACAGACATTTTACAACCAATCCCGTATAAATACGTCCCTTTTTCATTCGGAGTGTCCGCGCGACCCCCGGGTCCGGAGAACCCCTCGAGCCGTACCGTAGATCCGGATCCGAGCAGCACTGGCTGCTGGCATGGGGGCGGCACACCCCGAAACTTGGCGTCACGAACAGGATTCTTACCCATTCACTTACCCGGTGAAAGTGCGCCTTGATCTGGACTGTCAGCGGTGCTCTGCTGCAAAATTTTTGAAAACCACCATCTTTGCCGCCATTTTTGGGCTCGAAAAAACAACAGCCCAGCGTCTTCATCCTCGAGAAAAGGGCGCAAAGCTAAAGCCACGACCCCTGGGAACAAGGCCGGAAGGAAAACCCTGAGGCCGAAATCGAAACTAGCAAGCCGCATCAGAGGACTGCTCCCTAAAAACCAAGGGGGAGCAGCGGGAAGATGTACGCGCCCAATGCTGATGGGGATGCGGTGCCTCTTGCTGGCGTAGCGACGCTGAGAAGTGGCAGTGGCGGAGTGGCGTTTCCTACAGAGGAGCCAGCATAGGACCGTTTACCACCGGGGACCGCTGCCTGGCTGGAGCAAGAACTAGCGAGGTTCTGTGTCCGTGTGTGAGCTCAGTTGCTGCAACAGGTGCTGGATTGGAAAGCAGAGGTCCGGAGGATGGTGACCATGGTGTGGGCCCTCGAGAGTCAAGCAGCCCAGAGGGTGTCGCGTCAGGAGAAAGGAACGCAGACCCTTCCGGCCACGCTGACCGAAACCTGCTGGGAGCCGAAACCTGCTCCCAATGTGACCGGAGAGCACCGGTCGGCACAGCTCCTGGAAGAGATGGTATCACCTGTAGTACCACCTCCGTTCCCGATGGGAGTCCACAGTCCCGGGATGTATTGCAACTGGTCCAGGGATGCTGTTTCCAGGCCGCTGAGTGAGCCGTACGGCCCTATGCAGCAGTGGTAGCGGAACCTGTAAGTCTACCCATCAAAGTTTTCAAGTTTGCAAGTTAAAAGTTGACTGTTTAAAGAGCCCGTCACCCCTGTTGAACGTCCTCATGATCCCCGGAGGAGGACATCTGCACAGCAGGTGGGGGGTGGCAGGGCAGTTGGAAAGTTGACTGTTGCAGCTCTCCGTTCTTGTTGAACTTCTTCACCCCTGCAAGTTCAAAAGTGAAGAGGCCATCAGGGGTTGGAGCCCCTGGTGGAGGATGGAGCCCGGTCCGGAGGAGCAGCTGTACCCGCACCGCAAGCGGCAAAGAGACGGAGTCTTTTGGACAGTGCCGCCCGTGAGTGAAGGTGGCATTGGGGACCCGTGCTATCCAGTGGTGGTGTTGTGGGAAAGCTGCAGAAGGAGGCTGTTCCGGCAGCGGTGTTTAAAGGTTTTAATAACTCATGGCCACCCTTCTTGCTCACGGCAGCCACTGGAGAGGCAGATTGAAGGAAGGGCCTGTGGTGGAGTCGGCCGAGGCCCAGTCACTACCAAAACCGGTGACTAACCTCCAGGCCAGGGGTCCCCGGACTTGGGAACCCGTGACAAGGACTGCCGGGTAAGGAACTTTTTACCCGGCCCATGTGGGCGTCACCTGGAGCCGTTCCTGGACTTGGGAAAAGGGGTGCCAACGAGTTCTTAGGGGTGGCACCAGGGTCAGGTTTGTTTGGGTGGGAGCAACAAGAAGGTGGCCTGGTCCGTCCCGTTCCGTTTAAATGTGCAACGTTTAAGATATGTGCCTCCCGTAAGGGAAAAAATTGTAAATATGTTATTATAATTGTAAATTTGTTTTTCTACTTTTACAGTTCCCGTTAAAAAATAAATGGTGGTGGTCGTACAGCCCGCGGATGGTCTGTATTCAACCAAGGGGGAATGAAGCGCCCTGGAAAACCAGGTAGTTGTACATATAGGCTCCCGTATAACACCTATCCCACGAAGGGTTAAATCAGCTGACCTGAAACCCTAGTCACCCCCTCAGGGAAGGACAGACACACCAGTGAGCGGGATCAGTCGGATAGGGTACGCCCACCTAGGGGTCAGGAGATCCCGGGGCGGGAAAACAGTTAGTTGAGATAAGGTGAAGTTCAAGTTTGGAGTGGAGCAGACAGGTGCCAGGGTCGGAGCCCTGACACCTTGGCTAGGTGGCAGACGGTAGCCAGAGTCTGCAGGAGACGGGAAGAGGGCTGCCGGAGATCCAAGATGGACCGGGACAGGGTTGGAACCCGCCGGTACTGACACCAGAGAACCGCCCCGGAAACCGTGTGCACAGAGGGGGTACTTGGACCCTGAAGCCAGGACCGGCACCAACGGCCTAGCTAGTTAACCAATTGAGGGCAGGATTTTAGGTCCTGTCCCAACCTAAGTCCCGAAAAGTAGACAACCACCCATAGAGAGGGATAGGGCAACTGCCAGGGCCCGTAGATCCCAAGGGTCAGCGTTAGACGGGCACGGCTCCCAACCAAAGGACCGGGAGCGGACTCCCGTGTTTCACACCGGGAAGTCCTACCTACAACACACTGAGTGCAGAGGAGAGAGACTTTGACTACCAACCCAGGTGTGGGATCAGATACACCCATCTGCGGCAGCCGGCCACCATCACCTTGGTATACCACAGGACTTGTGTGCTTTATTCGACCGTGAGTAACATCCCCGGCCTGGCCGGGTGCGCCGGGCCCTGCACTCACTATCCTCAGCATAGAGACACTGGGCCCCGGGACATCCATCCCTACCCACGGAGGGGTTAACATCCAGCTGCCAGCCCAACGTCCCCGGGAGCTCCGCAACGGCAGCGGTGATGCTACATCTCACCACACACCGTGGGTGGCGTCACAGACATTTTACAACCAATCCCGTATAAATACTTCCCCTTTTCATTCGGAGTGTCCGCGCGACCCCCGGGTCTGGAGAACCCCTCGAGCCGTACCGTAGATCCGGATCCAAGCAGCACTGGCTGCTGGCACGGGGGCGGCACATTTCTGCTTATCTTTTTCCAAAACAAGCTCACATTCTACATGTCCACTAAGTGGCATAGTATCTAAAACATTCGGGAAAAGTAGTTAATTTAGTGGGTGCCATATAGATCAAATTACATCTCCCTTCTCCATATACCTAAACGATATTTGCCATCGTTAGTGTTAAGGAACAGTCCATAACCATTCTTAAGAAGATTTGAACAATCAGATCTTGTACCATAAATCGCCGTTTCATTTTTGGCTTGGATATATTCCATTGGACATGCGGTTGGGATAAAATTCCTTAAAGGACCACATAAGCAAATAGATCTTACTAAAACAAACCTACAGTATATGCAAATATAAAATAGACCACCCAAGCTTGCTTGAAAATCATAATATAAAGTAGAACTTAAAATGTCTCACGGAAATTGTGGTCTGAAAAAGGGAGTATTTTTCTTTAATTGATAGTCTTTTTGGACGTTTTCCCTGCATCTTTAATAATTGTATTGTAATACAGATTAACAGTACTTTCTCAAATACTTTGGGGTGACCATGTTTGTGACAAGGTGTTTATATACCTGTCTGTTCCAAAACAGCGTCAAATTTGTATACATCAACTATTTGTCACGAGGGGATAAACTGATTATATGCGACAAAATTAAAGTTAACAAAAACAAAACATTTCTAAAATCACAATTTTATTCAATATTCTTAATAACCATTAAGGGACATAAACACACAAACACTCCCCTTAAAATGGTACCCCACAGTGGGAGCAGGGCTAACTGAGGGGGTAATGACAGTACTGCGGTTCCGGATCAATAATAGGCCTCAAATGCCCTGCAACTGTCCCTAATAAAGCACCCTACCTGGCTGTGTGTTGCCCCAGGGCTATGGGGTACTCTGTCCCGGGCGATGTATTACTGGGGAGATGTCACTGGGTGGCCGTTGCCCGGTTCCGTGACCCTGGGGGTCGCTTTTAAAAGGGGGAATATTTACAGTGGAGTTAAAATAAAGGTTTTTGTCGTGATGCCACTTGCGGGTTGCAGCTATTTAGTGGAGCCGCCGCTCCACTGTTCTCACTACTGGGGCTGGTGTTGGTGGCAGCCTGGATGTTGGGCCCTCCACAAGTAGGGCCAGGCCCCAGGGGATAGATGATATTGTTGGGCGTAGAAAGAAAGTAGGCCCCACAAGAGTTTGCAGTGTAACTGGTTTCTTTACTCACAGCGTTTTTATAGCTAGTAACCCGAGGAAGGCTGGTCCTCACCATTGGTCCCCTTAGTCCCAGTGTCGGTTTGGTAACCTGGTAGCTTCTTTTCCCTGCACCTGTCTCAGGTTGGTAGGTCCCCGTGGCTTGGAGCATCTGGGGGTCCCCTCCTGGTTCTCGTTCAGTCTTAGTCTATATAACAGATAGCTTCAACCCTGTGGGGACTTTTTTTCTGGTTCTGTTCCCCGGTTCTCCACTTGCTACTGTGTCCTGAACTTTACGGTCAGGTCCTGGATGGTCCCCTCACTGTGCAGATTTTATCAGGTCTGCCTGGAGCATTTGCCTGACCTAGGATTTTGTACCCCATTGGTGCTGCTATGGTTCCGGGAGTACTCCACCGTACTCCACCTGCAACCACACGCTTGGGCCCACAGGTCACCGTTACCCTCTCCTGTCAGTGCGGTTGCATCCGTCTCCTCTCACTTCCACTTACTGACTGTCTGACTGTCTGAACCCTCCCACCTTGTCGTCGTCTAGTGGACTGGATCGGCTCCACCCCTAGGTGGCCATCCATTGGGTCCAACCCTAGTCTGTCACCAGTCTTTAGGAATGGGGAAAAACGGTGATTAAATAGTGTTTTGCTATTACCGGCACTGTTCTTCTGGATCCCTGGGGGTAGGCCCTGCATCTTTGACAGGATGCAGTACCTTGTAGCTCCTGATGGCTTCAGGGGCGCTATAGCTGCAGAGGTCCACACCCTATATAATGTAAATGGCACCCTAACTCACTGTTGACTCTCCCTTGAAGTCCCGAAACTGTCCCTATCTCACCATATGAGTACAAAAGCACCACAAATCCACTAAATAAATACAAAAACCATCATGAACATCTCAGTATGCTGCCAAAAGAAATCACCTGGCCACCACTTAGCAAACAGGTTCCTGACCCTGATGTAACAGTGTTATTATGCTAATGAGCATTTTACTAAGAGCCAGAGACTCCACCAGTAACCACAAATAATGTTAAAGTACTTGGTTCATTAAATTATTGAAATAAATAACACTGTATCTAAGATTCCAATTCATGTATAACATATGATAATGTCAGAGATGTTCAAAAATAGCTACTTCCCTTTAGAAGTCTGATATCATATCTTGGCATCGACACGTTTCTCCTGCCTCACAGGTTCATCAGGAGGCCTTAGGCTACATTCACATAACTGTTCAGTTTTTGCAGTCCGCAAAAAACAGTCCTGTTTTTCCACGGATGCATCCGTGTTGCATCCGTGTGACAACCGTATTCGTCCTGTTCCGTTCAATATATGGTCCATGTGACATCCGTGTGTCTGTGCCAGTCAGTGAAGAACAGAATGTTCCCCATTGGCTGGGAGAGCAGGGCAGTGATGTGAGCTAACATCATTAGGTCAGGCCAGGTCACTGCAGGGGATGACGAGCGCTGACTTCAGGAGGTTAGCTAGGTTCATTATCTGCGGTGATGAACGCCGCTGCACTCCTGACGTCCGCTCGTCTCTGACTTCCATGCCCTCTGCGTTCACAAGCTAAGTTTCGCGTGAGCCTGTGACGTCACCGCTAGTCACAGTCTCGGGTCACTCGTGAGACTTGATGTGAGTACGCGGCGGGCATGGAAGTCAGTGACGAGCGCTGATGTCAGGAGGGCAGCAGACTTCATCACCGCAGGCAATGAACTTTGCTAACCTCCTAATGTCAGAGCTCGTCATCCCCGCAGCTGCTGACACTGCTGTGTGTGCAGATGCTGACACACTGCAGTGTGGGCAGATGCTGACACACTGCACTGCAAGCAGCTGCGGGGCTGGCACGGGAGTGGGACACAGACTGCAGGGGCACCTGACAGAAGTCACACGGAAGTGCTTCCGTGTGGCTTCCGGGGATTTTGCGGACCCATTGACTTACAGTATATTGAGTCACGGTTCGTTATTATGGAACAGAATAGCACATGTTCCATAATAACGGAACGGACATACGGCATCCGATCTGTTTTTTTGTAGGAACTGATGCACACAGAATTGTCCTGTAAGTAGGTCTGCAGTTTTAACAGGAACTGAACAGGACAGACGAAACGGCCGTCTAAATGAGCCCTTAACAGAATACATTTCCAGGATGTGGTTGATACTGAATGTACTTCTGTTGAAACTTCTGTTCCACCAATCAGGGCGCCAAAAACTAACTTTTCATAAATGTTTCTCAAATATAATCTTTGCAAAACCATGGCCATTTGTCACAAGTAGGATTTTAAAAACATCACCAACTGTCTTGGGACTACAGATTCTGGCACTCTGCCTGCTAACTTCTTGATGTCTGTGATTAGCGCAGGCAGACTCAGGCATTGATCTACAGAATAATAGTTCATAGGCTGGCTGGCAAGAGTTAATCTCTGGTGGGCTGCTTGTTAGTCTCTCTTGATCATTTGCTGTTGGGGAGCTAGTCAAATTCACTCCCCTCCTATATATGCTGTCTGGACCCTTCCTTTAATGCCAGCTATAGATAATCTATACTGGTCTGGTGAGTTGTTGTGATCCAGACTTACTGATGGTTGGAGTATTTCATTGCTGTGAGCACTTGTGGTGTTAAGCCTTGTCATCCTTTTGTTGCTACCTTCCTCCTCTTTCTTGCTTTCTCCTAAAGCTCTCACTGTTTGTTCCTGTGAGTTTGCACTGTGTCTGAGTTTTGCTTTTTCCCTGTCTGTCTTTATTTGAGTTATAATCTCACTCCTGCCCCTTCCTTCCCTGGGGGGTGGGGCACAGATTGGTTCTGGTCAGGAGAATAGTAATACACGGGACTTCAGCTTCTCCACCATCAGGAGTAATCCGGAGGTTAGAGATGGCCTAGGGTCCCCCAGCATGAGGGACAGTATAGGAGCCTCCTGTCCCTCACTATCCTATGGTCACATTGGGATATTATAGGTGACCCTACTTTCGCTACCATGCCAGCACAGACCTTTTTGCTGCATTAGTGAGACAATTGCAGACCTTGTCTCTCCAGATGGCTGAGTTAAAATTTATGTTACAGCAACAAGCTCAGTCTGCCACACCGCTGCAATCTTCCTTGGTCTCTGGATCATCAGAGCCCAAACTGCCTCTCCTAGAAAGATTTTCGGGGGAGCGCAGCCTGTTTGCTATGGTTGTAGAGGCATGTAGGTTATATTTCCATTTACATCCCCATTCCTCTGGTAGTGAAGAACAGCAGGTTGGAATTATTGTCTCTCTTTTGAGTGGGGACCCACAGGCTGGACCTTTTCTTTGCCCTCTGATTCTCCTTTATGTTTTGACAGTGGATGGGTTTTTCTGAGCTTTTGGGCTCATGTATGATGATTTGGATAGAACATCTGTAGCTATGTTTAAGATCCATTCGCTGCAACAGGGGAATCAGCCTATAAAGTATTCTTGAGCTGAATTCCTGCGCTGGTCTAACGACGCACAGTGGAATGATCCTGCGTTGAACTGCGACTTTTTTCCCAGGGGTTGTCCAAGAGGGTAAAGGATGTGTTTGTTATGTATGAGACCCCTCTTTCTTTAGAGCAGAGGTCTCAAAAACGCGGCCCGTGAGCCACATGCGGCCCCCTCAGGCTGCTTCCTGCGGCCCGCAGGCCCGTGCCACTGTTGACTATCGCGGCCGGAGCAGGGGCCGCAGCCACTGTCTGCGCTTTGTCAGATGAATGTTTGACAGTGGCTGCGGCCCCTGCACCTGCCGCGATAGTACGGGCCTGCAGACAGCAAGAAGCAGAGGGAACGCGGGACAGGTAAGAAGAATGGTGTGTTGTTTTTTTTTTGTGTGTGTGTATGTGAAGGACGGCACATTAACCCCTTAGCGACCTATGACGTACTGGGTACGTCATGACTCCCTGGTACTTAAGGACCCATAACGTACCCAGTACGTCATGGCGAAATCGCAGCCCTGGAGCCCCGGTGGCAGCGATCGCTGCAAATACCTTAGATTCGGGGAGGATGGGACCTCTGCCTGACCTCAGGAGGGGTGGTGTCTCCTCCCCGGACCTACAGAGGCTGTGATTGGCTGACGAAGGTCGCTCAGCCAATCACAGCCACTGTAATGTTTTAGCCATTGAAAATGGCTGAAACATTGAAATCCAGCCATGATTAGTGCAGCTATAGCCCTGATCATTGGCTGGAGCTGGGTGACCTCTGTTTCACCCGCCCCCCAGCTCTGATTGGAGAGACCGACCTTGTGACCAATCTCTCCAATCACTGTGGATCTGGGGCCGGAGACCGCTCCGCCCAGCTTCACTCCGGCGTCTGTGGAAGCGTTAGAGAACGATAGGTAAGTTATAGCCACTGCTCCCTTTCAGCCGCCGCCGTCACTGCATCTGATCTGCCGCCGCCACTGCCCCCTTTCAGCCGCCGCCGTCACTGCATCCGATCCGCCGCCACTGCCCCCTTTCAGCCACCGCCGTCACTGCATCCGATCCACTGCCTCTGCCCCCCCCCCTTACTACAGAATGGGGACATTACTATAGAATAGGGACAAGGCTGGGGACATTACTATAGGATGGGGACTAGGATGGGGCACAGTACAACAGCATAGTGACATTACTACAAGGGGACAAGGATGGGAAACATTACTATAGGATAGGGATAAGGCTGGGGACATTACTAAAGGATGGGGACATTACAAGGATTGGCACAATACTATTGGATGGGGACATTACTATAGAATGGGGACAAGGCTAGGGACAATTACTATATGATGGGGACAGTACTACAGGATAGGGACATTACTTTATGATGGGGACAGTACTACAGGATAGGGACATAGCTACAGGGGGACAAGGATGGGAAATATTACTATAGGATAGGGATAAGGCTGGGGACATTACTATAGGATGGGGACATTACTATAGGATGGGGACATTATTATAGGATGGGGACAGTACTATAGGATGGGGACAAGGTTGGCACATTACTATAGGATGCGGACATTGCTATAGGATGGGGACATTACTATAGGATGGGGACATTATTATAGGATGGGGACAGTACTATAGGATGGGGACAAGGTTGGCACATTAATATAGGATGCGGACATTACTATAGGATGGGGACATTACTATAGGATGGGAGAACTATATGATGGGGACAGTACTACATGATAGGGAGATTGCTACAAGGGGAAAAAGGATGGAAAAACATTACTATAGGATGGGGACAAGGATGAACACATTACTACAGGATGGGTATATTACGATAAGATGGGGAAAAGGTTGGGACACATTACTATAGGATGGGGACAAGGATGAGACACATTACTACAAGATGGGAACAAGGATCAGTACATTACTGTAGGATGGGGACTAAGATGGGGCACAATACTACAAGGGGACAAGGATGGGCACAGTGCAACAACATGGGCAACATTACTAAAAGATGGTGCCCAAAATTCCTATATAGTGCTAATTGTAACACTATTAGTTACAAGAAAGGGATAAAATGTAAAAAAAAACCAAAAAAACAAAAAACTCAAAATAAGGCATGACTTTTTTTTTTTCTTTTCAAAATTAGTTTTTTTATATGTAAACAAAGAATGTGCACATTTGTTATAATAAACAAGTAAACAATATTCAAAATCAGTGATCCAAAGGTGTGTAAAAAATATATACTGTATATATGGTACCAATAAAAATGTCACTTTGTCCTGCAAAGAATGCAGCCCCCCAAATTATTTTTTTTCCTCTGTGCGGCCCATTCACCCAGCCGAGTTTGAGACCCCTGCTTTAGAGTGTGCTATGTCTTTGGTAATACGGATTGGTTGTCAATTTGAACAGAGGATCGATGAATCTAAAACATCTGAGGAGAGTGTCTGTGTACCTAAATGACCTTCAGATGCCTCACTCTATAACTAGGAAGCTTGGAGGGATGTCCTGTGTGTGGGGGGGGGGGGGGGGGAGAACCTCCATTCCACTAAAAAGGGGCAGTCTGTTTTTACTGTGGCAAAAAGGGACACTTTATCAGTGTCTGTCCCTTGGTGCCCAGGTAAAGACGGCAAACGGAAACCGTCTAGAACCAGGTTGTTTATGGGATCCAAGTCTGGGTATACGTATGTCCTCCTCAATGGTGTCTCAATGTCTAGTACCCGCCAAGTTTAAGCTTGGGGCCAAGATATTCCTATTATGGTTATTTATACACAATGATTCAGAGACAAACATGATCGATTTAGGGGTACTTTGCACACTACAACATCACAGGTGCGATGTCGGTGGGGTCAAATCGAAAGTAACGCACATCCGGCGTCGCTGTCGACATCACAGTGTGTAAATCGTTTTTGATACGATTAACGAGCGCAAAAGCATCGAAATCGTATCCTCGGTGTAGCGTCGGTCATTTCCATAATTTCGGAAGGACCGATGTTACGATGTTGTTCCTCGTTCCTGCGGCAGCACACATCGCTGTGTGTGATGCCGAAGGAGCGAGGAACATCACCTTACCTGCGTCCCGCCTGCAATGAGGAAGGAAGGAGGTGGGTGGGATGTTTACGTCCCGCTCATCTCCACCCCTCTGCTTCTATTGGCCGGCTGCCGTGTGACGTCGCTGTGACGCCGCACGACTTGCCCCCTTAGGAAGGAGGCGGTTCGCCGGCCAGAATGACTTTGCAGGGCAGGTGAGTGCATGTGAAGCTGCCGTAGCGATAATGTTCACTACGGCAGCTATCACCAGATATCGCATCTGCGACGGGGGCGGGACTATCGCGCTTGGCATCGCTACCATCGGCTTGCGATGTCGTAGTGTGCAAAGTACCCCTAACAGTTTGCTCTTTCCTCAGGGTTAGATTTGAAGGTGTTATCAAGTCCTGTTCGGATTTTGTTCTTTGATTCTTCACTTCTTACTCTGGGGGGTTGAGTGTGCACAGGAACTGGAACTCTATATAGGGATACTTCATTCTGAGCGGATATTGTGTTATGTTCTCAAGGGCTTCCCTGCAGAAGTAGTATTGGGGTTTCCCTGGTCAGCATGACATAACCCCACTGTTGCTTGGCAAACCCAGGATATAATGAAATAGATCCCATATTGTAAAGGCCACTGTCTAGGAACCTGTATTTTGGCAGTTACCACTATTTTTCCTGGTCCTCTCTCTGATTTTAGTAATGTGTTCTCAGAGGGGAGATGTCAAGAATTGTCCAAGTGTAAACTCTAATTTGTCAGTCCTGAGAGATTAATTCTCAAAAAGTATATAACTGAGAGTTTAGCTAAGGAGCACATTAGACCATCTTCGTTGCCAGTGGCTGCGGGATCCTACTTCAGCAAAAAGAAGGATGGTGGGTTACGACTTTGTCTCAACTTCCAGGAGCTCAACCAAATAATGGTTTGGGATCTTTATCCTCTTCCACTCATTCCTGACCTTTTAAATCAGATTGCCAGTGCTGAATGGTTTTGTCACGGGTGTGTCATGGGTGACAGACAGTCCTGTGGTGTCCGGCTATAGAAGGTCACAGAGTTTGGCTGCGCAAATTGCTCCCTGACCTTCTATTATTTCTGCTTGGTTTTCACCCCTTTCTCTATAGGACCCTGCAGAGTTTCTTAGCCTTTCAGCTGCTTTTCAACAGCACTTCCCTTGGTGTCTTTATATACCTTCACTTCCTATTACTCAGTGCTGGTGACAGCTCTTATACCCTTAACAAGTCTTCAGTGCAAGCAATCAGCTTGCATACATTTGGAGAATTTTTGTGGTTGTTGTAGTTCCTCTCCCTGAGTGATCTAGAGATATGCTGTTTGTTCACTTTCCCCCTGTTTGTTATCCCTGTGTCTTATTTAGTGCTTAGTGGAGTTGACTAAGTGCTCATCCCATCTCCTCCCTACCTAGGGCCTACTTCAGGGTCAGCAAGGATCAGGTATTCTGCCTGGTGCATAGGTGCAGACCCCATCTAGGGTGGTGACGGAAGCCAGGGCCCAGCGGTAGGCTTGGTTAGGGGTCATCATCTCCCCCTTCCTTAGACATAGGGTTTCCCTTCCCTTTCGCCATTTGCTTGGTACTTGCCCGTACTTAGCGTGACAGGTTCTCTATATTTGACCTTAAGGGGGCCTATAGTCTGATCCGGGTCAAACAGGGAGATGAGTGAAAAACATCTTTTAATATGCCGAAGGGGCACTTCGAAAATCTGGGGATGTTATTTGGACTTACCAACCTGAGTGCTGTAGTTCGTTAATGATATTTTTTCCTCATCTTTTAGGGAAGACTGTAATAATTTACTTATATGACATTTTCATACACTCATGGGATTATGGGTCTCATAAAGAACATGTGAGACAGGTACTATAATTTGTCAGAGATAATAGGTTGTATGCTAAACTTGAGATGTGTGTATTCGCAGTAAAGGAACTTCCTTTTTGGGGGTATATAATTTTGGCAGCAGGTTTTCGAATGGATCCCACTAAATTACAGGCTGTATTAAAATGGGACCGCCCTGTAAACCTTCAAGCTCTGCAATGTTTTTTAGCTTTTGTGAATTATTACAGAAAATGTATTAGGAACTTTTCTGCCATAGCAAGAAAAAAGGTACAGACTTTGCAAAATGGTCTGAGAGTGCTTTGAATGCATTTGAGAGTCTTAAAAAAATGCTTCTCTTCGTCACCTGTATTGATACAGCCTGATGTATCTCAGCCTTTTACAGTGGAGGTTGATACGCCAGAAGTGGGGGTGGGAGCTGTGTTGTCTCAGGGTCTGTCTCTTGGTAAGCTGCATCCATGTGCCTTTTTCTCTAAGAAACTGTCATCGTCTGATGGTAATTATGATATTGGGAACAGGGAGTTACGGGCAATCAAATTAGCGTTTCAGGAGTGGCCATAAAAATCTTCTCTACATTAAGTCTGCAAAGTGTCTTACATCGAGACAAGCTTGGTGGTCATTGTTTTTCTATAGGTTTAATTTCTTGTCCTTCAGGTTCTAGGCAGTCTTTGAGTGTTGCCAATCAACCTTGGACAGACATTTCAATGAATCTTTTGATCAATTTGCCCACCTTTGCTGGTCATATGGTAATTTTGGTGGTTGTTGATAGGTTTTCAAAAATTACATATTTTATTGCCTTACCGTTTTTACCTAATGGCAAGCCCAAGTCTTTGTTCGTGAGATTGTTAAACTCCATGGAGTTCCCACTAATATTGTCTCATATAGAGAAACTCAATTTATTGCCAAATTTTGGAGAGCTCTTGGTTAGGGATTAAGCTATATCATTCTTCGGCGTTGTACCCTCAGTCTAATGTGCAAACTGAACTTGTAAATCAAAATTTGGAGTAGTATTTACATTGTTTTGTATCTGATAATCAGGAAGACTGGTCCTTTTTCCTTCCTTTTGCTGAATTTGCATGAATAATAGTTTTCAGGAATCTTCTGGGGTATCACACTTTTATGGTGATGCCGTCTATGGTCGGCATCCCCAGTTCTATACGTTTCAGGAGGAGCACTAGTCAGGGGTACCTGGAGAGGATTTATTTGTCTCATCTTTATTGTCAGCAACTTTTGCGTGGCATGGGTTCTAAATATAAACATACGGCTGACTGTAGGTATGTGCCTGGACCGGACCTGGGTGTAGGTGATCTGGTGTGGTTATCTACTAAAAACAATAAACTTAAAATACCTTCATTGCAGTTAGAATCCCAGTCAATTGGTCCGTACAAAAGTGGTCATTAACCTTTTGCTTTCCATCTATCATTAGATGCACCTTTTAAAATTCATGATGTTTTCCACAGGTCTCAGGTTAAAAAAAAATATGTGGCTTCGGGAACCTTTCTTTCCTTACTTCTACCTCCGGTCCTAGTTGATGGGTCATTAGTGGGTAAGGTGTTTCACATTGTTGATTCTCGCTCTTTTCACCATCTGTTGCAATATTTGGTTCATTAGTGGGGTTTTGGTCCTTAAGAGAAGACTCGGGTACCAGCCACTAAGAAGTTTTCATCATCATCATCCAGAGAAGTCGGGGTCTGAGGGTTCAGAGGCCCCTCTTAAAGGAAGGGGTACTGGGTCAAAGAGATTTTTGCAAGCATCACTGACTATCATGGCGGTGTCAGGATGTGGAGAAACTTCAGATTCTTGCACTCTGCCTTCTATCCTTTCTGATGTCTGTGATCAGCGCAGGGTGGCTAACAGACCTCTAGTTCATAGGCAGGCTAGCAAGAGTTAACCTCTGCTGGACTGCTTGTTAATCTCCTTTTGTCACATGTTATGGGAGATCCAGTCATATTCACTCTCCTCCTATATATGCTGGCTGGACACTTGCATTAGTGCCAGCTATAGCTTCACTATACTGGCCTGGAGAGGTGGATTTATCCAGGCTTACTGGTGGTTGTTATATTATTGTCATGTGCGTTTGTGGTGTTAACCCTTGTTGACCTTTTGTTGCTGTCTTACTACACCTTCTTTTCTCTTTTAGTTACACATATCTTAGCACTACAGAGTGCAGCTGTCTCTTTTTTTGTTACTATGTTTCATGCTCAGTATGCACCTGTTCACATTACAAAGTTAGGAAGTGCCATCAGTCTTCTTAGATTATAGGGTCATTCCTTCTGATTGAGCACGCCTGCTCTTCAGCCTTAAGTGATTTTAATTCTTCATTTGCAGGTTCCTGTCCACCCAGAAATAGGAGGATTTTTCTAACCCAAGGAGAGGCATTAGAGTAGGCAGGGATCATAAAACTAGCCATTTTTGTGTGCTAAGTATCTAAAGTTTTAGAAATAGAAGAAAAAAACAGAAGTTGTGCACTGCACTGCTTACCACTCTGTGGAAAATGCTGCAAGAAAGTCCTTTGGCTCAATTCCATGTAGAGCCTGTCTTGTGGGTGCTTGAAGTGCAGATCAGCTGCTGTATCCTCACATTGGACTTGGCTGAAAAAAACAGCTGACGGCAAGTGGAAGTCCTGAACTACCGTGGTGCTAAATGCCAAGAAGCCAGAGCAAGTACCAATATCATAAAAAAGAGAAGTTTTGGCAGCACTCTGCGGTGTCAAGAAATCTATTTTATTTTTCTTTTTTGCAGACAGGTGATACAAACATGAGGGAGCAGGGGGAGCAGAGCACAAGGACGACGGTACCGTTTCGCACCTCTAGGGGTGCTTTCACGGGTCCACTGTGGACCCGTGAAAGCACCCCTAGAGGTGCGAAACGGTACCGTCGTCCTTGTGCTCTGCTCCCCCTGCTCCCTCATGTTTGTATCACCTGTCTGCAAAAAAGAAAAATAAAATAGATTTCTTGACACCGCAGAGTGCTGCCAAAACTTCTCTTTTTTATGATATCTAAAGTTTTACATGTTTTCATATCAGTATTGCATGTCTATATTCCTATATTCATTATTAGACATATCTTAGCACAACAGAGTACAACTGTCTCTTTTTTGAGTACATGACATTATCACTGACATGACATATTACTACTGATAGTACATAACATTATCACAGTAATAATGAATAAGAAAAAAATTATAAATGTAAGCAGAATTAATGTTTGACAAATAAGAGAAGTGCATCAAAAAAGAGTGAAGGGGAAAAAGGGCAGCAGACAAAACAAGGAGTGTGAGATCAGAATACATGAATGAATAAGTCATAAACAAAAATATGTATGGAAAATATATGAGAAAATAAAAAATAAAAGATGGCCAGAATGTGGAAAATCAGTTCAGGAGGACTTAAGAGTAGATGGGAGATGATAGTAGTGTCCATGCCATGTCACCGAACAACTACTATAATAAAAAAGAATGAATAAAAACTCACAATTGTAATGCAAATATGACAGGAAAATTCTTATAGAAAGGACATACAACTCAATTTCTCATTTAGGCCAAAGAAAATCATGGTGCGCAAAGTGGCAATCTACCAGCACTTAAGCTGTGAAAAGGTGCGTTTAAGATCACCTCCCTTAGTGCCACAATGGACCTTGTCGATGCCACATACTTCGAGGTCACCAAGGATGCAATTGTGGAAGAGCTTGAAATGCCTAGGGATAGTTTTCAGGGTTGAAGCGTCATCAATACCCCATGCTTCCATAATATCCCTAACATGACCTCTGGTGCGGATCCATAATTAACGTGATGTTACATTTAAATATACAGTGTGTCCACCCATATCCTGTCCACCGCCATTAACTTGAGAACGGCGGCAGCATAGAAGTGGTGTCTAGGTATAGTAAAGTAGCCATACGCTATGCAATGAAACCACCTATAGCGCCACCTGGTGGAAAACAACGGAGTTAGCATTTTTATCTTGAAAACGGAACAAGATAGAGAAAAAAAGTGAATTACAAAGTTGCAGGGCATCATCAATTCAATACGAATCGACACCTTGCATACAGAAATGCTATGATATGAAACCCATGAGCCCCCCAAAACATTGAATGCTGGTCACGCATATGGCGCTCATTTAACTTGGATGCTCAAAGTGGCCACAGCTGCAATGCACATCTGGACTCTGGACAGCATACTGTATCTTGCTGCACATTGTGCAATATGGTAGGTGACATGTTTGCACAAGCATCTGTGATACGTCGTCGTAGGTCCTGCAATGTTGGTGGAGGGGTCGCATACACCTGCTGTTTGATGTGACCTCACAGAAAGAAGTCCAATGGGGACAGGTCAGTTGAGCGTGGAGGCCACTCCACGCAGCCACCATACCCAATGACTTGTAGGAAGGTCTCCATGAGATATCACTTCACGTCCGCAGCATTGTGAGTTTTACACGTTCTAATCATAGCATTTCTGTATGCAAGGTGTCGATTCATATTGAATTGATGATGCCCTACAACTTTGTAATTCACTTTTTTTTCTCTATCTCGTTCTGTTTTCGAAATAAAAATGCTAACTCCGTTGTTTTCCACCAGGTGGCACTATAGGTGGTTTAATTGCGTAGCACATGGCTACTTTACTATACCTAGACACCACTTCTATGCCTATAGCTGCCTCCGTTCTCAAGTTAATGGCGGTGGACAGGATATGGGTGGACACACTGTATAAGGTTGTGGGTACTTGTGGCATAATATACTACATAGCTAGTACTGCATGAAATGCACTTCTGAAACTCCTTCTTACCATTTGCCGACAAAAGAGATGTTGCACGTATTATGTTCCTACATGCCACACAAGACCATAGGGATAGCAGCTACATCTCTGTTTCTCCATGTGAAAAGGGCTCAGAGGTTTGGTCACATAGTGACTTCTGATCAAAATGTGTTTTACATTTTTGCTTCTCCAAGCTGTTAATAGAGGTTGGCCAGGTAGTGTTTTATTCACGATTGGTTCTGGTTTGCATGCTCAGATGTAAAATAAATAAATCTGTGGACACGGTGATGCCTCTAAGTCTTCACCGAACTGTCTTCAATAAAATGGTGCCGGAGATCGCAGTATTCACATGCGCGGACTTTAGTGCCGTTTTAATGAAGACAGAATTACTGTACTGTGCAAATGGGCGGGCTCATTTTCTGCTCCTTTATCCCCCTCCTGACGCTGATCGCCGTCCTGCTTCCTTGATTGACGGGATGATGCCCTCCGTCATCCTCCTCATCGCATTTTCAAATCTCGCGCCTTTGCAGTTAGGTCTGCCTAAGCAGGCGCAGTTCACTCTGCCATATCGCGGCCACAGCAGAAAACATAGCTGCCCTAGCTCACGCCAGTGAGCTAAATGCACAGTTGCGAGATTATGGGCGAGTATGAGCATGGCACTGGTGAGGTCATGCACAGCGCCGACCTCACCAGCGCTATGCTTGTACCCGCCCATAATCTCATAATAGCTAATCCCATTTATCTCACCGGCGCGAGCGAGGGCAGCTGTTTTCTGCTCTGGCCGCGATATGGCAGAGTGAACTGCGCCTGTGCAAGCAGACCTAACTGCACAGGTGCGAGATTTGAAAATGTGATGAGAAGGATGATGGAGGGCATCAACCCGTCAATCAAGGAAGGAGGACGGTGATCAGTGGCAGGAGGGGGATAAAGGAGCAGAAAATGAGCCCACCCATCTGGCCAACCAAGGTATCGTAATTAGCATACCCAAGGGGTACTTTGCACACTACGATATCGCAGCTGCGATGTCGGTGGGGTAAAATTGAAAGTGACGCACATCCGGCGTCACTGTCGATATCGTAGTGTGTAAATCCCTTATGATACGATTAACGAGCGCAAAAGCGTTGTAATCGTATCATTGGTGTAGTGTCCGACATTTCTATAATGTAGCTGCAGCGACGGTACGATGTTGTTCCTCGTTCCCCTGCGGCAGCACACATCGCTGTGTGGGAAGCCGCAGGAGCGAGGAACATCAGCTTACCTGTTTCACTGCGGCTCACGGCGGCTATGCGGAAGGAAGGAGGAGGGCGGGATGTTTACGTCCCGCTCATCTCCGCCCCTCCACTTCTTTTGGCCGCCTGCCGTGTGACGTCGATGTGACGCCGCACGACCCGCCCCCTTAGTAAGGAGGAGGCTGTTCGCTGGCCAGAGCGACGTCGCAGGGCAGGTGAGTGCATGTGAAGCTGCCGTAGCGATAATGTTTGCTACGGCAGCAATCACAATATATCGCTGCTGCGACGGGGGCGGGGACTATCGCGCTCGGCATCGCAAGCATCGGCTTGCGATGTCATAGTGTGCAAAGTACCCCTAAGGGCCAGGTTTTATAAAGTTATTTATGGGGTCTGGAAGGGGAGTCAGGGCCAAGATGCAGCTTCATAGAATGCAGCCCAGGATCTGCAGAAGGTGATTCTTTTAGTTTAATAGGTAAAAATCTGGTGACAGGTTCCCTTTAAGAAGCCTATTCTGAATGGAGTTAATTTTTGACTCCACTTTGGCCAAAGTCGTCTCATTGGAAAGTATCAAGAGGTGCATGTACCCTCTAGAACAGTGGTCCCCAACCTTTATGATTTTGAGAGTCACATCTGCTCTGAGAGTAGGTTGCGAGCCACATCCAGCTCCTGTCCCTCACAGTAGTGACACCCAGAGCCTCCATTACTGGTATAATGACAGCCAAAGCTTCTCCTCAGAAGTCATACTGAGGTAGTATTCCATGGTCCAGGGGATCCTAGCCTACCCCCATCCACATCTGTTCTTCTATGTGGAGCTACTCACAAAAGTCACCATCTGCAGACCTGATCTTTATAGATTTTTTGTTAGACCAGGTGCTTATGCACCAAGCTGGCAGACAGCTGCGAGCCACACATCATGGGTCCGTAGCCACATGTTGGGGATCCCTGAACTAGAACAAACTGAGAAAAACTCATCCCATTGTAGTTTTCTGTCACAAAAGAAGGGAAAACCTGTAAGCTTAGGCCTCTATTTATCAACCTCTTGACCAAATCATGCTCCAGAAATACCTTGTTCTACCTTGTTCCTCTGTGATTCTGGAATTAGAACTAAAAACTATATTGGTCCTCAGAAAACACCTCATCCAGTTTTGTGAGCCACGTCTTTTCATGTGCTCTATGGTCCATTCGTTCCAGTCAATGCACAGAAAAATTAATGAGCTAAATTAAAAAAACAGAACAATGGACAGTATCATAGACCTACAATGATTTGGTGAACTCCCAATAGAATATGTATGAGAAAAAAATGGAGTGGATGACCCCAGGAAAAAAGTATATAATTACACCAATAACAGAACCTATTGAAAATAGTAAAAAAAAATCATGTACTCTTATTAGAAAAGTCAAAACGGTAGGTAAAATACTAGAAGAATTGCATAAAAATAATAGCAAGTCAATGGTGAGGGCACAAAAAATGTGACAACATGAAATGGGCACAAACTACAAGAGTAATCGTTTAGCAACATATAGAACAGATAATCGATTGAATGTCAAAAGATACACAATGAAGTCCAGTTTTAATTATCCAAAATAGTACTGAGATATATCCACTAGATGGCGCCAATGTACAGAAATAGAAATGTGGTGTTCACAGCTAGATAAAGCAGGTCGGATAATAGGATGAGAACCATGAATACAATTGAGGTAGCAATATGACAGGAAGTTTAAAAAAGTTGTCCAGTTACCAAAACAGATTTTTTTCTTGATTGTGCCTCTCCACACATCTATTATGGTATTTCAGCAATATTATCTTTTATCTTGCTGTAGCAGCACATCCTCATTGCTGGCTCCAGCTCTGATGGGGTTAATCTCTCTCCTGACTTCCTGGGTTGAATTCCTACAACTTCCATGATCGTTTGAGGTGGCAGCAGTCTGTATCTCACACCAACTCAGCACTCCACCCAAACTCATCCCTGCCCTCTTCCCTGTGTCTGCATGTTATGGAAGCACTGAGAGAAATCACATCAATGACACAGCAGCAGCTCCCAGCTCTGCACAGCCAGGGGAAGAAAGCGGCTATCTTCTGTTTGTTCTGATGTAGTTCACAGTGTGTGTGTGTGTGTGTGTGTGTGTGTATACAGAAATTATGATTGGCCGGCGCAACATGTGAGAAAAAAATAATTGGAAAAAAAAATTACATGAGGGTCATGCGAGTGCTTTTTCCCATCTTGCCTAGTCTTCTTGTGTCGCCCGTATCATCTGCGTGGCATGCATTTTTAACATGGAGTTTTTAAAATAGTCAAAAGCTGGAGAGAGAGTGAATAGAGAGAGAGAGAGAGAGAAAATAGAGAGAGAAAATAGAGAGAGAGAGAGAATGGAGAGAAAACAGAAAATAGAGAGAGAAAATAGTGAGTGAGAGAGAATGAAGAGGGTGAGAGAATAGAGAGATAAGAGAGAATAGAAAGAAGAAAGATACAGAGAAGAGAGATACAGACACACATAGAGAGGAATACAGACAGCGAGAGGGATACAGACAGAGAGAGGTATACAGACAGAGAGGGATACAGACAGACGGAGAGAGGGATACAGACAGACAGAGAGAGGGATACAGACAGAGAGAGGGATACAGACAGAATGAGGGATACAGACAAAGATAGTGCTTTGCACTCTACACACACACACACACACACACACACACACTGTGCTCTGCACTCTACATTCACACACACTGTGCTCTGCACTCTACACACACACACACACACACACACACACACTGTGCTCTGCACTCTACATACACACACAAACACTGTACTCTGCACTCTACACACACACACACACACACACTGTGCTCTGCTCGCCACCCCCTGCGATAATATACTCACCCAACGTGACTCCTTCTCTCCTCTCGCTCCTGGTGCCAGCCGCACACAGCTGCAGGATGGGTAAGTGAACTCTCCTCTTGATGCTGGGTTGTGATGTGCGGTGATCACCGCCCACAACCCAGTCACTCACAATCAGAGGCAGCTGCAGCTGCTGATGTAACGTCAACTTTCACAGCCCGGAAGTTGACGTGACATCAGCGGATGCCAGAAGCCACAGCACCCGGGGTCATGTGATCGGCACTGAGCAAGCAGAATAGCGCCGATCAGTGCCAGAACTGGAAATAGAAGGTAATTAAAAAGTGACTTATAATAGGGATTTGAATTGATAGGGAAAAATAAAAAAAATGAGTGAACCACCCCTTTGAAGGTAAAGTGAAAAAAGGCATCATTATGATAAAGTGATAAGTGCTTACCCATGTGGTACAGTGTCCTAACATGTGTCAGTAGCCATGACGCACGTTTTGCGCGGGCTTCCTCTGAGTATGTGTGCACGTGCATTGTTTATGTACATGTCCCATCAGCTGAAGAGAAATTAGCGCCATACTGATCAGACGGCTCCAGTCACATCCAGCGATCCTGCAGACAGTTTAGGTCAAGGAAAAAGTCCCTGTGATGTCAGACAACCCGCACTGCTCTGTGTGGATGCCATAGGAGAGGCAGGAGGGTAGGAGCGCCAACAGGTATGTGCAGCGTGTGGTGGCCATCTTTAATAAGGGAAAAAAATGGGCAAAGCATCATCGTGCTAAAACCACATCCTATAACTTATTGCTATTTAATTCTCAGAAAAAAAAGCGGTTAAATTCCCCCATTAGAAAATTTCTACCTTCAATAATGAATGGGACACCATATGCTAGATCTTATCTAAACATTGGCACAGCTTGAATGCCTGTGGATTGCCACCTTGAGCACCATGACTCCTTTTGGCCTTAATGAGAAATTGAGTTTTACATTTTGATTTTGGTCGAGACATGCTTGTATCTGATTGAGAGCATGCCCAGACGTATTCAGGCAGTGTTGAAAGCCAAAAATGCATTACAAAATAATAAAAATTGAAATTTTAATTTTTAGGAGGTAAACAGTAACAAGGCAGTGACATGACAAGAATCTGCATAACTAATCATATGCTAAATAGTTACAAGTCAAATTTATATATGAGATAGCCAGTAGTAGTAGTGCACTGTTTGAATATGTATTGGATGGTAAAACATGGAGCCTGAAAGTCAAAAGTTCAAAAAATTATTACCCTTTTGCTCATCAGTGTACATTTATATATAATTTTTCGTATTCATTATTACTGTAATAATGTCATATGGCCTTATATTCTGTATTTTCAGCACATATTTTCACTTTTTTTTATATATTTCTCAGTTATTACTAAGAATCTTATCCTTACACGTTGCTGCACTTTGCACTTAGCACTTTAAAGGGGAAATATGGGGTGATTTGAATTTTTATGTTTTTTGTATTTTTTTAAAACTTTTTTTTACTTTTCCTTGTCTTTTATAGTCCTCTGAGGGAATGTGAACCTGTTATCGACTGATGCCATATACTGTAATACCACCGCATTGCTGTATATAGTAAAAATCCCAGTCTCTTTTGAAGCCTGGCCACAAGCAGGGTTCCAGTGAGCTCCGTAATGCAGATACGGTGGTCTTCAGTAGACTTCCTGCTATCATAGTAACTAGTGATCAGCGAATACTAAATATATTATTCAGGTTCGGGTTATTCATACCAAATACATAGTACTATTCCAGTATACTTCACAAATAACAAACCTAATAGAAGTCAATGGGAATCCCGAGCATTTTCTTTGAAATCTTCAAGATTCATCACTTATAGTATCACATTGGCGACACACGATCACATCTGGGGGGCGCTGATGTATGCATAGAATGATGCTCTTCTATGCCAGAGTGCTGTTTATGCCGATATCAGAGTTTAAAGGCGTCATTTATTAGGTTAACAATCGCGGTTAGCACTTTGCTACAACCATGATTGTTAAAGGCATGTCCTGACTGTAAGACACAGCCATTATTTATTGTGTATGTGGTGAAATCATCCTGTGAGCAGCTGCATATCTAGTGCCCCATGGGGCAGGTGCATTTAACCTACTCGTCGCCGGGCTATCGACTGTCGTCGTCATGGGCGGAATAGCCCGGCTCCGTTGCCCTGAGGCGTGCAGAAGATGGCTGGGAAAAGGACTATGGGGGTAGTGATGAGGTGTTTGTCGTGACGGCACCTGTGCTATGCAGCCATTGAATGGGCCGCTGCTGCTGTCGCTGTCCTCCAGGGCAGATAGTAGTAGCAGCCAGGGATCATATTGCTCTCCATTGGTAGAGCAGGCTCCGGGGAGGATGATGAGGATGCGCAGGCACCAGGTAAGCGCTTCTTCCTCCCCCCTGCTGTGAGCCTCCCCTTGCAGTGAGCCTCCCCCTTGCTGTGAGCCTCTCCCTTGCTGTGAGCCTCCCCCTTGCAGTGAGCCTCCCCCTTGCAGTGAGCCTCCCCCTGCTGTGAGCCTCCCCCTGCAGTGAGCCTCCCCCTGCTGTGAGCCTCCGCCTGCAGTGAGCCTCCCCCTGCAGTGAGTCTCCCCCTGCTGTGAGCATCCCCCTGTTGTGAGCCTCCTGTCTCCCCCTGCAATGAGCCTTCCCTTGCTGTGAGCCTCCTCCTTGCTGTGAGCCTCCTCCTTGCTGTGAGCCTCCCCCTGCAGTGAGCCTCCCCTTGCTGTGAGCCTCCCCTTGCTGTGAGCCTCCCCTTGCTGTGAGCCTCCCCCTTGCTGTGAGCCTCCCCATGGGGGAAATCTGTAGGCGGGAGACATGGTGTTCTATACCCAATATTGTGGAGAGCGGGGCTGGTATGCCCTAGATGTGAAAAGGCTTGTCATGATTGATGAAAAGGTCATGCCAGCTTCCGCCATGGATTTCCAGCGCTAATGGTAGCGGTACCCGGCTATCTAGAGTGTTCATACTATGTTTTCTTTTATTCTTTTTCCTAGTTTGTTATTTTCCTGAAAAATGATAAGTAAAGTTTAAGAAAATGCTGCTAATGTTGAATGAAAATATTGGTTATCCGGGAAAGTCACTTGATTTTCTGCCAATTATCTATAGTTAAAGATGAACCATGGCTGCGGGACTGGCAGCGGCCAGCACGAACTTGTGCTTTTGTATATTGTTGCGCCCAGTGCGCCCACCAGAGTCGTCTTTTATGCCTCCAGGACTTCAACCCTGTCACAGAACCAAGTAGGAAGCAGTGGGACAGGTTGTTTGGGTGGCGGGTTGAAGGGAGAGGGACATTGGGAATGGACTGTCGTAGGAAGGTGCTGCAGTGGAGTAGGCTGAGCTACCGACTACCGCTACAACCGGTAGCGTTGCCATGGTTCTATCAATAAAAATGAATTCAAAGAGTTTTATAATGTAATGTTTAAGTACTGTGCCTCCCCTGTGCGGGAAGTGAAATTATTGATTAAACTTGTTATCTTTCTCTTTTTCTAGTTAACAAAATAAACCTCTAGATATCCTGTAGCTTGGGGACGAGCTACGTTCAACCAAGGGGGAATGTGTAAATAACCCCCATCACGTTTCGGCGTGACCCCGAGCCCCCGGGTACGGAGACCCTCGAGCCACGAGTAGCGACACCCGGATCCGAGCGGTTTGACTGCTTCTGGGGTGGGACTCCCCGAGACACATACATGTTGGCAGGGTGCGGGGAGACAGTTCTGGCGGGTATACATGTTGCTGGGGGGGCACACAGCTCTGGGGGGCATACATGTTGCTGGGGGGCCAGACATCTATGGAGGGCATAAACGTTGGTGGGGGCAGACATGTTGGTGGAGTTAGGATAGACAGCTTTGGAGTGGCATACACATTGCTGGTGGGGCAGACAGCTCTGGAGGCATACACGGTGCTGGAGGGGGCAGACAGCTCTGGGGAGCATACACATTGCTGTGGGGAACGCTGGCAGTGCAGATTCTCTCCATCTGTGGAACAGTAGCGCATTGCGCTAACTCTGCCCACAGATGAATTTCAATATACGTGCACAGAGGGTTCTGTGCTCTGTGCTCGCACTACAAGTGCGGGTTTAAAGGGCTAGCAGACAAGCACTGCAGACCCCGGAAATCTGCTGGGGGGGAAGCAGAACTGATCACCGCTGGTTCCAACAAGGAATGGCCCCCCTGTTTGTCCAGGGACCCGGAACTTGCTTGGGTGCTGACACTGGCCCTGAACTGCACTTCACATCAGTGCAGCTGTGACGCCCTGACAAAATCAGTTGTCACAAGAGACTGCATCCATCTTCCACATGCAGGACTCTCTCCTCCTTGTCCTTCCAACACAACCCCACACAGGTACAAACACCAGCCACAAAAGCCTAGTTACCCCCCCAGGACAATAGGGACACACCAGTGGGCGGGGCCAGGCAGATGGTGACGCCCATCTAGGGGTTCTGAGGTGTTCGGGGAGGGAACAAGACAGTTGAAGTCTAGCAGTGGAAGTGAGAGCAGTGAAGTGGTAGTCGGGGGTTGTAGCTCCCGGACTACCGGACTACCTGAACTGACTAGGTGGTGTGCCGCCTGCACATCAGCAGCAGCCGGGCTGCTCGGATCCGGATCCGCAATGTGGCTCGAGGGATTCTCCGGACCCGGGGGTCGCACTGACACTTCAAATAAAAGGGGACGTATTTGTACGGGGGTTGCTGTAAGCACTTCGTGACGCCACCCACAGTGCATGGTGAGATGTAGCACCACCACTGCAGTTGGGGAGCACCCAGGGGTGATGGGATAGCAGCTGGATATTAACCCCTCCATGGGTAGGGATGGATGCCCCGGGGCCCAGTATCTCTGAGGATGGTGGCAGCAGGGGGCGGCGCGCCCGGTTGGACCGGGAAATGTTAGTTTACTCACAGTCAAATGAATCACACAAGTCCAGCGGTAAACCAAGGTGTCGGTAGCCGGCCGCCGCGGCCGGGTGTATTCTGGTCCCTCACCCGGGGTGATGGTCTGTGTCACTTTCCTCTGCACTGTCTTTAGTTCTCTTTGTACTTCCCGGCGTGGAACACGGGAGTCCGCTCCCAGAACTACGGGTGGGAGCCTTGCCCGCAGACGCTGACCTGTGGGATCTAAAGGGGCCCTGGCGGATGCCCTATCCCTCGCGGTGGGCTGCTGGTCTGCTTTTCTGGAACTTTTGGTGAGACAGGACCTATAATCCTGTCCTCAACTGGTTAATTAACAAAGCCGGTGGTTCCGGTCCTTGCTTCAGGGTCCAGGTACCCCCTCTGTGCATGGTTTCCAGGTCGGTTCTCCAGTGTCGGTACCGGCGGGCTCCTACCCTGTCCCAGTCCACCTCGGATCTCCGGCAGCCATCTTCCCGTCTCCTAACAGACACAACCACCGTCTGCCACCTAGCCAGAACGCCGGGGCTCCAACACCGACGCCTTTCCTCTGTGGCTTCCACTTGAACCTCCAATTCCAACTAAACTTCTACCTTTACTTTTCCCGCCCCGGGTTCTCTAGACCCCTAGGTGGCGTTTCCCTTCCGCCTGGTCCCGCCCACTGGTGTGCCTTTCCTACCCTTGGGGGGTGACTAGGGTTTTGTTGGCTTGGTGTAACTCTGTGAGGGAAGGTGTTATGCGGGGGCCTATTTTGTGCGTGACCACCTGGCGGCGCCAGGGCATCACAGTGGCAGACGGCAGAGCAGGGCCACGGACGATGGAGATCCGGTTGCGGGAGACCTTAAGTGGACTGGGGCAGGGTTGTAGCCCGCTGGTGCCGACAGTGGGAATCCGGTCTGGAGGCCGTGCACAGTCGGGGTACCTGGACCCTAGGGTGAGGACAGCTTCAAGCACCTTTCCAATTAACCAGCAGGGGACAAGATTCCAAATCTTATCCCACTAGCAGCCCAGATAGAGCGAGATGGAAGCCCAACGCGGGGGATAGGGCATCTGCAAGTGCCTGCATAAATCCCAAGGGTCAGATCTCACAGGCGACAGCTCCCACAGCAAAGACACCGGGGGTGGACTTTTCCCATTCCATGTGGACTAGTCAACACACGAGACAACAAACAGAGAAGTGCAGGAGGAAGGGTCCCTGCCCTGTCTACCGGTGTGCGGGACCCGAGTACATCCCTCCGGAGGCTACCGGTATCCGGCACTTGGTTTACTACCTGGACTCTGTGTGACTTTATTCAAATAGTGAGTACACCGGTATCACCCGGTCCATCCCCGCAGACGGCGCCCCAGCATTTAACTCCACCTACACCTGGGCCCTGGGACAACACCTCCCCTACCTGTGGAGGGGATACCATCCTGCTGCCCCACTCCATCAGCCCCGGGCACCCCATACAAAGGCAGCAGTGGTGTTACCAACAATCAACGCAATCCACGGGTGGCGTCACTGACAAACTCTCCCCTGTAAATAACCCCTTTATTGAGTTGTGGGCGACAAGCTGCTGTGCGAGCCCCGGATCCGGCTCCCACTCGAGCCACAGCCACGATCCCGACTCCGAGCGTCTCGAGTAGTCCCCCTGCCGTGGTCTGTGCCCCCGCCCGCTACACAGCCAGCCTGCCGGGTATAGAATAGAGCATGCACCGCTCAGCGCATGCTATCAGGGCAGCACCAGCAAGTAATGCGAAGGAGGCCAGAACTGCAGACCTTGGCAGGGAATTCCCTGGTTTACCAGTGGGCCAAACCGAGCCTGAACACACTTCAGACTCTCTGGGTCACACTGTGCTATGCGTAACCCGAAAGTGGCTTTTCTATATAATGGTGTGTGGAGTGTCAGAACAAGACTCCATAGGCTTGTATTGTACAAGAAACTTCAGCATAGATTGATCCTGAATCCTGATAGTTGGAATTGCTGTGATGTCACTGACAAGAGAAGTAGGAGGGCCCTGGGTCCTGGACAGATGAGAGGTAGATGAGTTTAGAATTCCCTCACATTACACTACATGTACATATACACACATTTAATTAAAAACAAGAATATTAATTTGAGGACTTCTTTAAGAGGCATGTCTCTTTATTCTTTATGAACCAGGAGCATCTGTCAAGTAGTGTGTGTACCGCCCCGGTGTTAGTCGGGCTGCTTGGATCCAGGATCGTGGCTCGAGGGGGTTCGGACCAGCTTGGCGGACACTTTGATCTGTAAAAAGGGGGTATTTACAGGGGATAAGTTCGTGACGCCACCTGCGGGTTGCAGTAATGGGAGTACCGCTGCTGCTGGAGAGAAGACCGGGGCAGATGGTGTGAAGCAGCAAGGTGTTAGTCCCTCCACAGGTAGGGAAGGACCCGGGCTTAGGGGGTTGGTAGTTATTTGGGAGAGCAGGGTGCAGGGATCAGGGTACTCACTGCGGTAATCGTGATGCTGGATGAGGTTTATAAAGGAGACACACATACTGCAGGTAAACCAAAGTCTCTGTGTACAGCTGCCGCTGCCGGGAGCCCGTCCAAGCACCCAGTCCAACCGATGTCACTTAGTGATCCGGAGCCTATCTCTGTGCACAAATTATTGTCCGTTGGTGGTCCTTGTGGCTTGAAGCTGTTGAGGGCCCTGCTCACTATGTGTAGTGTGGCTGTGCTCTTGAGGGCTCGTACGTGGGATTTTAGTTGGGTTACTGTGTCTGGATACATCCCTGTCCCCCTCGTTGTGCTGATGCCCTCAACCTCTGTGCGTCTAGGGAAGTCCTTAAAGATCCTCTCCCTTTCAGGTGAATTGCCAGGACGTTGAATCGGCTCCTGACCTAGGGTCCTGTACCCTGTCGTGCTCGGTACCTGTCAGTTCTGTTGGGCCTTCTGGTGCTGACAGTCCTCCAAGACCTTGTTCGTCACACCCTTGTCCAATGTCCCTGCTACCGGTCCCCGACTCCTCGGGACCCGGATCACCGCTTGCGACCCAACCAGTCCTCCCTAGCTCCCCAGGAGCTCACTCTCCCACTTCCTCTGTCTTTGGAGCCTACTTCTCTGTATCCCTCTAACAGTCTGCTCAGTCTCTCAGTGGTTGGCCAATTTCCAGTTAGTTCAACCCCCCTGGTGTGTCTGGCAGTGTCTGATGTGAGGTGATTGGGTTTTGTGGTGCAGATGGAAGTGACATCGGTTTCTTGAGTGCCTAGAACCATGGGGGGTGGGCCCTGCACCCTGAGTAAGGATGCAGTTCACTGTGGCACCCTGATGTATTCACCTTTTGCACCTTTTGTCAAGGACTGGAGTAAGTATGCTACAGCTCAGTCATCATGAATCAGACAAGCTGTGACGTCACCCCCCCACTCTGCCCAGTTTGGTGGAGCTGGGAGAAACTGGTCTGAAACATCAAAAGTTGCAATATTTTTGTGTAACTGTAAAGTTATACAAAACTTTTGTGACTTTTCAAAGTGAATTCTAGGAAAATTGCTTTGATGAATCAGACCATTATATTTATTGTAAAAGTTACACATTTTACATATTAAACTATATATTTTTTAGTTGCCAGCGTCAACTCTGAAGCCTAAATCTCACAAAGCATATCATACTCCTTTTATTAATACTCACAACAAACAAAATTATGTAAAAATCATGACATTACAATTTATAGACATTGATAGACATATCAGACACTGAGTATGATAACTATCCATATGGAGTTAGGAAAAGTTCAATAAAGAAACAAATATAAACTATGTTCAACATTTTATTGTTCAGATAAACAAAAAATTGGAAAATTATTAATTATAATTTTCCACAAACATTATGTTACTATTTGACATTTTAGATATTGATAGAAAAACATATATAACTGTCCACATGGAGACAGGATGAGTTCATTTTATCTTTCTACAAATATAATGTTACTATTACAGACATTGATAGAAAGACATACAAGACATTGAGTAGATAACTGTCCACATGGAGTCAGGAAGAGTTCAGTCCTTCCTCTCCTCTGGGTTACTGCTCTGGATCTCCGGGGGGCTCAGTTGTCCATCTCCTGGGCTCAGTTGTTCATCTCCTGGACTCAGTTGTCCATCTCCTGGGCTCAGTTGTCCATCTCCTGGGTTCAGTTGTCCATCTCCTAGGCTCTGGGTGATAGGAATAAGTCTTTTTTCACCAGCCGGCAACACCAGTCTAGGAGCCAGAAAGCGGAGCTGGCCATCCTTGGACATGGAGCACACAACGTCCTCAGGGTTGACGTCCTGCGGGAGCTCCGCTTCTCTCTTCCACTCTTTGTACTCATGGAAATAGCCGCCATTCTCCATTTCCTTTTTCGTGTCATGCTTTCCTGATACAATGAGTCTCCTGCCTTCTGTTCTAAATGTCAGCTCCTCAGGAGAAAAGCCACTTATGTCCAGAGTGAGCTCAAAGTTTTCCTTCCCCTCTTTGCCTGTGGTGGAGGTGTTCTTGTCAGTGGCTGCAGAGCTTCTGCTCAGATTGTCTCTCCGGTCCATGCCCTGTGCCAGGAGCTGGTAAGCCTGGTGGACACTCTGCATTCTCTGCTCCATGTCCTTGGTCATCATGTCCTCATCCAGGAGGCCAAACATGAGTTGTGTAGCCAGCCAGAGACTGAGGACCGGCTCCCGGCAGACACACAGAGGGCTGTATAAGGACCGCAGAACGCTGAGAGGAAACATCTTTGGCTGATTTTGCTGAAGCTTCTTGTTTCGGGAGAGTTGGAGGCAATGTGTCAGCTGCTGCTTTCTTTCTGTTGAGTACTGGCAGATCCAGTTCAGCTTCTTATATATTCACTGCTGAGTCTTCTAGTGTTTTCTTGACACTTCCATGTGCTCTCTGTATATGGAGTATAAGGGAGGGCACTGTGCACAAACACCAAATCATAAATGAGGGAAGGACACTGTGCACAAACAGCAAATCATAAATGAGGGGAGGGCACTGTGCACAAACACCAAATCATAAATGAGGGGAGGACACTGTGTACAAACACCGAGTCATAAATGAGGGGAGGGCAGAGGAGGCAGGAGAAGCTTCCAGCATGGACTGGAAAGTGACAGGCGGGCGGGGGAGAGAAGTGACTGCTGGAGATTGCTAGATATTTCTCGATTGTGCTGTTATGTCACTTATTTTAATATACTGCAAAGTTATTGTGTAACATATCCATATACAAATTCCTCAGCTCTTCGGCTGCCAAGGATAGACTACTGTAAATGGGAGAAGTATATAGCTTTACATTCTTTGGCTATGTTTTGGCTATTCTTCTTCTTCTCTCCAATACTTATACAATATATTGTGGTTTTTAGAACTATTATCACAGGTAAAATATATGTTCTCCTTTGCAGTTCTCTAACTGTCAGACTAAGGAACAGCAACACAAAAAAGTTATCTGGTCATATTTAGACTTTATATACATGAATGCATGCGTTTTACCAAACAATGCAGTCAAAAAAACAGAACTGTATTGTTCACTGACTACGTAAATGTTTTTATCTAAGATTTTAATCGGTAATTCTGTTGATAGGATATAATCGATGAGGATCCCACCACAGAATTCTAAGTACGTAGTAATTTCAGTAGGTATTTACCCACTTACCGACATAGGAAATAATAGTACATCCTTTGTCAGGTCCCCATGTGCACCATACCTGAAAGATATCGGCTGTGTTGAACAATCGGCAGCAGCTACCACTACTTTGATTAGTCTGTCTAACCATTTAAATGCCACCATCAGACACTGACAGTGATATTTAAAGGGAACCTGTCATCAGAAATTTAGCTTGAAACCTAAAAGTTTCCCCCTCTGCAGCTCCTGGGCTGCATTCTAGCAAGGTTCCTGTACTTTTTGTGGCCCCTTTTAAACCAAATTAAATACTTTATAAACTTGTACCTTTTGCTATGTAAATTTTGTAAATCGTCCATGGGGGCGGGCTCTCTGCTGACCGTTGCTGTTCCTCCAGCAGATTTACACCGCCCCCCAACTCTGAATTTCATATCTCAGGACGCCGCCCCTGGGCGCCCGTGGTCCCGCGCATGCGCTGTGCGACTGTAGCGGGACTGTGCACTGTGTGCACGTGTGACCGCTGGTGACGTTTTGCGCAGGCACGAGGTTATGGGCGTGGCTGTGAGTGTCATCAGCAAGTGCCGCCCATAACCTCGTGACCGCACTTTCCCCTCTTCCTCCAGCATTCTGCGCAAGCGCTTGCTGGCCAGATGACCCGACGTCACCTCTTTCCCATCTTGCCCTGCTGCAGGTGGGCGGGGCCAACCGCCTGGCCCACCCCCTGGTGTGCACATCAGCCCCTGGAGGAAGGCAACAAGGGTTTTTGTCTGACTTCGGTGTGCCTGACCGGGAGTGTGGGGTGTGTTGGTGTTGTTCTGTGATGACCTGGCTTGTCCAGGGCGCCACATTCCGCCTTAGTAAAATGCAGACCATCCGCGGGCTGCCCGTCCATCACCGGTTTTATTTTCACAAACTGAAAAAGATAAACGGTCAACAGGTTACAATTATAATAACATCTTCCCAAATCGGGAGGTACTCTTACTTAAACGTTGCAAAACGGTTACGGCTTCCGCTCTCTCCCACCCAAGTAACCTGGCCCTGATGCTGCCCCTAAGCAAACAGGCAGCAACCCTTGGCCCCAGTCCAGCACAAGTTACCCGAGCGGGTTCTGTCCTTTTCAGGGGACCCATGTCCATGGGGAACCCCTGAAACCCCCGGAGGATCGCCATCGGTTGCGGTAGTGGCGGGCCTGGGCCATCACTTCCCTCCAGGCCCATCCTCCAAATCAGCCTCTCCGGAGGCGGTAACGGTTTAGCCTTAAAACATATTTTTATTTACATACCACAAGTTCGTGGTTGCCCTGCCAGTTCTCGGGCTTGTCCGTAGTAGTTCCTACGCAGTGGTTTGTGAGGGGTCCCAACGGGGACCAGTTGCCGGCAACGACCGGTGCAAATCAAGGCTTCAATCAGGTGAATCTTCGGTTAATCATTCACTTATCATTCATTTAAAACTTTAAACGGTACTTTCAACACATACAGACACAATTTCCCCCCTTTAAAGAGTAGTTTCCCTGTACCTAAGTGGGGGTCTACCTAGGTTAGGACGAGTGGACCTCCGGGGTCCAGTGTCAGTGGGGACAGGCAGTGGGGCAGAGGGAACAATCAGTTCCTCTTCCCTGCTATCGTCTGGGGCAGGCGGAGGCATAGGGGAGCTGGGTACAGGTTCATCCCTGGGCACTGGCTCCTGGTTGACCACTTCCATCACTTCCTCATCCACGGGTTGTGGGAACAGTATCACTGGAAGAATCACCGCGCCATTCTGTGTAGGCTAGTCTGCTGGAAAGTCACCCATCACGGTGTGGATTACCTCTTTTGCCTTCTCCGCCGGTCTAGGAACCGGAGCTTCAGCCGCTGCCCTCAATGTTGGTGGGCACCTCTTGAGATGGTCCCAGGAAACCGTGGCCAAAGTGCCCCCTTGGTCACAACTGATCTGGTAGGCCTTCCCATCTTCCCATCCTGTGGATTGTATGACATATGGGGTCTGCTCCCATTGATTATCCAGCTTGTGGGTCCCCCTCTTTCGCTTCAGCACTACATCCCCAGGCTGGAAAGGGCCAGCAGACGCCTTCTGGTTGAAGTGCTGCTCCTGTTGTTCCCGACTCCGACTCAAGTTCTTCTCAACATACTCCTGAATTTGTCGATACTGCACCCTCCACCGAGTGTCCCATTCAGCTGTCGAAGGGAGTGCTTCTGGGGCTTCCAATCCCATGTCCAGATCCACCGGTAGCCGGCCGGGGCGAGCCCTCATCAGGTATGCTGGGGTGCATTTCGTTGAGCTGGAAGGGATATTGTTGTACATATCGACCAAGTCAGGTAGCTTCTCCGGCCACAGGTTCCGCTCTTCTAGCGGCAACGTCTTGAGGAGGCCCAGGACCAGGTGGTTCATCTTTTCACACATGCCATTGGTTTGGGCATGGTAAGGCGTGGTCCGGATTTTCTTGCAGCTGTACAACTGACAAAATTCATGGAATACCTCCGCTTCAAAGGCCGGGCCTTGGTCAGTAAGCACCTTCTCAGGGTATCCATGTGGTCGGCAGAAATAAGCCTGGAACGCTCTAGCGGTGGTACGGCCAGTTAGGTCTTTGACTGGGACAACCACCATGAACCCTGAATAGTGGTCTACAATGGTTAGAGCGTAGGTGTACCCACTTCGGCTGGAGGTGAGCTTTACATGGTCCAGGGCAACCAGCTCCAGCGGTTGATGTGTAACGATCGGGTGTAGGGGCGCCTTCTGGCTGGCCTCATCCTTCCTTCTCAGCATGCAAGGGCCACACTCTCGGCACCAGGCCTCTACAGATTCCCGCATTCCACTCCAATAGAACCGCTCTCTCAACAGCATCTCTAGTTTCTTCCATCCGAAGTGTCCAGCACCATCATGGTATGCTTGCAAGACGGTGGGCACGTTAGCTTGGGGAATCACCAACTGGTGGATCTTCTCATGGGTCTTCGGGTTAATCAGCTCACGGTACAACTTCCCCTGGTGTAGATACAGCCGGGTCCGTTCTCGCCACAGGCGTTGGGCTTCAGCTGGGGCGGCAGGGTCTATCCCAGCGGCGCCTTGTTCCACCAAGATCTTGACTAGGCGGACAGTGGGTGCCTGGTCCTGGGCTTCTTGACACTCTTGGCTGGGCAGCGGGTCCAGGTTTACCCGTTGTTGATGGACATGCATCTTCTCAGTCGGTGGCTGATGAAATGCGGGCAACTCAATCTCTTCGAGGTCGTCATCCTCGGGCCCTTCTTCCAACAGGTGGGGCATCCGAGAGAGTGCATCGGCATTAACGTTGGCACGGCCGGCCCTGTACTTGATGGTGAAATCGTAGTTAGCTAGCCTAGCCACCCACCGCTGTTCCAACGCGCCCAGCTTGGCTGTGTCCAGGTGGGTGAGCGGGTTATTATCCGTGAAAGCGGTAAACTTAGACGCTGCCAGGTAATGGCGGAACCGCTCGGTGATAGCCCACACCAGTGCCAAGAGTTCAAGCTTGAAAGAGCTGTAGTTCTCAGGGTTCCTCTCAGTCGGTCGAAGCCTTCGGCTAGCATAAGCAATCACTTTTTCTTTTCCGTCTTGGACCTGGGATAGGACTGCCCCCAAGCCTACATTACTGGCATCGGTGTAGAGGATGAAGGGGTGGTTGTAATCAGGGTATGCTAGGATTTCTTCTCCAGTCAGGGCCGCTCTCAGCTGACAGAAGGATTCCTCATGCCTTTCTTCCCACACCAATGGGGCTCCTAGGGGTCTACCACCTTTGGTCTGTCCCACGAGGAGGTCTTGCATGGGGGCAGCCATCTTCGTGTACCCCTTGATGAAGCGACGGTAATACCCCACTAGGCCTAGGAACTGCCTCACCTCTCTCACCGTGGTCGGCCTCGGCCAGTCCTGGATGGCGGAGATTTTCTCAGGGTCAGGGGCAACACCCTCTGCACTGACCACATGCCCTAGGTACTGCACTCTGGGTTTCAGCAGATGACACTTTGAGGGCTTCAACTTCATCCCATATTTGGCAAGGGACGCGAACACCTCGGCTAGGTGCTCCAGGTGGGCTTCATATGTCTGGGAGTACACAATCACATCATCCAGGTACAGCAGGACGGTCTCAAATTTTAGATGCCCCAGACAGCATTCCATCAGCCGTTGGAAGGTTCCAGGGGCATTGCACAGCCCGAACGGCATGCTATTAAATTCGCAGAGTCCCATAGGGGTGGTGAAGGCAGTCTTCTCTCGGTCTTCTGGCGCCACAGCCACCTGCCAGTACCCGCTGGTGAGGTCAAGGGTGGAAAAATAGTTAGCGGTTCTCAGCGCAGCCAGAGATTCCTCAATGCGGGGCAGAGGGTAAGCGTCCTTATGCGTTATCTGGTTAATTTTCCGGTAATCCACACACATCCGCATGGTGCCATCCTTCTTCTTAACCAGTACCAACGCGGCGGCCCAGGGACTACAGCTGTCCCTAATAACCCCTGCCTCCTTCATCTTCCTCAACATGTCCTTGGCACATTGGTAGTGTGCAGGGGGAATAGGCCTGTACCTCTCTTTGATAGGGGGGTGTTCACCGGTGGGGATATGGTGTTGGACCCCTTTAATCTGCCCAAAGTCTAGGGGATGTTTGCTAAAAACTCGCTCATACTCCCGTACCACCCGGTATACCCCTTCTTTGTGATGTGTAGGGGTATCGTCAGTGCCTACATGTAGCTGTCGGCACCACTCGTCTAACTCCCCTGGGGATGGGTGAGTGCTGGCAGTAGGTGGTGAGGTTGGGGGAACGGCCTCGCGGATGGTGTGGGGATCCAGAGTGAACAACTTGGCAAGGGTAGCGTACCGGGGAAGCCTGACTTCTTCCTCCCCGCAGTTCAGCACCCTTACGGGCACTCTCCCCTTCTTTACATCTACCACCCCTCGGGCGGCCATTACTGTGGGCCAGTGTTCAGAGGGCATGGGCTCTATCATGGTGGGGTAGTCACGCCCCTGGGGCCCTACCGCTGCCCTACACCAAATCATCATCTCGCTCCTGGGAGGCACAATCAAAGGGGCAACATCCATCACTCTTACCCCACCAATCTCTCCTCCTGTCGAGTTCACATGTTGTCGGTACATCAGGGCTCGGATCTCACGCTGCACAGCTCTCTGTCGGCTCCCCGCTTCCGTAGCGGCCAGCTGCTGCAGTAGGGACAGCACATCACTCATACAGTGCTCCATCACGATAGTCCCTAGCACTACCTTCGGGTTATGATCACTGGGTTCATTCATTATCACAATCATACCCTGGTGTTGCAGTTCAGCTCGTCCCACAGTCATGGCCACTTGCTTGTACCCCACTTGGGTCAATGGGAGTCCATCAGCAGCAATCAGTGTCATACTGGCATCTGGGGGAGCCAGTTCGTCTTTTCCCCAATACCGTTGATACAGTGTGTATGGTATGGCGGTTACCTGTGATCCAGTGTCCAGGAGAGCCATCACCGGTATGCCGTCCACAGCCACGGGGATGATGGGCTGGGCCCCGATGTACCGGTCCCGCCAGTCTGGGGGGGCCATGGGGTTCTACTCCTGAGGATTGGCCCGTGGCCCCAGGGGTTGCTCATTTAACGGACACCGTCGGGAGTAGTGGCCGGGTTTGCTGCACCTGTAACAGATTGGGGGTCCATACCGTGAGAAATTGGCCCTTCTCCGCTGCATCCAGGGGACATCCTCAGGGCTGTCGGCGAGCTGCATCTTCACCGGGGCCTGGGATCTGGTCAGAGGCTGGAGTGCGGCGAGGATCTTAGCGAGGTCCCCATCCATGCGGCGAACTTGAGCAGCGAGTTCTTCCATCGTTCCGCTTGGGGCTGCAGGCACTGGAGGTGCTGGCGGGGTAGGGGCCACCTCGACGGGAGCAGTCTCAACCGGCCACGGGGCTGGCTCAGGGGCTTCAGATGCGGGGGGTTGCAGAGCTTTGATAGCCCGTTCCTTTAATCCGTTAAAGTCCACATCAGGGTGTTCTAGGGCCCACAGCCGAAGTTGTTTGCTGTCTTCTGAGAACCTCATCCCCTGCACAAACTGCTCACTTAGCATTTTGTTACTGTCCGCACTGTTGATGGTGTCCACCCGCTTCAGTGTGCGGAGTGCGGTTTGCAGACGCAAGGCATAGTCCCGAATGCTATCTGCGGGCCGTTGTCGGCATTGATAGAACTGCATCCACAACTCTGCCTCGGTACGGGTCTCAAAGGCAGTCTGCAGCTTCTCAAAGATGGTGGCTACAGAGGAGTGATCCCCCTCGGCCCAGGTCTCCGCCTCCTGCTCAGCCGCGCCGGTTAGCTGCCCCAGCACTAGCGCTGCACGTTGCTTATCAGTCAGGGGGTACAGTTCTAGTAGCGGACTAAGTTTTTTTCGGAAAACCTGCAAGGCATAAGGTTTCCCATCGTACTGCGGTAGCCAGGCAGCTCCAGGCACATAGGGCAAAGAGAACGGCATCACCTGAGCGAGAGCCAGGGCCGCGGCGCCCCCCGCCAGCGCGGCCGGGACCTGGGCAGGCTTGTTCCCATCTACGGGTGCTCCCACGACTGCGTCCGCCGCTCCTCCAGCGGCTCCGTCAGGCGCAGACATCTTGTTTCCATCCCCCTTAGTCTCTTTCCGGCTCCTCCTCTACAGGGGCAGGGTTTTGGCCTTCGCGCCTCCACTACTCGAGGAGACGGTCGAGCGCGAATTTTTCGCGCCCAAGATGGCGGCTTCTCAAATTTTCCGGCCGGACACCTCCGGCGGTTACAAGGCGCACCTCTACCAGACGGCAGAGCGGTAAGATCCTGTTCGTGACGCCAAGTTGTCGCGGGCAGAGGAGGGGACGCTGCGCTCTCCCACTGCTCGGGTCCGGCCGCTGCTGCTGCGGCTGCTGCTGCTCGGTGGTGGCTCGAGCGGTGGGCCGGATCCCGGGGACTCGAGCGGCGCTCCTCGCCCGTGAGTGAAAAGGGTGGGGATTGGATTGTGGGGATTTGGTTATTGTCCGTGACGTCACCCATGGTTGTGGTGAGATTGGGGACACCACCGCTGCTCTGGACGGGGATCCCGGGAGCTATGACAGGGAGCAGCTTGGATGTTAGTTCTCCCCTCCGTGGGTAGGGGGTTGGTTGTCCCGGGGCCCGGTGATGGGGTAGGGATGGATGGCAGGCGGGTTACGGGGCCTGGCGAGGTGCAGGGTTGCGGGGGCAGCGCTGTGCCGCACGGCACAGTGGTACTCACTCAGCCAATGATGAGGACACAGTTCTCGGTAAAACACACGGCTGGATGGACGGGTCCCACAGACGGCTGCGGTGTTTCTCCTCCCGGCAGGTTGATGGTGACTGCCTTTCCCTGCACCTGTGTAACGTGTACGGTTCCAATGGGTTCCCACCGGTAACCCACTCCCCAGCTTGGATGGGTGCTGAAGGAGCCCCTTTTGCCCGCAGGCTCTGTCCCTGGGAACTTTAGCCTTGGCGGTGACTGTGTTTCCCTCTCTCGGTTGGACTGTTGCCTTCTGACGGGACTTGGCTGCTGGGAAACCCAGGAGGTTCCCTTCGCTAACGGATTTGGCAAATTCACGGCGACTCCTAGCCTTGCCGGGGTCCGTAAGCCCCTGCCAGATGGTGCTGGCTTCTCTTTGCGTACCGGTCCGGTACCGCCGGGCCACCGCCCGTCCACGGTCCTTACGGTTAGCTCCAATAGGCCACTCCTGCAGACGGTCACCACCGTCTGTCAACTTCGCTGATCCGTTCGGGCCACACACCCGGACCAACTTCAGGCTTCTCTACTGCCACTTTCACTTCCCAAAATCTATTTGCCCTACTTTTCCCACCTCCAGGACTGTGAACTCCTCGGTGGGCGGGGCCAACCGCCTGGCCCACCCCCTGGTGTGGACATCAGCCCCTGGAGGAAGGCAACAAGGGTTTTTGTCTGACTTCGGTGTGCCTGACTGGGAGTGTGGGGTGTGTTGGTGTTGTTCTGTGACGACCTGGCTTGTCCAGGGCGCCACACCCATAATCTCATTCTTGTGACACACGTCACCAGCGATCCTGGCGTGGGCGGCACCTCGGGCACAGTGGGCGGCGTCCTGATGGATGAAATGGAGCGTGGGGGGACGGCGTCAATGTGCTGGAGGAACAGCAACGGTCACCAGAGAGCCCGCCCCCATGGACAATTTACAAAATTTACATAGCAAAAGGTACAAGTTTATAAAGTATTTAATTTGGTTTAAAAGGGGCCACAAAAAGTACAGGAACCTTGCTAGAATGCAGCCCAGGAGCTGCAGAGGGGGAAACTTTTAGGTTTGAAGCTAAATTTCTAATGACAGGTTCCCTTTAAATGACACAATTGTCATTGTGGATATGCCAAGGCTGCTGGAGACCTGCTGATTATCTTGGTCATTCTGTGATGCTCTGCCACAGTGGTTATTTTCTGTAGTATTCCACTCTGATGACAAATAATCACAGGCTTAAGGGGGCTTTACACAGTAGCGATATCGCTAGCAATTTCTAGCGATAGCGACCGTGTAAGTACCCGCCCCCGTCGCGCATGCGATTGTTTGTGATCGCTGCCGTAGTGAACATTATCGCTACGCAGCGTCACACATACTTACCTGGTCGGCGGCGTCGCTGTGACTGCCGAACAATCCCTCCTTTAAGGGGGAGGGACGTTCGGCATCACAGCGACGTCACCGCAACGTCACTAAGCGGCCGGCCAATCAAAGCAGAGGGGCGGAGATGAGCAGGATGTAACATCCCGCCCACCTCCTTCCTTCCTCATTGGGGCCGGCGGCAGGTAAGGAGACGTTCCTCGCTCATGCGGTGTCACACATAGCGATGTGTGCTGCCGCATGAGCGATGAACCACAACGCTAAACAACCCTTACCGATTTTTGACTTTGGGACGACCTCTCCATGGTGAACGATTTTCACCATTTTTGAGGTCGCCTAAGGTCGCTGGTAAGTATTACACGCTGCGATATCGTTAATGACGCCGGATGTGCGTCACTAACAACTTGACCCCGGCGACCAAACATTAACGATATCGTAGCGTGTAAAGCCCCCTTAAGGGCTCTAAAAAAATAAAATTAAAAATAATAAAGGACATAATAGAAACATCTAAATTGTCTCTCCAGTAAAGGAGACAAACTCTAGCACAGCGCCACCTATTGGAAGTAGCGATCCTAAAAGTCACAAGTGGATTTTCAACAATCCTTTGCAATATGACTCAGGATATTTAAGCCAGTTCAGAATCCCAATTTGCAGACACGGTGTTTCGGGGTGCTTGCCCCTCGTCAGTGCAAAGTATGGGGGTGTCTGATCTGGCTCATGAGAAAGCTATGTGGGGACCACGGGGGAACACTATTCTCCTTAAGGAGACTTTGCAAGCCAGTCTGGCTGCCAGGTAAGGGGACTTATAGCTGCAATGCCCCTCTGGGAAATATTCAAATTGTCTCTCCAGTAAAGGAGACAAACTCTAGCACAGCGCCACCTATTGGAAGTAGCGATCCTAAAAGTCACAAGTGGATTTTCAACAATCCTTTGCAATATGACTAGAAACATCTAGTCCTAAAAGAAGGTTTTGAAATGAGGTAATTGAAAATTCAGATGAACAATAACATATGATTGTTCATGAAGGTGAAAACAGGCTTGGGGTGAAGGGGTTAATACGCCGGAGGGGCATTTCTAAACCTGATGTCACGATCTTCTCTCTGCTATAAGAGTTTAGTGATCGATTCTGGGTCTGAATCTCACTTTCCCTTGTGAGACTCCGCTATTTCAATGTATTTCTTTTCCTTTGGCAGTCGTAGAGTTAATGTCAGTTTTGCTTTCCAGCAGCTTCTGACTCCTGGTCAGGTGTTTCCCGTATGGTAACAGTCCCAGTCCCTTTATATAGCCCTCTACTACCTGCAGAGGGTGCCAGTTATTCTCTTTGCCATTTGTATTCTGGGCAAAGAGGTGTAAGTGTACCGCCCTGAGAGGGGCCCGGCCGCTTCCTCCGCTTGCTCGGGCCGAGCCGCTCGAGGTCCGGGCACGGGTTCTCGGTGGCACGAGTGCCTCCAGACCGGAGGCCACGTCGCTCTTGTTAAGGGGAGGCTGTGTGGGGTTTGGTGGTTGTGTAACGGGTCGTGACGCCACCCACGGGTCGTGGTGACGGGGGATGCACCACCGCTGCGGCTGGAGTGATGGCGGGCTCGTCCGGGATCGGTGTTGTGGCCGCAGCTGAGATGTTAGCCCCTCCGTGGGTAGGGGCGGTGTGTCCCGGGGCCCCCGGTGGGGGACTGGAAGGGGGTGATGTCGTCGTCGGGGTGCAGGGCGCCGTGCTGCGGTGTAGCGTCGTGCCCAGATGGCACTGGTGTACTCACGATTGATTCACACTCAGAGTCACTGGTAAACCAAAGTTCGGTAGTGGTCGGTCCCCGCGGCCGGCTGCTGATGTCCCCTCTGGGGTTGATGGTGGCCCCTTTTCCCGTGCACCTCTAGATGTTTGTGTTTCGGCCCCCCATGCCTAACCAGTGGTGACCCGCTCCCCGGCGTTGAGCTGCCAGAGGAGCCCTCGGTTGCCTGCAGGCGCTGGCCCGTCGGGTGTTTGGCCCTTGGCGGTGGCGCTCACCCGGATTCGGTGGGCTTTTGCCTTCTTTCGGGACTTTGGGTGTAGATGAACCCGTGAGGTCTGGCTAGCAATCAGTCAATTTGCCTATACTCAGTAGCTTCTAAGCTAGGACGGGGTCTGAGTACCCTCCTGTTGGTGCTCCGGTACACGGTTGACTCCCTGGTTCGGGACCGGCGGGCTCCAACCCAGGCCCGGTCCGTATGGTTCCGCCGGTTGCTGTACCGGTACTCCTGCAGACAGCCACCACTGTCTGCCTGCTTGACGTTCTCTAAGGGGCCCAGGCTCCTACCCGGGTCCCTGACAGCTGCTCCTCTACCACTCACTGTCAACTCCAAAACTTGTCTGTTTGAACTTCCTGCCCCAGGACAGTAGTCTCCTCGGTGGGCGTGTTTTTCCACCTGACTCCGCCCACCTGGTGTGCTCTACTTGCCCTGAGGGAGGCATCAGGTCTCCCTTTCGGGTGACATGTGTGTAACCTCACAGGGGATGGGGGGGTGTGTGTATGTGGTAGATGTTATTACATGTGACCCCTGGGGTCCAGGGCGTCACATACCCCCTTAGTTTAATGCAGACCGTCCGCGGGCTGCCCGATCCACTCCGGTTTATTTTTCTTTTTCAACTGTAAAAACGGGAAAACACTTACAATTATAATAACATGAATACAAACTATGGTTACTGAAGGTCTTCCCTTAACGGGAGGCAATTTACTTTGACGTTTCAAATTTTTATTAAATGGGAACGGGTTCATATCCTTCTGCCTTTCCCACCCAAACAACCTAGCCTTGATGCTGCCCCTAAGAAATGGGCAGCACCCCTTTTCCCCAGTCCGGAAACAGGAACACGGCAGGTCACCCAGGTGGGAACAGGTACAGTGCAGCGCACCCGGCAGTTGTCAAGGGCTCCCCGGAGGATGGTCACCGGTCCCGGTGGTGACTGGACCCCAGCCTGCTCTGCTGCGGGTCCTTCCTCCAATCTGCCTCTCCGGAGGCTAACGGAATGGGAACGCATGTTAAAGGGGGCAGATAGGGCAATATTTACAAGCCCAAAAGTTTTTGGGTGGCCGGCAAGTCCACGGCCTTGTCCAAGAGCAGTCACTCACGCAACAGGGTTAATGGGGTTTCAACTACACAAGTCCCAACGGGGACGGGTCCTTTTTAGCAGCAACGGCTACCGGCTTTACCCATCAACGTGGAACTCCTCTTCCACCTCCACTTCAGGGCTGTACGGTGGAGGAGGGGGCTGTCTGCCACTCCGGACATCTAGGGAAAACCAGCCCCTCTCCCCTCGGTGCCGGGTGTAGTGCACCAAATCGCCGGGCAGGAGGTCACGGTCAGGGTGCCCGAATGGGAGATGGCTATTTACATCCCGCCGGGAAAAGAATACTTCCGTTTCCAGACCGGGGTCGTATAAGAATCCCCAGCCTTTGTCCTGGTTAAATCGTTGGACCTGGCCCTGGTGGACGGGGCCCCGTACCCAGTAGCCAGCGCTCCTTAGGTGCTCCTTCCCCTCAATGTTACGGGCTAGCACCTCCTTTTCTCTTTCTTTCTCTGGACGCAATTTCCCGGCTCAACTGGCTGGGCTGCCGCTCCCAATACGGTGGGTTTGCATGCCCGGGGTCTGAATCAGTGGGGATCTGGACCAGCCGGCGCTCCCCAGTGTCGACCACTATCGACACCCTCGGAGGAGAGCGCCGCTGTGTCGCGGCCGGCTCTGCTGCTCTGCAGCTGCCTCCCCGCGAAACCTCAGCCGAGGCCCGTGACCCTGGAGCGGCTTGTTTGGCCTTTGGGACTTTCTTGGCTGGGTGGGTTGCTGGGTTCCATTGCAGGTCCAGGCCTGCCTCCTCCAGTAACTTTCCATGAGTGCCCGGGATGTACTCCGCCACCGATGTTGGGGGTGGGGATACGGGTGGAGGAGCAGCAACCACTGTTGCGGGCAATGGAGGAGGCGGTATGGTGGGCAACAGCACACCGAGCATCTCAGCAGCGATGGCCGACCTCTCAAGGGCATAGGGACGTGGGTCGCCTCCCCACCCTGCCAACACCGTCATCCTCTCACGGGCCCGCACAGCAGCCATTATCTCCCCCATCCAGTGCTCCACCAGGAAGCTTACCTGGTGCTGGAGGCGGCGACACATCTCCTCCGTCCGGGCCTTCACCCACGCCGCTGTTCCTTGCGCGGGCTCCGGGGTATCGGGACGCGGGACGGGAGTCGCCATGCTGCACAGTGTGGGTCCAGGAACGGATGCAGGGTCCTGGAGTCCCTGACTTTTTATCTTCTCGGTTACATCAGGCAGCTTTCTCGCCCGCCTTCCCCTTGGTTTTCTCTTAGCACTCCTCCTTCGGGGGCGGGGCTTCACTTTTCGCGCCTTCACTGCTCGGGGAAGACGACTCAAGTGGGAAACTTTCGCGCCAAGATGGCGGGACTTCAACTCTTTCAGCAGGACGCCGCGGACGGAAACTTCTAAGACGCACTTTCCACAGGTAAGTGGACTGTCCAAATCTTGTTCGTGACGCCAGAAAGAGTATACGTGTACCGCCCTGAGAGGGTCCCGGCCGCTTGCTTTGCTTGCTAGGGCCGAGCTGCTCGAGGTCCGGGCTCGGGTTCTCGGTGGCACGATCGCCTCCGGACCGGGGGGCCACGTCGCTCTTGTTAAGGGGACGCTGTGTGGTTTGGTGGTCGTGTAACGGGTCGTGACGCCACCCACGGGTCGTGGTGACGGGGAATGCACCACCGCTGCAGCTGGAGTGATGGCGGGCTCGTTGGTGTTGCGGCCGCAGCTGAGATGTTAGCCCCTCCGTGGGTAGGGGCGGTGTGTCCCGGGGCCCCCGGTGGGGGACTGGAAGGGGGTGATGTCATCGTCAGGGTGCTGCTCCTCTACCACTCACTGTCAACTCCAAAACTTGTCTGTTTGAACTTCCTGCCCCAGGACAGTAGTCTCCTCGATGGGCGTGTCTTTCCACCTGACTCCGCCCACCTGGTGTGCTCTACTTGCCCTGAGGGAGGCATCAGGTCTCCCTTTTAGGTGACATGTGTGTGACCTCACAGGGGATGGGGGTGTGTGTGTATGTGGTAGATGTTATTACCTGTGACCCCTGGGGTCCAAGGCATCACTAAAGGACCTGCTGAAAACCTGTTGAAGTTGCTGTGGTGGCTGCAGTCTTGGTGCTAGCTACAGCAGGTTGTTGTAGTGTTTGCCCCCTGTATGTTTTCCTTCCCTGCTGTGTTGGTTCAGTGCAGCAGTGGGTCTAGCATGCCTTACCTGTCCACTCCCTAGCTAGGGACCATTGTAGGGTCTCTCAGGGCTTCAGGTTTCTGCTGGACAACAGGTGAGGAACCTATATAGGGACTGGCTAGGAGTGCAGGGTACAGTGGCAGTAAGTGAAGGAGGTATCCATCTTCCCTCTCACTAGTCCTAGGGCCTAACATTGTTAAAGTGTCCCCAGTGTACCCCTTGTTTGTCGTGGTGTAAGCCTTGTTAATTGTATGTTTGCCGTCACGTCGGACCTTCCCCTAGTCCGTGCGTGACACCTGGTGATGTCGTTCGGGCTTACCCGTTAATTATGCCTTTTGTCATATTTTGGCAAAGACTGTAATCATTTACTCAAATAACATCCTCATATACTCATGGGATTATGCCTCTCATATGGAACATATCAGACAGGTACTACAAATTCTCAGAGATAATAGGTTGTATGCTAAGCTTGAGAACTGTATATTTGCTGTACAAGAACTTCCTTTTTGGGGGTTAATTCGGCAGCAGGTTTTCAGATGGATCCCACTAAATTACAGGTTATCTTAAAATGGGACCGCCCTGGACCTTAAGGCTCTGCAATGTATTTTTATTAATCAGTGACCTCAGGTGAGGTCACAAAGTTCAGAGACCTGCATCTCCTAGAAGAGAAATCTACTGTTTTTTTGTCAAGAGATGCAGATGTGGTGCTGAAATTTCTACAGCATTTTCCTGCATCCAATCTATCTTGTTTTTCCCTCTCCCTTGTGAATGTATACATGGCTTGTGGGAGGAGATCTGTTTATATAGCCCCCACAATCCCTTCTTTTCACATATACAACGGTATAGGAGGAACATACTGTAGATGATTTATTTTTTATTTGGAGTGGTATTCTAGAGATCATTCCACGTTTTGATAATTACCTGAACTGTAATGATGTCAACTTGCTTTTCACAGAATAATCAGGAAATACTTCAATAACCTTTTTGGATTTGTTTCTGACAGTTGATTCTGACAATCATAGCATCACCACCAAACTATACTGTATAGGAAACTTTTGTCTGGTAACTCTGCCTTACATTTTGACAGCTGTCACCTGATTCATACCACAAAAAATGTATCCATTGGGGAATATGTAAGAACACAATGTGTACGTTTTGACGAACAATGCTATACCCAGGAAAGTGCCATTATTACAGGAAGACTGGATAAGAGAAGTTATCACTCTCCCATTCTTCAACGGGCTAAAATTATCACTAATTCCCACAGCAGATATTATTTGCATATAAAAATCACATTCATACACCCAGTACTGCTAACAATACTTTTTGTACTCCATACAGTACAGAATTTCATAAGGTCACTAATATCATTCGGAAAACCTTCTTATTCTTTATGAAAATTAACAATTGCACCATATATTGGACAATTGAGTTAATTCTGTGACATGTAGATCTCGTACAATAGGAGATATTTTTTCACTTAGTTAATATTTGTGACATCTGTCTGGGACCACAGACACAGGCTAACTGTCACGGACAGACTACAGGCAAGCCAGCTGCCCACTCAGCAGGATGCCGAGAACCCCAAAACCCTTTATCAAGTGTATCCAAAAATTTCTTGGATGAACATAAGGGTGATGTCTCCACAATGAGAGTTGCCAGTAACAAAAGGGTGCACAAATCCAACATAGGAGGTAACTGGCCTGGTAAACTTAGACTTTTTGCATTTGTAAATTGAACACTCAAATTCCACACGTGCTTAATTACAAGACAGATCATATGTATTTACATTAAATAGCATATGTACATGTCATCCCCCCTTCTTTATTTGATCCTTTATGTATTGCATTTATGTCAGTTAGTCATTGATTGGTTGGAGTTGCTCTTCGATTGAACTGGTTTTCTGTTGGTGGGGCAGTGTGGCTTGGAGTCTTGGGGACGCAGCCTTGCAGCATGAGTGTTGTGAGGCACCAGGTCCCCTGCCCTGTTGGTGCACTGCCTCTGCAGCAGTGAATAGCACACTGCACTCCACCTTTAATTCTTGTACAATAGTTAAACGTCCTCCTCTTTGGCATCTGTTTATGGTGCTTTAGACTTGTATAACTGTGACAATGATTGGCACTCCTTGCCGTATCATGATAACTCTATCACAAATGGCATTGTACTTCAGGACAGTGCTGGACAATTTTCTGAGGAGAATAAAAGCTACATTGTTTCTTTTTCACTTACCATTGCCAGAATAGTAGACCCAATGTTTGTTTGACTGGAAATGTCCAGATTAAAGGGTGCTTACACGCTGCAACATCGCTAACGATATATCGTCAGGGACAAGGTGTTTGTGACGCACATCCGGCGTCGCTAGCGACATCTCAGTGTGTGACAGCTAGGAGCGACAATCAACGATCGCAAAAACGTCAAAAATCGTTGATCGTTGACACGTCGCTCCTTTTCATAATATCGTTGGTGGTGCATGCCGCTGGTTGTTCGTCATTCCTGCGGCATCACACATCGCTATGTGTGACACCGCAGGAACGACGAACATCTCCTTATCTGCGTCGACTGGCAATGAGGAAGGAAGGAGGTGGGCGTTCGCCGGCCACAGCGACGTCGCAGGGAAGGTAAGTACGTGTGACGGGTGTAAGCGATGTTGTACGCCACGGGCAGCGATTTGCCCGTGACGAACAACCGACGGGGGCGGGTACGCTCGATAGTGATATTGATAGCGATATCGCAGCGTGTAAAGTGCCCTTAAGTCCGTCTTAGTTTGATAATTCAGAGTAAATTGAGTCCTCTTCTGTCCATTTCAAGTTTGATCATGTTGAGTTTGCCTTGGTTCATAGTTTGTACATTCCAAGTTCCAAACTTTATGATATGTTTGCAGCTCTTGATCTTCCCTTGCGACCAAGCGATATCAGCACCAAAATGTCAGTGCGGCTTTGATCCTGGCACGTCATGAGATTTGATCATACTCAGGTCAACCATCGGCTCTTCCCCAGTAGCCTGTCGAGTGCCTTCCGACCTAGGGGTGTATCTGTCACGCTCCCCGGGTCCTCTGCTCCGCTCCCCGGCTCACCTGCCACGCTCCCCGCTCTCCAGCCTCCATTAGCCGCGCTTCCCAGGCCTCCTGGTCCCCGCTCCCGGCGCCCGTCGGCTTCCCAGCCCCTGGCCGGCTCTGCTGCTTCCTCCTCTCAGCTTCCTGCCCTGGCTTCTGGCACCCGGGCCGCGCGCATGCGCATTAGGGCGCGCGCGCGGTCACTGACCCTTTCTTAAAGGGCCAGTGTCCACTGACAGGAAATGATGCACACAGGTACAGGGTATAAAGGGGATTAATGTCCAAGGGGGCGGGGCCTGTTCTTCGTGTTTCCCAAGCTAGGAGTCAGGTCTCCTTGTGTTCCTGTGAGATACTTACCTCTCTCTCTTTTAGAGCCGATCCTGCATTGCCATCCGGTCCTGCTGTATCTCAAACCCCGAACGCTGCCTATCTACCATCCTGACAGTCCGTACCATCCCGGTTCCCTGCGGTGACCCGCCATCTCGCTCCAACGGTTCCGGACCCCGCCTGACATCATCCCGGCTTCCGAACCTGAGCTCCGTCACCCGGACCACAATCAGTGACCCCGTGGTCCCAGGGACTTCTCCATTGTGTTCTGAGTGCACGGACTGTTCTGCTACCTAAAGTGCTCCGGCTACCGGACTCCGTTCCCTCTTCGGGGAGTTCGGTCCAGAGGATCCACCTCCCGGGTCTGCCCATCCATCTGGCCCTAACAGTAAGAACAGGCCATGGATCCCGCCGAAGCACTAGCGGCCTTGCAAGAGGAACTCCAACGCCAGCGTGAAGTCCAGACCCGCATGCTGAACTTTATGAGTTCCGTGGACGCCCGCCTGAACACGCTACAAGCCTCGGTCACATCTTCAGCACCCCGGGTCTCCACTAGTCAATCCACGGCCCCCGCTCCCGTGGCAGCCTCTTCGGATGCTTTTAGACTTCGTTTGGCTTCACCACCCCGGTACGCCGGAGATCCCAAGACCTGCAGGGGGTTTATAAACCAATGCTCCCTTCATTTCACGCAGCTGCCGCATTTCTTTGCCTCCGACCAAGCCAAGGTCGTGTTCATCATGTCCCATCTAGAGGGCGAGGCACTGGCGTGGATGAACCCCTTGTGGGAGAAGGAGGACCCTATGACCAAGAACCTCCAAGAGTTCCTGCAGGCCTTTCGCGGCACCTTTGACGAGCCAGGACGCGCCTCCGCGTCTGCTTCATCTCTTCTCCGGTTACGTCAAGGAACTCTGACGGTGGGTCAATACGCCATCCGTTTCCGCACCTTGGCCTCGGAACTCGGGTGGAATAACGAGGCCCTAACCGCCGCCTTCTGGGAAGGACTCTCGGGTCGAATCAAAGATGAGCTGGCTGGACGTGACGTACCGTCCACCCTGGACGCCCTGATTACCCTAGCGACTCGAGTGGACATTCGCTTTCAGGAGCGGTCCAAAGAGGTGTCCCGTGAGAGACGTCCGGTATGGCATGCCTCTCCTCCACAGAAGCCCGCCGTACTCCAGTCAACGACCTCTGGTGCCTCCGTCCATGAGCCCATGCAGATCGACCGTGTGCGACAGTCTGAACAACGTCGAGCAGAGCGACTCGCCAAGGGTCTCTGCTTCTACTGCGGAGAGGGCACACACCTGCTACGCGCCTGTCCAGAGAGGCCGGGAAACTCCAAAGCCTAGGGTTGGTAGGAGAGGCCACCCTAGGTGCTGGGACTCTCTCAGACCCGGTTACATGGACTGTGCAAGTGACAACGGGAGAGACGCGGTTTACGGCTGAGGCGTACCTCGATTCTGGGGCAGCAGGCAATTTCATCCAGCAGGCCACGGTGGACAAATACCAGGTGCCTGTTACTCCACTCGCCAAACCCCTCGTGATTGCCTCTGTGGATGGGAGAACCCTCTCTGACACCATCTCCTAGATCACCAAGCCGCTTGAACTGCGTATCGGTGCTCTGCACACCGAGAACATCGCTCTCTACGTCCTCCCTCATATGTCACATCAAATCCTGCTGGGCCTTCCTTGGTTGCGGACACACGAACCTTCAGTCAGCTGGGGCACTGGCGATATCACTCGATGGGGGTCTTCTTGCCATGACACCTGTCTGAAGACCATAAAACCCATCCGACGACCTCCGGTTCCAGAGACCCTACCGGGACTACCCTCAGCCTATTGGTCCTTCGTGGACGTCTTTGATAAGAAGGAGTCAGAGGTACTTCCGCCACATCGTCCTTACGATTGTGCCATTGACCTGCTCCCGGGAACTACACCACCTCGAGGAAGGATATATCCATTGTCTCCAGCCGAAACAAGGGCCATGTCTACATACATCACAGAGAGCCTGGCTAGGGGATTCATTCGGAGATCCTCCTCTCCTGCTGGAGCTGGCTTCTTCTTCGTAAAGAAGAAAGAGGGCGACCTACGACCATGCATAGACTACCGGGGATTGAACCAAATAACCGTAAAAAACAAGTACCCCCTGCCGCTCATCCCCGAATTGTTTGATCGGCTCAGAGGAGCTCGTATCTTCACCAAGTTGGATCTTCGGGGTGCCTACAACCTGGTCCGTATTCGCTCGGGGGACGAATGGAAGACCGCGTTCAACACTCGTGATGGGCACTATGAATACTGCGTGATGCCCTTTGGCCTGTGTAACGCACCAGCCGTCTTCCAAGAACTAGTGAACGACGTGTTCCGGGACCTTCTCTACGTCTGTGTGGTGGTATACCTGGATGACATCCTTGTCTTCTCTCCGGACCTCCAGACCCACTGAGAGAACGTGCAACTGGTTCTACAAAGACTGAGAGAGAATCGTCTGTACGCCAAGTACGAGAAGTGTGTCTTCGAACAGTCTTCTCTCCCCTTCCTGGGTTACCTCATCACCGAGACCGGACTGCAGATGGACCCAAAGAAGGTCTCTGCCATTCTCAACTGGCCTCCTCCTTCTGGACTGAAGGCAATCCAACGTTTTCTGGGATTCGCCAATTATTACCGTCAGTTCATTCCTCACTTCTCTGCTCTGACTGCTCCTCTCTCCGCCTTGACCAAGAAGGGGGCTAATCCAAAGGACTGGTCACCTGCGGCCGACGCCGCGTTTGGCTCTCTAAAGCGAGCCTTTGCCTCCTCTCCTGTACTCCACCGTCCAGAGTTAAACCGCCAGTTCACCTTGGAGGTGGATGCCTCCTCCTCAGGAGCCAGAGCAGTGCTCATGCAGAAGTCCTCCTCCGGGAAGATGGTGACTTGCGGTTTCTTCTCCAAGAGCTTCTCCGCCCCTGAACGCAATTACACCATCGGTGATCGAGAGCTATTGGCAGTCAAACTGGCTCTGGAGGAATGGCGCTATCTTCTGGAAGGAGCAGTGTACCCCGTCATTATTTACACACACCACAAAAACCTGGAATACCTGCGGTCCGCTCAGCGACTGAACCCCCGGCAAGCCAGGTGGTCCTTGTTCTTTGCCCGGTTCGATTTCCAGCTCCATTTCCGACCAGCGGACAAGAATGTACGCGCTGATGCCTTGTCTAGGTCTTTCATGCCCATGGAGCAGGAAGAGGAGACATCCCAACCCATCGTCTGTCCAAGTAAGATTATTCCGGTGGCTCCTGTCACCCTGGCCCAGATACCGCCCGGGAAGACCTATGTCTCTGAGACAGACAGGCATAAAGTGCTACACTGGGGCCATGCCTCGAAAACAGCCGGTCATGCTGGCCAGAAGAGAACATGGAGTGCGATTGTACGTCATTACTGGTGGCCATCCCTTCGCACGGACGTCGCCTCTTTTGTCTCTGCTTGCTCTTCTTGTGCCAGGAACAAGACGCCCAAACACCTGCCATATGGCCGTCTACTGCCTCTGCCCATACCCTCAGTTCCCTGGCAACACATTGCGATGGACTTTATTACGGACTTGCCATTGTCCTCCGGACACACAGTCATATGGGTCGTGGTGGATCGGTTCTCTAAAATGGCCCATTTCGTCCCTATGGCTGGACTGCCCTCTGCCCAGGAACTCGCGGACGCCTATATACATCACATCTTCCGCTTGCACGGCTTTCCATCACACATTGTGTCCGACAGAGGAACTCAGTTCACCTCCCGCTTCTGGAGGGCTCTCTGTAAACATCTGGGAGTAACGCTGGACTTTTCTTCTGCCTACCATCCTCAGTCGAACGGCCAAGTGGAACGGGTCAATCAGATATTGACCTCTTTCTTACGTCACTACGTCAACGCCCATCATGACGATTGGTCCACACTTCTTCCTTGGGCTGAATTCTCCCATAATCACCACGTCAGTGAGTCCTCCTCCTGTTCTCCCTTCCATGTCGTCTACGGACTTCAGCCGTCTGTCCCATTGCCTGTATCCTCTTCATCGGATATCCCTGCTGCTGATGCAGTACTCCGTGACTTTACAACCATTTGGGACTCAGTTAAGGCGTCCCTTGCACGTGCATCCCTGCGGATGAAGAGACACGCGGACAAGAGACATCTGGATCCTCCATGTTTCTCTCCGGGAGATCTCGTCTGGCTTGCTTCCAAGTACGTCCGATTGAAGTTACCATCCTACAAGCTGGGACCTCGCTACATCGGACCGTTTAAAGTCATCGGCAAGATCAATGAGGTCTCCTACAAACTGCAGCTTCCGGCCACGATGAGGATACCCAACTCCTTCCACGTCTCCCTGCTCAAGCCGGTTGTCCTTGGTCCCTTCTCCGCTGCTGCCAGTCCGGCTCCTCCTCCTATTGCTGAGGACGACATCTATGCGGTAAGGGATATCGTGGCCATGAAGACCGTACGAGGCCGACAGTTCTTCCTGGTGGACTGGGCAGGGTATGGTCCTGAGGATAGGTCCTGGGAGCCCAAGGAGAATGTGGGTACTCCGCTGATCCGTGCCTTCCTGTCCCGGTTGCGGGGAGGGGGGCGTGGGGGTACTGTCACGCTCCCCGGGTCCTCTGCTCCGCTCCCCGGCTCACCTGCCACGCTCCCCGCTCTCCAGCCTCCATTAGCCGCGCTTCCCAGGCCTCCTGGTCCCCGCTCCCGGCGCCCGTCGGCTTCCCAGCCCCTGGCCGGCTCTGCTGCTTCCTCCTCTCAGCTTCCTGCCCTGGCTTCTGGCACCCGGGCCGCGCGCATGTGCATTAGGGCGCGCGCGCGGTCACTGACCCTTTCTTAAAGGGCCAGTGTCCACTGACAGGAAATGATGCACACAGGTACAGGGTATAAAGGGGATTAATGTCCAAGGGGGCGGGGCCTGTTCTTTGTGTTTCCCAAGCTAGGAGTCAGGTCTCCTTGTGTTCCTGTGAGATACTTACCCCTCTCTCTTTTAGAGCCGATCCTGCATTGCCATCCGGTCCTGCTGTATCTCAAACCCCGAACGCTGCCTATCTACCATCCTGACAGTCCGTACCATCCCGGTTCCCTGCGGTGACCCGCCATCTCGCTCCAACGGTTCCGGACCCCGCCTGACATCATCCCGGCTTCCGAACCTGAGCTCCGTCACCCGGACCACCATCAGTGACCCCGTGGTCCCAGGGACTTCTCCATTGTGTTCTAAGTGCACGGACTGTTCTGCTACCTAAAGTGCTCCGGCTACCGGACTCCGTTCCCTCTTCGGGGAGTTCGGTCCAGAGGATCCACCTCCCGGGTCTGCCCATCCATCTGGCCCTAACAGTATCTTCCAGCACCATACCGAATTCCTTTAGAATTGCTCTCCATCAAGTTTTTTTTTTGCATAATATGAAAGTAGATTGCCAGGCCTTTGTCCTGTGCAGTAATGTGGCTCCTGTGAAGGAGCCACACTGAATCAGAGTTGTATATTGTCAATACAAACCACCTCATTGTGCATTGACCTGCTGCCAAGGGGAAGATGCTTAGTTTTTTACCTCAGTTGAAACCTGTCTCATGAAATACACATAAATACACAAATCAGACAAACAATGCACAGTACAGACATCAGATAGACAATACAGTCATTAAACACACAATACCGAATTCACACAACAAATACACAGTAAGGGCGGCGTTACACGGTACGATATATCATGCGATATATCGTCGGGGTCACGGAATTCGTGACGCACATCCGCCATCGTTAGAGATGTCGTACCGTGGACACCTCCGAATGACTGTGAATGAGCAAAAATACTCACCTTATCGTTGCTCGTTGACACGTCGTTCATTTCCATAATGTTGTTCCTCCTTCTGCGCGCCGGTTGTTCATCGTTCCCGTGGCAGCACACATCGCTATGTGTGACACTCTTGGAATGACGAACACAGCTTACCTGCGTCCCGCCGGCAATGAGGAAGGAAGGAAGGAGGTGGGCGGGATGTTACGTCCCGCTCATCTCCGCCCCTCCGCTTCTATTGGCCGGCCACTATGTGACGTCGCTGTGACTCCGAACGTCCCTCCCCCTTCAGGAAGAAGATGTTCACTGCCCACAGCGACGTCGTTAGGGAGGTAAGTACGTATGACGGGGGTTTAACGACTTTGTGCGACACGGGCAATACATTGCCCGTGACGCACAAACGACGGGGGCGGGTGCGATCGCTCATGTGATCGCACGATATATCGTCTCGTGTAACGCCGCCCTAACACATCACTATACAGTGCTAAAATAATTCTAATATGCAGAGCCCAAATAATGACTAAAATAGTCAAAATCAAATAATACCAATATACAGTAAAACATGTACGCCCCCAAGAACTCACATCAATTAATTTATAAAAAAAATTAAAATAATGTGAGCTTATTATTTAATTTTCAAAGGACGCACTGATTTGTAACTTTGAATCATCATATGCCTATAACAAGCATCTGATGATTCAAAGTTACAAATCAGAATGTTGTTTCGAAGTGAAATAATGAACGCATATTATTTTTAGAAAGAAAAAATGATTCCTCTGAAGTTGAAATGTAGTAAGGAACTATTTGCCCACTACAGTGTGGAAGGTGACTATAAAGGCAGTAATGCAGTTTGTTTCACCGTTCATCCACCTAGGTGTGGGGTACGGTTTTCATATATGTGTGACGCCCTGGCAAAACCAGGTAGTCACAAATAGGCCCCTACACAACACCTTTCCCCCACTAGGAAACACACAGCCAACCAAAAACCCTAGTCACCCCCCTTAGGGAAAGATAGACACACCAGTGGGCGTGACCAGGTGGTTGGACACGCCCACCCAGGGGTCCAGACAGCCCGGGGCGGGAAAACAGAGTTAGTTCAGTTTGGAGTTGAGGTTGGAGAGGAGTGTGGGCTGGAGCTAAGTGTAGCTCCAGCAGGAAAGTTCAAGTTGAACGGTACCAGGGTAGGAGCCCTGGTGCCACTGGCTAGGAGGCAGACGGTGGTCTCTGTCAGCAGGAGACGGGAAGACGGCTTGGAAGAACCGAGGTGGACCGGGACAGGGTTGTAGCCCACCGGTACTGACACGGGGAACCGACCTGGAAACCGTAGCACAAAGTGGGGTACTCGGACCCTGAAGCCAGAACCAGAAACAAGCAGACTGGTTAATAATTCACCGATTGAGGCCAGGACTAGAGGTCCTGTCCCACCCAAAGTCCATCATAGAAGACAACAGCCCCCCGATGGGGATAGTTGGTCACCGCCAGGGCCCATAGATCCCACGGGCCAGCGTCTGCGGGCACGGCTCCTTAGGCCACATCCAGCCGGGAGCGAACTCCTGAGTTTCAGACTAGGAAGTCCACCTTACAAAAAACAGTGCGGAGGAAAAGGATAGCGTCCACCAGCCAGGTGGGGGACCTGAATGCAACCGGCCGCGGTACCGGCCACCAGCACCTTGGTTTACCAGAGACTTGTGTAGTTTATTAACTGTGAGTACACCAAAACTCCCTGTGGTCGCGATACCCTGCACCGGGCAACCATCCTTACCCACGGAGGGGTTAACAACTAGCTGCACAACATCTCCCCCGGGCGCCCTACAACAGCAGCGGTGGTGTCCCACTTCACCACACACCATGGGTGGCGTCACGAATTTAATACTGCCTAGCCCGTACATTTACGTCCCCCTTATTATTCGGCGTGTCCGCGAGACCCCCGGGTCCGGGGACCCTCGAGCCACTACCCCAGAAGGCCCGGACCCGAGCAGCGCCGGCTGCTGGCACGGGGGTGGCACATATGTATATCCATATAGATCTTGTGTTATATTCTATAGGAATTAAGAGGATAATTAGTATCCAGGTGTTGTTAGTCAAATCCAGGTGAGAGGAAAGTGGGTCCACTGGTCCAAGATACCAATAACTGATCCGGAGGAACGGACCCGAGTGGCAACCGAGACTTCACCACAACTACTGGAGGTAGAAGCAGACAGATCGCTGATAGGTAACCACCAGGAGGCAGCCCTGGAGGATCCCAGTACCTCGGCAGTTGGCGCCAAAGGATGATGACCAGGAACCAAAGCAGATCAGGCAGAAGCTGATGCCGATTGGAGCAGTTTGGTACTGTTGATCAAAGGCAGGCTGAGGGTTCTTGCGGATCTGGAGAACACAGGATAGACACTGGAGGCTTTACAGGCACTACTAGGCAGAACAGAGACAGAGTCATAGAACGGTACAGAGCGTGGGTGAGAGCACAGGGACCTGACAACTAGCATGGACAGACAAGCAATGGGGACACGTTGAACAGGCACCTCCCAGAGGGGGAGGATGCCTTATATACACTTTGCCTTAAGGTGGGACCTGAGAGACAATTCAAGGTTAGGTCACCTGGCACATTAAGAAAAGGGAAAGCAGCGCTCCTGTTCCCTAATTGTGCTCTGAGAGCTCTACTACATGGGCCTTGAAAGCCAGAGGACATAACAGGAAGTGAGGAGAAGGCAGCATGGGAACATTGGCACACCTGACACGGGCAGCAGGGGAACAGAGAAGACCCAGGGACAAAGAGACTGGATGGATGCTACAGGAGCAGGGGATGTGAACAGGGAATTGTGTTGGCGCTCTTGGGCGGGCAACGCCGATGATGTGACAAGCAATTGTACCGCCCCCACATCAGCAGCCAGGCTGCTGGGATCCGGATCCGCAGTGGCTCGAGGGGTCTCCGGACCCGGGGGTCGTGCGGAAACTCAAATAAAAAGGGGCGTAATATGTGCAAGGGATTGGTTGTAGATACTTCGTGACGCCACCCGCGGTGTGTGGTAAGGTGGAATACCACTGCTGCTGTTGAGGAGCACCCGGAGGTGATGGAATGGCAGCTGGATGTTAACCCCTCCGTGGGTAGGGGTGGATGCCCTGGGGCTCAGTGTTCAAAACACGGGAGGTGATGGCTGTTGGTGGTGATGCACCGGGCCGGACCGGAGGGTGTTGGTGTACTCACGGTTGAAAAAATGCACACGAGTCTGCTGGTGAACCAAGGTGTCAGTGGCCGGCTGCCGCTTCAGGGTGTATTCGGTTTCCACACCCGGTTGGTGTACCAATGTCCCTTCCTCCAGCAATTTGTAGTTTACTTCTATTTTAGACGACCTCATATGGAACGGGGAAGTCCACTCCTGGTTTGGTTTTGGTTGGGAGACTTGCCCGCGAAAACTGACCCTTGGGATCTCAGTGGGTATTTGCGGATACCCTATCCCTCGCGGTGGGCTGCCGTTTCACTCTATCTGGGCTAACACCTTGGAACAACGTCTGGAACCTTGCTCCCAGCCTGGTAAATTAGAGAAGGGGCTTGCAACCGTTTTCTAACTAGGGTCCAGGTACCCCGCCTGTGCACGGTTTCCGGACCGGATCTCCACTGTCGGTACCAGCGGGCTCCAACCCTGTCCTGGTCCACTCTGGATTTCCCGCGACCAGACTCCCATCGCCTTTGGATACGGCCCACTGCTTGCCACCTAGCCAGTAGACCAGGTCCACTACCCTGGCTACCTACACTAGGCACAGCCTTGACCTTTCGCGGTCACTTGAACCGCTCTCCACTCTGAACTTGACTGACTCGAACTGAACTCACTGGTTCCCTCCCCCGGATCCTCAAGACCCCTAGGTGGGCGCTCCCAATCCGCTTGGTCCTGCCCTCTGGTGTGTCCTTCCCACCCAGAGGGAGGTGGCTAGGGTTTTGTGGCTGATGGAACCTGGTGTGGGATGGTGCTGTGTGGTGTGTAGTGTTCTACTGTGACCACCTGGCGGCGCCAGGGCATCACACAATCGTGACCACCTTTACATAAGCAGAAGTTTTTAGTAATTTGCTGGTCTGGATGCGAGGGCCAAAAATGCTAATGCAAAAACAGAATTGATGTAGCATTTATGTGTCTCCAATTGACAAACAAAAGAACAAAGGAGTTGTCCACTACTCAGTCAACTCATTATCATTCACCATATTTGCTCCCATTAATATAATAAAGCTTATACTCCCCTCCCCTGCTGCCGCTGTTCCAGGAAAGGCCGCACTTGCTCTCCTTGGGCTCATGTGAGGTTGTTATGTCATGCGAGCTCTGCTCCCAATAAGCACCAGATTCACTGTTCCTACTTCCGTATGAATTGAACATCAAGAGGAAGTTGCGGCTGTTCTTTCATTTCCTATTGATGTCTGATTTATCCAACGGTGGGGATAGTGAAGCCAGTATTGAGTGGGTAAAGGATTTGCATTACGTAACCACCTCACATGAGCCCCCTGAGAGCGAGTGCTGACACTCCTGGAAAGGCACTGGCACTGGAGAGGAGTACAAGTTGCTTTATTTTAACTTTAGTAAACAATGAGAAGGGGTTGTCCAAGTAGGGGACAGCCCATATAAAACAGATATGCCAAAGCAGACCTGCATAGTTATTTGACTAGACCCAATAGCCCTCAGAAGAGTGTTCACTCAACCAAGGAATATAATGACACTGATTAATACTTAATTAACTGCACTGCATTCCAGGTCCTTATGCCGACCAGAAGCAATCAATATTGCTGTATGTGGTGAGTGTGTGTGTACGATCTATTGTGTGATTGTATGTGTGTGTGCGATCTGATATGTGTGTGTGCGATCTGATGTGTGTGGGTGTGTAATCTGATGTGTGTTGGTATGTGATTGTGTGGGTGTGTGATCTGATGTGTGTGGGTGTGCGATCTGATGTGTGTGGGTGTGCGATCCGCTGAAGGTCCTCCTGTTCGGCGTCTGGTGAGTATGATCGCAGAGTCTTCTCTCTTCTTTCTTCTGGGGGTGCTTGCTTTCTATAATGAAGTGTCCTGCAGTATTCTTTAACTTTTTTAGCTGCGAACTGCGACTATGGCTTATTCTCGGGATAGGGATTATATTTAAGCCTTACGTTGAAAATGCTGAAAACTCCTACTAGGGCTTATTTTTGGTGTAGGGCATATTTTCAGAGAAACATGGAATATAAAGAAAGACAGTTCTTCAACTTTAAATAGACTAAAGTGTGACTGATTAAATTGATATATACCTTTAGGTCAGTGCAAAACATCTGTATCTACCCTACACAGATTCATACTGCCATTAAACAAATGCAGAATAAATGGAAAATGCTGGCCCTAATATAACTTAACATACCTGACATACCAGCACAAGCGAGAAATATCTAGCAATCTCCAGCAGTCACTTTTCTCTCCCCCCGCCCCCCCCCCCCCCCGCCCACCTTCCAGTCACTTTCCAGTCCATGCTGGAAGCTGCTCGCAGCGCATTTTGCCCTCCCTTCATTTATGACTCAATGATTGTACACAGTGCCCTCCCCTCATTTATGATTTGGTGTTTGTGCACAGTGTCCTCCCCTCATTTATGATTTGGTGTTTTCACACAGTGCCCTCCCCTCATTTATGATTTGGTGTTTGTGCACAGTGCCCTCCCCTCATTTATGATTTGGTGTTTGTGCACAGTGCCCTCCCTTATACTCCATATACAGAGAGCACATGGAAGTGTCAAGAAAACACTAGAAGACTCAGCAGTGAATATATAAGAAGCTGAACTGGATCTGCCAGTACTCAACAGAAAGAAAGCAGCAGCTGACACATTGCCTCCAACTCTCCCGAAAAATGAAGCTTCAGCAAAATCAGCCAAAGATGTTTCCTCTCAGCGTTCTGCGGTCCTTATACAGCCCTCTGTGTGTCTGCCGGGAGCCGGTCCTCAGTCTCTGGCCGGCTACACAACTCATGTTTGGCCTCCTGGATGAGGACATGATGACCAAGGACATGGAGCGGAGAATGCAGCGTGCCCACCAGGCTTACCAGCTCCTGGCACAGGACATGGACCGGAGAGACAATCTGAGCAGAAGCTCTGCAACCACTGACAAGAACATCTCCACCACAGGCAAAGAGGGGAAGGAAAACTTTGAGCTCACTCTGGACATAAGTGGCTTTTCTCCTGAGGAGCTGAAAGTGAAAACAGAAGGCAGGAGACTCATTGTATCAGGAAAGCATGACAAGAAAAAGGAGATGGAGAATGGCGGCTATTTCCATGAGTACAAAGAGTGGAAGAGAGAAGCGGAGCTCCCGCAGGACGTCAACCCTGAGGATGTTGTGTGCTCAATGTCCAAAGATGGCCAGCTCCGCTTTCTTGCTCCTAGACTGGTGTTGCCGGCTGGTGAAAAAAGACTTATTCCTATCACCCAGGTCCCAGGAGATGGACAACTGAGCCCAGGAGATGGACAACTGAGCCCAGGAGATGGACAACTGAGCCCAGGAGATGGACAACTGAGCCCAGGAGATCCAGAGCAGTAACCCAGAGGAGAGGAAGGACTGAATTCTTCCTGACTCCATGTGGACAGTTATCTACTCAGTGTCTTATATGTCTTTCTATCAATGTCTCTAATAGTAACATTATATTTGTAAAAAGATATAATGCATTATTTTGCAATCTATTTTTTTTTATCTGTACAATAAAATGTTAAACATATTTTGTATTTATTTCTTCACTAGCTGTCGTACCCGGGCGTTGCCCGGGATAGTAACTGTCTCTCTGTCTCTCTCCCAGTCTCTGTCTGTGTGACGCTGGCTGTCTATCTGTGTCGTTCTTTGTCTGCCTGTGTCTATGTCTCTGTCTGTCTGTTTCTATCTCTCTGTCTGTATTTGTATCAGTCTATCTGTCTCCATCTCTGTGTCTGTCTGTCTCTCTCTAGCTCTCTGTCTGTATATGTGTATCTGTCTCTCTCTTTCTCCGTCTGTCTCTTTCCCCATCTGTCTTTGTCTGTCTCTTTCCCCGTCTGTCTCTTTCCCCGTCTGTCTCTTTCCCCGTCTGTCTCTTTCCCCGTCTGTCTCTTTCCATGTCTGTCTCTTTCTCCGTCTGTCTCTTTCTCCGTCTGTCTCTTTCTCCGTCTGTCTCTTTCCAGGTCTGTCTCTTTCCCCGTCTGTCTCTTTCCCCGTCTGTCTCTTTCCCCATCTGTCTCTTTGCCCGTCGGTCTCTTTCCAGGGCTGTCTCTTTCCCCATCTGTCTCTTTCCCCATCTGTCTTTGTCTGTCTCTTTCCCCGTCTGTCTCTTTCCCCGTCTGTCTCTTTGCCCGTCTGTCTCTTTCCCCATCTGTCTCTTTCCAGGTCTGTCTCTTTGTCCATCTGTCTCTTTGCCCGGCTGATTCTTTCCATGTCTGTCTCTTTCCATGTCTGTCTATTTGCACGGCTGTCTCTTTGCCCGGCTGATTCTTTCCAGGGCTGTCTCTATCCAGGGCTGTCTCTTTCCAGGTTTGTCTCTTTCCCCGTCAGTCTCTTTCCTGGTCTGTCTCTTTCCTGGTCTGTCTCTTTCCAGGTCTGTCTCTTTCCCCATCTGTCTCTTTCCAGGTCTGTCTCTTTCCAGGTCTGTCTCTTTGTCCATCTGTCTCTTTGTCCGTCTGTCTCTTTGTCCGTCTGTCTCTTTGCCCGTCTGTCTCTTTCCAGGTCTGTCTCTTTCCAGGTCTGTATCTTTGCCCATCTGTCTCTTTCCAGGTTTGTCTCTTTCCCTGTCTATCTCTTTCCCCGTCTGTCTCTTTCCCGGTCTGTCTCTTTCCTGGTCTGTCTCTTTCCAGGTCTGTCTCTTTCCAGGTCTATCTCTTTGCCCGTCTGTCTCTTTCCAGGGCTGTCTCTTTTCTGGTCTGTCTCTTTCCAGGTCTGTCTCTTTCCAGGTCTGTCTCTTTGCCCGTCTGTCTCTGTCTGTGCCTCTGTCTGACTGTATCTGTCTATTTATGTCTCTCTATCCATCTCACCACCGACATCATATTACCTCACACATAAGCTTCTTATACTAATAGTTTATTTCGTTCCTATAGCAACCACTGACAGTTGCTATTAATAGCCAGTAGCTCCCTCCTGTATTCAGTTTATTGGAGGCAGGATTTTGGAGAGTAACTGTAAAGCGCAGGGTTAAATTTTCCTGTCAAAACATAATCTATGTCGTTCCCTGAGTCACATGAGGCGTCTGTGCAAAATTTCGTGATTGTAAATGCAACGGTGCAAATTCCTTTAGCGGACACACACACACACATACACACATACATACATACATACATACACACATACATACACTGAGCTTTATATATTAGATTGTGTGGATTAATGAAAGGTGTTATACTTCATGAGATTTACCGCTCACAGTTGACACTAGCAACTTTAAAGATCTTTTATTTATTCTGCCATCTGTCCCATAATGCCTTTCAGCCATCACATCACATGGTCTTGTGCAGATATCAAGGGGGGCTATCACAGGCACTTTATAAGATAAGTGCAAGAAAAGCAGCGGCCAATTTAGGTTCCCGGGCGTTGCCCAGGATAGTAACTGTTTCTCTATCAGTCTCTGTTTGTCTGTTTGTCTCTGTCTTTCTCTGTCTGTCTGTGTCTGTCTGTCTGTTTGTCTCTGTCTGTCTGCCTGTTTGTCTCTGTCTGTCTGTGTTTGTCTGTCTCTCTCTGTCTGTCTCTGTGTCTCTATCTGTCTGTCTGTCTCTGTCTCTCTGTGTCTGTCTCTCTGTCTGTCTCTTTACCTGTCTGTCTCCCTGTCCATCTTTGTCTGTCTGTGTCTCTGTCTCTATCCATCTGTGTCTCTGTCTCTATCCATGTCTGTCTGTGTCTATCTCTCTGTCTGTCTGTATCTCTCTCTGTCTGTCTTTGTATCAGTCTCTCTGTCTGTTTCTCTCTATCTTTATCTCTGTGTCTGTTTGTCTCTCTATGTCTGTGTCTCTCTCTCTATTTCTTTGTCTGTCGCTCTGTGTCCGTCTCTCTCTATCTGTGTCTGTCTGTCTCTCTCTATCTCTGTGTCTGTCTGTCAGTCTCTTTCCCTGCCTGTCTCTTTTTCCGTCTGTCTCTTTCCCCATATATCTCTTTCCCTGTCTGTCTCGTTCCAGGTCTGTCTCGTTCCAGGTCTGTCTCGTTCCAGGTCTGTCTCTTTCCAGGTCTGTCTTTTTCTTGTCCTTATCTTTTAAAATGCCTGTGATAGCCCCCTGAATATCTGTGCAAGACCATGTGATGTGATAGCTGGAAGGCATTATGGGACAGATGGCCTATTAAGCAATAGATTTTTAAAGTTGCTATTGTCAACTGTAAGGCAAAAATCTGATGAGGTATAACTAGAGATGAACAAACACTGTAATATTCGTATTCGCTATACTCGTAATGAGTACTTTGTAATATTCTTGTATTCGTTTCGAATAGCGAGTACAAAGCAAGTCAAAGGGAAATGCCAGTAATTTTCTGCTGGACCCAACAAAGGTCTGGGGGCCTGAGGAAAAGGCTGGAATGGATAGGAAATTGATGAAACTGAATTGGGAGAGCCTGGAGAAAATGCCTGCATGCATTTCTGACTCATATGGTTTCTGGGATCCCCTGAAGCCACAAGTAAGAACTTCCATGTGGCTTCAGTCTATCGGTGCCCCTGCAGTCTATGTCACACTGCTGTGGCTAGCACAGCAGTGTGCGAGCAGCTGCGGGATGACAAGCGCTGACATCAAGAGGTTAGTTCCGATCATTGCTTCCTGTGATGATCTCCGCTGAATTCGTGACGTCAGCGCTCATCACTGACTGTTATGACGCAGCATTCTCACATCAAGTCTAGCAGGTGGCCCGAGACTGTGATAGCGGTGATGTCACGAGATCATGGGACAGTTCGCATGAGAATGCGGCAGCCATGGAACTCAGTGACGAGAGCGGACGTCACAAGTTCAGCAAAGTTCATCACTGCAGGTAATGAACTCAGCTAACTTCATGATGTCGGCACTCGTTATGCCCTGCAGTGATCTGGCCTGACCTAATAATGTTAGCTCACGTCACTGCACTGCTCTCCCAGCTAGTGGGGAACATTCTGTTCTTCATTGACTGGGACACAGTGAGTATGGTACGGATCGTCATGGGACCCCCTTATTGGATTACGCTGGACTCGGATTTTCTTTTTCTTTTCAATAAATTAGCGAAAGAGGGAATGTTTTGGGCAGTGTTTTTTCAAATAACATTTTTTTTGTTTATTTTTTTTAGTACTGAATGGGTTAGTGATGTCGAGTATCTGATAAATGCCATGCCAGAGCTTGATACTACGTAACATTACACAGCTGGTATCAACCCCATATATTACCCCGTTTGCCACCGCACCAGGGCAACTGGATGAGCTGGAGTGAAATGCCAGGATTGGTGCATCTAGTAGATGTGCCACTTCTGGGGCGGCTGCAGCCTGCTATTTTTAGGCTAGGGAGATTCCAATAACCGTGGACCTCCCTTGTCGGAGAATACCAGACCACAGCTGTCCGCTGTATCTTGGCTGTTGATCCAATTTGGGGGGAGCCAACGTTTTTTGTTTTAAATTATTTATTTCATTTAATTTAAAATAACAGCGTGGGGTGCCCTTTGTCTTGGATTACCAGCCAAGGTAGCGATGCCAGCCGCGGTCTGCAGGCTGCCGCTGTCTGCTTCACCTCAGCTGTGTACAAAAAGTAGGGGGTACCCCACGTCTTTTTTTGGGGAAAATAATTAATTTGAGGCTAAAAACAAAACTAAATAATCTTTAGTGCCACATGAAAGGCACTAAAGGGTGCAAGATTACAAAATGCAGGGAAGTGGGACATTATATACAGAACAGACCAAAAGTTTGGACACACCTTCTCATTCAAAGAGTTTTCTTTGTTTTCATGACTCTGAAAATTGTAGATTCACATTGAAGGCATCAAAACTATGAATTAACACATGTGGAATGAAATACTTACAACTGAAAATATGTCTTAGATTCTAGGTTCTTCAAAGTAGCCACCTTTTGCTTTGATTACTGCTTTGCACACTCTTGGCATTCTCTTGATGAGCTTCAAGAGGTAGTCACCGGAAATGGTTTTCACTTCACAGGTGTGCCCTGTCAGGTTTAATAAGTGGGATTTCTTGCCTTATAAATGGGGTTGGGACCATCAGTTGTGTTGTGCAGAAGTCTGGTGGATACACAGCTGATAGTCCTACTGAATAGACTAGAATTTGTATTATGGCAAGAAAAAAGCAGCTAAGTAAAGAAAAACGAGTGGCCATCATTACTTTAAGAAATGAAGGTCAGTCAGTCCGAAAAATTGGGAAAACTTTGAAAGTGTCCCCAAGTGCAGTGGCAAAAACCATCAAACGCTACAAAGAAACTGGCTCACGTGAGGACCACCCTAGGAAAGGAAGACCAAGAGTCACCTCTGCTGTGGAGAATAAGTTTATCCGAGTCACCAGCCTCAGAAATCGCAGGTTAACAGCAGCTCAGATTAGAGACCAGGTCAATGCCACACAGAGTTTTAGCAGCAGACACATCTCTAGAACAACTGTTAAGAGGAGACTTTGTGCAGCAGGCCTTCATGGTAAAATTGTTGCTAGGAAACCACTGCTATGGACAGGTAACAAGCAGAAGAGACTTGTTTGGGCTAAAGAACACAAGGAATAGACATTAGACAAGTGGAAATCTGTGTTTTGGTCTGATGAGTCCAAATTTGAAATCTTTGGATCCAACCAGCATGTCTTTTTGCGATGCAGAAAAGGTGAACGGATGGACTCAACATGCCTGGTTCCCACCGTGAAGCATGGAGGAGGAGGTGTGATGGTGTGCGGCTGCTTTGCTGGTGACACTGTTGGGGATTTATTCAAAATTGAAGGCATACTGAACCAGCATGGCTACAACAGCATCTTGCAGCGGCATGCTATTCCATCCGGTTTGCGTTTAGTTGGACCGTCATTTATTTTTTAACAGGACAATGACCCCAAACACACCTCCAGGCTGTGTAAGGGCTATTTGACTAAGAAGGAGAGTGGTGGCGTGCTACACCAGATGACCTGGCCTCCACAGTCACCAGACCTGAACCCAATCGAGATGGTTTGGGGTGAGCTGCACCGCAGAGTGAAGGCAAAAGGGCCAACAAGTGCTAAGCATGTCTGGGAACTCCTTCAAGACTGTTGGAAGACCATTTCCGGTGACTACCTCTTGAAGCTCATCAAGTTAATGCCAAGAGTGTGCAAAGCAGTAATCAAAGCAAAAGGTGGATACTTTGAAGAACCTAGAATAAAAAATATATTTTCAGTTGTTTCACACTCTTTTGTTAAGTATTTCATTCCACATGTGTTAATTCATAGTTTTGATGCCTTCAATGTGAATCTACAGTTTTCAGAGTCATGAAAATAAAGAAAACTCTTTGAATAAGAAGGTGTGTCCAAACTTTTGGTCTGTACTGTATGTCTGTCTATCTATCTTTCCAGCTTTTGACTGTATGTAACCCTCCTTACTTTTTTTGCTGTCCGCAAAAAGAAAACGGAAGGCACATGGATGTAAAATGGACCGTATACAGAATGGAACGGATGCGGTTGTCACACAGATGTGCATTGTTTAAAAAAATTAGCCCTAGGGCCTGAGTCATGGTTGACGCAGGGAGTCACCATCACAAGGTCCTCCAATGACAAATAGTAGTTAGACTGGAGTAGGAGTACTGTCCTAGTTTGTCTGCCACTGCACAATGTGCATAGTGTTTACAAAAATTAGCCCTATGGGCTGAGTCATGGTTGATGCAGGAAGTCCACTTCTCAAGGGCCTGCAATGACAAATAGTAGTTAGGCTGGCGTAGGAGTACTTTTCTGGTTTGTCCGCCACTGCAAAATGTGCATAGTGTTTACAAATATTAGCCCTATGGGCTAAGTCATGGTTGACGCAGGAAAGAAACGACTTTATATGGGAAGCGGTGGACGTTAACAGCAGTAGTCAAAATTAAAATTTTGGAGGAATTGTTTGGTTTGCTCTCAGATGGAGGGATTGCAAACTGTGGAGAAATCCAATCCTTGGTGAATTTAATCAGAGTAAGGTTGTCTGCATTTTCTGTGGATAGGTGTGAGCGCCTATCAGTGATGATTGCCCCAGCAGAACTGAAAACACCCTCTGACATCACACTAGCAGCCGGGCAGGCCACCACCTCCAAGGCGTATAAGGATAAATCGGGCCAAATGTTAAGTTTGGACACCCAATAATTAAAGGGAACTGAAGCGTCAGAAAGGACGCAGGTATGGTCACTTAAGTACCCCTTGACCATGTTGTGCAACTTCTCCCTCCTTAGCATTGTTACAGGCAGAGATAGCCCTTGCTGATGTCCTGGTTTATTGAAAATGGCCCAGTTTGTGCACATTTTCCCCCACCTCTGTTGGACCTGGTGTTGGTGTCTCTCCCCATTAATCCTTGGAGTTTAAAAGAGTCGGTAACTCTGCCGCCAGGGTTCTCTGAGGGTGATGTTTTCATCAACTGATCTACAACGACCCTCTTGAAGGATTCCATTGCGCAACCCTTTGGTGACTTTAAAAGGAGAGAAGGAAATTTCTCCTTTTACCATGGGTCCAGAAAGGTGGCCAACCAGTATAGGTTGTTGGATAAAATGTGTATCACGCTATGGTCTTGCCACAGACACACATGAACTTTGCCATGTGGGCCAAGCTGCAAACAGGCAAAGGTTCTGTGTCCCCACCAGGAAGAACAATATTCATCCTCTCCTCACGCTGACTCACCTCCTCCTCTCCAGCCCATCCAGGCTGGGCAGACATGAAGCTGGGGTTGAGAATCCCCTGACTAGCATTGGGAGTCCCCTCAGAAGGACAGAAAAAAAGTTTTCTTCCTCCTCATCCTCCTCATCATCACCCAATGTTGCCTCAGAATATTGGCTGGACTGGGTAGTATCACCCATTCGGAAATCTGGCTCCATAACCACATGCTTGGCACTCAAAGCTTCCTCTTTGAGATTATGCAGTGACACAGCAGAAGGATGGTTAAGCTGATAATAGCCTGATCACCACTCACAAGCTTGGTGCAGTACTCAAAGTTCTCAAGAACCTCACAAATGTCAGCGATCCACACCCACTCAACAGTTGTTATGTGTGCTGGCTGACTCTCAGTCTGTTGGCATATTGACGCTAGTATTCAGCTACTGCCCACTGCCACTCAGTAATCCTCACCAACATATAGAATTTAGAGTTCCACCACGTGGGCAGGTCGCACATGAGTCAGTGAATTTGCAAATTAAAGCGCTTTTGCAGTGCTGTAGAGGAATGGCAGAAATGGGCACTAATATGGTGCACCTTCTCAAGTGGGTACGGTAAATCAGGGTATGTATTCATAAATTTCTGAACAACTAGGTTCAGCACATAACCCATGCATGGCACGTGTACCAGCTTGCCAACCCTTAAAGCTACTACCAGGTTATAGCCATTGTTGCAAACAACCAGGCCGGGTTGGAGGTGCAGCGGGGAGAGACACTGATCGGTCTGCTCTTTTATACCTTGCCACAGCTTTGCTGCAGTGTGTAGTTTGTGACCTAAACAGATCAGCTTCAGCAGAGCATGTTGCCGCATCTCCCATCTTGGCAGTGATGGGGAGGGTAATTCAGCAGAAGATGAGAAGCAGGAGGAGGAGAGGAGACAGGATGTGGCATATGATGAGGTGTAAATGCTGGTAGAAGTTGGGCCCGCTATTCTTGGCGTGGGTAGGATGTGTGATGCTACAGTTTACGACTTTGTCGCAGTCTCCTCCAGGTTCACTCAGTGTGCCGTGACAGATATGTATCGTCCCTGTCCACAACAACTTATCCACATGTCTGTTGTTAGGTGGACCTTCCCAGTTTCGGCATTGGTCAGAGCATGGTTGAGATTGTTTAACACGTGCTTGTGTAACGTGGACACGGCACAATGCGAAAAAAAGTGGCAGCTAAGAACACTGTATTGTGGGGCAGCCACAGAAAAGAGATCACGGAAACACTGTGTTTCCACAAGCCTAAACAGCAACATCTCCACGGCTAGCAATTTGGCAATGTGCGAGTTTAGGTTTTGTGCCTGTTGGTGCGTGTCTGGGTGTTTACGCTTCCTTTCCAAGATCTCAGGCACGGACAACTGGACACTTCCTTGGGACAAGGAAGTGGATGTGGTTGATGTTTGCTGTGTCTGTGCAATTGCGATAAGGGAAAAGTATGGTGGTGCAGCTCACTCCAAAGTACAGCCATCTTGTGTGCAGGATGTATGAACGCCTGCTTCCTGGACAGCATATTGTGAAAGACGTAGCACAGGCGACATGGCAGTGGTTTGACCCGCAGAAACAAATTTGGTACCCTGGTGTTCTGCCCACCTACTGGGGTGCTTGGCTACCATGTGGTTCCACATACTGGTGGTGCTCATGTTGCCTTTGCCCTGGCCTCTGCTCAATTGGTATTTCAGATGCTACAGATTACAATGTTTTTCTCTGAAGGACTTTCAGAAAAAAAATTCCAGACAGCGGCTGAACATTCTCTTTCCCTGACTTAGGACACAGTGGGAGTGCTCTTGGGAACAGTTGACCCAGTTCTCACACTGGGCAAACCACTACCCCTTGGTACCCGTGTTAATGCTACATATCCATCTTCCTCTGTGTTGCTTTGCTAGCTATGCATGTCAACGGTCCAGATCAGAGCAGTAGACTCATCATCGACCAACCTCGTCTTCCATTTCATCCTCCTTCCCACTTGAGATTGATGGCTGATCTGATGACAACTGTGTCTCATCGTCATCAGCTTCCACCTCTGGGGACAGTAAATCATGTTCCTCAAAGTGGCTTTCTTCTGGCCGTAGGTCCTTAAATACTTGCGTATCAATGCATGCCACCTCCTCAGTTCCCTCTTCAATGCTGCACGGCAAGAGACCAGAGCCAACCAAAGGATACGTGTAAAACAGATCCTCAGAGTGGCCAAGCTTGGGTCATATGTCTCCTGTGACTGATGAAGGGGGATGGAAGGAGGACCAGGTTGAGGACTGGATGGAACAGCCTTCTGTGTATCCACAGTAGACTGTGTGGATGTGTAAGTTTATTTGATGCTTGACAAATGCGAAGAGAGGCCTTGTCTGCCATCCAAGACAGAATCTGCCACACATGTTTATGTTCCAGACCGGGATATTTGGCAAGGAACATAGTGGATCCATCAAGCTTCTTCTGACCTGACACAGACTCAGTGCCTTGTCACCCACCACTGACAACACCACCCCCACGTCCCTTAACAACTGCCTTTTTTGTAATTTTGGGTTTTGCTGACATATTTATAGATGTTAACTTTGTACCAGGCAGCACACAATGGTAGAGTCTTGCTTTGTATTTGCAAAAGCCATTAGTAACTTATGAATGGGTCTAATGTGTGTACGGACGGTACAAGTCAAGCTGTGAACCCTTAAATATTGTAGAAACAGGAACGGTGCTTTACTGTATCAGGCAGCACTAAATGCTAGAGTACTGCTTTGTAACTATTTGCAAAAGCCACTAGCATCGTATTAATGTGGCTGATGTGGACAGCACGAGTCAGGCTGTGAACCCCTAAATATTGTGGAAACAAGTCCCGATTCTCTACCTAATCCACAATTTATCCCTCCTTCCTGTGACTTTGTTCAGTGCTATCAGATCTTAAAAGTGCTATTGTATTCTGGTTTCTGGACGGTACTATGGATGTAGTTACACACACTGCTTTAAACACTTTCCCTGCTTGGAAATCTGTCCCTACACTGCAGGTAGCACTGAAAAGAGCTTTTTGTGTTATTAAGAGGCCTACACTCCCTAGCAGATGCTCGCTCTAGTCCTACGCTGATACAATGCTGGCTCCAGACTCAATGTGCACAAAATGGCAGTTGAAGGCTTTTATAGACCCTATGACGCTGCAAGGCCAGCCAATCACAGTAATGCCATAACCAAGTTGGCTGCGTCATTACTGTGATTGGTTAAGAATCCCAACATGTTTAGTGGTTGCAAATCAGCTGCCAAACATGCTGGGTGGGACATCCGAATATAGCGAGGTGAATACACCATTATTCGCTATATAACAAATACCCCGAATACTGTACTGTTCTGAAAATAGTGACAAATACATTCGCTCATCACTAAGTATAACACCTTTCATTAATCCACATAATAAAGAGACAAATATAAAATATGTTTAACATTTTATTATACAGATAAAAAATAATAGATTGCAAAAGAATTAATTTTATCTTTCTACAAATATAATGTTACAATTTACAGTCATTGATAGAAAGACATAAGACACTGAGTAGATAACTGTCCACATGGAGTCAGGAAGAATTCAGTCCTTCCTCTCCTCTGGGTTACTGCTCTGGATCTCCGGGGGCCTCAGTTGTCCATCTCCTGGGCTCAGTTGTTCATCTCCTGGGCTCAGTTGTCCATCTCCTGGGCTCAGTTGTCCATCTCCTGGGACCTGGGTGATAGGAATAAGTCTTTTTTCACCAGCCGGCAGCACCAGTCTAGGAGCCAGAAAGCGGAGCTGGCCATCTTTGGACAGGGAGCACACAACGTCCTCAGGGTTGACGTCCTGCGGGAGCTCCGCTTCTCTCTTCCACTCTTTGTACTCATGGAAATAGCCGCCATTCCCCATTTCCTTTTTCGTGTCATTCTTTCCTGATACAATGAGTCTCCTGCCTTCTGTTTTCTCTGTCAGCTCCTCAGGAGAAAAACCTCTGATGTCCAGGGTAAGCTCAAAGATTTCCTTCCCCTCTTTGCCTGTGGTGGAGGTGTTCTTGTCAGTGGCTGCAGAGCTTCTGCTCAGATTGTCTCTCCGGTCCATGCCCTGTGCCAGGAGCTGGTAAGCCTGGTGGACACTCTGCATTCTCCTCTCCATGTTCTTGGTCATCATGTCCTCATCCAGGAGGCCAAACATGAGTTGTGTAGCTGACCAAAGACTGAGGGCAGTCTCCCGGCAGACACACAGAGGGCTGTATGAGGACCGCAGAACTCTGAGAGGAAACATCTTTGGCTGATTTTGCTGAAGCTTCTTGTCTCGGGAGAGTTGGAGGCAATGTGTCAGCTGCTGCTTTCTTGGTGATCAGTACTGCAGGTGGATCCAGCTCAGCTTCTTATATATTCACTGCTGAGTCTTCTTGATTCTTCCTGACACTTCCATGTGCTCGCTGTATATGGAGTGTAAAGGAGGGCACTGTGCACAAACACCAAATCATAAATGAAGGGAGGACACTGTGTACAAACACCGAGTCATAAATGAGGGGAGGGCACTGTGTGCAAACACCGAGTCATAAATGAGGGGAGGGCACTGTGTACAAACACCGAGTCATAAATGAGGGGAGGGCACTGTGCACAAACACCAAATCATAAATGAGGGGAGGACACTGTGCACAAACACCAAATCATAAATGAGGGGAGGACACTGTGTACAAACACCGAGTCATAAATGAGGGGAGGACACTGTGCACAAACACCAAATCATAAATGAGGGGAGGACACTGTGCACAAACACCAAATCATAAATGAGGGGAGGACACTGTGCACAAACACCAAATCATAAATGAGGGGATGGCAGATGCGGTGCGAGCAGCTTCCAGCATGGACTGAAAAGTGACAGGAGGGCGGGGGAGAAAAGTGACTGCCGGAGATTGCTAGATATTTCTCGCTTGTGCTGTTATGTCACTTATGTTAATATACTTTAAAAGTATTGTGGAAAATTTCCATATACAAATTCATCAGCTCTATGGCTGACAAGGATAGATTACTTAACCCTAGAACGCGCAACCATAGAAATCCACAATAGAAAACAAGTAACCTAGCAGGCCTGCGAGGCCCCAGGTATGCGTTCTAGGGGTAAATATGACTATTACGATTCTTCTCAACAATACTTCTACAATATATTCTGCTATTTAGAACGGTTATCTCAGGAAAAATAGATTATCTCCTTTGCACTAAACTCAGTAAGGCTACTTTCACACTTGCGTTCAGCGCAGTCCGTCACTATGGAGAATAGCGCAGTCCGTTAATGCACTGCGCTATTCTCCATAGACTTGTATGGATGACGCACTGTAACGCAAGTGTCTACGTTGCATCCGCTGGACGACGCAGCGTCATTATTTTGACGCTGCGTCGGGCGGAAGGAACGCAGCATGTAACGTTTTTTTGAGCAGCGCAATCCGTAGGATTTCACTGCGCATGTGTCTCGCCCACCCCAGGGCTATGGGACACCCAGTGCCGGGCCGGACTAGTCCGGTGGTAGTCAGTGGTGGCTGTGCCCGGCTCCGTGGCCCTGGTGGGTGTCAGTAGAATATGTGGCTTGATGAATAAAGTTTGTGTTCGTGACGCCACCTGTGGTATGCGGCTATTAAGCCGCCGCTGCTGTGTGAGGCCTCCGGGGTGATGATATAGCAGCAATGGTGGTACTGCTCCCCACAGGTGGAGCAATGCCCGGGGCACTGTTGGTGCTCGTGAGAGTCTATGATGTAGTGGAAGTTTAAGCAGCTAAAATAACAGAGACCACTCCAAGGGTGCAGTTTAAGTTCTTTACTCACAATTCTTGTCTGGGCCCAGGGGCCCTTGGACTGCTGGGACCACTGTCAGGGACCTCCGCCGTTTCTGGGTGATTCTGAGAGTAAAAGCCGGTACCCTTCTCTTTAGTGTCTCTATCTTCTGCTGTCTTCCTTAGCCTTGCCTTTGATAGGATAAACCTGGCTTGGCCTCCACTACAGCCTCCAGGCTGGGGGGTCACCTGTCGGCTGATTACCCCTTTTCTGGAAAGTCAGCTATGGGTTCTGGCCCGGGGAGTTTACAACATTCCCTGGGCCTCGGTTTTTACTGTTTGGAGATGATCTTTGCACTCCTCCAGTCTCTAGGGACCGTCCCCTGTTGCAGCTTGATCCCTCCACCGATGTTCTTGTGGAACAGGCCACCGCAGCTCTAAACTGCCCTGGACAGCTCTACAGACTACCCGTGGCCCTGCGATTCCTTCTGTTCTCTGCGTGGTGTCACCTGGACCCTCTGAGTCCCAGGATCTTCACCAGGAAGCGTCTCTTTCTTTCCTTTCAGCTCCTGACTGACTTGGAGCTTTCTTTCCGTTACTTCTTCTCCTCCTTGCCTGCCTCCAGCAGGCCTCCTCCTCCTTCCCCACTTTCTCTCGTTCTCCTTCTTCAACTACATGCTGGCTCCTCACTCTCTCACTCCCTGAGGTAGACTGAAACTCTGACATTCCTCTCTGCTTCTACACTCGGCTGGCTCTCCCCACCCCCCGGTTGCTAAGCTACCACCCTATGGGAGCAGGGATGGGTCTTACCACCCCTCCCAGCATGCAGCATGGGAGGGTTACTGCCACTATCCCTTGTCCCAGTGTGTTCCTAGCAATGGGTGTAGTGTGGATTTTCCAGGGGACCGGTGTTCACTCCCTTCCTCACCCAGAATGGGGCATCACACCGCTGATGGGGTGCAATGACCTGTGGCGACGGAAGCCTCAGGGGCGCCACACATGCTCTTCTTTTTTTTTTTTTTTTTTTTTAAATCACAAACTTTACTTTTGTTGTCTCTTGGGGGCCGAAGCTGAGCGCCCGCCCGCCGGCAAGTGACAGCACTCAGCTGAGCGCCCGCCCGCCGGCATGCCCGGCCGCCGGCAAGTGACAGCGCTCAGCTGAGCGCCCAAGTGAGAGCGCTCAGCTGAGCGACCGGCCGCCGGCAAGTGACAGCGCTCAGCTGAGCGCCCAAGTGAGAGCGCTCAGCTGAGCGACAGGCCGCCGGCAAGTGACAGCGCTCAGCTGAGCGCCCGCCCGCCGGCATGCCCGGCTGCCGGCAAGTGACAGCGCTCAGCTGAGCAACCGCCCGCCGGCATGCCCGGCAGCCGACAAGTGACAGCGCTCAGCTGAGCGACCGGCCGCCGGCATGCTCGGCCGCCGGCATGTCAGGGCGCTCAGCTGATCGCTCGGCCGCCGGCATGTGAGGGCGCCCAGCTGAGCGCTCGGCCACCGGCCGGTTCACAATAGTCGGCTGCCGGTAAACTGTAAAGAAGAAGAAAAAAAAAATAAAGCTTTCCGTTGTTTTGTACGATCCATAGCATTGCGTTGTGCTACTATATGCAACGCATCCGTTGCATCCGTCACACAACGCAATGCTACGGAAGCCGTCCAACGCAAGTGTGAAACTAGCCTAAACAGTTCCAAGCATGCAGGTCATATATTTAGAAGATGTTTAACTCCTTCCTGATATAGAACGTAATAAAACTCCCTATATCAGGTTCTGGTGTATAAAGCAAGCAAAGTAGCTGATCCAGCTGTTTCACAAACAGTATCTGCCTCTAGCAGCAGCAATTGGAGTTTTGTTCACTGCTGGTTAACCATTTATCAGCTACTGTCAATCACTGGCAGCAGTATTTAAATGACACAACTGCCGATAAGCACATTGCGTTGAACCTGAAAACCTGCTGTTTGTCACCATATTAAATAAAGGAAAGAGAAAGAACCTTTGGAAAAACTCTTAAAAAGAATAATCAAATAGCCTCCATTTTCTCCATAAAAATAGTATATACCTATATATATATATATATATATATATATATAAATAATATATAAAGCTCAGTGTATGTGTGTATGTGTGTGTGTGTGTGTGTGTGTGTGTGTCCGCTAAAGGAATTTGCACCGTCGCATTTACAATCACGAAATTTTGCACAGACCCAGAGAACGTCAGGCTATGTTTTCACGGGAAAATTTAACCCCGCGCTTTACAGTTAATCTCCAAAATCCTGCCTCCATTAAACTGAATGGAGGTGGGAGCTACTGGCTATTAATAGCAACTGTCAGTAGTTGCTATAGGAACGAAATAAACTGTTAGTATAAGAAGCTTATGTGTGAGGTAATATGATGTCAATGGGGAGACAGAAAGCGAGACAGAAAGAGACAGACACAGACAGACAGAGACACAGACTGAGACAGACGGGCAAAGAGACAGACGGGCAAAGAGACAGACGGGCAAAGAGACAAACGGACAAAGAGACAGACCTGGAAAGAGACAGACCTGGAAAGAGACAGATGGGCAAAGAGACAGATGGGCAAAGAGACAGAAGGGCAAAGAGACAGACGGGCAAAGAGACAGACGGGCAAAGAGACAAACAGGCAAAGAGACAGCCGGGGAAAAAGAGACGGGAAAAGAGAGATGGGGAAAGAGAGACGGGGAAAGAGACAGCCCTGGAAAGAGACAGTCCTGGAAGACAGCCTTGGAAAGAGACAGCCCTGGAAAGAGACAGCCGGGCAAAGAGACAGCTGGGCAAAGAGACAGACAGGCAAAGAGACATACGGGCAAAGAGATAGTCAGGTAAAGCCAAAAGACACAGCCCTGGAAAGAGACAGCCCTGGAAAGAGACAGATGGGCAAAGAGACAGATGGGCAAAGAGACAGCCCTGGAAAGAGACAGCCCTGGAAAGAGACAGCCCTGGAAAAAGAAAGACCGGGAAAGAGAAAGACTGGGAAAGAGAAAGACCGGGAAAGAGTAAGACCTGGAAAGAGACAGACAGGCAAAGAGACAGACGGGCAAAGAGATAGTCAGGCAAAGACACAGCCCTGGAAAGAGACAGCCCTGGAAAGAGACAGATGGGCAAAGAGACAGATGGGCAAAGAGACAGCCCTGGAAAGAGACAGCCCTGGAAAGAGACAGACCTGGAAAGAGACAGACCTGGAAAGAGACAGACCTGGAAAGACACAGCCCTGGAAAGAGAAAGACCGGGAAAGAGAAAGACCGGGGAAAGAGACAGATGGGGAAAGAGACAGATGGGGAAAGAGACAGACCTGGAAAGAGACAGACCTGGAAAGAGACAGACCTGGAAAGAGACAGACCGGGAAAAAGACAGACCGGGAAAGAGACAGATGGGGAAAGAGAGAGACAGACAGACAAAGAGATGGAGAAAGATAGAATTTTACAAATACAGACAGAGAGATAGAAACAGACAGACAGAGACATAGACACAGACAGACAAAGAAAGACACAGACAAAGAGACAGACAAACAGCGACACACAGACAGAGACTGGGAGAGAGACAGTGACAGTTACTATCCCAGGTACTACAGCTAATTTTATATATATATATATATAAGACACGACTTCCAAATTTTCAGTTTTTCTGATTTTTCTCTTTATACAGTGCCTACAAGTAGTATTCAACCTCCTGCAGATTTAGCAGGTTTACACATTCAGAATTAATTTGGCATTGTGACATTTGGACTGTAGATCAGCCTGGAAGTGTGAAATGCACTGCAGCAAAAAAGAATGTTATTTCTTTTTTTTTTTTTTTTTTTAAATTGTGAAAAGTTTATTCAGAGGGTCATTTATTATTCAACCCCTCAAACCACAAGAAGTCTGTTTGGTTCCCCTAAAGTATTAAGAAGTATTTCAGGCACAAAGAACAATGAGCTTCACATGTTTGGATTAATTATCTCTTTTTCCAGCCTTTTCTGACTAATTAAGACCCTCCCCAAACTTGTGAACAGCACTCATACTTGGTCAACATGGGAAAGACAAAGGAGCATTCCAAGGCCATCAGAGACAAGATCGTGGAGGGTCACAAGGCTGGCAAGGGGTACAAAACCCTTTCCAAGGAGTTGGGCCTACCTGTCTCCACTGTTGGGAGCATCATCCGGAAGTGGAAGGCTTATGGAACTACTGTTAGCCTTCCACGGCCTGGACAACCTTTAAAAGTTTCCACCCGTGCCGAGGCCAGTCTTGTCCAAAGAGTCAAGGCTAACCCAAGGACAACAAGGAAGGAGCTCCGGGAAGATCTCATGGCAGTGGGGACATTGGTTTCAGTCAATACCATAAGTAACGTACTCCAGCGCAATAGTCTCCGTTCCAGACGAGCCCGTAAGGTACCTTTACTTTCAAAGCGTCATGTCAAGGCTCGTCTACAGTTTGCTCATGATCACTTGGAGGACTCTGAGACAGACTGGTTCAAGGTTCTCTGGTCTGATGAGACCAAGATCGAGATCTTTGGTGCGAACCACACACGTGACGTTTGGAGACTGGATGGCACTGCATACGACCCCAAGAATACCATCCCTACAGTCAAGCATGGTGGTGGCAGCATCATGCTGTGGGGCTGTTTCTCAGCCAAGGGGCCTGGCCATCTGGTCCGCATCCATGGGAAGATGGATAGCACGGCCTACCTGGAGATTTTGGCCAAAAACCTCCGCTCCTCCATCAAGGATCTTAAGATGGGTCGTCATTTCATCTTCCAACAAGACAACGACCCAAAGCACACAGCCAAGAAAACCAAGGCCTGGTTCAAGAGGGAAAAAATCAAGGTGTTGCAGTGGCCTAGTCAGTCTCTTGACCTTAACCCAATTGAAAACTTGTGGAAGGAGCTCAAGATTAAAGTCCACATGAGACACCCAATGAACCTAGATAACTTGGAGAAGATCTCCATGGAGGAGTGGGCCAAGATAACTCCAGAGACCTGTGCCGGCCTGATCAGGTCTTATAAAAGGCGATTATTAGCTGTAATTGCAAACAAGGGTTATTCCACAAAATATTAAACCTAGGGGTTGAATAATAATTGACCCACACTTTTATGTTGAAAATTTATTAAAATTTAACTGAGCAACATAACGTGTTGGTTTGTAAGATTTATGCATCTGTTAATAAATCCTGCTCTTGTTTGAAGTTTGCAGGCTCTAACTTATTTGCATCTTATCAAACCTGCTAAATCTGCAGGGGGTTGAATACTACTTTTAGGCACTGTAGGTATACTTTTGAGTAAAATGTAATTTGTTCTTTTATTCTGTAAACTACTATGTCCCGAATATCCAAGCAAAACATTTTGTATTTATTTTCTGAAAATGAGAAATGGTCAAAATAACAAAAAAATGCATTGCTTTCAAACCCCAAATAATACAAAGTTTCATGTTTCATACATTCTTCGCAAAGATTAACCTGCCCAATTCCATCCTTGCTGAAACATCCCCAGATCATCACCGATTCTCCACCAAATTTCCCCAGTGAGTGCAAAACACTGTGACTTGTACGCCTCTCCAGATTTCCGTCTAACCAACAGGTGTTGGGCGAAGCTGAAAATTAGGTAAAGAAAATTCAACAAACATCTTTGTGAAGGACGTATGAATCAAGTCGCATGCAAAGTTATCCTGGAAAAACAGTTGCTTTCTTCTACTCAGGCAATGTTTCCAGCAGGACAATGCGCCACACAGCTACTGTAGGTCAATCAATGTGTGGATGAAGGACCACCACATCAAAATCCTGTCATGGCCAGCCCAATTGAAAACCTCTGGAATGTAATCAAGAGGAAGATGGATAGTCACAAGCCACCAAACAAAGAAGAACTGGTTACATTTTTGTGCCAGGAGTAGCATAAGGTCACCCAAAAGCAGTGTGAAAGACTGGTGGAAAGCATGCCAAGATGCACGAAAGCTGTGATTAAAAATCATGGTTATTCCACAAAATATTGATTTCTGAACTCTTCCTAAGTTGAAACATTAGTATTGTTGTTTGTAAATGATTATAAACTTATTTTCTTTGTATAATTTGAGGTGTCTGAAAGCAATGCATTTTTTCTTATTTTGACCATTTCTCATTTTCAGAAAATAAATACAAAATGTTTTGCTTGCAAATTTGGAGACATGTTGTAAGTACTTTTAGAATAACAGAACAATTTATATTTTACTCAAAAATATATGTGTTACCCCAATGGTCCGGTTGCCACAGTAGCGTTGCCCTCCTCAAAGGGGGTGATGTTATGCCTGGAAGCAAGAAGGGGTCCCCCATGCTAGGTAGCACCAACTTCCAACACTTTCCTGACTCCAGACCAGAAGGTGGAGCGCTAAAACCCGGTTTAAGGGGAGGTTCCCTGTAAATTCTTGCCTGGGGGAGGGGTTAGTGAGGGGAAAGACGGAGGAGTAGGAAGATAGTGTGGAGAGACCAGCCTGACGTCCTGAGGACTGGAGTCACCGAAGCACTCGTCTCAGGGAAGTGGAGGGCTGGTGAAAGGGAAGAGAACAGGAGAGTGATAAGTTCAGAAAAGCCTGCGGAGCGGAGCAGTGACGGAGCTCACCCCAGAGCAGAGCGCCAGAGACAGGACGCTGGAGTACTTTGTTGTTCAGGTACTGAAGTCCCAGCAGCTGAATCCAAAGAGCAGGAGACTGCATGTCTTTTGGCCACACCAGACGCCCGGCAGTACAGCAGCATACTAGAGCCCGGAGCCACTTCCAGAGGAGTGGCACCTGTAAAAGAAACTGTACCAACACCAGGAAGAGTCGCAGCATAGCTTGAGGCAGCAGGGACCTACTCATGATAGCACAGAAGGAAAGCCTCCAAACCCACCTAGTTGGTGGATCCCCAACTGCTTCCAGGCTGCCCGGACCTCCGTTACCATCTGAACTAGTTTCCCTGGCCTGCGCTATCCACTACCAAGTAAAAAGGTAAAGGAAACTACAGTCTCTGTGTTGTCCAGTTATTGGCTGCATTTTTGATCCTGCACCCAGAGGTGTATCTAGGTTGAGGCTGGCGGGGCATTTGCCCTGGGCGCAACTGTGAGGGGGGCGCTGTCGTGCTGCCTGATGCAGCGCTGTAAAAGTCTCCCCGGGGGCTGCGGTTGCCGCTCTGCAGTGGGAGCCGCCATTCTCTGAGCACAGCTGTCACACTGACAGCCGCACTCATAGAAGCTGCAGCGCGCGGCTCCCACTGCTCAATTGTCCTTGTATCTGTCAGACGCGAGGACAATTGGAACTGTGACGCCAGAGCTGACTTCCGGGTCAGAGCGACGGCTGTCATGTGATCAGGTCAGCTGATCAGACTGCTGACCCGGAAGTCAGGGCCACAGCGCAGAGGCGGCAGAGAGCACTGATAAGTGCTCCAGTGTGGAGCTGAAGACTCAGACGGAGGAACATTATGGGGTGAGGGGGGAGGTATCTATGCACATGGAATGGGGGGACAGAGGGTGGAGAGAGGGAACTATCAGTAGACACATTATGAGAGGATAGAGGTTGGGGAGAGGGCAGTATCTAAAGACAGTATGGAGGAGAGAGGATGGGAAGGGAGCAGTATCTATAGACATAGTAGGGGTGAGGGGGAACGATCTTTTGACACAGTATGGTGGGAAGAGAGGTTGGGGAGGGGGGAAGCATCTTTGGGTACAGTATGGGGAGAGAAATGATGAGGGGTGATGTATGGGGAGAGAAATGAGGAGGGGTGATGTACGGGAAGAGCAATGATGAGGGGTGATGTATGGGGAGAGAAATGAGGAGGGGTGATGTATGGGGAGAGAAATGAGGAGGGGTGATGTATGGGGAGAGAAATGAGGAGGCGTGATGTATGGGGAGAGAAATGAGGAGGCGTGATGTATGGGGAGAGAAATGAAGAGGGGTGATGTATGGGCAGAGAAATGAGGAGGGGTGATGTATGGGGAGAGAAATGAGGAGGGGTGATGTATGGAGAGAGAAATGATGAGGGGTGATGCATGGGGAGAGAAATGATGAGGGGTGATGTATGGGGAGAGAAATGATGAGGGGTGATGTATGGAGAGAGAAATGATGAGGGATGATGTATGGGGAGAGAAATGATGAGGGGTGATGTATGGGGAGAAGGAAGATGCGGATTTATGTATGGGGAGAGGGAAGATGCAGATTTATGTATGGGGAGAGGGAAGATGCAGATTTATGTATGGGGAAAGGGAAGATGCGGAGTTATGTATGGGAAGAGATAGGGTGGGGATGATGTGTCGCGGGCGGAGGAGGGGACGCTGCGCTCTCCCACTGCTCGGGTCCGGCTGCTGCTGCTCAGTGGTGGCGCGAGCGGTGGGCTGGATCCCGGGGACTCGAGCGGCGTTCCTCGCCCGTGAGTGAAAAGGGGAATTGATTGTGGGGATTTGATATTGTCTGTGATGCCACCCACGGTTGTGGTGAGATTGGTGACACCACCGCTGCTCTGGACGGGGATCCCGGGAGCGATGACAGGGAGCAGCCTGGATGTTAGTTCTCCACTCCGTGGGTAGGGGGTTGGTTATCCTGGGGCCCGGTGATGGGGTAGGGATGGATGGCAGGCGGGTTACGGGGCCTGGCGAGGTGCAGGGTCGCGGAGGCAGCGCTGTGCCGCACGGCACGGTGGTACTCATTCAGCCAGTAATTCACACAGAGTCTTTGGTCAAACAAACGGCTGGATGGACGGGTCCCACAGACGGCTGCGGTGTTTTTCCCCTGACCCCAGGTTGGTACTATAAGTCCTTTCCTGCACCTTCCGTACGCTCCTCCTGCGCTCCGGTTTCCAGCTGGCTCCCCTGTTTGGTACCGGTGGGCCACCGCCCAGCCCCGGCTACCTACGGTTCCACCAGACTGTCTTCCCGGCTCTCGCAGACGGCCACAACCGTCTGCCTGACTGCTACACGAGGGCCCTAGGCTCCAACCTAGGCCCCAGTCTGCGTCTACCCCTCTGCAGACCTCCTCTCTCTTCTTCTGTCTGGACTTGTCTGGGCTTGTTTCCTGCCTCAGGCCAGCTAAACTCCTCGGTGGGCGTGCCCATCTGCCTGACTCCGCCCACCTGGTGTGTCTGTCTGAACCCGAGGAAGAAATCAGGTCTCACTGGGGATGACTGCTGTGAACTGCTGAGGGTGGGGGTGTGTGTGTGTGTTGTTACCTGTGGCCCCTGGCTTGTCCAGAGCGCCACAGATGCATGGGGAGAGGGAGGGTAGGGATGATGTATGGGGAGAGGGAGGGTGAGGGGTGATGTATGGGGAGAAGCAGGGGTGACGTATACAGACATGGTATGGGGAGCAAATGGGAAAGAAATTTTGTGGACACAGAATAAAGAGTGACATGGTATGAGGAGCAAGTGGGCAGGATGGGGAGTGAGGTGGAAAACTATATGGACACGCAGGAGGTAGTGAGGAAGACAGTAAGGGATGAGAAAAATGTGAGGGGTCACAGAATAGAGACTGGGTAGTGGACGGACGTGGTATGGAGAGGGGGCAGAATTGGAGGACAGTGTGAGGCCATAGCGAGGAGGGGGTGGGATGAGAGGGCACAGTATAAAGACTGGGCAGTATAAGGGGACACAGTGAGAGGACAGTGTGAAGAGTAGTGTGGAAAGGAGAGGGAGTGTGGAGGGCATGTACCATAAGAGGGACAGTGTGGGTCATATTTTGTGTAGAGAATACTGTGAGGGGCCATTATTTATTCTGGGGCACAGTGTAGGGCAGATATTTTTAAACAGAAGTATTATAATCATTCTGCTATTTTAGGGGCATCGTGATGGGATGTGCTGCAGAAGACCGGAGAAGATGGAAATCTGCAGGGATGAGATGTGAATGTGAAAAGTCATCATGGCGTCAAGACAAGATAAAGAATAGAAAGAAATGACTAGAGACAACATCATCTATAAGGTACCTGAATGTAAATGTTTATTTGTGATACTATGTCCCAACATTAGGCCTTGGTCCCACTTGCGCATTGTTTCTGATGTGAGCACAATGGGACCCCCAATGATCAGCTGTTCTTGGTGCGGGTGGCCGGAAATGCTTATTTCTGGATCTGCTCCGTCCTCTGATGGTGTCCGCGGCCGGGTACTCCACAACCACCTCATTGATTTTAATAGGAGACTGCTGCCACTATCAGAAGATGGAGCAGATCCAGAACTGAGCACTTCCGGGCACCTGCCACCACCGGCACGGCACCTAGAATAGGCGATTGGCACCAATGTCTGACCAATCAGACATTGGTGATCTATGCTAAGGAAAGGCCTTCAGTGTTAAAGTAGTGGACAATTGGACAATCTCTTTAATAAAGTTTTGTGCCGTCTGACAAGATAAGGGTTACTATGTCTTTATTTATGTTGTTAGAAGCATTAAAGGGGTTGTCCGAGTTTGTGATGAGTCTGCAGTCACTCCTTGTGTCACTCTGTGACTGCAGACTTCTGAATTCTCAGTGTGCACACTGCACGCTGTCAGGATTCTCTGGTGCCGGCAGTGACAGTGGGAGGTTACGAAGCTGCAAGTATGCGATTTCCATAGATATGGTCAAGTGCTGAACAGACATGCTCAATGAAAATGAATTGACTGAGGCTGGACACATCAAACCAGAATGTGGCCAGAAGTCTACAAATCTCATACTTGTGCTCACATGATCGTCTATTCCCGTCACTGGCACCGGAGAATCCTAAAAGTGTGCAGAGCATGCGTTGTAAGAATTCAGAAGCCTGAAGTCACGACTAGATTCACGGCAGATTTTCATCTCTAATCTGGACAATCCCTTTAATTACAAAATTAAGTAGTGTTGTATCCTCAGTTCTAACAGCGCGTAATATACCCACTGTCACAATTCAGCTCTGCTCGCTGGTCACCACATGGCCTCTCTACTCATATGTGATTTTCATACTTGCATTTGACAACTGGCTTTTCTTCATACGTTTCTCATTGAACATTGAGAGAATTATTAAGAGAAGCTCATCCTCATGTGACTAAGTGTGCAAATCATATATGAGTGACTGGTCACATGACGACCACCCAAATTGCTTGGGGGGGGGGCGCCAAACTTAATTCTTGCCCTGGGTGCTGGAAAGCCTAGATACACCTCTGCCTGCACCCCAACGTTAATACCTCCATCATACCATATTAATTTACCTGGGGCCCTGCTCCACCTGTGGGGAGCTGTACCATCATTGCTGCATCACCATATGCCCCAACGGTCGCATCCAGCAGCGTCAGCCATACATTGCCGAATACCACAGGTGGGGTCATGACTCATCCCCTGTAAATGTGACGCCCTGGACTAGCCAGGTAGTCACAGGTAGGCCCTTGCATTACACCCGTCCCCCTAAAAAGGTAACAGCCGCCAACCTAAAAACCCTGAGTCACCCCTCTCAGGTCTTGACGTTCACACCAGGGGGTGGAGCCAGGCAGTTGGATAGAGTTCGGATAGCCTGAGGCGGGAAAACAGATGAGATTAAGTTGGAGAGGAGAGTGGAGTAGTTGCAAAGGAGTAAACGTCTGTCAGGAATCTGGGTCGTAGCTCGGATACCCTGAGGCCAGGAGGCAGACGGTGGTTGCCGCCTGCAGGAGCCGGGAAGATGGCTGGTGGAACCGTAAGGGACCGGGACAGGGTGGTGGCCTGCCGGTACTGAACCGGGGAATCAACTGGAAACCGGAGCACCAGGAGGGGTACTCAGACCCAGAACGAGGTCCAGAAGAAACTGGACCACGTCGAATTTACTGATTGAGGTCTGGACCTTAGGTCCTTTCCCGTCCCAAGACCCGAAAGACGGCAAAAGCCCACCGAGGGGGATAGAAAGCCACCACACAGGCAGAGAGATCCCACAGGCCAGCGCCTGCGGGCAAAACGTGCTCTCCCGACACACGCCGGGGAGCGGACTCCCGTCGCTGAAGCGTAGGCAGTCAAAAATGCAGGAGAAAGGCGTGGATCACCAACCGGGTGGGGGACCAGACGCAGCCGGCTGCGGGCACCGACCACCATCCTTTTGGTTTACTAGAGACTCCGGTGTATCTATCATAGTGAGTACAGCGGTGCCATCCAGCCGCGTGCCGCCCTGCACCGCACAGCCGTCACACACACTTCCCCAAATGGGTCCCGGGGCCACCATCCCTGCCCACGAACATCTTGCTGCACGACGATCTCCCCCGGGTGCCCCGTAATTGCAGCGGTGGTGTCTACACCTTCACTACATCCCGTGGGTGGCGTCACGAACTCAAAACACGGCTCCGGCTGTACACCTACCTAACCAACTCCCCCATCGAGAACGCCAGCAACCCCTTGCAGAGCGATGTGACCCCTGGGTCCGGAGGCGCTCGAGCCACCCACCGAACGAGCCCGGACCCGAGCGGCTCGGCTGCGGTCGAGCGCGGGGCGGTACATAAATATCCCTCATTTAAATTTAATGACACTGCCAGGGTCACGGAGGTGGGCCCTGCTGCTGTGACTTCCCAAAAAAAACAGCCCGTCCCGAGTGTTCCACCACCCTGGTCCCTGGTGGACGTGTCACATACCTATAAAGAGAAAAATCAGAAAAACTGAAAATTTGGAAGTGGTCTCTTAATTGTTGCCAGAGCTGTATATAATATTATATATAAATATATATATATATATATATATATATATATATATATATATATATATATACACAGTATATATATATGTAAGAGGCTCTTTCCCTCAGCACCCAGCTTTTCCATGCTCTGCTATACATCTTCCCTCAGCACCCAGCTTTCCCATGCTCTGATGTGGGAAAACTGGGTGCTGAGTGAAAGATGTATGGCAGAGCATGGGGAACCTGGGTGCCGAGGACAAGATGGATATGAGAACATAGGAAAGCTGGGTGCTGGTAGAGAGATTTCAGATCATGGGAAACCTGGGTGCTGAGGGAAAGAGACAAGAGACAAGCATCATTATTCCGTACCCTGAGTGTCGGTGTACGTGGAGGGGGGGACCCAGGTCCAAACTTTGCAGCATGGCTCATCAAACTCTAGTTATACCACTACAAATCACACTTCTAGAAAATCAAGGAACAAGAATAAACCCTGATATAAATTAACTTTTAATGATAGCATTAAAATGTCGAGTGACCAACAACACACTAAAAATACAGAAAAAAGTAGGGTGCAGAGTGTATAGTAACAATAACAAGGTGGGAGATAAATACTGGCCCTAATTAGGCCCTAATTTGTCTCTCCCTAACTAGCAATGGAGGGTATGACGCCCTAGAGTTGTGGCGCCCCCATTCACCGATGGGGATCCCTAAATCACCGTGTTATACCCTACACTGACTAAAAACACATTATATACAAAAATTATCAATGACCCCCCCATAGCAGTGCAACGGTGGGCCACAAAATGGTAACGTATCTGATGACTCTGTCCAGAGACACAGTCCCATGGTTCCAGGGATGTGTCACTTACTGTACTAATTGGTGCAGTTTTGATAGAATCCTTGTTTGTCTGATGTAGAAGAGATAAGACTTCTCGGCTGTGTATAACCTCAATCACAACACTGACTGGTAACTTCCTATGTACACGGTGAATTGTCAGCAAGCTGCCAATCAGTGCTGTGGTCAGGGTTACGCAAATTAGCCTAACTGCCTGGCATGTGAGATGTAGTCCTGTAGTGATAAACGTCTGCTGTTAAAATACTGATTGTGTTGAAACTACAACACGCAACCTAGTAAGCGACACATCCCAGAAATCAAATTCTTGTGCTCTATATTATGCTTCTCTCAGATTAAATGGCAAAAATACTGCTGACAGATGCTTTAGCTCTAAGCTGATTAAAGATAATGGACAGCAGGCACAATAATTAGTGTTTCTCAGATATCATTGTCATGGGTTTCATTCTGAAGGCTACATGTTACATATTATATGGTTTATTCAGCACAATTTCACAGTAATACAGATCTGGCACCCACATACAGTTGGTATGGAAAGTATTCAGGCTCCTTTAAATTTTTCACTCTTTGTTTCATTGCAGCCATTTGGTAAATTCACAAAAGTTCATTTTTTTTCTCATGAATGTACACTCTGCACCCCATCTTAACAGAAAAAAACAGAAATGTATACATTTTCGCAAATTAAACAAGAAAAACTGAAATATCACATGGGCATAAGTATTCAGACCCTTTGCTCAGTTTTGAGTAGAAGTCCCTTTTGACATAGTACAGCCATGAGTCTTCTTGGGAATGATGCAACAAGTTTTCACACCTGGATTTGAGGATCCTCTGCCATTCTTCCTTTCAGATCCTCTCCAGTTCCGTCAAGTTCAATGGTTAACATTGGTGGAAGTCATTTTCAGGTCTCTCCACAGATTCTCAATTGGGTTTAGGTCAGGGCCCTGCCAGCGCCAGTCAAGAATGGTCACAGAGTTGTTCTGAAGTCACTCCCCTGTTTTTTTAGCAGTGTGGTTAGGGTCATTGTCTTGTTGGAAGGTGAACTTTTGGCCAAGTCTGAGGTCCAGAGCACTCTGGAAGAGGTTTTCTTCCAGAATATCTCTGTACTTGGCCGCATTCATCTTTCTTTCAATTGCAACCAGTTGTCCGGTGTCTGCAGCTGAAAAACACCCCCATAGCATGATGCTGCCACCACCATGTTTCACTATTGGGATTATATTGGGCAGGTGATGAGCAGTGCCTGGTTATCTCCACAGATACTGCTCAGAATTATCACCAAAAAGTCCTATCTTTGTCTCATCAGATCAGAGAATCTTATTTCTCATAGTCTGGGAGTCCTTCATGTGTTTTTGTGCAAACTCTATGCGGGCTTTCATATGTCTTGTAATGAGGAGAGGCTTCCATTGGGCCACTGTGCCATAAAGGCCCAACTGGTGAAGGGCTGCAGTGATAGTTGATTTTGTGGAACTTTCTCCCATCTCCATACTGCATCTCTGGAGCTCAGCCACAGTGATCATGGGGCTCTTTTTGAACTCTTTCACTAGGGCTCTTGTCCCACTATTGCTCAGTTTGGCTGGATGGCCAGGTCTAGGAAGAGTTCTGGTGCTCCCAAACTTCCTCCATTTAAGGATTATGGAGGTCACTGTGCTCTTAGGAACCTTGAGTACTGCAAAAATTATTTTGTAACCTTGGCCAGATCTGTGCATTGCCACAATTCTGTCTCTGAGCTCCTTGGGCAGTTCCTTTGACCTCATGATTCTCATTTGGTCTGACATGCACAGTGAGATGTGAGGTCTTATATAGACAGGTGTGTGCCTTTCCAAATCAAGTCCTATCCGTTTAATTGAACACGGCTGGACTCCAATGAAGGAGCAGAACCATCTCAAGGAGGATCACAAGGAAATGGAATGGACAGCATGAGACTTAAACATGAGTGTGTGAGCATAGAGGCCGCGCAAAGAGGTTGAATACTTATGACCATGTGATATTTCAGTTTTTCTTGTTTAATAAATTTGCAAAAATTTCTACATTTCTGTTTTTTCTGTCAGGATGGATGGGGTGCAGAGTGTACATTAATGAGAAAAAAATAACTCTTGAATTTACCAAATAGATGCAATGAAACAAAGAGTGAAACATTTAAAGGGGTCTGAATACTTTCCGTACCCACTGTATAATTTCTTGTTACTCTCAGCAATCCAGCAACACTACAATTCCTGCTCTATACCTTCCACACTAGAATGGCACATACCACCAGTGAAATAAGTATTGAACTTCACCAATTTTCTAAGTAAATATATATCTAAAGGTGCTATTGACATGAATTTCTCACCAGATGTTGATAACAATGCATCCAATACACACAGGCAAAGAAATCAAACCATAGATGTCCATAAATTTAGTGATGTGTATTAATGAGAAATGACACAAGGAAAAAGCATTGAACACGCTAACTGAAATCTATTTAATACTTTGTTTGAAAGCCTTTGTTGGGGATGACAGCTTCAAGATTTTTTCAGTTTTTTTTCTCTAGGGAAAAACTAGCCTCATACATCGTTCATGTCTGATTTTTGTCCATTCTTCCACACACTCTTCAAATCCTGAAGTTTCTGTACGCTCCTTCTATAACATCTGAACTTTAGTTCCTTCCATAAATTTTCTATTGGTTTCAGATTTATTTTCTTTCTCTGAAACTGACGTGCCCATGGAGTCTGGGGGGGTGGTTACTCGTCACCGGACCGGTGTAGGGAGTGGGATGTCACAGCGGCCAGGCCCGGTTCTGTGACCCCGGCGGTGTCAATAAAGATGGAGGGGTTATTTACAGGGGAATAGAGTTTGTATTTGTGATGTCACCTGTGGTTTGTGGCTAATATAGTAGCCACCACTGTGGAAGGTATCCCCTGGGGCAGATGGTACTGCAGCTCGGTTGGTGCAGCTCTCCACAGGCGAAGCTCAGGCCCCAGGGATGTTGGTAGTCGTAGTAGTCTTTGGTGCAAGGGTGCGGGACTGAGGACGCCGCCAATAACTGGACAACACAGGGCTGTATTTTCCTTTACCTTAACTTGGCAGTTGTTATTACAGGCCCGGGAGTCTGGTCCAGAAGATAACGGGGGTCCGGTCAGCCTGGGAGCAATGAGGGGGTTCACCTTGCCAGGTGGGTTGGAGGACTTCCTTGTAGGCCAGGTTTGTTTCTGAAAGAGAGGCCCATGACAATAACAGCAAACCAATTGACATTATTCACCACGCTAATACCAACAAGATTCTGCTGATGGTATTGTCGCTGGACGCTGAGAAGGCCTTCAATAGGATTTCCTGGTCTTTCATCCCTCAAACTCTGCGTAATATCGGCCTGGGTCCCTGGTTCTTGTCGAAAGTACTTGCCCTCTATCACTCCCCTTCGGCAAAAATTAAATTTAATGGTGCGCTGTATGAACCCATTACCATTGGCAAATGGTACGAGTCAGGGTTGTACGCTATCCCCTCTCCTCTATGTGTTAGTAATGGAACTATTTCTACATGCAATCCGCGAGGATCCGGACGTCAGGGGTATCAGGGTGGTGTGGGTGGAATATAAATGCTCAGCCTTCACTGATGACTCACTGGTGTATGTTACAAACCCACTGGCCTCCCTGCAACCTCTGATGTCAATTATTGGGCAATTTGGAGATTGGCCCAACTTCAAGCTAAACTTGGACAAATCTGAGGCCCTTGGCATATCCCTTTCTCCACAGGTAATCGAGTCCCTGAAATCTGAATATCCTTTCCAATGGCGACCCGGTGAGGCTAAAGGCTACCTGGGAACCCTTATCCTGTCAGACATTTCTAGACTGTTCTGATGAATTTTCAGCCTTGGCTTACGAGACTGGAGGGGTGTTTGGCGTGTTGGGATAGAACAGAATTTTCTTGGTTTGGTAGAATAAGCATCCTTAAAATGATGGTTCTTCCCAGGCTGCAATATCTCCTTCAGACTATCCCACTATACATTCCCTCCCACTTCTGGACTAAAATTCAGTGTGCTTTTGGGAGCTTCGTATGGACCTCTAAGAGACCCAGACTCCAGTACAACGTTCTCACTCGACCCAAAACAGCCGGAGGGTTGGACTCCCAGATTGTAAACATTATTTTGCCACAGCACACGCGAGAGTACTTGATTTAATACATTGTCACTCTTCTAAATTGTGGGTCCTCTTAGCTCAGGATGCATGTCCCCTTTCAGTAGCCACAACCTGCTGGACCTGGCGTTCCCTCATGCGGGAAAATATTCCTATGTCCTACTCTGTTAAGTCAACATTGAAAATTATACTCTGTGTGCAGAATTATCAGGCACATGAGTATTTTGATCACATGATACTTTTTAAACATGTTGTCCTACTCCAAGCTGTATATGTGGAGCCCCGCATTACCTTTAGGTCACCTCAGGATCTTCAGGGACTCCATGTGTTGGGAATCTTCTGGCCGCAGGTAGGTCAGGTTAACTTCTATGGGAATCGTGATGCCACTCTCAGTATTTGCGGTCAGGGGGTGACCGCCACTGCAGTTTAGGGAGCGCCTGGGGCTGATGGTAGATGCAGTCAGTTGTTGTGGCCTCTCGAGAGTGAGGTTAGCCCCAGGGCTCAGTGTAAGTGTGTAGTACCACAGGTCGCAGAAGAACTCTCACACAAGCAGCAATGTCTTTCAGGGTTTTTACTCACTTTCAGATGGTAGCTGTGAGTCAACCCGGGCGATGCTATGATGAACCAGGTGGAATCAGGTATCCCTTCGGCTGATGTAGGGGTGACTGCTGACTCGCCTTCCTAGCCCTTCTTGTTTTGAGGTGACCCCGACTTGGAGTCTTGCGGGGATCACCCAGGGTAGTCGCAACTGCCGTTCTCCCCTTTCTGGCCCTTTTGCTGGCAGCGTGGACCAAGGTTAAGATGGCTCCAGGCTTAATCCTCCTTATGGGCCCCCTCGTTGCTGCTGATGCTGCGGACTCTGTGTAGGTTGGTGAGGCACATACAGTACCCTCACCAGCAGGTTTAGTAGGCCAAGTAAATGGGTTCCTGCTCTGGGGACCTGTTTCCCTGTGCGGGCTTGGTCTACCGGCAGTCCCCTTACTCAGCCACCTCTTGCTACTGCCCTAGGTGGTTTTCAGGCGGCACTGCTGGGTAGCCTCTCTCCCCCGCCAGCAGCTACAGGTGCAGGGTCTGACAGGGTCCTGCTCCTCTGCTCTACCCTGCAGACGCGACTTCTCCACTCCTTCTCCTTTGTCTGCCACTGCACAACTCTGTGTCTCCAGTCTCACCACCCACCACTAGCTGGGATGCGAGGGCCACGCCCCCTCCCTGGGTTTGCCCAGGGGTCCCCTCTAAGCAGCGTGTGTGTTCCTGGTTCTAAGAGTCTGTGTGTCCACACCCTAGTTAGCCTCTGGGTCTACCTGTTTTGTACTGACCCAGCATGGGTGCAGTACTCAGTGGTGCCTGACCAGGTCAGGGGCGCAACATATAGGCTTGAGAGCCAACTACCAATTAAGTAAAACAGGTAATGTACATCTCTGTAATGAGGAGGGGTGTGGTGTAATGAAATCAACACCCTATATAAGGTGTGCTTATTTATTAGGCAACTTCCTTTCCTTTAGCATAATGGGTCAGAAGAGAGATTTGACAGGCTCTGAAAGGTCCAAAATTGTGAGATGTCTTGCAGAAGGATGCAGCAGTCTTGAAATTGCCAAACTTTTGAAGCATGATCACCGAACAGTCAAGCGTTTCATGGCAAATAGCCAACAGGGTCGCAAGAAGCGTGTTGGGCAAATAAGGCGCAAAATAACTGCCCATGAATTGAGGAAAATCAAGCATGAAGCTGCCAAGATGCCATTTGCCACCAGTTTGGCCATATTTCAGAGCTGCAACGTTACTGGAGTATCAAAAAGCACAAGGTGTGCCATACTCAGGGACATGGCCAAGGTAAGGAAGGCTGAAAAACGACCACCTTTGAACAAGAAACATAAGATAAAACGTCAACACCGGGCCAAGAAATATTTTAAGACTGATTTTTCAAAGGTTTTATGGACTGATGAAATGAAAGTGACTCTTGATGGGTCAGATGGATGAGCCAGAGGCTGGATCAGTAAAGGGCAGAGAGCTCCACTCCGACTCAGACGCCAGCAAGGTGGAGGTGGGGTACTGGTATGGGCTGGTATCATCAAAGATGAACTTGTGGGACCTTTTCGGGTTGAGGATGGAGTGAAGCTCAACTCCCAGACCTACTGCCAGTTTCTGGAAGACAACTTCTTCAAACAGTGGTACAGGAAGAAGTCAATATCGTTCAAGAAAAACATGATTTTCATGCAGGACAATGCTCCATCACATGCATCCAACTACTCCACAGTGTGGCTTGCCGGTAAAGGTCTAAAAGATTAAAAAATAATGACATGGCCCCCTTGTTCACCTGATCTGAACCCCATAGAGAACCTATGGTCCCTCATAAAATGTGAGATCTACAGGGAGGGAAACCAGTACACCTCTCGGAACAGTGTCTGGGAGGCTGTGGTGGCTGCTGCGCGCAATGTTGATCATAAACAGATCAAGCGACTGACAGAAACTATGGATGGTAGGCTGTCGAGTGTCATCATAAAGAAAGGTGGCTATATTGGTCACTAATTTTTTTGGGGTTTTGATTTTGCATGTCAGAAATGTTTATTTCTAAATGTTGTGCAGTTATATTGGTTTACCTGGTGAAAATAAACAAGTGAGATGGGAATATATTCGGTTTTTATTAAGTTGCCTAATAATTCTGCACAGTAACAGTTAGGGTATGTGCGCACGTTGCTTTTTACCTGCTTTTTACCTGCTTTTTTGCTGCTTTTTCTTCTGCGCTGTTTAATGCCAAAATGGATGTGTTCTTCTATTCAAGCAAAGTCTATGGGAATTTGGGTTTCTTGTTCACACTATGTTGTTCAAAATGCTGCCTTTTTGTGGCAGAACTTTGGTCAAAAACTCAGCTTTGCAGTGCAAATCCCAAATGGCAAAAACAATTGACATGTTGCTTCTTTGAAAAGCTGAGTTTTTGACCAAAGTTCTGCCTCAAAAAGGCAGCATTTTGAACAACATAGTGTGAACAAGAAACCCAAATTCCCATAGACTTTGCTTGAATAGAAGAACACATCCATTTTGGCATTAAACAGCGCAGAAGAAAAAGCAGCAAAAAAGCAGGTAAAAAGCAACGTGCGCACATACCCTAACCTGCACAAACAGATATCTTCCTAAGATAGCCAAATCTAAAAAAAACCCACTCCAACTTTCAAAAATATTAAGCTTTGATATTTATGAGTCTTTTGGGTTGATTGAGAACATAGTTGTTGATCAATAATAAAAAAAATCCTCTAAAATACAACTTGCCTAATAATTCTGCACATGGTGTACATAACCCGTCTGTTAGAGGAGTTTTATTAGACTCCAATAGACCTTTGCAGCCAATGGTAGATTCTCTGCAATTCCCCCAGGCGCTTCCATACGTTCATTTTTACATAGTTCCATAAAAGCTCCTCTTCGCAAGCACAATGTTGCTCTTAAGGGTACACTCCTCCCCCTACAGTCCATTTTGGGAGACCGCCCTGCCTTTGCTCGCCATGCTTTCGAGTATATGCAACTTCAGCCTTTTTTCTCCAGGCTCACAAATAGGACTCCCCCTCTCAGGATTCAAAGATTTATGTATTGCCTCCTCTCAGCCGGCCCATTCAATATCAGTCCTCTGTGGTTTATTGATTGCAGATGGACGGAGATCACCCTTCCCTTCTGCAAGGCCTGGGAGCGTGAACTCCATACTACTTTTACACAGGAACAATGGGATAAATGTTTCTTCTTGTCCCACAAATCGGTAATAGCGACAAAATCCCAAGAGACGAGTTTCAAGATTGTTTCTAGATGGTACTGAGTTCCCGTGGCTTTGCATAGATGGTTCCCTGGGGTGTCTAGTCTTTGCTGGCGCTGTGGGCTGGAGGAAGGCACCATGTCTCACATTTGGTGGTCTTGCCCGATCCTGAGAGCTCTCTGGCAGGGGGTACTCAGGGTGGTAAGAGAAATCATGGATGTATCGATACCTGCTTCACTGGCGGCGGTGCTTTTGTTCATGTTCCCGATGTCCAAGGCCGCATATAAAAATTTCTTTGCTGCGGCACCTAGACTGCCAGGACCCAACAACCACCATTTTTCCCCCCCTAGAAAGACACAACACCGTTCTTTTATAAATTAAAATACTTTTATTTGAATTTTCCATTTTTGGAGAGAGGTATGGGGAAAAAACCACTCTCATCTTTTGGCATAAAATTTGGTCGCAGCTTCTAACCAGGCATTAACTTGCCAACATCACGGGGTTCAGGCAAATGTACCGCCTTCCGGCCGTCCGGCGCGGGTATTTCACCACCACTTTTCCTACCCCTTCCGCTGCTGCGACTTAAAAACACAGTAAACTCCAACAAACTTGGAAAACAAAAGGGAGGGAGGGTGGGAAACAGGTCCGGGTCCTGCAGCCGAGAGGCTGGAAGCTGGGCAGCACAGTGATATGTATCCAGGAGGCGGGGCTTAGGCCAGTCACACCACAGGAGGCGGGGGCGGCAGGTCAGTGTCTTTCTAGGGGGAGAACTTTATTTAAACATGCAGAGGGGCCAGCAGTCAGGGGGCAGCATCTCAAGTTTCTGGCTGCAGTGCCCCTCAGACTGCCAGGACCCAACAACCACCATTTTTCCCCCCCTAGAAAGACACAACACCGTTCTTTTATAAATTAAAATACTTTTATTTGAATTTTCCATTTTTGGAGAGAGGTATGGGGAAAAAACCACTCTCATCTTTTGGCATAAAATTTGGTCGCAGCTTCTAACCAGGCATTAACTTGCCAACATCACGGGGTTCAGGCAAATGTACCGCCTTCCGGCCGTCCGGCGCGGGTATTTCACCACCACTTTTCCTACCCCTTCCGCCAAGGAGCAGCACAGCGCCAGCAAGCTGCGACCCCACCCAAAAACTGAAATACCTGAGCCGTCCCAGGAATTTCCGCAACCACCATATCCACATCATCATCATTTGGGATGTACCCATCTGAGCTTAAGGACAGCCAAATATTGCCTTCCAGCTGGCGGTGCCAGACCAACAACCTTTTTTTTTTTTTTTAAACACTTTATTAACAGCACAACTTGGGTAGGCCCTGATCGCACATGCGCCAGGGGAGATCCATATCACATTCTTCCTTAGCGCCTTGCCCCCTGGGCCAGAGGGTTACCTTCGGCCGGATCGTTGTAACACTCCGAACGAAAACTGGGAAACTTGTACCTCTATGACCAGATAAGGGTAAGAGGCCTAGCTAGACGACCTTGGACCTGATACTTGAAGCCTATGTGTATCACCAAGTCGGTTGGAGAAAAGAGAGCTCACACAATCTTGATCACCTCTGATAGACCCACAGCTGAGCCAAGCTCCGGCAACCTCTCCAATTACATCCACTGAAAAGGGAACAAAGGACCGACCACCAAGGCGAAGAGGCGAAGATCCGCTCTCCTCGCAGCCAACATATATGGAAGTAACCTCGGACCCAGTCACTAGGCCGACTTAGATCTGAAAGGAAAAACACTGTCAGAACAGAGAATTCTCGTAACCATCAACGCCTCTTCTCTCCAAGGTGGTACTGGCAAAACCCAAAACCCCCCTTTTTTTTTTTTTTTATAGAAACAAATCACAATCATATCATTTTACATTAGCCCTGTACGCTGTTCTGAATCTTCTTACGTGCCTGATAAAAACCGATTTCAAAACCAACTCAGTCCTAACGTCCCTCATGATGCATTTCAATTGCAGTCACCTAATCCACTGAAACTGTGCTCATGTATACTGGCCCCTGAAGCCTTGGAACACCCCAACTCTGGGAGAGTTCGTACCGGGTACCACGGCTGGCAAACACCGAAATGACCAGGAACCGTCGCATTACCGACCAAAACCAGCCCACAAAAAGGAGGACTAAATCCATGACGCTAAATTGAAGGGCCGTCGTCGTGGGTAAAAACTGGTACCATCACACCCGCTCGCCTAATAGACATAACCGACACCGTCGGGACACCCGCCGAGTGATGGAAAAAGAGATCCAAAACATCAATGTATAGATTTGCAATGGGGCGAACAATCCAAAAACCCCCCTTTTTTTTTTTTTTTTTTTTTTTTTTAAAACAATCTACGGCTAGAAAAGAATAGGCCTGCTGTGCTCCACTCACTTACCATAATCATCCAACCCTTCAATACCTTACACCCCATAAGACCCTCATCGCTTCAGTACCGTTCCACAATTTAAAAATGGGAAGACCGACCTCGTAACAGGTTGCTTGCAACCGAAAATGGTGCACATTCGTTGAATACTGCAGGGCGTGTATTACTAGAGGGTGGCTTGGAAAATCGTCACGCACATCAACCACCGGAGCAACACCCGCTGAATAACGTACCATAGAACCGTCAGGTCAATGCAAAATGGGGGCCCAGATCATAGGCCTAACTTCACCAAACACCCTACCATCTAGCTGAGAACTCCAAACCTTGATCCTGCTGGTGGGTTGAGTTACCAAAATACCTGAGATTGGGATTGCAATAAGGTGAGCGATACTAACCCGGAAACCAGATGCCTGTTTTGCCTTCAACCCTGCGTTGACCCATAGGCATTCCAAGCCACAAAAAACCTAATCAGCCTGATTACTTATTTGAGGAAGGAGCTGTAGTTGGTTAAGGCTTTTTACCCACCGGCATCGTCGGACCACTGGTCATTCTCCTATTTCCCAGTCCACCCCCCCTTTTGTTTAGCTGGAACCTAAATAGGGGGAAAAGCGCAATCAAAGTTAGGTTACCGGACCATGCCCCCCGGGCCCAGCATAAGGAGCATTTTTTTTTTTTTTTTTTATATATATAACTATATAAACATATATTGCAAATAATCCCACACAGCTGGCCCTGCAACGCCGGAAATACTCCATCTACAAATCTGTCTGTTCCTGCTCTTGAAACTATTATGGCATGGCACGGTAGCTCAGTGGCTAGCTGCAGCCCTGGGGTCCTGGGCCCAAATCCCGCCAAGAACACCATCCGCAAGGAGCCTGTACGCTCTCCCCGTGACTGCGTGGGTCTACTCCGGGCACTCTGGCCTCCTCCCACACCCCAATAAACATACAGGTAGGGAATCCAGGCCGTAAGCCCCAATGGAGACAGCGTCCCCAATCCATGCAAAGCACACGAAACTAAAAGTGAATTTATACCTTTTAAGATATTTATGTGGATGTAATTGTCCAGAAAATATTAGTGGGCATAATTATTATGCGAATAGCTAACCTTGCCGGTTTACCCATCTCGCTTGTTTATTTTCGGTTACTACGGTAAGGAAAACCAATTAAAACATACGTAATTAACCAAAGAGGGAAAATCTAGTAAAAAAGGCTGAAAATTACTTCTCTAAAAAAGAGAAGCAATTTTAGAAAACAATCAAGCCATGCAACTGTACAGAAATATACTTCTCACATTTCGATAAAACTATCTGTGACCAATATAGATCCCTTCTTTCAATTACAGCATGAAATTAGGGGTATAACCGGGGGTTTAGATCTCGTGATCCCATCGTATTGTCACTAATCTATAAATCACTTGAAGGGTCAGTTAACAGGTGGCAACCAGATTATTACAAGGAATGGAGGCCGCCTGTGTTAAAATGAGGTTGAAAAAGTAAGATATGTTTAATTTTGGAAAGACGTCTCAGAGGAGATCTCATTTGTACCTCTTCCGACAAGCCTACAAGCTGCCGTAACCCTCCGTCTGATACAGCGCCGCACAATCGGCTCTGCCCTCATCTACTGTATCCTCACCTATCCCCTGTAGACTGTGAGCCCTCGCGGGCAGGGTCCTCTCTCCTCCTGCACCAGTCTGTGCCTTGTACGGTTTATGATTATTATACTGGTACCTATTATGTAAACCCCTTTCACATGTAAAGCGCCATGAATTATATGGCGCTGTAATAAATAATAATAATTTGTATAAATACCCGTGTGCTCAATATAAATAAACTGGCACCAGACTTAATCCTCCGAAATAGGGAAGGCTTCTTTACAGTTAGAGCAGGTAGATTGTGGAATGCTGTCTACAAGGGGTAGGAATGCTAGATACCATCACAGCTTTTACCAGAAACTGGGGAAGGGCGATTCCCTCAGCACCAATAACATTGTTTGTTATAAATAACTTAGTGACAACATGTAGAGCTGGGCGGGAAGCCTGTTACCTGTGACATCACGTTATCCTCCCTAGGGGGACTTATCCCACCCCGCACTCCCCATCAGGGTACTCACCTGGTGATTCAGGAAATGACAAGACGACTGGATCTAGCTCTACCCACGTAACGCCTGCTACGACGACGCTCACACCGATCCAAGGGTTAAGATGACAGACTCCGGACATGGTGGCTACCCATGCCAAAGCTTGCTACCGTGACCCCTGCACATGACCGTACAACGCGATGGTCGGCACCGCACCCACCGCCGCCATAACATGCTGAAATCCACTGTGTGACAACGGGGAGGGGCTGTAAACAGTCACCATTGTATAATGTCAAATGGGGTGTGTTTTGGCCTGGGAGGGGGCTTGGTGTAGGTGTGGTATCAGCAGGAGGGAAAACATGCCACCTGCTGACTGTTGCTTCTTGCCCCTGTTCACTACCAGCCCCCCTCAATTTGAACATTGAAGTCCTAACAGAATCCCTTAACCCGCCCGATCACTGGGAGACCCACATGGTCCCTGGTTCATTCCCAGGCTAGCCCCCTTGGCATTCCCGGGGCATACAAACGGAGGGGAGGGGAAGTTCAGTCCGTGTGGGATGGGGTGATTTGAACTCTTGCAGGTTAGTGCCTGCATACTACATTCCCCACTACAGTGCCTCCAACCTGCGCTGTGACAGGGACTGCACTGAGTCTGCACTTCAATTAGGCTGTGTGCGTAATTCATGCGTCCTGCGTCCCCTGCACAGTCTATGGAGACTGTGCAGAGGCCGTACGCATGTGGCATATTAGAACGCAGCGATTCAGCTGCTGCCCGAATCCCTGTGTTCTAAGAAGTGACATGTCACTTCTTCCGTGCGCTCTGCCGGCAGCTCCTGCTCTGTCTATGGCAGGAGCTGCAGGCTGAGCGCACGCTCTCTGCCGGCACCATGCGCCTCATAACGGAGCTTTTCAGCTGCGCTCTGAAGCGCACCTTTTAGGTGCCGTGCAGAGCGCACACAGCCCTACCCTGCTCCTCATCAGTACTGGCGGCGGTGGCTGGGCGGCGGTGGCTGGGCGGCGGGTGGGCGGGGCCAAAGACAAAAAGCGCGAAGCGCTCTTTTTCAAACTTAATGGCGGCTCAAGCTGACCGGCGGGCGGGTAGTTCCCTCAGAACGCCGCTCGCCGGCGCACATAGCTTGAGCCTCAGCATGGAGGGAGCCGCTCACAGCTAAAAGCGCCGTGAGCAGGACGCTTTCCTCCATGCTGATTTTAGGGGAGGATGGAGGGAGGGAGGGGGTAAAGGGTGTTTAAATAATGACGAGCACAAGCGGACCAGCGGGCGGGTAGTTCCCTTAGAACGCCGCGCTCACCGGCACACATCGCTTGTGCCTCAGCAGAGAGGGAGCCGCTCACAGCTAACAGCGCTGTGAGCTGAAACGCTTACCTCCCTGCTGATAGCTCTCCTACCGCCTCCAGGAGCGGGTCCCTGTGTCCGGCTGCCCAAACAGGTCCGGGTCCTGCAGCCGAGAGGCTGGAAGCTGGGCAGCACGGTGATATGTATCCAGGAGGCGGGGCTTAGGCCAGTCACACCACAGGAGGCGGGGGCGGCAGGTCTGTGTCTTTCTAGGGGGAGAACTTTATTTAAACATGCAGAGGGGCCAGCAGTCAGGGGGCAGCATCTCAAGTTTCTGGCTGCAGTGCCCCTCATTACAAGCAGCCAAGACATTAATTCCTCATAACTGGAAATCTACTGACCCTCCCTCATTAGAGGAATGGTTCACGGAGATTTCCCTGGCTCACCATATGGAGCTCTTTTTTGCTCAATCCCACCAGGAACAGTCTAGTCTTGCTACCAAATAGTTCCAATGGGAGGCCTTCCTCTACTCTCCACTGTATTGGACTGTCTTAAAGATAAGGGGAGCCCTACGGTATATACCTACATGCCCAAGGCTCTTGTTGGGTTTGGACTCCGTGGCAGTGGATTCTCGTGTTCAGAGTTCTAATAACTTCTCGGATTTGCCCCTGTGGGTGACTCCTCCTATTCTGTTATTCTTTATGTCTTTTCTCTCTCCCTCTTCATGTTCTACCCTCTCATCTAGTTTATGAACACGCACTCAAGTTCACATGCTTATATTGGCACTCCATATGCTGTATTGCCAAGTCTTGAGTTTTCTATGAAAATCAATAAAAATCTATTAAACTGAAAACATAGTGTATGTGCCTCTTTAGTATTGATAAATGGGAGACCCACTCATGGTTTTTAGAGGTTCTAAGTATAGATTCTGTAAGTCTCCTGATAATTGCAATTGCGGCAATGATATGCATTGAGACCTTTTATTCTTGAGACATTTTTGTCAAAAATTAGTAAATGGAGTCGTTGGGTTTTTGTTTTGTGTTTATTTTGGTGGTATCAGTTCCTGTTTTCAGAAAACCGTCATTAGGCACGAAGTGTGAGTTGACATCTGGTCAAACATTTTTATTGTCCAGTGCGCGTGCTTCAGGACCTCATCGGGAGATTTCTCCCTGACATGCGCACATGGTCTTGAACGCCGCTGGGTTGTGGGCACAACTTCCGGGTCCTGCTCACGGTGAGCATGCCATGCATGTACGTGTCCATCAGTGTGAGGTATTTTCTAATGTGTACTTACATGTGGGTATAATATATATATATAAATATATATAATGGGCAGTTTAGACAGGCAATAACCTGCTCCCCCCTCCCGCTGAGGAAGCTAACGCGATAGGTGCATTCGGGATGTGGTATTTTTCTGCCCACTGACCATCGGCAGCAAGCGCTCTCTGCTCACCATGGGTAAGTTATGTCTCTTGAAATAATGACTTTAGATAGATGCTTGTGCCTCAATGGAGAGGTTGATATGAGCATTTTTTTTTCAGATAATTTAATATTGATATATAACAAAGCCCAGAAAATTTTGTCAGCATCTGACGGGATATTTTCGCTGTAGTGTTTGCTACCTGTTGGCCAGTAGGGGTCACTGTTGGAGCCCTCCGTCTGTATTACCATATATCTCAGAGTAGGATGTTTGGTATACATCATGTTATGTGGTTTATTTTAATAATGAAGTTTATGCTTATTCATGAATTGTTTCTCCACATGTGTCTCATATACAAGGTGTAAAAGTGAATCTGGAGTATATTCAATTGATTTATCCGTGATAGGAGAAATGACTATTTAAACTAGGGGATGCCGTGGTATTTTTCTATTTCCCACTTGTCTGTGATTAGTGTTGTACATCTTATATGCAGTTACCGCCAGGGCAAATAGCAGCTGATGTGTTGCAGGATATAGAACCCCTACTAGACCGATATTGATGACCCTTGCCAAATATAGATAATTGATTTGTTGTGATCAGACACCCCTTTTTACAATAGGTTGAAGTCTTTTCAGCCAGTCATATCTCCATATTTCTAGGTGATTTTGCCATATAGGCCAAGGGGTACATAAGTGTATGAATTGAAATACTGCAATTTGATGAAAAAATCCGATGAAAAAACGGATTGCACTCTGACCAATGTTATTCAAAGATGCAAGTAAGATCTTACCTTTACTCGCCAATCCTTATTTATAAAATGACATTACGTGTTGTCCTGATGTGATTGTAGTAGTAATACTAAATAGGATGTGAGCACTAATATATATATTATATGAGGGGTAACCAAGGACTTTCTTATATAGGAGATGGAAAAAACATGGCCGAAAGGGGGTGGAACTGTGTTCACATTCAGAAAAAAAAAACTAAACAACTTTATAATACTAAATAGGATAACTGAAGTGAGCACTAATATAAATATATATATATATTATATATATTTATATAAGAGATATACCTTGACGAGGTTTTGGGGCTCAGTTACATTGATCAATGCGATTGCTAAATATCTCCTTTTTCCTAATATTCACGGCAGGTATGCATTTCATTATTCACACTTTCAAGTTAGCAAGTGGCATTTTTCATTGTATGCTTCAATGTTTTTCAGTATGCTTATAGCATTATACTATTATCTAACTTTGATGTGCAGCCTTATCCTTATGTACTATGTATTTTTTTTGGCTTGCACTCATAATATATATTAGTGCTCACTTCATAATACTAAATAGGATAACTGAAGTTTTTTTTTTGTTTTTTTTTTCTGAATGTTAACACAGCTCCGCCCCTTTCGGCCATGTTTTTTCCATCTCCTATATAAGAAAGTCCTTGGTTACCCCTCTCCACCTACAGCAGTTTTTAATTGCAATGAGATAACACACAGTTAGGGTCATAGAGCTAGGGACCCCAATATAGAGATATACCTTGACGAGGTTTTGGGGCTCAGTTACATTGATCAATGCGATTGCTAAATATCTCCTTTTTCCTAATATTCATGGCAGGTATGCAATTCATTATTCACATGTTCAAGTTAGCAAGTTGCATTTTTCATTGTATGCTTCAATGTTTTTCAGTGTGATTGTAGTAGTGACTTTTTTTTACCCTGATTAAGAAGTTTGTTCAACCATGAAATGCATAGATTAATAAAACTGCTCTTTTGTTCAACACTATTATCTCCAACCGATATCTTCTTGACCAGCAGCACAGCAGATTTATCGAAATATCCCTTTCTACTGTTGTACAATAAACCAAAAATTTAATGTCTTTAAATTAGCATAAATCCTACATAGAACATGAACCTCTTAATGAAGAAATATAAACAATACTGATGGTTTAAGGTTTATTAATTTATCTCAGATAATGAGTATTTTTTTTAAATTATATTTAACCCCTTCACGACCATGGACGGAAAGATCCGTCATGGTGCCCTGGGCCTTAACGACCAAGGACGGATCTTTCCGTCATGGCGTAATCGCGGCATCGGAGCCTCCGGTGACTGCGAAAAGTTAGCATAAACCGCAGATTCGGGGAGGAGGGGACCTGTACCTGACCTCAGGAGGGGTGGTGCCTCCTCCCCGGACCTACGGAGGCTGTGATTGGCTGACGAACGCCGCTCAACCAATCACAGCCACTGTAATGTTCCAGCCACTTAAAGTGACTGAAACATTGAAATCCTGCCCTGGCCAGTGCAGCTATAGCACTGGCCATTGGCTGGAGCTGGGTGACCTCACTGGATCACCCTCCCCCAGCTCCAGTAGCTCTGATTGGAGAGATCGGCCTTGTGACCGCTGTCTCCAATCACAGTGGACCTGTTGCCGGTGACCGCCCCATCAGCTTCACTTCCCGTTCCCTGCAGCACGCCAGCACAGTGAGTGTACACAGTGCAATGGCAGGGCGACAAGCTCCGGTCCCATGCTGTTATGTGACCGGAGCATGGGACCCGGAAGTTGCCGCGCTGCCATTGCACTGTATGAAACCGGCCTCCCGATCCACCGCCACTGCCCTCCGCGATCTGCCACCCGCACCCCCACCCCTCGTATCTGCTGCCCGCACCCTCACCCCCACACCTCCCGATCCGCCGCTGCCCTCCGCAATCTGCCACCCGATCTGCTGCCCGCACCCCCACCCCCACACCTCCCGATCCGCCGCTACCCTCCGCGATCTGCCACCCGATCTGCTGCCCGCACCCCCACCCCCACACCTCCCGATCCGCCGCTGCCCTCCGCGATATGCCACCCGATCTGCTGCCCGCACCCCCACCCCCACACCTCCCGATCCGCCGCTGCCCTCCGCGATCTGCCACCCGATCTGCTGCCCGCACCCCCACCCCCACACCTCCCGATCCACCGCTGCCCTCCGCGATCTGCCACCCGATCTGCTGCCCGCACCCTCACCCCCACACCTCCCGATCCGCCGCCGCCGCCCTCCATCTACCACAGTGCCACCGGTTCCCCCCGATCTGCTGCCCGGCCCCTTTCCCTCGTGATCGGCTGCTTGTCCCCCACCTCCATGATGTGCTGCCAGCCCCCTCCACTCGAGATCGGCTTCCCGCTTCCTCCTCCGTTATGTGCTGCCCGGCCCCGCCCCCTCTCCTCCGTTATGTGCTGCCCGGCCCCGCCCTCTCTCCTCCGTTATGTGCTGCCCGGCACCGCCCCCTCTCCTCCGTTATGTGCTGCCCGTGCCCTCCCCTCCGTTATATGCTGCGCGCCCCCTCTCCTCCGTTATGTGCTGCCCGCTCCCCCCACCTCTCACCCCCGTGATCGGCTACTCGCCCCCTCCCCTGTCACCCCTGTGATGTGCACTCCCTCCCCTGTCACCCCCGTGATGTGCGCTCCCTCCCCTGTCACCCCCGTGATGTGCGCTCCCTCCCCTGTCACCCCCGTGATGTGCGCTCCCTCCCCTGTCACCCCCGTGATGTGCGCTCCCTCACCTGTCACCCCCGTGATGTGCGCTCCCTCACCTGTCACCACCGTGATCTGTGCTCCCTCCCCTGTCACCCCGTGATGTGTGCTCCCTCCCCTGTCACCCCCGTGATGTGTGCTCCCTCCCCTGTCACCCCCGTGATCTGTGCTCCCTCCCCTGTCACCCCCGTGATCTGTGCTCCCTCCCCTGTCACCCCCGTGGTGTGTGCTCCCTCCCCTGTCACCGCCGTGATCTGTGCTCCCTCCCCTGTCACCCCCGTGATGTGTGCTCCCTCCCCTGTCACCCCCGTGATGTGTGCTCCCTCACCTGTCACCGCCGTGATCTGTGCTCCCTCCCCTGTCACCCCCGTGATCTGTGCTCCCTCCCCTGTCACCCCCGTGATGTGTGCTCCCTCTCATGTCACCCCCGTGATGTGTGCTCCCTCCCCTGTCACCGCCGTGATCTGTGCTCCCTCACCTGTCACCCCGTGATCTGTGCTCCCTCACCTGTCACCCCGTGATCTGTGCTCCCTCACCTGTCACCCCCGTGATGTGCGCTCCCTCCCCTGTCACCCCCGTGATCTGTGCTCCCTCACCTGTCACCCCCGTGATCTGCTGTCCGCTCTCCCTCACCTCTCACCCCCGTGATCTTTTCTCTGCTCACCTGTCTCCTCCGTGATCTGTGCTGCGCTCCCTGCCCCACCTCTCACCCTCCCCGATCTGCTGCCTCCTTCATCTCCTGTGATCCAGCTGCCTAGATCCATCCTGTAGGGTAACTATCCCCAATCTCACCTCCCACTCCCCTTCCCACCCATCCCCCCCTCCCCCCATCCTCTGCCGCTCCTGCATCCACTGCGCCCTCTCCCATCCGCCCCCACCCTATCCCAGCCGCCGTCTCACAATCACAGATGCTCCCTTTATATGCCGCTGCCCCCCCATCTGAAACCCCCTCCCCCCATCTGCCGCTGGTTTTTTTTTCTATGCCATGGGGGTCTAGTTTCCAAAATGGGGTCACATGTGGGGGAGCTCCACTGTTTCGGCACCTCAGGGGGTCTCCAAACACAGCATGGAATACGCTAATTATCCCAGACAATTTTGCGTTTGAAATGTCAAATGACGCTCCTTGCCTTCCGAGCCCTGCTGTGCGCCCAAACATTTTATTTCCACCACATATGAGGTGTCTGTGTACTCAGGAGAAATTGCACAATACATTTTATGGTGCAATTTTTCCTGATACCCTTGTGAAAAAAAAAGCTACCTGGTTGAAGTAACAATTTTGTGGTAAAATCTTTTTTTATTATTTTCACGGCTCAACTCTATTAACTTTTGTGAAGCCCCCAGAGGCTCAAAGTGCTCAATAAACATTAGATAAATTCCATGAGGGGTCTAGTTTCCAAAATGGGGTCACATGTGGGGGAGCTCCACTGTTTCGGCACCTCAGGGGCTCTCCAAACGCAACATGGTGCGGCTAACGATTCCAGCTAATTTTCTGTTCAAAAAAGTCAAATGGCGCTCCTTCCCTACCGAGTCCTGCCGTGCGCCCAAACAGTGGTTTTTCGCCACATATGAGGTATTTGCGTGCTCAGTAGAAATTGCCCAACAAATTTTGGGGGTTCATTTAATCCTGCTACCCTTGTGAATATGCAATATTTGAGGCTAAATTAACATTTTTGTTGCAAAAAGTAAAATGTTCATTTTTTCCTTCCACATTGCTTTAGTTACTGTGAAGCACCTGAAGGGTTAATAACCTTCTTGAATGTGGTTTTGAGTAGCCTGAGGGGTGCCGTTTTTGGAATGGTGTCACTTTTGGGTGTTTTGTGTCATGTAGACCTTTCAAAATCGCTTCAAATGTGATGTGGTCCCTAAAAAAAGTGGCTTTGTAAATTTTGTTGTAAAAATGAGAAATTGCTCATAAACTTTGAACCCCTATAACTTCCTTAAATTTTTTTTTTTTCCCAAAATTGTTCTGATGTAAAGTAGACATGTGGGAAATGTTATTAATTATTTTGTGTCATATGTCTCGTTGGTTTTAGAGCATAAAAATTCAAAGTTTGAAAATTACAACATTTTCAAAATTTTCGCGAAATTTCCGTTTTTTTCACAAAGAAACGCAAAAAATATTGGCCTAAATTTACCACTAACATGAAGCCCAATATGTCACGAAAAAAAAAATCTCAGAATCACCGGGATCCGCTGAAGCGTTCCAGTGTTATAACCTCATAAAGTGACACTGGTCAGAATTGCAAAAAATGGCCTGGTCTTTAGGGTCAAAATAGGCTTGGGGCTGAAGGGGTTAAAACTAGTGATGAGCGAGCATGCTTGTTACTACTCGGTACTCGCACGAGTATCACTGTACTCGGTCTACTCGGCGGGGACCGAGTAATCTCGCGATACTTGTGCTGTACTCGTGGTCTTCATTTCTGCATGTTGGCGCTCTTTTGAGAGCCAGCCCTCATGCAGGGATTGGCTGGCAGACCACTGCAATGCCACAGCCCTGTTAGTTGTGGAATTGCAGTGATTGGCCGGCCTGGACAGCGTGACCGAGCCTTTATACCGGCGGGCGCGCTGTGCTCTGCTCACAGCTATCCAGACAGTCAGTGCAGGGAGAGTGTCGCTGCTTCAGGGAAAGGTTTGCAGCCCTTTATAGCTATTTCCGTAGCAGGGCTGCAAACAGTGTGACCAAAAGTCCTTCTCAGGACTATTCTAGTTGTATACAGGCAGGCAGGGTATAGCCAGGTCGGAGTACAGTAGCAGAGTCCTTCTCAGGACTATTGTTGCTGTATACAGGCAGGGTATAGCCAGGTTGGAATACAGGCTAGTGACCAAAAGAGTCCTTGTCAGGACTATTGTAGCAGTATACAGGCAGGCAGGCAGGCAGGCAGGGTATATAGCCATTCCTAGTGGTGACCGTATACCAGCCTTCATCATATCTGGGGCTGGTGTACACAGTCTAAAACAGTCCTGATAGTGTCAGACTTCTCAGCAATTGTCGCTCCTAAAAACCTGTTAGGTTCTTAGTGCGTCCGTGCTTGCATTTAAAAACCGCACGTGTGTGCCTGTCGGTGGCAGCGTACAGGTGCACTTGTGTGCGTTTTTACCAAACTATTATATAACGCACAAGTGTAGTGTATAATACACGTCAGTCAGCAGTGGCTGATAGTGTCAGAGTTCTCGTCATTAATTTTTTCTCCTAAAACCTGTGTTAGGTTCTTAGTGCGTCCGTGCTTGCATTTAAAAACCGCACGTGTGTGCCTGTCGGTGGCAGCGTACAGGTGCACTTGTGTGCGTTTTTACCAAACTATTATATAACGCACAAGTGTAGTGTATAATACACGTCAGTCAGCAGTGGCTGATAGTGTCAGAGTTCTCGTCATTAATTTTTTCTCCTAAAACCTGTGTTAGGTTCTTAGTGCGTCCGTGCTTGCATTTAAAAACCGCACGTGTGTGCCTGTCGGTGGCAGCGTACAGGTGCACTTGTGTGCGTTTTTACCAAACTATTATATAACGCACAAGTGTAGTGTATAATACACGTCAGTCAGCAGTGACTGATAGTGTCAGAGTTCTCGTCATTAATTTTTTCTCCTAAAACCTGTGTTAGGTTCTTAGTGCGTCCGTGCTTGCATTTAAAAACCGCACGTGTGTGCCTGTCGGTGGCAGCGTACAGGTGCACGATTTGCACAAACTTTGATATAACGCCCAAGTCTAGTGAATACACGTCAGCACAGCATTGCAAAATGCGCAAGGGCGTTGGCAAGGAACAAGGAAGTGGACGTGATGGTGGTGCAGGCAGAGGCCGAGGTCGTGGGCAAGCTCTAATTTTGCCACAACAAAGGGCCACATCTAGTCGCTCGCACGTCCTGTCCCAAATTCTTGGGGACCGCAGCAGTACACCGCTCTTGAACCAAGACCAGTGTCAACAGGTTGTTAGTTGGATAGCGGATAATGCTTCCAGTCAGATTGGCACCACCACAAACACTCTGTCTTCCACACGGTCAAGTGTCAGTAGCCGTGATACTGCACCGCACATTTCAGAACCTGATCCTCCTTCCTACCACAAGGCTGAGTACACGTCCTCGGACATTAATGATCCCACACTTGGACACTCGGAAGAGCTGTTCACGTTTCCATTCGCACATTCTGGCCTCTCGCCAGCTCATGTTGAAGTGGGTCATGAGGAGATCGTATGTACAGATGGCCAAATATTTGAGCAGCCACGTTCTCACGAAGTTGGCAACGTGTCTCAACAAGGGGTGGACGATGATGAGACACAATTGTCAGGAAGTCAGGAGGAGGAGCAGGGTGCGGAAGAGGAAGACGACGTGGTGGATGATCCAGTAACTGACCCAACCTGGCAGGAGGATATGCAGAGCGAGGACAGCAGTGCACAGGGGGAGGGAGGCGTAGCATCCCAACAGGCAGTAAGAAGCAGGGTGGTGGCTCCAGGCAGAAGTCAGGCAACCGTTCCCCGGAACAACAACACGACACAAGGTGCCTGTACAAATGTTAGGTCTTCCTGAGTCTGGCAGTTTTTTAAGTTGGATCCAGATGATTCTAAAAAGGCCATTTGCAACACCTGCCATGCCAGCATCAGCAGGGGTACCAAAACTAGCAGCCTGACCACCACCAGCATGATCAGGCACATGTCAGCCAAGCACCCAACTTTGTGGGAAGTACAACAGAGTCGAGGAGCAGTGCTTGCTAATGTCACTGCTACGTCTTCGCTGGTTGTGCATGCGAGCCAATCCCCTGTCCATGCTGCCTGCGAACAAGCCTCCTCCGGTCCTGCACCTGCAGTTGCCTACGCAGAAATAACACCATCATCAAGCACGTCCTTGTCCCAGCGCAGCGTTCAGTTATCCATTCAGCAAACCTTTGAACGCAGGCGCAAATACACTGCCAACACCCCACATGCCACAGTTCTAAATGCTAACATTTCGCGACTGCTTGCGCTGGAAATGTTGCCTTTTAGGCTGGTGGAGACAGAAGCATTCCGCGACCTGATGGCGGCAGCTGTCTCACGTTACTCGGTCCCCAGCCGCCACTATTTCTCCCGGTGTGCCGTCCCCGCGTTGCATAACCACGTGTCACAAAACATCACACGTGCCCTGAACAACGCTGTTTCACCCAAAGTCCACCTAACCACAGACACGTGGACAAGTGCTTGTGGGCAAGGCCGCTACATCTCATTGACGGCACACTGGGTTAATATTGTGGAAGCTGGGACCCAGTCTGAGCGAGGGACGGAACACGTCCTTCCCACACCAAGGTTTGCAGGCCCTACCTCAGTCAGTGTTTCACCCACACTCTACAGCTCCGGAATGTCATGCTCTTCAGCCTCCTCCTCCTCCTGCGCATCCTCATCCACTGTACCCTCCACACCATTCCCAAGCAGGAAGCACTGCAGCACTGCCTCGGCGAAGCGGCAACAGGCTGTGCTGAAGCTAATCTGCATAGGTGACAAACCCCACAATGCAGAAGAGCTGTGGACAGCTCTGAAACAGCAGGCAGATCACTGGCTCACACCTCTGAACCTAAAGCCAGGAAAGGTCGTGTGTGACAATGGCCGGAACCTGGTGGCGGCTTTGAGGCGAGGCCAGCTGACACATGTTCCATGCATGGCCCATGTGCTCAACCTCGTGGTTCAGCGGTTTCTAAAGTCATACCCAGAGCTGTCTGATCTGCTGGTAAAAGTTTGCCGCCTGTCTGCACATTTTCGAAAGTCACCTACTGCTTCAGCCGGCCTTGCCGGCTTTCAGCGCAGTTTGCATCTTCCGGCTCACAGACTGGTGTGTGATGTCCCCACGCGTTGGAATTCAACTCTGCACATGTTGGTCAGGATATGTGAGCAGAAGAGGGCAGTTGTTGAGTACCTGCATCACCTAAACCGTCGGGAAATGGGTCAAACTCCACACATAACACCTGAGGAGTGGAGATGGATGTCCGACCTATGTACCATCCTCCAAAACTTTGAGGACTCCACCAAGATGGTGAGTGGTGATGACGCCATTATTAGCGTCACCATACCGCTACTCTGCCTTCTAAAACGGTCTCTGCTCAAAACCAAACATGATGCATTGCAGGCGGAGCGCGATGAGTTGCAGCAAGAAACAGTAGTGGGTGTGGGTGATAACACACAGCCCAGCCTCGTCTCATCACAACGTGCAGCGGAGGACTATGACGAGGAGGAGGATGAAGACATGGAGCAAATCTCCGGCCAAATTGAGGATATGACATGCACACCAGTCATATCCTCGGTTCAGTGTGGCTGGCCAGAGGACAGGGTAGATGAGGAGGAGGAGGAGGAGGAGGAGGACAGCATGTTCAGTCAACGTGTTGGTCAGGCTACTGAAGTCCTGGCTGTTAAGAGTCTGGCGCACATGGCTGACTTTATGGTAAGCTGCCTGTCTCGTGACCCTCGCGTTAAGAACATCTTGGCCGACAATCATTACTGGTTGGTAACACTGTTAGACCCACGCTACAAGGAGAACTTTATGTCTCTTATTCCCGAGGCGGAGAGGTCAACCAAAATGCAGCAGTTCCGGAAGGCCATAGTCACGGAAGTAGGCAAAGCATTCCCCTCACAAAACGCTAGCGGCATAGGTCAGGAATCAGTGGACAACCAAGGCGTACAGCCGAGAGAGGCACAAGTCCAATCCGCCAGAGGTAGGGGAACAGTCTTTAAGATGTGGGACAGTTTTCTCAGCCCCTCACGTACCACAGCCCCTGAGGTGCGGGGTAGTGCCACAAGAAATCCTAAGTTTGCCCAGATGCTCAAGGAGTACCTTGCAGATCGAACAACTGTACTCCGACATTCCTCTGTGCCTTACAATTATTGGGTATCCAAGGTGGACACGTGGCATGAATTGGCTATCTACGCCTTGGAAGTCCTGGCCTGCCCTGCCGCTAGCGTTTTGTCAGAGCGTGTTTTTAGTGCCGCAGGTGGAATCATTACAGATAAACGCACCCGCCTGTCAACTGAAAATGCTGACAGGCTGACTCTGATCAAGATGAACAAGGGTTGGATTGGGCCAGACTTCACCACACCACCAGCAAATGAGAGCGGAATTTAAAGTTTGTAACGGGAATTTGCCATGTACCTCCAGTCACCCATGGGTACACACTTCTGGACTTTGGATAATCGCTGGACTGCTCCTCCTTCTCCTCATGCGCCACCATGATGACCGTTACAAGAGTTAGGCCTTTGTTTCAGGTATACCCCCAGTGGTACATTTTTTCGCCCATTCTTTGCAGAATGGACATTACAACGACAGGAGACCCGCTCCTTTGCAATGGGAACAATGTTTTGAGGCCCTCATGCACGTCTCTATCCAGGGACAACGTGGAGCCTCCCAATTTTTGGCTGCCCTGCCAAAGGGCTATACTACAAAAGACCCACTTCCTGACAATGGACACTTAATGTTTTGAGGCCCTCATGCACGTCTCTATCCAGGGACAACGTGGAGCCTCCCAATTTTTGGCTGCCCTGCCTAAGGGCTATACTACAATAGACCCACTTCCTTCCAATGGGCACTTCAGGTTTACAGGCCCTAATGCACGTCTCTATCCAGGGACAACGTGGAGCCTCCCAATTTTTGGCTGCCCTGCCTAAGGGCTATACTACAATAGACCCACTTCCTTCCAATGGGCACTTCAGGTTTACAGGCCCTCATGCACGTCTCTATCCAGGGACAACGTGGAGCCTCCCAATTTTTGGCTGCCCTGCCTAAGGGCTATACTACAATAGACCCACTTCCTTCCAATGGGCACTTCAGGTTTACAGGCCCTCATGCACGTCTCTATCCAGGGACAACGTGGAGCCTCCCAATTTTTGGCTGCCCTGCCTAAGGGCTATACTACAATAGACCCACTTCCTTCCAATGGGCACTTCAGGTTTACAGGCCCTCATGCACGTCTCTATCCAGGGACAACGTGGAGCCTCCCAATTTTTGGCTGCCCTGCCTAAGGGCTATACTACAATAGACCCACTTCCTTCCAATGGGCACTTCAGGTTTACAGGCCCTCATGCACGTCTCTATCCAGGGACAACGTGGAGCCTCCCAATTTTTGGCTGCCCTGCCTAAGGGCTATACTACAATAGACCCACTTCCTTCCAATGGGCACTTCAGGTTTACAGGCCCTCATGCACGTCTCTATCCAGGGACAACGTGGAGCCTCCCAATTTTTGGCTGCCCTGCCTAAGGGCTATACTACAATAGACCCACTTCCTTCCAATGGGCACTTCAGGTTTACAGGCCCTCATGCACGTCTGTATGCAGGGGCATTGGTGAACCTCACAATTTTGGACTGCCCTGGCAAAGGAAAATACTACAAAGACTCACTTCCTCAAAATGGGCACATAAGACTCAGAGGCCTTTATGTACGTCTCTTCTCAGGGACATCGGAGTGCCACACAATGTTTTACGTAAAATCTTTCATGTATGTTACTTTTTGAGATTACTACATTAGCTCTATCTCACTATTGGTTATGTGCCCTTAACATTTCCGCCATGAAAATTCATTTTGGTGTCATTTTGGAAGGTTTTCTGGTGAGTCCGTAAAAATGGCGTAAAACGCGGACTAAATTGTTCACAGCTGTGACTTTTGAGTGATAAATGCTTCAAGGGGTCTTCCCCATGCTGTTGCCATGTCATTTGAGCACTCTTCGGAGACTTTTGTGCCATTTTTAGGGTTTCTACATGCTGCCGGTGGTCATTTCACAAAAATACTCGGGTCTCCCATAGGATAACATTGGGCTCGTTGCTCGGGCCGAGTACACGAGTATCTTGGGAGGCTCGGCCCGAGCTTCGAGCACCCGAGCTTTTTAGTACTCGCTCATCACTAGTTAAAACAAATATAAAAAGGGGAGTAAACATTCAAGATACAGAAACAGTATAAAAAAATACACTGCACAGTGTGGCAATATGGTCACATACAAAATAAGTGACTACTAAAAGCACAAAATAAGTGACTACTAAAAGCACAAAATAATATATGGCAAATAAATAGAAAATATGCATAATGCAAAATATATACATTTGAAACTAGAAGTTTACATACAATATCTAAAAAGACACATGTGCAGGTTTTTCTCACCATCTGACATGAAATCAGAATAAACCTTCTGTTTTAGGTCAATTAGGAACCAAAATTATTTATATTTGCCAAATGCCAGAATAATAAGAGAGAGAACGTTTTAAGGCATTTTTATTACTTTTTGCAAAGTCAAAAGTTTACATGCACTGAGTACTATGAATGTAAATAATATGGGACAGCCCATATGATAATATCATGTCTCTGGAAGCTTATGATTTATTAGCAACATCTGAGTTAATTAGAGACACACCTGTGGATGTATTTTAATGCCCATCTGAAACACACTGCTTCTTTGTGTAGCATCATGGGACAGTCAAAATAAATCAGCCAAGATCTCAGGAAGAGAATTGTGGACTTCCACAAGTCTGGTTCATCCTTGGGTGCAATTTCCAGAAACCTGAAGGTGCCTCGTTCATCTGTACAAACAATTATGCGCAAGTACAAACAAGATGGGAATGTCCAGCCATCATACCGCTCAGGAAGGAGACGGGTTCTGTGTACCAGAGATGAACGTGTATTGGTCAGACATGTGCGTATCAACCCAAGAACAAAAGCAAAAGACCTTGTGAAGATGCTGGCTTAAGCTGGTAAGATTGTGTCATTATTATCCACAGTGAAATGAGTATTGTTTCAACATGGGCTGAAAGACCTCTCTGCCAGGAAACAGCCATTACTCTAAAAGAAACAGAAAAAAGCCAGATTAAATGTTTGCAAATGCACACAGGAACAAAGACCTTAATTTTTGGAGACTTGTCCTGTGATGTGACATAACTAAAATTTAACTATTTGGCCATATTGATGATCATTATGTTTGGAGGATAAAGGAAGAAGTTTTGAAACCTAAGCACACCATCCCAACTGTGAAACACGGGGGTGGCAGCATCATGTTGTGTGGTTGTTTGGCTGAAGGAAGGACTGGTGCACTTCACAAAATTGATAGCATCATGAAGAAAGAAGATTATGTGGTAATACTAAAGCAAAATCTCAAGACATCAGCCAAGAACTTAAGCTTAGGTGGAAATGGGTCTTGCAAATGGACAATGACCTGAAGCATATTGCCAAACAGGTTACAAAGTGGCTTAAGGATAACAATGTCAATGTTTTGGAGTGGCCATCACATAGTCAAGATCTCAATCCTATTGAAAATGTATGGGCAAAGCTGAACAGGCAGGTGCGAACAAGGCGACCTACAAACATGGCTCAGTTACACCAGTTCTGTCAGGAGGAATGGGCCCAAATTCCTACCAACTATTGTGAGAGGATTGTGGAAGGATATCCAAAACATTTGACCCAAGTCATACAGTTTAAGGACAATGGTACCAAATGCTAATGAAATGTATGTAAACTTTTGACTTTGCAAAAATTAATAAAAATGCCTTAAAACATTCTCTGTCTCATTCTGGCATTGACAAATATAAATAACTTTGGTTCCTAATTGACTTAAAACAGGAAAGGTTTATTCTGATTTCATGTCCGATCGTAAGAAAAACATGCAGATGTGTCTTTTTAGATAGTGTATGTAAACTTCTGGTTTCAACTGTATACCATATATACTTTTTTATACTTATATAAAATTAGCTGTAGTACCTAAGTGTCTCTCCTACTCTGTGTGTCCCCATCTGTCTGTGTCTCTGCCGAATTCATATTACCTCATACATAAGATGTGTTATACTAATAATGTCCTTTGTTAACTATAGCAACCAGAGGTTTTATTAATGACCTGTAGCTCCTAGCTTGATTGACTTTAATGTAAGCCTTTTTTTTGGCAAATAACTGTAAAGCGCGGGGTTAAATTTTCAACTCAAAACATAGTCTATGACGTTCCTTGAGTCAAATGGGTTGTCTGTGCAAAATTTGTGATTGTAAATGTGACAGTGCGGATTCATTTAGAGGACACACACACACACACACAGACACAGACACACACACACAGCTTTATATATTAGATATATTTATTTTATATATATAAATGAAAGGTGCTGATTCCAGATGAAAAGTAAATAAATATGCCGTATGTTACAGTTTTTCACAAATGAGAAATGTTTGATTAACGATTTTAAAGTCGAATATCACGCCTAATAAGAGATTCTGAAGAAGCAATAGCACGTCATAGATTTGTTACATGCAAAATAATAGTTTACCATCTAACCAAGAGAGCAGTAGTTGTGGAAGTTTTAATTATTAGGTAGAATTTTTCTCTTTTAGGATGCTCTGTAATAGTCATCAATATGGTTTTGAGGCTCTCACCTTACTATTGGAACTCCAAAGCTCAGACATTTTCTCTGACCCTTGGTCCACTGTTTCTGGTTTTCAATACATGTCATAAACACTATGTGGTGCCCAAGGTTAAGCTTTAAAGGGAACCTGTCAGCAGAAATTTCGCCCAAAACCTAAAAGATTCCCCCTCTGCAGCTCCTGGGCTGCATTCTAGAAAGGTCCCTGTTATTATTGTGCCCCAAGTGAGACCAAAAGAAAGACTTTATAAAGTGGTACCTTTTTGTATTCAGATTCTGTAAATGTGACATGGGGGCGGGCTCTCTGGCGTCCGTTATTCTGCCTCCTGGTCCTGTATGCCGCCCCCATCGCTCCTTTCCATAGCTGATGCACCGCCCACTGCTCCAGCCATCCCCGCGCATGCCCAGTGCCAGTCTCACGGGACTGAGCAGTGTGACCGCTGGTGACGTGTGTGCAGGCAAGTGATTATGGGCGGGGCTGTGATTGTTATCAGCAAGTACCCGCCCATGATCTCGTGAGCGCACAAACCTCTCCAGCGGTCACACTGTGCTCAGGGTAGTGCTAGACTGTATGGGCTGCTTCCAGGGATGACGCCCCTTTTGTCACGTGATAGGGGCGTGTTCAAAATACTATCACGTGACGAAAGGGACGTCATCCGTGGAAGCAGCCCATACAGTCTAGCATCCACCCTGAGCACAGTGTGACCGCTGGTGAGGTTTGGCGCTCACGAGATTATGGGCGGGTACTTGCTGATAACAATCACAGCCCCGCCCATAATCACTTGCCTGCGCATACGTCACCAGCGGTCACACTGCACAGTCCCGTGAGACTGGCACTGGGCATGCGCGGGGATGGCTGGAGCAGTGGGCGGTGCATCAGCCATGGAAAGGAGCGATGGGGGGCGGCATACAGGACCAGGAGGCAGAATAACGGATGCCAGAGAGCCCGCCCCCGTGTCACATTTACAGTATCTGAATACAAAAAGGTACCACTTTATAAACTCTTTATTTTGGTCTCACATGGGGCACAATAATAACAGGGACCTTTCTAGAATGCAGCCCAGGAGCTGCAGAGGGGGAAGCTTTTAGGTTTTGGGCGAAATTTCTGCTGACAGGTTCCCTTTAAGCACAGTCACATACACGTATTTCTCGTTTCAGTGTTGTAAAACAACTACAAATGTAGCAGAATAAATCAGGATCATTCCTGCATCGTCCATGAAGTGTTCTAGTACTGTATGACATATTCAACAAAAAACTTATCAACAAAGAAATTTGCTGTGACTTGCAAGTCTCTTTAACAACAGAATGCTGCCTTTGGTTTTTTATGCTGCTTATATCGCCATAAAATTCCGACATCGGAAGTTTTTAACTGCTTATTAAGCAGGTTATACTGAGTGAGATTTATATAAGAGTAACTGAATAGGAAGTCAATTACGAGAGGCTGCTGATAAGTCTTTGGCTTTACCCAGAAAGAAATGAGATAGGATGACGAAACTACATTTATTCCACATACTCTCCACTGATGTCAACACACTTCTTACATCTGTATTCCAAGATTTCTAAGCCAAGCAAAAAGAAGGATTTTGGTTGTGCTTCAAACCAGGCATCCATAGCAGCTATGGCATCAGAAATTGTGTGACATTTGGTAACTTTGAGGTGTTTCTTCAGGTTTGGAAACAGATGATAAGAGCTAGATCTGGTGAATAAGGTGGGTGGTGGGGAAGGGGAGGGGGAAGGGGAGTGGGAGAGCGCCCCCATGTTCACCACACATGCCCCAGCACTACCGCCCCCATCATCACCGCACACACGCAGGCACTACCGCCCCCATCATCACCGCACACACACAGGCACTACTGCCCCCATCATCACTGCACACACGCAGGCACTACCGCCCCCATCATCACCGCACACACACAGGCACTACCGCCCCATCATCACTGCAAACACACACAGGCACTATCGCCCCCATCATCACTGCAAACACACACAGGCACTACCGCACCCATCATCACCGCACACAGTATGAGAGAGGGGGTGAGAGGGAGAGACTGACCGAGACAGACCGAGAGAGAGAGACTGACCGACAGAGAGAGACCGACAGAGAGAGAGAAAAAAAAACACAGCGAGAGACAGAGAGGGGCCAGAAATGAATTTACAGCTCATCTGAGCATGCTCGGATTAAAAAATCGGATCCATCACTGGAATGCGTTTTTTGCCGCTTTTTGACAGATCCAGTGCCCATAGGCCTTCATTATCAAAAGCGCCGCACCGTGCCGGAGACAAAAGAAAAAAGGCCCAGTGTGTTCTTTCCAGCAGCCGGACCAGCAAATTTTGCCAAATCCGGCACACGCTGGATGAAACGCGATGCCATGCGGCACAACCGTGGAGCTAATACAAGTCTATGCGGTAAAAAACTGTTCCGGCAACAACAGAAGGATCAGTTTTGTCCGCAATTCGCTGGATTGTGCCTGACGGCAAACACTGGATGTGTGAAAGAGGCATTAGCTAAACAAATCCAACCTCTCATCATATTGAAGAGATTCACTCTCTTTAAGTAGCGGATAGCGTTCACACAAGCAAATACTCAAACGGAGGTTTATCGTCGTTCATAAACTTCCAACAGAATGGAAAAGAAAAAGCCTTTCTCCGGCATAAAGGAACATAATCAAAAATCCATATAACAGACAGAAAAATGTCCAGCTTTCACTGCATAATAAACAAGGACAGAGTTACTCCCAGCCAGCAGATCAGGTTCCACACCCAGCCCAGTCTGCTTTTACATTCACTGGTTACTCAGCAGCTCCAGAGCTCCAGAGCTCAGGCTCTGGTCAGCTGTCCACTATTAACCCCTTCAGCCCCAAGCCTATTTTGACCCTAAAGACCAGGCCATTTTTTTGCAATTCTGACCAGTGTCACTTTATGAGGTTATAACTCTGGAACGCTTCAGCGGATCCCGGTGATTCTGAGATTGTTTTTTCGTGACATATTGGGCTTCATGTTAGTGGTAAATTTAGGCCGATATTTTTTGCATTTCTTTGTGAAAAAAACGGAAATTTCGCGAAAATTTTGTAATTTTCAAACTTTGAATTTTTATGCTCTAAAACCAACGAGACATATGACACAAAATAATTAATAAATAACATTTCCCACATGTATATTTTACATCAGAACAATTTTGGGAAAAAAAAAAAATTTAAGGAAGTTATAGGGGTTCAAAGTTTATGAGCAATTTCTCATTTTTACAACAAAATTTACAAAGCCACTTTTTTTTTAGGGACCACATCACATTTGAAGCAATTTTGAAAGGTCTACATGACACAGAACACTCAAAAGTGACACCATTCCAAAAACGGCACCCCTCAGGCTACTCAAAACCACATTCAAGAAGGTTATTAACCCTTCAGGTGCTTCACAGTAACTAAAGCAATGTGGAAGGAAAAAATGAACATTTTACTTTTTGCAACAAAAATGTTAATTTAGCCTCAAATATTGCATATTCACAAGGGTAGCAGGATTAAATGAACCCCCAAAATTTGTTGGGCAATTTCTACTGAACACGCAGATACCTCATATGTGGCGAAAAACCACTGTTTGGGCGCACGGCAGGACTCCGAAGGGAAGGAGCGCCATTTGACTTTTTTGAACAGAAAATTAGCTGGAATCGTTAGCCGCACCATGTTGCGTTTGGAGAGCCCCTGAGGTGCCGAAACAGTGGAGCTCCCCCACATGTGACCCCATTTTGGAAACTAGACCCCTCATGGAATTTATCTAGATGTTTATTGAGCACTTTGAGCCTCTGGGGGCTTCACAAAAGTTAATAGAGTTGAGCTGTGAAAATAAAAAAAAAATTTTTTCACCACAAAATTGTTACTTCAACCAGGTAGCTTTTTTTTTCACAAGGGTATCAGGAAAAATTGCACCATAAAATGTATTGTGCAATTTCTCCTGAGTACACAGACACCTCATATGTGGTGGAAATAAAATGTTTGGGCGCACAGCAGGGCTCGGAAGGCAAGGAGCGTCATTTGACGTTTCAAACGCAAAATTGTCTGGGATAATTAGCATATTCCATGTTGCGTTTGGAGACCCCCTGAGGTGCCGAAACAGTGGAGCTCCCCCACATGTGACCCCATTTTGGAAACTAGACCCCCATGGCATAGAAAAAAAAAAACAGCGGAAGATGGGGGGGGTGGGCGGCAGATGGGGCTGCAGCAGATGGGGGGGCAGCGGCATATAAAGGGAGTATCTGTGATTGTGAGACGGCGGCTGGGATAGGGTGGGGGCGGATGGGAGAGGGCGCAGTGGATGCAGGAGCGGCAGAGGATGGGGGGAGGGGGCGGGTGGGGGGGATGGGTGGGAAGGGGAGTGGGAGGTGAGATTGGGGATAGTTACCCTACAGGATAGATCTAGGCAGCTGGATCACAGGAGATGAAGGAGGCAGCAGATCGGGGAGGGTGAGAGGTGGGGGAGGGAGCGCAGCGCAGATCACGGAGGAGACAGGTGAGCAGAGCACAGATCACGGAGGAGACAGGTGAGCAGAGCACAGATCACGGGGGTGAGAGGTGAGGGAGAGTGGACAGCAGATCACGGGGGTGACAGGTGAGGGAGCACAGATCACGGGGTGACAGGTGAGGGAGCACAGATCACGGGGGTGAGAGGTGAGAGAGCGCAGATCACGGGGGAGATAGGTGAGCAGAGCGCAGATCACGGGGGTGAGAGGTGGAGGGAGAGTGGACAGCAGATCACGGGGGTGACAGGTGAGGGAGCACAGATCACGGGGTGACAGGTGAGGGAGCACAGATCACGGGGTGACAGGTGAGGGAGCACAGATCACGGGGTGACAGGTGAGGGAGCACAGATCACGGGGTGACAGGTGAGGGAGCACAGATCACGGGGGTGAGAGGTGAGCAGAGCGCAGATCACGGGGGTGAGAGGTGGAGGGAGAGTGGACAGCAGATCACGGGGGTGACAGGGGAGGGAGCGCACATCACGGCGGTGACAGGGGAGGGAGCGCACATCACGGCGGTGACAGGGGAGGGAGCGCACATCACGGCGGTGACAGGGGAGGGAGCGCACATCACGGCGGTGACAGGGGAGGGAGCGCACATCACGGCGGTGACAGGGGAGGGAGCGCACATCACGGCGGTGACAGGGGAGGGAGCGCACATCACGGCGGTGACAGGGGAGGGAGGGCACATCATGGCGGTGACAGGTGTGGGAGCACACATCACGGCGGTGACAGGGGAGGGGCGGGTAGCTGACCACGGGGGTGAGAGGTGGGGGGAGCGTGCAGCACATAACGTAGGGGAGGGGGCGAGCAGCACATCACGGAGGGGAGGGGGCGAGCAGCACATCACGGAGGGGAGGGGGCGAGCAGCACATCACGGAGGGGAGGGGGCGAGCAGCACATCACGGAGGGGAGGGGGCGAGCAGCACATCACGGAGGGGAGGGGGCGAGCAGCACATCACGGAGGGGAGGGGGCGAGCAGCACATCACGGAGGGGAGGGGGCGAGCAGCACATCACGGAGGGGAGGGGGCGAGCAGCACATCACGGAGGGGAGGGGGCGAGCAGCACATCACGGAGGGGAGGGGGCGGGCACCGATCACGAGGGGGAGGGGCCGGGCAGCAGATCGGAGAGAGCGGTGGCACTGACAGATGGAGGAGGACAGGGATCGTGCAGCACATCACGGAGGTGAGGGGCCGGGCAACGATCACGAGGGGTGAGGGGCCGGGCAGCAGATTGGGGGGAGCGGTGGCACTGTGGCAGATGGAGGGCGGCGGCGGCAGCGGATCGGGAGGTGTGGGGGTGAGGGTGCGGGCAGGAGATCGGGGAGACAGGTGGCAGATCGCGGAGGGCAGCGGCGGCGGATCGGGACGCTTTTCGCCGGTTTCATACAGTGCAATGGCAGTGCGGCAACTTCCGGGTCTCATGCTCCGGTCTCATAACAGCATGGGACCGGAGCTTGTCGCCCTGCCATTGCACTGAGTACACTCACTGTGCTCAGTGTGCTGGCGTGCTGCAGGGACAAGTGAAGCTGATGGGGGTGGTCACCGGCAACAGGTCCACTGTGATTGGAGAAATCGGTCACAAGGCTGATCTCTCCAATCAGAGCATTGGAGCTGGGGGAGGGTGATCCAGTGAGGTCACCCAGCTCCAGCCAATGGCCAGTGCTACAGCTGCACTGGTCAGGGCTGGATTTCAATGTTTCAGTCATTTTAAATGGCTGTAACATTACAGTGGCTGTGATTGGTTGAGCGGCGTTCGTCAGCCAATCACAGCCTCCGTAGGTCCGGGGAGGAGGCACCACCCCTCCTAAGGTCAGGAACAGGTCCCCTTCCTCCCCGAATCTGCGGTTTTTGTTAACATATTGCAGTCACCGGAGGCTCCGGTGCCGCGATTCCGCCATGACGGAAAGATCCGTCCTTGGTCGTTAAGGCCCAGGGCACAAGGACGGATCTTTCCGTCCATGGTCGTGAAGGGGTTAAAGGGAATCTGTCAGCAGGTTTTTACTCCCCCATTTGAGAGCAGCATAAGCTATTTATTGTCATTTTGATAAAATCAATGTTTTCTCTGCTGCAGATCTAGCAGTTATACAGAGCTTATGAATATGCTGGACTACCTGGCAGTAGGCCAAATAGTTCTCTAATGATAAAATCTGTTTAATCAGCAGGAAATTATGAAAACTACACTAAGCAGCCTAGTAAGCGATACACCGCTGGAATCCAGATCTCTGAACACCTAGCCTGGCTCTATAGAGAATGCTAGCCAGATGCACCAAGACCTGTAGTGCTAGGAATTAACCCAGTTCTACCTATCTTTGATACAGTATATACAGTGCCTTGCGAAAGTACTAGGCCCCCTTGAATTTTTCAACCTTTTCCCACATTTCAGGCTTCAAACATGAAGATAAAAATGTTAATGTTATGGTGAAGAATCAACAACAAGTGGGACACAATTGTGAAGGTGAATGAAATGTATTGCTTATTTTAAACTTTTTAAAAAAATAGATAACAGAAAAGTGGGGCGTGCAATATTTGTCCCCTTTCAGTTAATACTTTATAGCGCCACCTTTTGCTGCAATTACAGCTGCAAGTCGCTTGGGGTATGTGTCTATCAGTTTTGCACATCGAGAGACTGAAATTCTTGCCCATTCTTCCTTTGCAAACAGCTGGAGCTGAGTGAGGTTGGATGGAGAGCGTTTGTTAACCGCAGTTTTCAGCTCTTTCCACAGATTCTCGACTGGATTCAGGTCTGGACTTTGACTTGGCCATTCTAACACCTGGATACGTTTATTTGTGAACCATTCCATTGTAGATTTTGCTTCATGTTTGGGATCATTGTCTTGTTGGAAGACAAATCTCCGTCCCAGTCTCAGGTCTTTTGCAGACTCCAACAGGTTTTCTTCAAGAATGGTCCTGTATTTGGTTCCGTCCATCTTCCATCCCATTTTAACCATCTTCCCTGTCCTTGTTCAAGAAAAGCAGGCCCAAACCGTGATGTTGCCACCACCATGTTTGACAGTGGGCATGCTGTATTCAGGGTGATGCGCTGTGTTGCTTTTACGTCAAACATAACGTTTGTCATTGTGCCCAAATAGTTCGATTTTGGTTTCATCTGACCAGAGCACCTTCTTCCATATGTTTGGTGTGTCTCCCAGGTGGCTTGTGGCAAACTTTAAACAACAGATTTTATGGATATCTTTGAGAAATGGCTTTCTCCTTGCCACTCTTCCATAAAGGCCAGATTTGTGCAGTGTACGACTGATTGCTGTCCTATGGACAAACTCTCCCACCACAGCTATAGATCTCTGCAGTTCATCCAGAGTGATCATGGGCCTCTTGGCTGCATCTCTGATCAGTCTTCTCCTTGTTTGAGTTGAAAGTTTTGATGGACGGCCAGGTCTTGGTAGATTTGCAGTGGTATGATACTCCTTCCATTTCAATATGATCGTTTGCACAGTGCTCCTTGGGATGTTTAAAGTTTTGGAAATCTTTTTGTAACCAAATCCGGCTTTTAACTTCTCCACAACAGTATCACGGACCTGCCTGTTGTGTTCCTTGGTATTCATGATGCTATCTGCACTTTAATCAGATTACTGAGACAATCACAGAGCAGGTGCATTTATACGGAGACTTGATTACACACAGGTGGATTACATTTTTCATCATCAGTCATTTAGGACAACATTGGATCATTCAGAGATCCTCAATGAACTTCTGGAGTGAGTTTGCTGCACTGAAAGTAAAGAGGCCGAATAATATTGCACGCCCCAATTTTCAGGTTTTTTTTTTTTTTTTTAAAAGGTTTAGAAAAAAGCAATAAATATCGTTCACCTTCACAATTGTGTCCCACTGTTGTTTCTTCACAATAACATTAAAATTTTTATCTTTGTTTGAAGCCTGAAATGTGGGAAAAGGTTGAAAAATTCAAGGGAGCCGAATACTTTCGCAAGGCACTGTATAAAATATACAGAGCAAATGTTGATATAAATACATGCCATACCAAGTTAAACAATGAGTCAGTCTATGGATATATGTATACAATAAAGTGGTGTAAAAATAGAAATACCATTGTGAAGTCAGTGAAACTAAGTATATGACTTTACTAACAATATATTGTACAAATGACAGTTAAGAAAGTAAGGTTGGCAGTCACAGAGTAGCTAAACATGAATTCTTTATTCCTTTATTTCATCTGTAAAAGTGGAAAGATAAGGAGATATGGGGTGGTAGGTGGATGACGGCGGATTTTACGCGCAGACACACACTTCAACAGGTCCTGACGACAATATATTGTATACTGACATATATAACAAAAATGATATGACTCAAAGTGCACATGCATGGTATATAAGAAAGTATATATGGTGGGCCTTGATGTATTGCTTATCGCCTTATGTGGTCTACGTGATATGGCTCAATATATGCAGGTAAAACAGAACGAGTGGGAGTAAATAAAACTCCTTGTCTATGGAGCTACTAGATTTGTGAAAATGTTGTTGAGTAATATGACAACATTCGTGTCATTAGTAAAAAGGGGAATGACAGATTACTGTGGATGCTATGTGTAGGGGAAATGATAAGAAGTAATAAATGAAGATAGAGAATAATATCCATGAGTGTGTGGTGTTCACGATCGTGTATTTGTGAATGGAAAGAGGACATATAAAGTAGATAAGAATATGAACCATCACTCAGTGAGCTCCCCCCCCCAAAAAAAAATAAAAAAATATTAAGAATAAATGATAAATAACCCTAGTGAAAAGTGCAGAGTTCAAAATGAAAATATGTATGAAGGGCCAAAGCTTAAAAGCAAAATAAAATAAGAATATGACGAAAAAGGTGAAAAAAGTGGAAAGAACAGTGAGGTGCATAGGCAGAAAATCAATCAACCAACAAAAAATGTGGCTGGATGATAGTGACCCGTTCACTCACCTAGAAAGTGAAAGCATGGTAAGTACAGTATATTAGATACATAAATCTGAGTATAAGGCTAAGACCGCACTTTGCATTTCCACCTGCGTTTCAGCTGCTTTTTAGGTCTGTTTTGAGAAGCACCTTTTTCATGCCAAAAGGCATGCGTTTTGATTTTACAGCAAAGTCAATGGAAAATGTTGATTTTCAGACCGCACTTTGCGTTTCTAAATGCTGCGTTTAATTTGCATATTTTGTGACAAAACCCATGCGTTTAAAGAAGCAGCATGTCAGTTGTTTTTGCCATTTTGGGTGCGTTTTGCTAACATTGAAGTCAATGAGAAATGGCAAAAACCAAGATTCCTTCAAATTCCTGCGTTTTACCTGCTTTTTCAGTGCAGAAAACATGTGTTTTGGACTCTAAAATAATGATTTCATATTTACACACACATAGTCCGACAATTAAATTAAAGAAAAATAATAATTTATTGCTATTTTTACAATAAATAGCATATTACCGCTATAATTTTATTAAATATTTCCATTTATTAAATTATTTCTAAAATTCTATATGTATTTTTTTTTTTTATCATTTTTCTGTTTGATGATTTAATCTTTATTTAGCAGTGTCTTGATGTTCAAAACGCATCTGTCAAAACACAGGTGAAAAAAAGCATTCAAAAAGCGCTGAAAACGCATACAAAACGCGGTAAATACGCATGCGGTTTCAGCGCTAAAGTTCTGAAAAAGGCAACTTTGGTCAAATCAATTAAGCCCAAAACGTGCATTTAGAACTGCAAGTAGGGGAACGCAAAGTGCGTTCTTAGCCTAAAGAAGGAAATAAATGTGAAGGAAAAATGATGAACGGATTGGCATCCATTAAGCTGAGTCAATGGGTGAATTATTCTTGGCGATCCAGTGAATCAGGTAACAATATATTCATGGTCGAGGAAATATCAGGAAGGAAGCCAACAAATGTAGCCCGCCAATAAAATTACCTATAGGAGAAATATATATAACAAGCGAAACTTTACTCACCATCCCTTGGTCTGCTCCCAGTGGTTGGTATTGGCGGCAGCGCTGAAGATATGTCAACATTATATAAATAACGTCGGCCAATAAAAATAAGGACATTTTATAATAGGTTTTTTGTAACACTAATGCTACTTTTTTTTTTTACACTATAAAAAGTCCTTTTTTTTGCCGAAGAAGTATCAGTATTATAAGGTCTGTATTTTAAGTGAGTGGGATGGAAGGCTCCTTTTTTGTAATGTGTAATATATTGAATTGATTGTGTATCACTAGATGCTTAACTTCAGGTAACTTTAGGCTATTTATTGTTCTGGTCATTTCATGTTAGTATGTCTATGAGTAAGGACCTTGTCTGAAACGTGTAAAGCGGGGCTGGAAACCCGCAATACCGTATTTTTTTTTTTATAAAAGACGCACCGGATTATAAGACGCACCCCAATTTTAGAGAGGAAAAAAAAAATGGTAAAAAAAATAAAAATAAAAATGGGGTCCCGTCTTATACTCTGGTGTGGTCTTACCAGAGGGGGGCAGCAGTGGTGGTGATGTGGGGTCACAGGAAGAAGGGGTTGTGCTGGCAGCCGCGGCGGTGGGTCGGTAGCACCAGCAGCGGCGGGTCAATAGTAACGGGTCAGTGGTGGAGCAGGCTGGTGTGGTGAGTGTCCCAGGCTGTCCGCGGTCCCGGTTCAAATGATGGCGCCTGGAGCGGCGCATGCGTAGATTGAGCTCTCATTCAAGGACTATCTGCGCAAGCGCTGACTCCCGGCGCCATCATTTGAAACTGGGACCGCGGACATACTGGGACACCTACCACACAGCCACCCACCCACACGCACAGAGTGGCAGCCAGCAGGCCACCCGCCCACCCAGATTTCCCAAATTTTTGGGAGGAAAAGTGTGTCTTATAATCCGAAAAGTACGGTATGTAGTTTTTTTTTTCTACAGGATTTTAATGACTCAATAAAAAAGTAATTTTAGAGGAACAGAATATTGGATTTTCTATCCTTCCTTTTATACCGGGGTATTCATGACGCTATTGTGAAAACAGCATAACAAAAACAGAAAGAATTTTTATACAGTAATCCAAAGGCTGACAAATATACCACAAACTCCCTTGGAAAACAAGAACAACAAGACACTTAATAAAAATATTCTTTTTTTATTAAAAAGACCAAAAGACAGATGCCGTTTGGTATTTCTGAGGTACATTCTACACGTTGGATTCATTGTAATCACCGGCAATCGCATGATCTTATTTATAAATATTATCAGTAATGGCAAAATGACATCTGGATGATCTTTTTTTTTGTATTTCAATCAATGAAATAAATCAGATAAATTCAATTCCTTCATATTTAACGTCACCAATTTTTGTCTCGCGTAACAGGATTCGACCATCCAAAATAAAAACGGTGATGTATGTGGCCACTTGACCATTGTTTTCTTCGGATTTCAGAGCGACAATAATCTGATCATCTGTTCCTGGGATGAATTTGAATGAGGAAAATCCATGTGTGGGATTCTGTGTTCCCACGTGAGATAATTTTATGTTAGAGAAGTCAGGAGAGGCTCGTAGAAGGATGTTTGCGCCACGCTGTTCATCCTCTTTCTCACTGTATCTTTCCTTACTGGCACGGCGTGGGAGGAAAAACCAGCTGTGTAGTGAGTCACTCCATGCTGCAGACTCATGGATCAAATAACCTGGAATGTGGATACAAAATATATACCGTTAGGTCCAGAAATATTTTGACAGTGACACAAGTTTTGGCATTTTAGCTGTTTTCCAGTTATATAATCTATATGGGCTTTAAGTGCAGACTCACGGCTTAATTTGAGAGTAATCACATCCTAATTGGAGTAATGGTTAGGAATTACAGCTTTAGAATATGTAGCTGCCTCTTTTTAAGGACCAAAAGTAATTGGACAATTATCTTAAAAGCTCTTTTATGGGCTAGTCCCTCATTAATCCATCATCTATTAAGCAGGTGAAAGGTCTGGAGCTGATTTCAAGTGTTGCATTTGGAAGCTGTGGCTGTGAATCCACAAAATGTGGTCAAAAAAGCTCTCAGTGGAAGAAAAACAGACTATCATTAGGCTGAAAAAAAGACGAAATCCATCAGAGAGATAACAGAAATGTTAGTAGTGTCCAAAGCAACAGTCTGATGCATTTCGCACCCCTCCGCCCCCCCCCCAAAAAAAAGCGCACTTGTGAGCTTGGGAAGTCAAAAAGGCCTGGTCGTGCATGGAAGACAACAGCGGTGGTTGATGGCAGAATTCTTTCTATGGTGAAGAAAATCTCCTCAAGTGAGGAACATTCTTCAGGAAGTAGGTGTTTCTACCATAAAGAGAAGACTTCAAGAGAGCAAATACAGACGGTTCAGCACAAAGTGCACACCATTAAAGGGAACCTGTCAGGTGCAATATGCATCCAAAACCATGAGCAGCAAGAGATACTTTTTCTAACGATCTCCTTATGTATGCTACTAGATGCAGAAACAGTTAGGCAGGGATTAGCAATATACACCCAGAACTGCTCGTGGTTCTGGGCGCATATTGCACCTGACAGGTTCCCTTTATTAGAATTAAAAATAGAAAAAGGCCAGATTCGACTTTGCCAAAAAAAAATAAAAAAAATGTAAAGAAACCAGCCCAATTCTGGAAAAGAATTCTTAGGACAAAGGAAAACCGAAATCAACCTGTACCAGTATGATGGGAAGAAGAAAATATGGTGACGGCTTGAAGCGACTCATAATACAAAGTGCATCGCATCCTCTGTAAAACATGGTGGAGGTAGTGTGATGGCCGGGCATGCATGGCTTCTGATAGCACTGGGTCACTAGTGTTTATTAATAATGTGACTGAAGACAGAAGCAGCCGGATGAATTCTGAAGAAACAGGGCAATACTTTCGGCTCAAGATTCAACCAAATACCGCAACAGTGATTGTCCATCTGTACTGTGAAGCACCGTCCAATGACCCAACACATACTGTGAAAGCAATCCAGGAGTTTTTTAGGCAAAGAAGTAGGATATTCTTCAATGGCTGAATCACTCACCAGATCTCAACCCCATCGAGCTGCATTTCACAAGCTTAACCTCATAACGACGGCCGTACGACTTAAAGCGGCGGCAAAACAGGGTACTTATTCTGTTCCGCCGCTTTAAAGCGGCGGCCCGAAAAAACCCTGTAGCGCCCCCCAGCGACCGAAAATCTCGGGGGTTTCAGCTACCGGGGGTAGCTGAGACCCCCCAGATTATGAATCGGGGTGTTTTTTTTGGACCCCGATCATGTGATCGGCGGTATACACCGTATACCGACGAACACATGAAAAAAAAAGAAATGGCCGGTAAAACTGATTTCTTTTTCATCTGACATGATCAAACATGTCAGATGAGAAAGAAATCTAACCCCCTAGTGCCCCCAAAGCCCCCGGTACCGGAGAGTCCCCCCACCCCCACCCCTACCCCCACCGGACATCCAAAATGGCGCCGAAGCGCACAGAAAACTGCCGCCGGCGCCGGCTCTGCAGTCATTTCCCTCCGATCTGAAATGATCAAACATTTCAGATCGGAGGGAAATGTCCTCCCCCTGACCCCTCCTCCGGTCCACCGGAGCCCTCTGGTCACCGGAGCCCCCTCCGGTTCTCCAGAGCCACCACCCTCCTCCCCCCTCCGGAGCGTGGAAGATGGCGGCGCACAGCGCGCGGCCGCCTTCATTCTGCTCTTTCTGCCGCATGTGACACGTCACATGCGGCAGAAAGGTGTCCCCAGGTCCCACTAGGTCACCCCCCCCCCCCCCCAAGCCCCCGGTTATACGTTACCTGTCTGCCGCTCCGGGCCCGCGATCGCCGCCTCCTTCTTCAATGCTGGCGGCGCATGCGCAGACAGCGGCTGTCAGCTGGATCCCTGCAAGCAGGGATCCTGCTGACGTCGCTGATGCACAGGCTCCACTGTGGACCGGGGGAGGGTGAGTGCAGTGATCTGCAGCCACACTCCTCACATGGAGAGGCTGCTGTTCCAGAAAATGGGGGGTACGTTCTGTGAGCGTGCCCCTCATATTCTGGAATGAGGTTACTGCAGGTCACTCTGCCCTAGGTTGGACCGGGGCAGTGTGAGTGCAGTATTCTCAGATTACTGCACCCACACTGCTCATGGAGAGCTTGCTCTTCCAGAAAATGGGGGATACGTTCCCTGAACGTGCCCCCCATATTCTAGAAGATCCAGAGTCGCCGAGGGACCTCCAAAATGGATTACAGCGACCGGAATTTCTTTATTTTCAATAAATTGGTAAAAGAGGAATGTTTCGGGGAGTGTTTTTTCAAATAAATTTTTTTTTTGTCTTTTTTTTTTCTATTACTGACTGGGTTAGTGATGTCGGGTATCTGTTCAGATGCCGTGACATCACTAACCCCAGGGCTTGATGCCAGGTGACATTACAGCTGGTATCAACCCCATATATTACCCCGTCTGCCACCGCACCAGGGCGCGGGATGAGCTGGGGCGAAGCGCCAGGATTGGCGCATCTAATGGATGCGCCACTTCTGGGGCGGCTGCGGCCTGCTATTTTTAGGCTGGGAAGAGTCCAATAACCATGGCTCTTCCCACCCTGAGAATACCAGACCCCAGCTGTCCGCTTCACCTTGGCTGGTGATCTAATTTGGGGGGGACCCCACGTTTTTTTTTTTAAAAAACGCCTGGGGAGCCCTCCAAATTGATCACCAGCCAAGGTGAAGCTGTCAGCTGTGGTTTGCAGGCTACAGCTGTCTGCTTTACCCTAGCTGGCTATCAAAAATAGGGGGGACCCCACGTCGTTTATTTTAATTATTAATTTTTTGGGGGGCTAAATACAAGGCTAGGCACCCTTTAGTGCCACATGAAAGGCACTAAAGGGCGCCAGCTTAGAATATGCAGGGGAATGGGACGTTATATTTGTTTGACATCTATCCATTCATCCATTGTAGCATTTTACGCTGTGTGCCCACAATCAGGATTTGCAGCGTTTTGGGCGCAGTGTGTTTTCCCTGCGTCCATAGCGCTGCGTTGTGCAGTAGAAGCACAGTGGAAGGATTTTTAGAAATCCCATGCCCAATGTGCTTCTTTTCTCCGCAGCATAAACCGACCTGTGGCGCAGCTTCCCGAGCCTCAGCATGTCAATTTATGCTGCGGAGATGAGTGTTCTCTGCAGGTAGCATAGAGCTCCACAGCGGCCTGAACCCAAATCGTGGGCTTGGGCAGCTGCGTTCTCCCGTGGACAACACTCACATCTCTGCAGGAGGCTGACACTGTGTACTAGATGCCGTGTCGCTGGATCATGGCCACAGAGCCTAACAGTGAGACATTTGTTGCTACAGCAACATTTTTGTGAAGTACCTGTGGATTCAAAATGCTTACTATACTCCTGAATAAAATCCAGTTTCCAAAATGGGGTCACTTGTGGGGGGTTTCTGATGTATAGGTACCCAAGGGGCCCTGCTAATGTGACATGGTGCGCGCAATTTATTTCAACTTTTCCAGAATTCAAATGGTGCTCCCTCCATTCCAAGCCCTCCCATTTATCCAAACAGAGGTTTTTGGCCACATGTGGGGTATCCCTGTGCTCATAAGACATTGGATAACAACCTGTGGGGTCCACGGTTTGTTGTTGTCTCTTGAAAAAGTGAGAAATTTGATGCTAAAGCAACAGTTTTGTGAAAAAAATGAAAATTTTCAATATGGCAACCTAAGCTTATCAAATTCTGTGAAGTACTCGTGGATTCAAACTGCTCACTATACACCTTGATAAAAGCCTTGAGGTGTCATGTTTCCAGAATGGAGTCACTTTTGGGGGACCGCCACTGTTTAGGCATTTCAGGGGCTCTCCAAATGCAACCTGGCGTCCGCTATTGATTCCAGCCAATTTTGCACTCAAATGGCACTCCTTCCCTTCCGAGCCCTGCCATGCGCCCAAACAGTTGATTTCCACCACATATAAGGTATCGCCAAACTCAGGAGAAATTGCACAATAAATGTTATGCTGATTTTTTTCCTTTTACTCTTGTAAAAAAAAAAGCTACCTGGTTGAAATAACAATTTTGTGGTAAAAATGTATTATTTTTTTTTTTCATGGCTCAACGTTATAAAATTCTGTGAAGCACCTGAGGGTTCAGGGTACTCACCAAACATCTAGATAAATTCCTTGAGGGGCCTAGTTTCCAAAATGGGGCCACTTGTGCGGGGTTTCTGCTGTTTAGGTACCTTAGGGGACCTCCAAATGCGACATGGTGCCCGCAATCTTTTTCAGCCAAATTTCCTTTCTAAAATTCAAATATTGCTCCTTTCGTTCCAAGCCCTCCCATTTGTCCAAACAAAGGTTTCAGACCACATGTGAGGTATCACCGCGCTCATAAAAAAGTGGTTAACAAACCTTGAGGTCAAATTTTTGGAATTACCTCTTGAAAAAGTGAGAAAATTGATGCTAAAGCAACATTTTTGAGAAAATTTTTAAAATTTTCAATATGACAACGTAACGTTAACAAAATCTGTGAAGTACCTGTGGATCTAAAATGCTCACTATACCCCTAGATAGAAGCCTTCAGGGGTCTAGTTTCCAAAATGGTGTCACTTGTGAGGGATTTCTTCTGTTTAGGTACCTTAGCGGACCTGTAAATGCAACATGGTGCCCGCAATCTATTTCAGCCAAATTTGCTTTCCAAAATTCAAATAGTGCTCCTTCTGTTCCGAGCCCTCCCATTTGTCCAAACAGAGGTTTCTGACCACATGTGGGGTATCGGCGCGCTCATAAGAAAGTGGGGAACAAGTTTTGAGGTCCATTTTGTTGTGTTATTTCTTCTAAAAGTGAATAAATTTGGGTTAGAGCAACATTTTTAGGTAAAATTTAATTTTTGCTTTTTTTCATTCCACATTGCTTTTGTTCATGTGAAGCACCTGAAGGGTTAATAAACTTCTTGAATGTGGTTTTGAGTACTTTGGGGGGTGCAGTTTTTAGAATGGTGTCACTTTTGGGTATTTTCTGTCATCTAGGCCTATTGAAGTCACTTCAAATGTGATGTGGTCCCTAAAAAACTGGTTTTGTAAATTTTGATGTAAAAATGAGAAATCGCTGATAAACTTTGAACCCCTCTAACTTCCTAACAAAAAAAAATTTTGTTTCCAAAATTGTGCTGATGTAAAGTAGACATGTGGGAAATGTTATTTATTAACTATTTTGTGTCACAGAAATCTCTGGTTTAACGGTATAAAAATTCAAAAGTTGAAAATTGCTAAATTTTCAAAATTTTTGCCAATATTCAATTTTTTTCATAAATAAACACAAAAAATATTGTCCTAAATTTGGTACTAACATGAAGTCCAATATGTGAGGAAAAAACAATCTCAGAATCACCGGGATCCGTTGAAGCGTTCCAGAGTTATAACCTCATGAAGTGACACTGGTCAGAATTGCAAAATTTGGTCTGGTCATTAAGGTGAAAATTAGCTCCGTCACTAAAGGGTTAAGGTAAAATATAAGGCAGAAAGACCCACAAACAAGCAATAACTGAACTCAGCTGCAGTAAAGGCCGGCAAAGCATCACAAAGGAGGAAACCTATTGTTTGTCGATGTCTTCTAGACTTCAGGTAGTCATAGTCCAAAGTATTAAAAATTAACATTTTATTTTTGGTAAAGTAGATTTGTCCAATTACTTCTGAGCCCCTGAAATGAGGAGGCTTTGTAGAAAAATGGCTGCAATTCCTAAACGTTTCCCATGACATTTATGTTCAAGCCCGTTAATTAAACCTGAAAGTCCAAACTTCACTTGCATCTCAGTTTCATTTGAAATAGTGTCATGCAGAGCCGAAATCACGAAGATTCAGTCACTGTCCAAATATTTATGGACCCGACTATATGGGAACAATAGTAAACAGCAGCAAATAACCAGTGAGAAAGATCAGTAGTGCCGAAAAACTCAAACCAATTTATATCTTCGACTTCATATGTTTGTGATTTCTCAAGTATGCAAAAAATAGTATGATTTTGATCAGTGTTTAGGCTGTGTATAAATGTTTACTACCAGTGATTTTTCACGTACAGTATGAAAAAAAAACCCAACAAAAAACTGCAAACCTTCTACCTATCTCATTTTTAAAGGGAATCTGTCACCAGGTTTTTGCTATAAACATGAGAGCAGCATAATAGACAGGCAGAAATCCCGATTGCAGAGAAGTATCACTTACTGAGCTGTTTACTACAGTTTTGATAAAAATCTCAGATTCTTCTGCTGCAGATCTACCAGTTTTCTGAATGCCAAGCTCTGTATAACCTCGCTGATACCACTGATAGACAGATTTCTGTGTACACTGTGCATAGCCAGAAAACTGCCAATTAGTTTTGGGGGTGATGTCACACAGAGCTCATGAATTTGGAGGACTACGACGCAGCAGATTTTCTAGTCCTCCAGCGTTAAAATCACTGCTTTAGCATCAGGAAAATAATCTAAACTAAAGCAAGCAGCCGAGTAAGTGAAACACTGATGGAATTTGGGTCTCTGTCTCTGGATTACATGACAAAAATCTAGTGACAGATTCCCTTTAATCACGGACTGCATGTGGATGTCATCTGTGTGTTGTACGTGTTTCTCACAGATCCATACACTTGAATGTGCAATTTAGTTTTCAAGCACGAACTGCAAAAAAGTCACAATAGAAACATATATTTTAATACGTACATAAAATAACCTTAAAAATCATGGATGTCTGAATGAGTCCTAAGTTTATGAATGTGCACACGGAGATTTTTCTGTCTTTTTTAGGTGGTTAAAGGTAATCTGTCAGCAGGTTTTTGCTACCTCATCTAAGATGTATCACTTAGGCTATGTGTCCACATGTGCGTATTGCATGTAGTTACGCTGCGTTCTGCACTGCAGCGTAACTGCATGCGTCCTGCGTCCCCTGCACAATCCATGAAGATTGTGCATTATCCATGCCCACGTTGCGTTTTAGAGCGCAGCGATTTGCATGCTGCCAAATCGCTGCGTTCTAAAAAGCAACATGTCACTTCTTTCATGCGCTCTGCATGCTGTCTCCATTCTGTCTATAGGGAGAGGCAGCAGCCAGAACACACGAATTCTGCAGTCACCAAAGTTTCAGAACGGAGCTTTTCAGTTGTGCTCTGAAGCAGACATGCAGTGACTTTACGCTGCGGTGCAGAGCGCACACAAGTGGGCAAATAGCCTTATATTACTGTGTGCAGCCTAACACAGTGAAAGATGTTATTTTTTGTATGCAGCAGAGCCCTGGGAGCTGCCCCTGCCCACACCAGACTTGGTATACATTAGGATAGACAAAAAGCTGCTAATCACAGAAGGGTAGGAGTCTGACTACAGCTCACATGCTGCTCAGACCCACTAATGATAAAGCTAAGAGGCTTAAACTAACATTGCAGGTACACAAAAACACACTTTGAGATAAGAGACAGCTGGCTGTAAACTGCATGTTAACTCTTTAGGCCCAGTCACACACAACGACTTACCAGCAATCCCGAAAACGAAGCGACCTGATAGGGATCGCAGGTAAGTCGCTGGGAGGTCGCTGGTGAGATGTCACAGTCAGACCTTACCAGCGATGCAGGAACGATACAGGTCGCAGTAGCGACCTGTATAGCGATCTCAGCAGTCACTGTGACCCTGTCACACAGTGTCAAACACAGCGATGTGTCCTGCCCAGCAGGACATCGCCTTTGAAGAAAATGGCCTGGACCATTCTGCAACGACCGGCGACCTCACAGCAGGGGCCTGATCGTTGGTAGGTGTCACACATAACAAGATCGCTAACGGGATCGCTACTGCGTCACAGAAACCGTGACTCAGCTGCAATCTCGCTAGCGATCTCGTTATGTGTGACGGTACCTTTAGGCTAGTTTCACATTTGCGTTGAACGGCATCAGTTTCATTGCGTTGTGTGATGGATGCAACGGATGCGTTGCATATAGTGGCACAACGGATCGTACAAAACAACGTAAAGATTTTTTTTTTTTCCCTTCTTTACAGTTTTACCGGCAGCAGACTATTGTGAACGATCAGCTGATCGCTCTCAATAGCCGGCGGCCGGGCGCTCAGCTGAGAGCTCTCACATGCCGGCGGCCAGGCGCTTAGCTGATCGCTCTCAATAGCCGGCGACTGTGTGCTCAGCCGAGCGCTCTCAATAGCCGGCGGCTGTGTGCTCAGCCGAGTGCTCTCAATAGCCGGCGGCCGGGTGCTCAGCTGAGAGCTCTCACATGCCAGCTGCCGGGGCGCTCAGCTGAGAGCTCTCACATGCCAGCTGCCGGGGCTCTCCGCTGAGCGCTCTCACGTGCCGGCGGCCGGGCCCTCAGCTGGACGCTCTCACATGCTGGCGGCCGGGGGTTCAGCTGAGAGCTCTCACATGCCGGCTGCCGGGCGCTCAGCTGAGCGCTCTCACGTGCCGGCGGCCGGGCCCTCAGCTGAGCGCTCTCACGTGCCGGCGGCTCAGCTGAGAGCTCTCACATGCCAGCTGCCGGGCGCTCAGCTGAGAGCTCTCACATGCCGGCAGCTGGGCGCTCAGCTGAACATTCGGCCACCGAGAAACAAAATAAAGTTTCTGTGATTTAAAAAAAAAAAAAAAAATGAGCATGCGCAGTGAAAAATAAAAGTTTCCGCCGCTCAAAAAAACGTTACATGCTGCGTTCCTTCCGCCTGGTGCAGCGTCAAAATAACGACGCTGCGTCGTTCAGAGGATGCAACTCTGACACTTGCATTACAGTGCGTCGTCCATACAAGTCTATGAAGAATAGCGTGGTGCATTGATGGACTGCGCTATTCTCCATAGTGACGGACTCCACTGAATGAAAGTGTGAAAGTACCCTTACAGCATGCTGGCTTCAGATTACTTAGCAAAAACGTCCTGACAAGAGTCCTTTTAAAAATCTCAACAGATATCAACCCAGTTTGATTTTTCAACAATAGAAATTAAATACAAAATACAATGTTATTACTTGGTAACTTACGTTGCACAAAAAGAAACATAAGTGACCAAGTAATAACATTGTATTTTGTATTTAATTTGTATTGTTGAAAAATCAAACTGTGTTGAAATCTATTGAGAATAGTTGAATGTACAATATACATTCACTCATTTTTGTGCCTGCCGTCAGATAACAGTCTGTAGCCATTATTAACTTGGTTTTTGGCGTCTGAATGTAATGTAAGTTACCATCGAATGACCCATAAGATGATTTTTCCAAAAAAAAATTTTGAACCAGTTTTTGAGGAAGATTCTTGAGAGGATCAACTTTAAGTTCATGTGCACATAGCCTCACAACACATTTCAAATCACAGACACTTATGCTCGTTTCACATGTCAAGGTACAGACTGCAATGTCTGGCGTGTGAAATCGGCTTTAAGGCCCCATCACACACAGAGATGAATCTTTGGCAGATCTGTGGTTGCAGTGAAATCATGGACATATTGTTCCATTTGTACACAGCCACAAACCTGGCACTGATTGTCCACAATTTCACTGCAACCACAGATCTGCCGCAGATTTATCTCTGTGTGTGACAGGGCCTTTAGGGTATGAACACATGTAGACTTTGGCTGTGTGCACACGATGCGTTTTTTACCGCGGAAACGCTGCGTTTTGAACCGCAGCGTTTCAGTGGCAAATTGCATGCGTTCAGCTTTCCCAGCAAAGTGTATGGGAAAGCTGAAAAATCAGTGCACATGCTGCGTTTCTTTCCGCAGCGTTTTGGATGCCAAAAATCGGTGCGGAAAGAAAAGCAGCATGTCACTTCTTTTGTGCGTTGTGGCTGTGTTCTCTCCCCCATTGAAATCAATGATGTGGGGTCAGAACGCAGCCACAACGCATGGACCTGCTTTTTTGTTGCGGTCCGCAGGCTTTGTCGGCACGCCAGAACGCAGGCATTTACCTGGAAGTGAGGTCAAGAGGCTTCCTGTTGACCTCACTTCCTGGCAAAGCCCCCGGTGTCGCCAAAGTGCCCGCCCCGACCCCCGACCCCCCTCCCGAAAATCCAACATGGCCGCGCGCACAGTAGCGCACCGGCCGCCCTGCTCCTATGATTTCTGTCGCATGTGCAATAACACATGCGACAGAAAACTGTTCCCCAGGCCCTGCCCGTTCACCCCCTATTCCCCCCGGTGTCATACATACCTGTCCGGTCGCAGCGCTGATCCCCTGCGGCCCCCTCCTCCTTCACAGTGCACGCTGGCCGGTCACATGTGCAGAGCAGCTGACAGCCAGCACAGTGTTCAGTGTGAGCTGTGCTGGCTGCTCGCACTCTGCAGCTGTGACCCGGGGAGAGTGGGTGCAGATTTTTGCACCCACTCTCCTCAAATGGAGGGTCTGCCCTCCTAGAAAATGGGGGATACGTTCCCTGAACGTGCCCCCATATTCTAGAAGGTCCAGAGCCGACGTGGGACATCCATATGGATTTCTGCGGACCCATTTTTTTTTATTAAATTGGAGAACAAGGGAATGATTTGGGGAGTGTTTTTTCTAATAAAACATTTTTTGTTGTCTTTTTTTGCTTTTGTTTACTGTCAATTAGTTATGTCGGGTGTCTGATAGATGCCGTGACATCACTAATTGCTGGGCTTGATGCCAGGTGACATTACACATCTGGTATCAACCCCATTTATTACCCCGTTTGCCAACGCACCAGGGCGCGGGATGAGTTGGGGCGAAGCGCCAGGATTGGCGCATCTAATGGATGCGCCACTTCTGGGGCGGCTGCGGCCTGCTATTTTTAGGCTGGGAAGAGTCCAATAACCATGGCTCTTCCCACCCTGAGAATACCAGACCCCAGCTGTCAGCTTTACCTTGGCTGGTGATCTAATTTGGGGGGACCCCACGTTATTTTTTTTTTTATTCTTTATTTATAAATAAAAAAAAAAACATGGGGAGCCCTCCAAATTGATCACCAGCCAAGATGAAGCTGCCAGCTGTGGTTTGCAGGCTACAGCTGTCTGCTTTACCCTGACTGGCTATCAAAAATAGTGGGGACCCCACGCCATTTTTTTCATTTTTTTTTTTTATTGGATAAATACTAAGCTAGGCACCCTTTAGTGCCACATGAAAGGTACTAAAGGTGCCAGCTTAGAATATGCAGGCGGGGGTAGGACGTTCTATATATTTGACATCCCTTCATCCATTGACGCTTTTTAGGCTGTGTGTCCACAATCAGGGTTTGCAGCGTTATGGGCGCTGAGTGTTTTCCCTGCGTCCATAACGCTGCGTTGTGCAGTAGAAGCACAGTGGAAGGATTTTTGGAGATCCCATGCCCACTGTGCTTCTTTTCTCCGCAGCATAAACTGACCGGTAGCGTGGCTTCCCGAGCCTCAGCATGTCAATTTATGCTGCGGAGACGAGAGTGTTCTCTGCAGGTAGCATAGAGCTCCACAGCAGCCTGAACCCAAATCGTGGGCATGGGCAGCTGCAGGAAGGCTGGCACTGTGTACTAGACGCCGTGTCGCTGGATCATGGCCACATAGCCTTAGGCCCCTTTCACACGTCAGTGATTCTGGGACGTTTGTGCTTTTTTTTAAACGTACCAGGATCACTGACATACGCAGACCCATTATAATGAATGGGTCTGCTCACACGTCAGTGATTTTTCACTGCACGTGTCTCCATGCAGCGTACCCGCGTGTGCGTGATTGCCGCACGGAGACATGTCCATTTTTTTCTGGCATCACTGATGTCCCACGGACCACGCAGTGGTGTGATCCGTGAAACACGTGCCAGAAAAAAACGTGCTTTTAAAATAAAAAACATTTTAACTCACCCGGCTCCAGCGATGTCCTCTGCTGCCCGTTCTCCCTGTTCCTTCTGTGCCGGCTCATTATTGTCGCGCATATTCATGATGCACGACACAGCCGACCCGGAAGCAGCTGCTGCGGGGGTCAGCGCCGGCCGGATGCTGCACCGCGGGAGCGATCAGCACCATGGAGAGCGGGAGCGGGTGCAGGTGAGTTAATCTCTAAGTGCAATCACGGGCCACGGAGAACGGAGCCCGGATTGCACTTAGACAACCCACGTGTGCCGTGATTCACGGCACACGGAGGGACATGTGCGTGTTTCACACGCCAGTGAAAAACGTCAGTGTTTTTCACTGACATGTGAAGCGGGCCTAAAAGTGAGAATATTGTTGCTACAGCAACATTTTGGGTGAAGTAGCTGTGGATTCAAAATGCTTAATATACTCCTGAATAAAATCCTTGATGGGTGCAGATTCCAAAATGGGGTCACTTGTGGGGGTTTTCTGACGTATAGGTACCTAAGGGGCTTGGTGCGCGAAGTTTATTTCAACTTTTCCAAAATTCAAATGGTGCTCCTTCCATTCCAAGCCCTCCCATTTATCCAAACAGAATGTGGAGAAGGAAATGACATCACAGGTTTTTTTTTCCAAAGGTCTGTGTTCAACCAACTTTATTATCACTGACAAGTCTTAAAAAACGCACCTAAAAAAACGCATGAAAAACGCATGAAAAACGCATGAAAAACGCATGAAAAACGCATGCGTTTTCGATGCGTTGTTTCTCAAAAAGCATTGTTTACAATTCTCCCCTCTGCCAGAGGGTGCGTTTTTTTCCGCGCGGAAAAAAAAGCAACGTGTGCACATACCCTTTTCCAGGCAGATTTTGTCTGGAACCTGCCTGAAAAAAAAAATACTTAAATTTATATGCACGGCATTGTTAAAATTATTTGCTGTTCTGCTTTTGTTGATTCCTTAAAAAGGAACTCGGGTCACCAGGTTTTTGCACCTTAATCTGAGAGAAAAAAAAAAAGAAAGGGACAGAGACCCTGATTCTAGGAATGTGTCACTTACCGGGCTGCTTAGTATAGTTTTGATAAAATCACTATTTAATCAGCACTAGATCATTAGAGGACTACTTGGTCTCCTGCTAGGTAATCCTGCATATTCATGAGTGCTGTATAACTGCTAGATTTGCAGCAGAGAAAGCATTGATTTCATAAAAATGACAGCAGACAGCTCAGTAAGTGAAAAACAGAATTTATAATGGGTATATGGGGCACAGCTTCACTAAATGTACCAATCTAAAAAACCACAAAGTCCAAGCAGTCATATGCAAAACGTGAAAAGGTTTTATTTGTACACACTTTAAAACACAATTAAAAAGGAGGAGACTCAAAAAAAAAAAAAAAAAAAAGGGGTCCCTCCATAATACAGCATGTATACACCATGAGACCTCAGATGTTGGTATATAAAGCATGAACAGGCTGACAAAAACCATTAGTTTGCACTATACATAGTCAAATATACAATCCTGCAGTCATATCTGGTGCAAAATAAAGAAAGCCTGCTGATAATTACCAGTGTAGCATAAATCAGAGGTGGCGTAACCACCCACACGCCCCACACGTTACGCCACCATGAGTGGCTTCCTCAGGGGTATACGCGTGGGGCGTGTGGGTGGTTACACCACCTCGGATTCATGCTATTGCATATGACTGCTTGGACTTTGTGGTTTTTTAGATTGGTACATTTAGTGAAGCTGTGCCCCATATACCCATTATAAATTCTGTTTTTTTTGCTTCTGTGCTTATGGGTGGTGGCACGGTTCCTATTAACCCTATGGTGGTGCCGTCCTTACTAGCGTTGTTTCTCAGCTCAGTAAGTGACACATCGCTAGAAGCAGGGTCTCGACCTGTACATTATGCGGCTCTCAGACGGGGTAGCGAAAACCTGGTGACAGAGTTCTTTTAACTCCAAAACAGTACAGACAACTCAGGTATGCTACCAACTGAATGCATAGCTAGTGGAAAAATTGACAGAAAAGGAATGATGGTTAAAAAAAAAAAATATTTTTTTTATATAATTATATATATATATATTAATAAAAAAAAATACGTCAGGTAATTTTTATTTGTTGCCGACCATTATGCATTTTGTTTTTGCAAATATAATTGTAAATGCACAGCTAGTGTGACCCTAGGATATCACAGCCAGCTCTGTCTGTACACATTCATTTACCTGGGGGCTTTATTCCAGCAGCATCTCGTAACAGGTTGTAGTTGGGAACCCAGTTTTGGTGTCGAACGTCACCATGGCGTCCTACTACTTTTATCCATTCAGGGTTTTCGTTCAGCACCTTGCCAGTAGTGGTTGTCCATTCCTTTCCTAGCCCCCCGACATACAAGAGTTCATCCTTTACCGCCAGCCACTCCGCTTTAAAACCTGCAACATTATAAAGTGAGAATGTGAGGGGTTTTATTATATTAGAAGCAATAAAAAATGTAAAATGTTAGTGGGAGCATTAGTACAAAACTATCCACCAAACTAGGTACATGGGCACGGAGAGGCCTTTGTGTGATCGTCTTCTGTGGAGACACCTTTGTGACAACCTCTGGAAGTGGATTTGGCAGAAATGATGATATAACTACTTCGGTTATGTTCACACTGAGAATTTGTAGCTGATTTTCTGCATCAAAAAAAGCTCTGCTTTTTTTCCATTAATTTGAGGGTGAAAATGTTGCAAAAATGCTGAAAGTATTGACAGGCTACAGATTTGCTTTAACCCCTTAACGACTGCAGGCAGTAATTTTCCGTCATAGCGCTCACAGTGTTAATCTCGGCACACATCTCAGCTACTTTATACAACTGACATGTCTGCCTGTCAGGCACGAGCGGAATCGCTATCCGCCCGTGCCTTTTAACGCCTTAAATGGAGCTGTCAAATAATATAAGCAATCATTATAGCCCCCTAGGGGTACAAGTAAAATGAAATAAAAAAAAAAAGAAAAAATGTAGTGTGAACAAGGAACATGTCTGCCGTGACTGTTGGGTAATGGTCATATTTTTATGTATTAAGGTATTTATAGGACTGCCCAGGCAACAGATAATTATGTATGTAATATGTAAGTACGAGTTGAAATTGAATTATAAACGTTACATAACTCTTTACTATACAGGGATGAAAAAAAGCTTGTACAGGACATTTACAATGATGGCCTGTCATGGGGCGAAAGACAGGACTGGGACACCTAAGCTGACACTCAAGACTGCATACCCTGCGCTATCCCTCAGCTCAGAGGTACGCTTGATGGTAGCGAGGTCCCCAGCATGTCCCTGACTCCTATCCTAGCCCTGATTTAATTCCCCTCCCCTACCTCCACCTGAGGGATGAGCTGGGAACGTAAACACAAACCCCTCAACTAGACACGGACAGGGTAAAACAACAACTCGTACACACGGCAACCACACAAAAAGGAGCCACTAAAAGTGCACAAGGGGAAACAACATAAAAGGGGGGGGAAGAAAACAGACTACTGGGAAACTTCAATACCGTACAATCCGCACACCACAAACTGCTGCAGCTTGCACCAGTGTTGCAGCCAGCAAAGCAAAACAGAGAGGGTTTCTCAAGCTCTTTTCTCCTCCTGGCCAAGCTTCCAAATGAATGAAAATAACCGGCACCCTCTGCTAGAATTGTGGTCCAAACCGGAAACACCTGACCAGGAGTTAGAAGCTACTAAAAGGTAAACTGACCTTAACCCTCTCCTCCCCAAAGGAAAGGAAATTCATTTAATCAGCAGTCTCACAAGGTAAAGGGAGACCCATACCCAGAACATGTCACAAAACTCCACAACAGAAAGAACACTGACAATATCCTTAGGCTAAGTCAACAATATCAGATTGGTGGGGTCCAACACCCAACGATCAGCTGTTCCCAGTGCTGGCAGCGAACAGATATGATCAGTTGCGGTGTTGTACAGCACAGCTCCATACACTATATAGTGGCTGCACCAGGTGCTGCACATTTGGCCCCTAGTAGGAATAGGGATGGTCCTGTAGTCCCCTGCTGTGGTCACAATAAAGATGAAAGCTGCACTGTACCGCTCCACAACAGTAGCACCATCATCCGAGCAATGGCTACAAATTGGACCATCATCTCATTTACATTTGCTTTCATACTAGTTGTGTGTCACACACCCATACAAGATGAGTGGCTTGCTTTTGTCATCTTTCTCCTTATATTGGGTAAGACCCTATTTGCGCTGTTTTTAAAGTTTTATATACCTTGTGTAAATCAGAAATATGGCGTTAAAACAACATTTTAGTGGTAAAAATGTAAGTTATTTTTCTTTAGTGCACAATAGAACAAAATTGTGACACCTGTAGTGTCAATATGCTCACTGCACCCCTAGATGAATTCATTGAGGGGTGCAGTTTGTAAAATGGGGTCACTTGTGGGGAGTTTATGCTGTTCTAGAACCTCAGGGGCTCTACCAATGTGCCATGGCATCCACAAACCATCCCACCTAAATCTAAACTCAAATATGGCACTCATTCCCTTCCTCACTTTGTAGTGTGCCTCAAAAATAGTTTTCGACCACATATGGGGTATTGGCAAAATCAGGAGAAATTGCACAACAAAGTGTATGGTCCTATACCTTCTGTTAGTGAAAATGAAGTTTTTGAAGTTAAAGCAACAGTTTTGTGGTTAAAAATGTATTTTTTCATTGCTCAACGACATATAAAATTGTGTGAAGCATCTGGAGGGTTCAAGGTGCTCATACAACAAATTGTATGGTGCATTTTATCTTGTTACCCTTGTGAAGAAGGGAATTTTGTTACTTACCGTAAATTCCTTTTCTTCTAGCTCTTATTGGGAGACCCAGACGATTGGGGTATAGCTACTGCCCTCTGGAGGCCACACAAAGCACTACATTAAAAGTGCAAGGCCCCTCCCCCTCTGGCTATACCCCCCCGTGGTATCACGGGTTCTCCAGTTTTAGTGCCAAAGCAAGAAGGAGGAAGCCAATAACTGGTTTAAACAAATTAACTCCGAATAACATCGGAGAACTGAAAAACCGTTCAACATGAACAACATGTGTACCCGCAAACAACAAAAAAACATCCCGAAGGACAACAGGGCGGGTGCTGGGTCTCCCAATAAGAGCTAGAAGAAAAGGAATTTACGGTAAGTAACAAAATTCCCTTCTTCTTCAGCGCTCTATTGGGAGACCCAGACGATTGGGACGTCCAAAAGCTGTCCCTGGGTGGGTAAATAAATACCTCATGTTAGAGCTGCAAAACAGCCCTCCCCTACGGGGGTGTCACTGCCGCCTGCAGGACTCTTCTACCTAAGCTGGCATCCGCCGAAGCATAGGTATGCACCTGATAATGCTTGGTGAAAGTGTGCAGACTGGACCAGGTAGCTGCCTGGCACACCTGTTGAGCCGAAGCCTGGTGACGTAATGCCCAGGACACACCCACGGCTCTGGTGGAGTGGGCTTTTAGCCCTGAAGGAACCGGAAGCCCCGCAGAACGGTAGGCCTCTAGAATTGGTTCTTTGATCCATCGAGCCAGGGTGGCTTTAGAAGCCTGCAACCCCTTGCGCGGACCAGCGACAAGGACGAAAAGTGCATCGGCACGGCGTATGGGCGCCGTGCGGGAAATGTAGATTCTGAGTGCTCTCACCAGATCTAGCAAACGTAAGGCCATTTCATACCGGTGAACCGGATGAGGGCAAAAAGAAGGCAAGGAAATATCCTGATTAAGATGAAAAGAGGATACGACCTTAGGGAGAAACTCCGGAATGGGGCGCAGCACAACCTTGTCCTGGTGGAACACCAGGAAGGGAGCCTTAGATGACAGAGCTGCCAGCTCAGACACTCGCCGAAGCGATGTGATTGCAACAAGAAACGCCACTTTCTGCGACAGCCGAGAAAAGGAAACTTCCTTCAGAGGCTCGAAGGGCGGCTTCTGGAGAGCAACTAGTACCCTGTTCAGATCCCATGGATCTAACGGTCGCTTGTACGGGGGCACAATATGACAGACCCCCTGCAGGAACGTGCGCACCTTAGGAAGACGTGCTAGACGCTTCTGAAAAAACACGGATAGTGCCGAAACTTGCCCTTTAAGGGAGCTGAGCGACAAGCCCTTTTCTAACCCCGATTGCAGGAAGGAAAGAAACTTGGGCAATGCAAATGGCCAGGGAGACACTCCCTGAGCAGAGCACCAGGACAAGAAAATCTTCCACGTTCTGTGGTAGATCTTAGCCGAATTCGACTTTCTAGCTTGTCTCATTGTGGCAATGACTCCCTGAGACAATCCAGCAGATGCTAGGATCCAGGACTCAATGGCCACACAGTCAGGTTCAGGGCCGCAGAATTCTGATGGAAAAACGGCCCTTGGGACAGTAAGTCTGGTCGGTCTGGCAGTGACCACGGTCGACCGATCGTGAGATGCCACAGATCCGGATACCACGACCTCCTCGGCCAGTCTGGAGCGACGAGTATGACGCGGCTGCACTCGGATCTGATCTTGCGTAGCACTCTGGGCAAGAGCGCCAGAGGTGGAAACACGTATGGGAGCTGAAACTGCGACCAATCTTGAACCAAGGCGTCTGCCGCCAGAGCTCTTTGATCGCGCGACCTCGCCATGAATGCCGGGACCTTGTTGTTGTGCCGGGACGCCATTAGGTCGACGTCCGGCACTCCCCAGCGGCGACAGATTTCCTGAAACACGTCCGGGTGAAGGGACCATTCCCCTGCGTCCATGCCCTGGCGACTGAGGAAGTCTGCTTCCCAGTTTTCTACGCCTGGGATGTGAACCGCGGATATGGTGGATGCTCTGTCCTCCACCCACATTAGAATGCGCCGGACTTCTTGGAAGGCTTGCCGACTGCGCGTCCCTCCTTGGTGGTTGATGTATGCCACCGCTGTGGAGTTGTCCGATTGGATTCGGATCTGCTTTCCTTCCAGCCACTGTTGGAAGGCCAGTAGAGCAAGATACACTGCTCTGATCTCCAGAACATTGATCTGAAGGGTGGACTCCTGCGGAGTCCACGTCCCCTGAGCCCTGTGGTGGAGAAATACTGCTCCCCACCCTGACAGACTCGCATCTGTCGTGACTACTGCCCAGGATGGGGGCAGGAAGGATCTTCCCTGAGACAATGATGTGGGAAGGAGCCACCATTGTAGAGAGTCTTTGGCCGTCTGGGAAAGCGAGACTTTCCTGTCCAGGGACGTTGACTTCCCGTCCCATTGGCGAAGAATGTCCCATTGAAGTGGGCGCAGATGAAACTGCGCAAAGGGAACTGCTTCCATGGCTGCCACCATCTTCCCTAGGAAATGCATGAGGCGCCGCAAGGGATGCAACTGGCCCTGCAGGAGAGATTGCACCCCTGTCTGTAGTGACCGCTGCTTGTCCAGCGGAAGCTTCACTATCGCTGCTAGAGTATGAAACTCCATGCCAAGATACGTTAGTGACTGAGTCGGTGATAGGATCGACTTTGGAAAGTTGATGATCCATCCGAAAGACTGTAGAGTCTCCAGCGTAGCATTCAGGCTGAGTTGGCATGCCTCCTGAGAGGGAGCTTTGACCAATAAATCGTCTAGGTAAGGGATCACCGAGTGTCCCTGAGAGTGCAAGACTGCTACCACCGCCGCCATGACCTTGGTGAAGACCCGTGGGGCTGTCGCCAGACCAAATGGAAGAGCTACGAACTGAAAATGGTCGTCTCCTATCACAAAACGTAGAAAACGTTGATGTTCTGTAGCAATTGGCACGTGGAGATAAGCATCTCTGATGTCTATTGAAGCAAGGAAGTCTCCTCTGGACATTGAGGCAATGACAGAGCGGAGGGTTTCCATCCGGAACCTCCTGGCGTGCACATGCTTGTTGAGCCGTTTTAGGTCCAGAACAGGACGGAACGAGCCGTCCTTTTTTGGAACCACAAAGAGATTGGAGTAAAACCCTTGCCCTTGTTCCTGAGGAGGGACTGGGATAACCACTCCTTCCGCTTTTAGGGAATCCACTGCCTGCAGCAGAGCATCTGCTCGGTCTGGCCGTGGGGAGGTTCTGAAGAACCGAGCTGGAGGACGAGAATTGAACTCGATTCTGTACCCGCGAGACAAAATGTCCGTCACCCACCGGTCTTTGACCTGTGACATCCAAATGCCGGAAAAGCGGGAGAGCCTGCCCCCGACCGGCGATGCGGAGGGGGGGGGCTGGAAGTCATGAGGTAGCCGCTTTGGAAGCGGTACCTCCATTTGCTTTCTTGGGGCGTGTGTGAGTCCGCCACGAATCTGAGTTTCTTTGCGTCCTCTGAGTCCCTTTGGACGAGGTAAATGGTGTCTTGCCCGAACCTCGAAAGGACTGAAACCTCTGCTGCCACTTTTTCTGCTGAGGTTTGGGTGTTCTGGGTTGTGGTAAAGAGGAGTCTTTACCCTTGGACTGCTTAATGATGTCAGCCAATGGCTCGCCAAACAGTCTCTCTCTAGACAAAGGCAAACTGGTTAAACATTTTTTGGAACCAGCATCCGCTTTCCAGTCCTTTAACCACAAGGCTCTGCGCAAAACTACCGAATTGGTGGACGCCATTGAGGTGCGACTGGTAGATTCTAGGACCGCATTGATAGCGTAAGACGCAAACGCCGACATCTGCGTGGTAAGGTGCGCCACTTGCGGCACTGCTGGATGCATGATAGCATCCACTTTTGCTAAGCCAGCTGAAATAGCCTGGAGTGCCCAGACGGCTGCGAATGCCGGAGCAAACGACGCGCCTATAGCTTCATAGACAGATTTTAACCAAAGGTCCATCTGTCTGTCATTGGCATCTTTAAGTGAAGCGCCATCCTCCACTGCAACTATGGATCTAGCTGCAAGTTTGGAAATCGGGGGGTCCACCTTTGGACACTGTGTCCAGCGCTTGACCACCTCAGGGGGGAAAGGGAAACGCGTATCTTTAGATCGTTTAGAGAAACGCCTTTCCGGGTGAGCGTCGTGCTTCTGGATTGATTCTCTGAAGTCAGAGTGATCTAACAAAGCACTCAATTTACGCTTGGGATAAAGGAAGCGAAACTTTTCCTGCTCCGCAGCCGCCTCTTCTGCTGAAGGGGCTGGGGGAGAAATATCCAACAGCCTATTGATGGCTGAGATAAGGTCGTCTACCATGGCATCCCCATCCGGGGTATCCAGGTTGAGAGGGGTTCCAGGAGTGGATTCCTGATCACTCTCATCAGACACATCACAGGGAGACTGATTGCGCTGAGACCCTGAGCAGTGTGAAGACGTCGAGGGTCTTTCCCAGCGAGCTCGCTTAGGGTGGCTGGGGCCATCATCTGAGTCATAATCCTCGGCCTGTGAAGCCGGGGACCCCCCTGTGGGCTGTATACATTCCAAGTAAGGGGGACCTGAGGACAGAGGCCTCGCCGTGCCCAGAGACTGAGCCCCATGCATAGATTGCAAGGTCTCAAGGATTTTTGCCATAGATACAGACATATTATCTGCAAAAACTGCAAAGTCCGTCCCTGTCACCGGGGCAGAACTTACAAGCGTCTCAGCCTGGGTCGCTACCTCTCCTGACTCCGGCTGGCGAAGCAGCACCGGGTCGGAGCATTGCACACAATGGGGGTCATCAGAGCCTGCTGGTAGATTAGCCCCACATGCAGCACACGCAGTATACACAGCCCTTTTTGCCTTGGCCGCCTTGCGTTTTGAGGATGACATGTTGCTGCTTCCACAGAGCGATCTGGGATATGCAGCCAGAAGCGCACCTCACAGTGCAAGAAATACAATATCTATATAACTGTATCCAGTACACTGATACACAGTGAGGCACTAGAGGGACCAGCACAGAAAAAACGCTTACCGCCCGCTTAAAAAGCGGGTGTGTGGTCGCCAGATAGCCCCTAGTCCAGGTCTCCCAGAGCCTTGCGTCCTTCCTCCAGCCAGGCATGCATGTAATGGCTGCCGGCGTCTCGAGAGAGGAAGGGGGGCGGGCCCTGGGCGTTCCTGGCCAAGAGCGGGAAGCCTGCTTCCCTCTGTGCCTAGTGTGAGGGCTGGAGCATGTAAATCAGGCTCCAGCCCTCGTCGCTGCTTGCGAACAGCGTCTCTCCCCTACCCTGAATGACAGGGTGGGGGCGGGAACGAAACGGAGCTGCCGGCGTCCTAGGCCCAAAAAGCCGGGGACTAAAGTTATAACCGCCGCCGCCGTAAAAGCGCGGACGGCGGATCCCCGGCGCACCACAAGTCACAGCAGCGCCGCCCGGTCCAGAGGGGGTCGGCGCTGCGTTCCCATACACAAAACATCCCCCAGTAATCTGTAGGGACACTAACTCCAACATTGCGGTCCCCGGCGCACTACAACACCCAGCCAGCCCGGAGTGTGTCTGTGCCTGCCGGGGACACAGAGTACCTGTAAGATGCAGGGCCCCTGACCTCCTTCGCACACAAAGCTAAAACTGGAGAACCCGTGATACCACGGGGGGGTATAGCCAGAGGGGGAGGGGCCTTGCACTTTTAATGTAGTGCTTTGTGTGGCCTCCAGAGGGCAGTAGCTATACCCCAATCGTCTGGGTCTCCCAATAGAGCGCTGAAGAAAATGCAAAATTTGGGGGCTAAATATAACATTTTTGTAGGAGAAAGTAAAATTTTAATTTTTTTCCATACACATTGCTTTAGTTCCTAGGGAAGCATCTAGAGCAGAGGTCTCAAACACGCGTCCCCTCAGGCTGCTTCGTGCATCCCCCAGGCCCGTGTCCCTGTTAACTATCGCGGCCGATGCAGGGGCCGCAGCCATGGTGCCCTGGTACTTAAGGACCCATGACGTACCCAGTATGTCATGGCGAAATCGCAGCCCCGGAGGCTGTGATTGCTTTGAAAATACCTTAGATTTGGAGAGGACGGGACCTCTGCCTAACCTTAGGAGGGGTGGTGTCTCCTCCCCGGAGCTACGGAGGCTGTGATTGGCTGACGAACGCCGCTCAGCCAAATCACAGCCACTGTAATGTTTCAACCATTGAAAATGGCTGAAACATTGAAATCCAGCCATGATCAGTGCAGCTGTAGCACTGATCATTGGCTGGAGCTGGGTGACCTCTCTTTCACCCGCCCCCAGCTCTGATTGGAGAGACCGGCCTTGTGACCGATCTCTCCAATCACTGTGGATTTGGGGCCGGAGACCACGCCCCTCAGCTTCACAACGGCGTCTGTGGAAGCTGAGGGGAGCGAACGGTAAGTTATATAGCCACTGCCCCCTTTCAGCCGCCGCCACCACATTACTATAGGATGGGGACTGGGATGGGCACAGTACTACAGGATATGGACATTACTATAGGATGGGGACAAGGCTGGACACATTACTACAAGATGGGCACATTATGATAAGATAGGGACAAGGCTGGGGACATTACTTTAAAATGGGGACAAGGTGGGCACATTACTATAGGATGGGGACATTACTATAGAATGGGACAACTATAGGATGGGGATAGTACTAAAGGATAGGGAGATTGCTACAAGAGGACAAGTATGGGGAACATTACTATAAGGCTAGGTTCACATTTCCGTTAAAATGTATCAGTCACAATCCGCGGCTATGGTAAACAACGGCATCCGTATAGCGGATTCCGTTGTGTCCCATAGATTTGTATTAGTGGCGGATTGCGACTGATGACCTTGTGTTGCATCCGCTGCGTCGCGGTCAGTCGTTTTTTGACTGACCGCCGGGCGGGAGCAACGCAAAATGTAACGTTTTTCTGGCCGTCAAAATTAACGCGCCACGCAGAAATCCGTCACCATCAATCACGCTTGTAATGTATGTCTATGGTGCTGGATACCGTCGTAATCCGTCTTACAATGGAATCCAGCGCTGGATTCCGTCATGCTCTATTGAGCATGCCCAGCATGTTTGGCACACCCACTGGGCTGTCCCAAACACGACTGATCCGTCAAAAAACGGACGCACAGCGGATGCAACGGATCAATTTTTTCACAGGATTCCTGTGAAAGTAATGCTGCTTTCACACTACGTTTTTTTAACATGCGTCATGAACGTTTTTTGCTGTAAATGCGGATCCTGCTTTTACAGCAAAAAACGCATGCTAATGCATGTGTTATTTTGCAGGATCCTGTCACTGGATGTTTAGGGGCGGGCATTGGAGTCATGTGATCGGGAGTGAGGGGAACTAAACGTGCCAGACTGGGAGTTGGCTTCTTACAACTGCGGAGGTTCGTAACCAAGGTAAACATCGGGTAACTTGCTTGGATACCTGATATTTATCTTGGTTACGAGCGTCTGTACACGTAACCAACGTAAACATCGGGTAACTAAGAGAAGTGGTTACCCGATATTTACCTTGGTTACGAGTGTCCGCAGCTCTCAGGTGGGAGAGAGAGACAGGAGAGGGAGGGGGAGAGACAGAGAGAGAGAGGGAGGTATGAGAGGGTGGAGGGAGAGGGTGAGAGAGGGAGGAGAGAGAGGGACTGATCACCCGAGGCTGGTTTCTGGGCATGCTCAGTAGAGCAAGCAGGATCCTGTCTATCAGCATGCCAGCGTTCACATGCGTTTGCATGCTGTTTAGTCAGAATCCAGCAATTTGCAGTATTTGGACGCAGCTCAAAAACGCTACAAGTAGCGTTTTTGAAAAATGTTAAAAAACTGCAAGTCGCTGGATCCTCACTATAACACACGCAAACGCAGGTGAACGCATGTTAACGCGAGTCCATTGCAAATGCATTGAAATGAAAACACATTTGCACTTGATCCGTTTTTGCGTTAAAAAAACGTTCATGACGGATGTTAAAAAAACGTAGTGTGAAAGCAGCCTAATCCTGTGAAAAACACATCCGTTGCGTCAGTTGACATTTATCAAACAACTGATCCGTTGCTGACAGACCTCACAGATTTAAAACAATGGAAATGTGAACCTAGCCTATGATGGGGACAAGGCTGGGGACATTACTACAGGATGGGCACATTACGATAGGATGGGGACAAGGATGGGGAACATTACTATAAGATGGGGACAAGGATGAGCACATTACTGTAAGATGGGGAGTAGGATGGGGCACAATACTACAAGGGGACAAAGACGGGCACACTAAAACAAGATGGGGAACATTACTAAAAAACGTTGGCCAAAATTTCTATATAGTGATAATTGTAACACTATTAGTTACAAGAAAGGGATAAAATGTAAAACAAAACCCAACAAAATAAGGCATGACCTTTTTTTTACCATCAAAATGTTTTTTGGGTTTTTTTATATTTAAACAAAGAATGTGCACATTTGTTATAATAAACAAGTGAAAAATGTTCAAAATCAGTGATCCAAAAGGTGTGAAAATAAAAATATATGGTACCAATAAAAATGTCACTTTGTCCTGCAAAGAATGCGGCCCCCCAAATTATTTTTTTCCTCTGTGCGGCCCATACACCCAGCTGAGTTTGAGACCCCTGATCTAGAGGGTTAATAAACTTCTTGGATGTGGTTTTGAGCAGGATGAGGGGTGCAGTTTTTAGAGTGGTGTCACTTTTTGGTATTTTCTGTCAAATAGGCCTCGTAAAGTCACTACCAATGTGATGTGGTCCCTAAAATATTGTTTTCTCATTGTTGGAAAACTGAGAAATTATTGATAATATTTGAACCCTTCTAACTTCCTAATAAAAAATATATTTCAAAAATTGTGTTGATGTAATGTAGAAATGTGGGAAATGTTATGTATTAAGTAATTTTTTGTGGCATGACGCTCTGGTTTAAGGGCATACAATTGAAAAATTTGAAAATGACAAAATGTAATAATAATTTACCACCATCATGAAGTACAATATGTCACGAAAAACAAGCTCAGAATCACCGGGATCTGTTGAAGCGTTCTAGTGTTATTACATCATAAAGTGGCAGTGGTCTGAATTGAAAAAAAGTTGCCCTGGTCATGAAGGTGAAAACAGGCTCGGGAGTGAAGGGGTTAAGGTGTATAAGATGCATACATTATTCGGTTGGCATTTATGCATACATCAAATTCATGAGATAAACTGTAGCCTCGCCTAAGTGTATGCAGCTGGTTAGAACTAGTGTCATGTATAATGCGCATACTGCTTTGACCCAGTACAAGGCAATACGGGTGATGATGTAAAATATTGGAAGCGTCACAGAGGCCTTCTCTAACCATTGCTCACCTTTATCCACCGTGCCGTCTCCGTCTGTCAGTATGACCCATGGTACAGCTTTATTTCCATCCAACCTGTAAATGACACCTGTGCGATCGTCCACCGAATACAACTTCCCATTGAATACTACTAGTTCGGACAGTTCCATTCCTCTCCCTTTTTCTGCCAAGTGTGTTTGCAAGACAATATCCTCTTTCTCCCATTCTACCGTAACTCGGTCACCACTATTGAACAGAGTTAAATGACCTTTCTTAAGATAGCTGAACCAAGTGTGGTCTTTGGTGCTGCGAGAGTCAGTGTCTAAGTCAGCAATAACTGCGATTTGGTACCGGAGTCCATCCGGGGTCTTCAGGGGTGGAGAAAGTGGATACGTGTCATTATAGAGTTCACTTGCTAAAGACTGAGCTATCTTCCAATTGTGAGCATTCTGTAATACAGTCTTTGGGCTTGAAGATGGATGCAAGTATAGAAGCAACAGCAACAACGATAAGCCCAATATGGACACTACAATGGCACGCCAGCGTGGCCTGAAACGGGGGTCTGCAGTCTTTGTCATGGAGGCCAGAACAGGAAGACCACCCACACTGATCCGCAGGGGGCTCATAGACTCTTTACATTCCAGGAGTGTGTAGGGATTCATAAGGCATCTGTGTTGCAAGTCAGGACCTTAGTAGAAAATAAGAATCCAAGATTAATAACATGGTAAAAACAACATAACTTTCTCCACCCTGTAAACAAATATATAAAACATAAATGTTGTTTGGGGAGTTGGCCTCATTTGGCAACAGTACCTTGGTTTTCCGGCTGTCTCCAAAGCTAGTTTCCTAAAATCTGCTACATGCCAATTTTGCATTAGAGGCGCAGAAGTCACACTCCCACCTTTATATGGAACTAATATATAAAGTCCATCAGTGCTCGATTTAAAGAGTCCATCACGCCAAAAGTGCATTTTAAATGGGCCATACAGTGTTGCACGAGAAGTAGCCCCTATAACATCGCTACTCGCACTGCACAGTGCCTGAGAAAATAGGCTTTTAATTCATATACAAATGAGGAACCTACTGTGCACCCTTATCACGGCCAAGACTTTGGTGCACCGTTACGCCTCTCCTTTTGCATATCGGCGGCCTTCCCTTGCTTCCGATAGACAGTGCTTGCTTCCCAGAGGACTGTCTGGAAGCCGCCGGCGTGTGTGCAGCCCCACATGCAGAGGCTAGGAGCAATCTTTTCCCTGTCTCACTAAAGTACACTAATAAAATCCAGAATTGCAGTGAGCGGTGTCAGAAGAAATGAGACAGGGAGAAGAATACAGGCAGCATTCAGACAGTGCTCACTCTGGAAAAGTGAGCACAGTCAATCATTTGCAAAGGAAAGGCTTCAATATGCATATAAGGAGGCGTAACAGTGTACCAAACTTTTGGCAACTCCAAGGGTGCACCAAAGCCTCCTTATTTGTATATGAAGTAAAAGTTATATTCTCAGGCACTGTACCACAAACAGGTTATTATTGGGGCTATGTCCTGTACAATACTTTATAGCCCATCTAAAATGAATTTTAAGGGTGACCGGAATCCTTTAAGACATGGGTATGATGATGACGGTGAGCAATCATTAATAAAATGATTTGGTAGCAATTAGTGATGGGCAGACTCGCAGATAACCAGGATTGGCAGTCCAACTGGATTAAACAAATATAAAATTAAAAAAAAAAAAAAAAAATTGGTTCTATCCCGGAATTGATCCTGGATATCTGGCCGGACGCCAGTCCTCATATGAGTCTATAGGGACCAGAATTCAGCATGAAAAAAAATGGAGGTAGAAGGGACAGAGGAATTAGAGCAAATGCTTCATACTCACCGAGACTCCGGCACGGCTGTAACTGCTTCCAGGCCGCTCAGTATTGCTCATCCATATTCACTGTATTCCCCCGCGCACCGGCAGCCTGGCGTCTGTGATTGGTTGCAGTCAGACGTGCCGCCAAGCTGTTTGACAGTGTGTCTGGCTACTTGCAGTCACAGACCCTGTCTGCGAGTAATAAATAAATAGATAAAAATTGGCGTAGGGTCCCCCCATATTATGATACTGACACAGATAAAGCATACAGCTACAGCCGTGCAATTTTCTTAGCTGTGTATCAAAATTAATTTAAATAAATCATTTTTTAAAAAAAAAAAAAACGGCATGCAGTCCCCACAATTTTGATACCCAGCCATGATAAAGCCCGACAGCTGGGGCTGGTATTCTTAGGCTGGGGAGACCCGTGCTCAGTGTGCCCCCAAGCCTAAAAATAACAGCTTGCCGAAATTGCCGCATCAATTAGATGCGATAGTCCCGGCACTTTATCTGGCTCTTCCCGCTTGCCCTGGTGCGGTGGCAATTGGGGTAATAAGGGGTTAATAACAGCTCACAGCTGCCACCAAGACCTAGATAGTAATGGGAGGCAACTATGAGACCTCCCCATTACTAATCTGTAAGTGAAAAGAAAAAACACAAATACCAAAAAAATCCTTTATTTGAAATAAAACACAAAAATAAAAACACCCTTTCACTCCTTTATTAACCCCCAAAATACCCAGGTCCGATGTAATCCACATGAGCTTCCATGACAATTCCAGCTCTGCTACATCTGAAGTCATAGGGAGCGTCTGTAGAACATGACTGCTCACTGTGAGCTTCAGACAGAGAATCAGCAGCGCGATGAGCGGTAACGTCACTCAGGTTAAGCTGGGGTCACACTAAGCGACAGCGACAACGACGTCGCTGTTACGTCACCATTTTCTGTGACGTAACAGCGACCTTGTAAGTCGCTGTTATGATCGCTGCTTAGCTGTCAAACACAGCAGAAGCAGCGATCATAACGTCGCTGTGCTACATGTGCAGAGAGCAGGGAGCCGCGCTTAGCGCTGGCTCCTTGCTCTCCTAGGTACAGTACACATCGGGTTAATTAACCCGATGTGTGCTGCAGCTACATGTCACACTGCAGAGAGCAGGGAGCCGCGCGCACTGCTTAGCGCTGGCTCCTTGCTCTCCTTGCTACAGTATACATCGGGTTAATTACCCGATGCGTACTGCAGCCACATGGGCACAGAGCAGGAGCCGGCACTGGCAGCAAGGGCGGAGGCTGGTAACCAAGGTAAATATCGGGTAACCAGGGAAAGGGCTTCCCTTGGTTACCCGATGTTTACGCTGGTTACAGCTTCGCAGCTGCCAGACGCCGGCTCCTGCTCGCTTCATTTCGTCGCTCTCTCGCTGTCACACACAGCGATGTGTGTGTCACAGCGGGAGAGTGACGACCAAAAAATGAAGCTGGACATTCAGCAACGACCTGCGACCTCACAGCAGGGGCCAGGTCATTGCTGGATGTCACACACAGCGACAGCGACGGGACGTCGCTGCAACGTCACAGAAAATGGTGACGTAGCAGCGACGTCGTTGTCGTTGTCGCTGTGTGTGACACCAGCTTTAGTTGCGATCACAGTTGGAGGTTCCCACGGTCCTTCACCTGTGATTACAGGTAATCTGACCTCAGTAAACTCAGTGATCTCACCTCAGGTGAGACCTGCATCTCCTGGCTGAAAAACAGATTTGGTGCTGAAATTTTTATACCATATTCCTGCACCCAATCTACACATCCTTTCAAAAAAAAAAAAAAAAAAAACGGATCATACCACAAATAGTTTTGATACTTTTTTTGCCAGGAGGTATAGATTGGGTGCAGGAATATGGTGTAGAAATTTCATCTCCAAATTTGCACTGGTTGGGTCAAAAATGCAAAAAAAAAAGGTTTTGATGCTGTTTCGGTGCAGTTATCTGCCAGGAGGTGTAAATTTGGTGCGGAAATATCTACACCACATTTCAGCACCAAATTTGCACCTCCTGGCAGAAAAACAGTTTTTTTTGCATTTTTTGGCCAAGAGATGCAGATTTGGTGTTAAAATTTCTACATCATATTCATGCACCTAATGTACACATCCTGGTAAAAAAAAATAAAACCCCAAAAACCTGACACATCAAAAACACATGTGGTATAATGCGTTTTTTTTTCCAGGAGGTTTAGATTGGGTGCAGGAATATTGTGTCGAAATTTCAGCACCAAATCTGCATCTCTTGCCAAAAAACACAGTTTTCTGCCAGGAGATGCAGGTCTGTGAACCTGAGTTTACTGACATCATCTTACCTGTGATCACAGGTGGAGGACAGTGGGAACCTTCAGCTGTGACTGCAAATAGCCTGAGTGATATCACCGCTCAACACTGCAGCTCATTCATTCTCTGCTTGAAGCTCACAGTGGGGTGTCATGTTCAATGGCCGCTCGCTGTGACTTCAGATGTAGGAGAGATGGAATCAACATGGGACCTCGTGTGGATTACGTCAAACCTGGGTGTTTTGATGGTTAATAAAAGAGGGGTTTTTTTGTATTTTATTTCAAATAAAGGATTTTTTTTCTCAGATGCCACACATTACTAATGTAGGGCTTGGCGGTAGCTGTGAACTGTTATTAATTCTTTAATACCTGGTACCACCACACCAGGGAAGAGCCGGGTAAAGTAAAGGGACTTTCACACCTATGCAATTTTTAGGCTGGGGGCCAATAAGCATGGTTCTCCCCAGTGTAAGAATACCAGCCCCCAGCTGTTGGGCTTTATCATGATTGGGTATCAAAATTGGGGGAGACCGCACGCTGTTTTTTTTTTTTTCCCCCAATTATTTAAATAAAAAAAAAAAAGAAAAATAAAAAAAAACAAAAAAAAAAACCGCATGCGGTTCCTCTTATTCTGATTCACAGCCAAGATAAGCGCATGGCTAGGGGTTGCAGCCTGTAGCCATATGCTTTATCTGTGTTGGGTATCAAAATATGGGGTTACCATAGGACATTTTTTTTTTTTTTAAATTTAGTTTAACACCACGATAGGGACCAGCAGACAGGGTCTGTGTTTGCAAGCAGTCAGACGCTGTCATACAGGCTGGGAACGCATCTGACTGCAACCAATTACAGACACCAGGATTGCTGGTGGGCGGGCAAAGCAGTGCATACGGATAATGAGCAGCCCTGGAAGAATGAGCAACCCCGGAAGCAGTTACAGCCGATCCAGAGACTCTGTTAAGTTTTATATTTCCTGAGTTGCCAAATCATTACCCAGAAATCCCTGAGAACAGTGGGCCCGGGTCCAGCACTTGGGTGAGTTTGAGACAGCGTGAATCCGGATTTTCACAGTCCGGGTCTGCCCATCACTACAATACAGGCTGCAAATTGTTGCCAGATGTGCTGGTGATTATTTTGCTAAAATGTATAAAAGATGGGACAGAAAGATTATTGGCCATGTAAAAAGACCCCATGTGCACGGTTAAATAATTAGATGCTAAATCACTATTCTTTCTATTGGGATGCTCAGCTACATAGAGAGAAGGTAGATTTTTTTTTTTTTATCTTTGCCTCCTTACCTGAAGTGTTAATAATAAACCAGGGTCTGGTCTATTCTGCTATTACAGCACAATACCCTGCATGATGTCACTAGGTGTAGTCTAGGAAAAACTTGTTTATCAAGCAAACACGGATCTCCATACCATACCACGTATTTCAGGGTGTGTCGCCCTTTGATGTTGTTCTGTCAGTGGCACCAGCCTAGTCTGTGACCTGATAACTTGCTGTGATAAAGCAGGGCTGGGAATTGCTAATCTCATTCGTCTCCCATTAACATTATAGAAGTGTATGTGTATAAGAGTATAACTTCAGTGGATTTAGGAGAAAACAATGACATGTTTATCTGCCATCACCAGAAGACACTAAATAAGGAGTTATAAGTTAAGACAACTTGGTCACAATGTAAATTTCTTGATGTAATCGCCATAATCCTCACTTTTAACTTGAGACCCACTGCTTTGATATATCGGAGCCCTTCTCGGCTGTCTCATCTGAGATCAGTCTGGCTCAAACATACATATTCTTAGGGGTACTTCTCACATAGCGAGATAGCTGCTGAGTCACAGGTTTTGTGACGTAGCAGTGACCTCATCAGCGATCTCGCTGTGTGTGACACTAAGTAGCGACCTGGCCCCTGCTGTGAAATCGCTGATCGTTAAGGCCCCTTTACACACTGCAACATCGCTAACGACATCGCTGTAACGTCACCGGTTTTGTGACGTAATAGCGACCTCCCCAGCGACATTGCAGTGTGTGAAACACATCAGCGACCTGGCCCCCGCTGTGAGGTCGCTGATCGCTACATATCTTTCAGGACCATTTTTTGGTCCTTTGTTTCCCGCTGTGCAGCATGCATCGGTGTGTTTGACACCGTTACAACGACTTTGTTAGCGACTTCCCTTTCAAATAGCTGCTTTCACACGCCCCAATGACCAGCGAGGTCGTTCTGCAGGTCCGTATCGCTGCTGCGTCGTTGGCAGGTATGCCTGTTTGACAGCTTACCAGCGACTCACCAGAAACTTTGTAGCGATCCCGGCCAGGTTGGGATCGCTGGTGGGATCGCTAGAAAGTCTCAGTGTGTTAAGTGACCTTTGCACACAGTGCTGGTTAATTTTTTGCTCGTTGCTCTACCGCTGTGAAGCACACATCGCTGTGTTTGACAGCGAGAGAGCAATGATCTGAATGTGCAGGGAGCCGGCGTCTGGAAGCTGCGGACGCTGGTAACCAAGGTACACATAGGGTAACTAAGCAAAGTGCTTTGCTTGGTTACCCGATATTTACCTTGGTTACTAACGTATGCCGCTCTCAGGCTGCCAGTGCTGCCTCCCTGCACACGTAGCCAGAGTACACATCAGGTAACTAAGTGAAGCGCTTTGCTTAGTAACCCGATGTGTACCCTGGCTACGAGAGCAGGGAGCCAGCGCTAAGTGGTGTGCGCCGGTAACCAGGGTAAATATTGGGTAACCAAGCAAAGCATTTTGCTTAGTTACCCGATATTTACCTTGGTTACCAAGCGCAGCATCGTTTCCACGAGTCACTGCTGACTGGTGGCTGGTCACTGGTGAGATCTGCCAGATTGACAGCTCACCAGCGTCCATGTAGCGCCGCACCAGCGATCCTGACCAGGTCAGATCGCTAGTGGGATCGCTGGAGCGTTGCTTAAGTGTGACGGTACAGTTAGAAGTTAAACTTATCAGTCTGCCCAACCTATTGCTTGATTCCTATGTGACGCCCTGGCGCTGCCAGGTGGTCACACACAGAGTAGACCCCGCACAACACCTTCCCTCACAGGGTTACACCAAGCCGACAAAACCCTAGTCACCCCCCCCCCAGGGTAGGAAAGGCACACTAGTGAGCGGGACCAGGCGGAAGGAAAATGCCCACCTAGGGATCTGGAAAACCCGGGGGGGGGGGGGAACAAGAGTAGTTCAGTTCAGTTGAGTGGTGTGGAGTGCAGTTCAGTGGAGGAGAGGAGAAAGTGAGTTGAGTTGAAGTGGAAGCCAGAGAGGAAAGGCATCGGGGTTGGAGCTCCGACGTGCTGGCTAGGTGGCAGACGGTGGTCCGTGTTTGTCAGTAGACGGGAAGACGGCTGCCGGAGATTCGAGGTGGACCGGCACAGGGTAGGAGCCCGCCGGTACCGACACCGGAGAACTGCCCGGAAACCATGCACAGAGGGGGTACCTGGACCCTGAAGCAAGGACCGGAACCACCGGCTTTGTTAATTCACCAGTTGAGGACAGGATTATAGGTCTTGTCCCACCAAAAGTCCCAAAAGAGCAGACCAGCAGCCCACAGCGGGAGATAGGGCATCCACCAGGGCCCCTTTAGATCCCACGGGTCAGCATCTGCGGGCAAGGCTCTCACCCATAGTTCTGGGAGCGGACTCCTGTGTTCTATACCGAGGAGTCCAAAAGAGAACTAAAAACCTTGCAGAGGAAAGTGACACAGACCATGACCCCGGGTGAGGGACCAGAATACACCCGGCCGCGGCGGCCGGCCATTTGCACCTTGGTTTACCACAGGACTTTTGTGATTTCATTGACTATGAGTAAACTAACATCCCCCGGTCCGACCGGGCGCGCCGGCCCCTGCAGCCACCATCCTCCGCACAGAGACACTGGACCCCGGGGCATCCATCCCTACCCATGGAGGGGGTAATATCCAGCTGCTATCCCATCACCCTCGGGTGCTCTCCAACAGCAGCGGTGGTGCTACATCTCACCACACACCTTGGGTGGCGTCACGAAGAGCTTACAGCAATCCCCGTACATATACGTCCCCTTTCATTTGAAGTGTCCGCGCGACCCCCGGGTCCGAAAAATCCCTCGAACCACACTGCGGATGTGGATCCGAGCAGCCCGGCTGCTGGTGTGGGGGGGGCACACCTACATTTGATTAGCTAATCTGGTTTTTCAATGTATTAACCAAAATCTTTAAATCGTTTTAAAAAAAAAAAAAAAAAAAAAAAAAAAAAAAAAATCACAAACCTGAGAAATATTCACCTTGCTGAATTCTTGAAGTTCCTATAGCGTTGCTTCCCGGCCTGTGTCACACAAATATGTGAGAGCTGCGGTGGTGACCCCAGAGGCGTACGTGGCAGCGGTCATATGTTTGCATCAGAATATCATTGCTGGCGGACAAAATACAGAGATCGCTGGGAAACGTCAGTACGAGATCAGTAGTGGGAATATTAGGCCACCCCAGTGCGATTTTTATGCAGGTGTCTGCTGCAAAATATGCAATAATGTGCTGTAGTGTCTTACTGCTTTTTTGGAGCAGATTTAAAGCATTTTAAAAATTTTTTTGTAGTGCAAAAACATTGAAAAATGCAATTTTTTTTCTCATGCATTTCTTCAGGTTCCTCATAGAAAACTTCATCATTGATAGTTCAACCACACAAAGTGGACATGCGTTTTCATGAAATCACACCCACTTTGCTTGAACTGTTTTACTGTAAGGCCTCATTCAGACGCTAGTGATTTGTCTGGTTTATTTTCATGGTTGAGCCGGGTCAGACTAGTGTGTCAAGATCGGACAAGTCTCTACTTGGTGCCCAAAAATACATGGACATATGAATGACATATAGATTCACATTTTATCCATGAAAAACTCAGAACTTATACGTGAAAATTAGACGCCTGAAGAGGCCATTGTGAAGGCAGCAGATTTTATACACAAAAACACAGTGGGATTAAAAGAAGTGCTTATGCCTTATGCTATATGAGAATATGGCCGCTTACTGCTTTCTACCATCCTAAGCTAAGAGGCTGGACAGCCCCATAAATCTACACAATTTCCCCAAAGTGGGCCTCATTAACACACACTATATATATTATATATATATCTTACTCCATAGAGGCAATGCAGAGTACTTGAGATCATACAACTGCTAGGTATCAGAGCCGCATCTACATTACGTCTCATAAAAAGCAATACAGAAAAAAAAAAAAATTATTTATATATATATATATATATATATATATATATATATATATATATATATATATATATATATATATATAAATAAAGGAGCTCTTGAATCTAATTGCGTTGGACACTTTACAACAGATATGACAAACCTCTCCATAGACACTAATGAACTGGTGACCACTAGCTAATACTGGTTGTCACCATCCAGGCTTCTGACACCAGCCATCATATATATTAATGGAGATTAATAAGAGTTAACTATGGAGATTACATGGTGTGAGAACACGTAACAGGAGCTCACTAGTGCGGGGACACTACATGGTGTGAGACAGGGACACGGCTCTATGACTGATGCTAGCTGTATGGAGCATCACACCTGCACCGTACACACTGACACAACACATACTACACGGGGTCTAGAAGGGGGATGGTGGCTGACAACTCACCGGTGTTCTGGTCCTGGGCTGCCGCTGTAACCGAGTGTGCAGGGATCACTGCTCCATAGTCACAACCCAGCAGAGGTACTGTACTTCCGCCTTCCTGCAGCGAACTACAATGCCCGGCATGCCACGCGAGCAGCCTTCCGTATTCCCAGCAGCATTACCCAGGAGGTCGCTGCTGAGCTGCTGCTCTCTCATCTGTCTGAGTGATGTGAATCACTTATGGTACGCCGTGTGACCCTAGGGTTTCCAAAAGATCATGCTGCAGATAGGAGTGCCAACCAGTATTATGTCCCAGCCCCATAATACTGCGGGAGTCCTAGAACAATATGACAGCCATAAAAGACCCTGTATGTGCCAGCATATATAGTAATGTGCCATCTCTAGAATGTACTTTACCCCTAAGTGCTCGTTCAGATAAGAGTATAACACTGTTCCACATATTTAGTTATCAGTTATGACATGAGCCATTTCTTAAACGGTATATCTGCCTGTTAAAGCCATGTGCCCACGGGAGATCGTACATGTGGACTTTTCTGCAGATATTTCCGCAGGTTCTCGCAGCAACTCCCCGGAATCCGCAGCTATCCATTGCTGCAGTATTTCTGCGGAATTGTTGCGGTAAACCTGTGAAAACAGTGCGGATTTTGTGCGGAATTCCTGCGGAAGTCCCGGCCTCTATCTCCATAGTGGAGGAGCGGGAATTCCGCAGATATTTCCACATGAATAATGGACATGCAATTACGTGCGGCTGTGGGAGATCCGCAGCATTGATACAGCACTCCCCAAATCCCATAGGATAACATGGGATATCAAAGTGTAGACTGGAGGAAAAACGGGTTTAAAAACCGCGCTAGGAAACCACGAGCAAGGATGTAAATGAATATTTTTCTTTTATTTAGATAATTCCAACGCGTTTCGGAGACCCATCTGTCTCCTTCCTCAGGGAAAAAGAATCATTTTGAGATTCTTTTTCCCTGAGGAAGGAGACAGATGGGTCTCCGAAACGCGTTGGAATTATCTAAATAAAAGAAAAATATTCATTTACATCCTTGCTCGTGGTTTCCTAGCGCGGTTTTTAAACCCGTTTTTCCTCCAGTCTACACTTTGATATCCTTTGCTCAGACACGGGGCCGCTGCTGAACCACTAAAGCACTCATCCACGTTCTCTAAGGGGTTGTGACTGGCACAACCCAGCCAGGTAAGTGTGTTTTAACCCTTTTTCCCTCTGCCCTGTAAATTGGGTAAGACCCTATTGCGCCTTTTCTCTCCTACTACAGCATAGGATAACATGTGGAGTGTCTGTACTTATGTAAAACCGTGGATTTATCTGGAAAATCTAGAAAATCTGTGGGTTTTCAGCGGCAAAATCCGTGATTTCTTTCTCCTGTGGGCACATAGCCTAAGCCTAGCACTGTTCTTTGTACAGAGCGGTCTGGCAATATACAGTTTCTTTTAGGCTCTGTAGATGGGGCAGGACAGCTGACGTCCTACTGATTGACAGCTGTCTCTGCTGCCTAACTAACGAGCCTGCTGTCAATCAGCATGATGTAAGCAGTCCTGCCCATTTACAGAGCGAATCAGAAGCCACCGCTCTATTGACACGACTTCAGCGGAAGCAGCTGAATCACCACAGGAGCGGTCTATGACCAATCTGTTCCATCGAAGAATTGCACCGAGCTCAACAGGCAGGTGAGTAGCTCAGGCACGGTTTTTTTTTTTTTTTTTATTAAAGTCCAGGATATACCCTTTAATGATTTTGATCTCCTGAATTCAAATCTTACAATGAACATTTTTAGTTGCCTCTGGTTTCTATGTCTTCCTTTCACTGCTACAGATAATTAATGCATAAAGGTTTCTGTAATTTGAAAGAATATTATTTTTGCAAATATCAAGATGCAAAATATTTTGTTTTGCCAATTTTCAGATATTTATTTAGAGGAAACCGCAACAATTGAAATAACTAAAACATGGCTAAACACTTGTAAATTAAAACAGTCACAGAAATTAGACTACGAAATGTGGTCCTCATTCAGTGACCACTCTTTTTTGCTTATCTTTTCTACTCTGCCATCGGATTAGCAGTTACAAATGTCCAACAGTAATCTGCGAGCATTGATAGATACCATTTTCCTTTATATCTTTTCTCCATTGCTGTTATCTGCTATAAAGAATTAGTATATGCAAAGCAAGGTAAAAACAAATTTCTGTTCATATGTTCAGGCTTTTTGAGTTTGTAACCACTCCAGACTTGGAAAGCTGTGAAGCAGCGAAGTGTCCTAACTATACTTCTGGTGGCTTCCATTTGACGGATATATATATAGACAGTTTAAAAAAAAAAAGACAACAGCAGTCCTGGCCTGCGAGGCCCAGAGTCTCCTCCGCAGGAGAATGCATCTGCCTGTGCCCACAATCCGGGCTCGGGCAGTTTCGGTCTTTCTCTTATGTTCTCTCTGTGGAGAACCCTTTGACTCTGCAGCAAAGAATTGACATGCTTCGGCTCGGAAAGCTGCACCACAGGCCAGTTTATGCTGCGGACAGTACACACACAGTGGGCATAGAAATCCCATCCACTATGCTTGGACTGTACATCAGTGTTTTGGACGTAGCTGAAGCATGCTGCATCCAAAACCCTGTGAACACTGATCGTGGGCACGCAGCCTTAGGCCTCTTTCACACGTCCTTGTCTCCGGTACGTGTTTGGTCCGTTTCCTCACGTACCAGAGACACGGGCACACGTAGACCCATTATAATCAATGGGTCTGCGCTCACGTGCGTATTCTGCCATGGACCGTGTGTACGTGTGGAGTATACGTGTGTCTGTGTGCTCCACACGTAGAATATGTCCGTTTTTCTCCGGCATCACGGGTGTCACACGGAACGCAAACGGACCACACGGAGGTGTTCCGTGTGACACACACCGGAGAAAACACACGTGTCTGTAAAAAAAATAAGAAAACTTTACTCACCTTCTCCAGCCCTGCTGTCTCTGCTGCTGCTGTCACTTGCTGCCGACCGCCGCTCATTATGCTCATTGCATATTCACTTCACTGCGGCCGGAAGCTGCAGCAGCGGTGAGTCGGCAGGACCGGAGACCAAAGATCAGCAGCATGGACATCTACGCCAGGGACAGGTGAGCAGAAAGTTCCCATTCTCCTGTGTTATCACGGATAACATACGGGTGCCATAAAAACGGCTCACGGAGGACAATATGCACCTTTGACACGTCGGTGAAAAACGTGCAGGATTTTGACGGACTTGTGAAAGAGGCCATAGGGTGGGTGCCCATGATCCGGACACGCTGCCTCCTGGACACTGCGGGTTCTGACCTGTGGAGCAGTGGGTCTTCTCCATCGGAGACCGCAGCTGCTTGTGTCCATGATCCAGGCTTGGTCAGTTACAGTCTCTTGCTTGTGTTCTCCCTGCGGAGGACGCTTGCAAACAATTGTCATGCTGTAGCTCGGAAAGCCGCTCTGCAAGTCAGTATTTTCTGCAGAAAAAAAACCAAGCACAGTGGGCACGGAATTTCTAGAAATCCCATCCACTATGCATGTACTGTACAATGCAGCGTTCTGGACACAGCTGAAGAAAACTGCTAGTGAGCACGCAGCCTTAGGCTATGTGCGCACGTTGCGTACTAGCCTGCAGAAATTTCTGCAGCGATCTGAAGAGCACATGTGCGCTTTACATCGCTGCAGAAATGTCCGTAGTGAGCGCCGATTCCATGCGCTCTGCCTGCAGCTCCTGCCATAGACAGAGCAGGAGCTGCCGGCAAAGCGCAGGAAAGAAGTGACATGTCACTTCTTTTTGCGCAGCGCTTCGGCAGTAGCCGAAGCGCTGCGCTCTGAGACGCCACGTGCGCACGGCCCCTGCACAATCTCCATAGACTGTGCAGGGGACGCAGGACGCATGCAGTTACGCTGCGCTGCAAAGCGCAGCGTAACTGCATGAATTTACGCAACGTGCGCACATAGCCTTAGGGTGTGTGCACATGATCAGGACACGCTGCGCACTGGACGCAGCATGTCCTCTCCTGCTCAGCCATGAGTCCTCTCCGCTGGAGACCGCAGCTGCCTGTGCCCATGATCAGTGTTCGGACCGCTGTGAATGCAGCATCTGTCCTGAAGTAAAAGATGACATTTTATCCATACAGTATGTAAAGGGTTATGCAGATGTCTGAAGTGTAACCTTTTACGTCACTGTATGGGTAAAATAGCATCTTTCACCTCAGGGACCGATGGTATATTATGTTGGAGTCACGACCAGTATTTTATATCTTTTACTCGAGAAACATTTTTTAACATAATTTGTAAAAAAATAAATAAATAAATAAAATCTGGCTCCTGACTAGAAATGCAGCTGTGTGCTGTAAACTTGTACTTCACTGCAACTTTTGAGACGAGCTTTACTGGCAGCTCAACCATTGCTGCTGAACTATGACAGGGTGGACCCGAGTGTTCATCAGGTCTCAGGGAAGTGGCGGGAGATCAGAGAAGAGCTTCCCCTGCCGCTGTCTCCCCCCTAGTGGCCCAGCCTGGGTACTACACCCCGTCTGGACATAGCGCGTCCTATTATAAATGAGACTGAGCAGCTGCGACACTGTCGCCGTCCCACAGCACCCCTTTATGAATCGCTCATTACATAGTGAACTTTCTTTAAAAGGCGGGACGAGGCGGTGTGACGCGCACATGCTCCCTCACAGCTCTGTGACAGGAAAATGAGGCGGAAGTGAGGAGAGGTTTGCAGAAGTGTATGGAGAAGCGAAAAATGACAGCCGGGAACAACGAGAGCGGATGACAGACGGAGCCGAGTGACCGAGCGCGGGAGCCTCCGTCTGCAGGTGTGGCATGTGTGCCTCTGAGCCCACCCTGTGTGCACATATGTGCTGGGTATGGAACATGGCCGTGCTCTGCAGCTCTGACACATCTTCTGTACTTCCAGGGTTTTCCTCCTTCCTCCCACACACTTGGTTGACGCCTCACCAGAAGCAGCGGATCTGTGGTGCTGAGCGACAGACATCATTCTCCTCATCGTGAGCGGGTATTCACTGATTGTATCATTATTATATGCTGCGTACACGGATCTGACAGAATATGGCGCATTTGGGGGAAAAAGCGTCATATTTATAATGTGTGTGTATAGGTGCCAGGGAAGCCCCTAAGTCATAAGCCCATTTATGTGACCATTTATGTGACGGGGAGCACGAGGTGGGTCTTTATATGTCAGTGTTAGGCTACTTTCACACATCCGGTTTTTGCTCTGCAGCACAATACGGCGCTCTGCAGAAAAACCGCAACCGTTTTTTTAGCCGCCGGTTGCGTTTTTTTTTGCATAGACTTACATTAGTGCCGTATTGTGCCGCATGGGCTTGCGTTCAGTCTGGTTTTTGCCGCATGCGGCAGATTTAGCCGATGCCGCGGCTGGATCGAACGTTCCCTAGCACGTTTTTTGCTCCGGCAAAAAAACCGCATCCGGCCGCTGCGGCGCATTTTTCAATGCATGCCTATGGACGCCGGATGCGGCGCGATGCGGAAAAAAACCGCATCCGGCCGCCGCATGCGGTTTCTTCCACTGCGCATGCTCAGTAGCGTGCCGCAACCGGAAAAAAACGGACGGGCCGCATGTAAAAACTTATGCAAAGGATGCGGTGTTTTCGCCGCATCCGTTGCATAGGTTTCACAGCCGGATTGAGCCGCACTGCTCAAACCGGATGTGTGAAAGTAGCCTTACACGGTTTTTTTCTTCTATATGGAATAGTGTAGCCCCCTGAGGCATGTAGTCAGGCTTGGACTGGCCACAGGAGAGCAGGAGAATCCTCCGGTGGGCCCCTCTGCAGTAATAGTCACTTACCCCCAAACATGATCATTAGTTGGCACAGTACACTTGTTTCACTATGTACAGACAAAGGAAGCATCTCATCATTCATTGCATAAACTATCCAGTATATTATTATATAGAAGCACAGGTAAATGTGTGAATATAGTTGATCAGTGGGCACCCAGAGACAATGTGACTGGTGGGACCCTGCCACCCCAGTCTGACTCTGCATGTAGTACAGATATACTCTATTGTTGTTCTTTTTACAGTGGGGGGAGCGAATAATTAAAGCTCCGAAAGACACCACCACAGCCACTGTGACCGCATCCTGCGGGGGTGTGCACACAATGTCCATAAGTTGAGGCTTTTGAGCATCTTGTAATCACTTCAGGTTGCTAAAGATGCCAAGCGGTAAAAGAAGTCCGTTCTGACAGCTTGTGATCTGAATACTCGGCACATTTTATAATAGAAGTCAACAAGAAGGCTCAAATGACAGTGGGAATACGCCCTGACATCTACTTGAGCCCTTTAGCCATCCCTTAACGACTTAAAGAACGTATAGGTCCTAGCTCTCCTCTGTCCCTTTGATGTGGACTCATCGTGTGAGCCTACATCTTTCCCCACACATGTCTGCTGATCAGATCAGCAGGCATGTACAGCTAACAGGCGTGGGTGGATCAGAGCTCCACTCACGCCTGCTAACCCCTTAAATCATGCTGTCAAACTGACAGCTCGATATAACATGCTCTGGCAGGGATCGCAATTTTCCCCGCTGCCATCGGCGGCCTTGTGTTGCAATCACAGGGCACCAATGGGTTGTCATGACAGCGCGGGGTCAGCTGATGACCCCTGTTGCTGTCATGAGTCACTTCCTGTGAATGCCAACAGAGCGCCACATTCACAGCAGATCAGCATTTCTGCTGATCAGAGCAGCACTGAACCATTTCTCTGATCAGGAGAAGTGATCGGATAGTGTAGGCATAAGGCCCAGTGCCCACGCTGCGTATGTTGACGCCGATTTTCAGAAATCTGCATTTCCATTGTGAAGCCAGCAAAGTCTATGAGAATTCAGAAGTGCTGTGCCCACGTTGAGTATTTTTCCCTTGCGTATTTGGTACAGATTTCTTTTTTTTCTGCACCAAATCTGCACCAAATACGCAAGGGAACAGTAAACAACGTGGGCACAGCACTTATGAATTCTCATAGACTTTGCTGGCTTCACAATGGCCATGCAGATTTCTGAAAATACGCGTCAAAACTACACAGTGTGGGCACTGGGCCTAAGTGTATGACCGCACTTTGCGTTTCAGCTGCTTTTTAGGTCCGTTTTGAACTGCAGCGTTTTCATGCCAAAAGGCATGCGTTTTGCTTTTCCATAATAGTCTATGGAAAATGTGGATTTCTAAACCACACTTTGCTTTTTAAAACGCTGCGTTTAATTTGCATAATTTGTGGCAAAAACCATGCGTTCAAAGAAGCAGCATGTCAATTGTTTTTGCCATTTCTGCAGCGTTTTGCTAACATTGAAGTCAATGAGAAGTTTAAAAAAGCAACAAACATTGAAATTCCTGCGTTTTACCTGCTTTTTAGGCCGCCGTCACACTTGCGCGTATCTCGTGCGAGTCTCACATCGCATCACCCGGCACGGCCGCACTCTCCTGACAGGAGCGGGTCAGCTGCATGTATTTCTATGCAGCTGAGATGCTCTTGTCCGGAGAGCATCAGGCCGAGTCGGGTGATGCGATGCGAGACTCGCACGAGATACGCGCAAGTGTGACGGCGGCCTAAGGTGCAGGAACACTGAGTTTTTGACTTCAAAAACGCATGCTTTTCAGACATTAAAATAAATGAATAATATGTCCCTTTACACACACACACACACACATAATCCGACAATTAAATTATTGAAAATTATGATTTTATTGCTATTTTAGCAATAAATATTATAAAACCTCTATAATTTCATGAAATCTAACTATTTTCTTAAATAATTCAAAAATTATGTTTTCCTCTTTTTTTTTTCTCTTTTTTCATTTTGTTTGACTATTTAAACTTTATTTAGCAGTGTCTTGATGTTCAAAACACATCTGTCAAAACGCAGGTGAAAAAGCGCTTAAAATGCATCTAAAACGCGGTAAATACGCATGCGTTTTTAGCGCTAAATTTCTGGAAAAGGCAACTTTGGCTAAATCAATTAAGGCAAAAACGTGCGTTTAGAACTGCAAGTAGGGGAACGCAAAGTGCGGTCATAGCCTAAAGCACCCATGGGACTAGTAATATCAATTAATGTAGAAAAAAAAAAAAAGCTTTTACAAATATGAAAACATTTAAAAGAAAATCTAAAAGTTCAAATCAAACCTTTCTTGCCCCATTGAAAATAAAACCATAAAAATCCCTACATATTTGGTATCGTGTTTTGAAATGCCCGATCTATCAAAATATAAAATCAATTAATCAGATTGGTAAAGGGCGTAGCAAGAAAAAAAATCAAAAGTCCAGAATTTTATTTGGTCACCACAACATTGCATTAAAATGCAATAAGAGGTGATCAAAACATTGTATCTACCCAAAAGTGGTATAATTAAAAACGCCAGCTCAAGACGCAACAAAATAATCCATCACTGAGCCCCAGATCCTGAAAAATGAGAATGATGCATGCAGGTTCCGGAAAATGGCGACAAAAGTGCAATTCTTTTTTTTGACAAACGTCCACATTTTTTTTTACTACTTAGATAAAAGTAAATTTATACATGTTTGGTATCTACAAATGTGTACTGATCTGGGGAATCGTAATGCCAGGTTAGATTTACCATACACTGAACATGGCAAATAAAATAAAAATAAAATAAAAAAAAATTGTACAATCGCACCTTTTTTGCAATTTCACCTCACTAATTTTATTCCTGTTTTCCATGACCATATGGGCCAGAATGAATGGTGTCATTCAAAAGTACAACTTGTCCCACAAAAAACAAGTCCTCATAGGGCTATAATGTATAATGACAGAAAAAGTTATGGCTCTTGGAAGAAGGGAAGGAAAAAAAAAAGGAAAATCGCTGAGTGGTGAAAGGGTTAAAAATCTCCAGCAGATTCTTAGTTGAATCGAGATTAAAAAAAAAAGAGTCTGTTTTTGGGGGCATCTTTTCTGCTGTTGTTTTCCAAAGGAAAACTATAACCTTGCCCCAGCTCCCCCCTGCAAACTCAAAAATAACAAAGTGCTCAGGAAATGGAAAAAAAAACAAAAACAAAAAACCCACCAACGTTTTCTGAGGCATGTTCCTTTTGCAAAACCTGGAGGATTCAACTGCTGAAAAATGACGTTGTGTATCCATTCCTTTAGAATTGTTTCACACATCCGACATTCATGGTTCAAGCATTGACTGTTATTTGCGGACAGCTACATTTGTCATGACCTACCCTCGTAGGCACATGAGGATGTTGTGTTTAGGTCAGGAGACCAGTGACCAGTCTGGACATCATAGTCAATACTCAGTGTGAATGTAGAACATGTTCACCTGGCTTTAGTTATAGAAAAACAGTGGAAATCTGTACAGTAGGATACACTGGTCATGAAGCTTTCTCTACGTTACAGGTGAAAGACATCCCCTGTTGCCCAATGCAGCATTTTTAGACTGACTCCAGGACAACATGGAAATACAGTCAAACCTTGGTTTACGAGAACAATTCGTTCTGGGAGTGTGCTTGCAAACCAAGTTACGGTACTCGTCTAGCAAAGCAAAATTTCCCATAGGAAATAATGCAAGCTCAGACAATTCGTTCCACAACTTCTTCAATGTCCCATCCTGGTCCCCTATTGTGCCATTCCACACATGCACAAACTCACATAAACACGCCCAAACACACATACACATTGCTCACCTTACCTTACGTTCCATCGCCGGCCTCCTGGTACTTGTAGTTCGCCGATACAGGATGTGTATTGGATAACCATCGCGACAAGGGAGGACCTTCCACTGCCAGAGCGCTGACGTCAAAGGCAGGAGACTCTTTCCTCTGATTGATCAGCGCGCTGCCTTTGAGAAGCGGCTGACAATGGAAGTTCCTCCATCGTCGCAATGGTTACCCGATACACATCCTGTACCGGCAAACTACAAGAACCAGGAGGCCGGTGATGGAATGGAAGGTAAGGTGAGCATAATGTATGTTTGTGCGTGTGTGTGTGTTTGTGCGGACTGCAAGAGCGGGTCAGAGCGCAGTGAAAATACGGAGCCGGAAGTGTGTGCGGTTACTATTTGCTCGTTCAGCAAAGCTTGCTCGTAAACTGAGTTACAAATTTACAGCAAGCTTTGCTCGTATAATGAAATACTCGCAAACCACTGTATATATAAACATTTTGCGGAGTATGGCTGTGCGTGAAATGTTTGTTTGGGTATATGTTAGCAGATCAGCCATAACATTAACGCCTTAAGGACAAAACCAATTTTGACCTTAACCCCTTTCACCCCTGGGCGATTTTCCGTTTTTTGTTTTGTTTTTTTTCGCTCCCCTTCTTCTGTGAGCCGTAACCTTTTTTATTTTTCTGTCAATCTTGCCATATAAGGGTTTTTTTTTTTTTTTTTTTTTTTGCGGGATGAGTTCTACTTTTAAATGAAACCATGAGTTTTACCATATAGTGTACTGGAAAACGGCAAAAAATTCCAAGTGCAAAAAAGTGCGATTGCATGATTGTTTTTTGGATAGTTTATTCACAGTGTTCGCTATATGGTAACCCTTATGTGTTGGTGTGATGCCTTAGGTCGGTATGAGTTCGTAGATACCAAACATGTATAGGTTTAGTTTTATCTAAGGGGCTAAAAAAAATTCTGAAGTTTGTTAAAAAAAAAAAAGCGCACTTTTTGTGCCATATTCCTGGATCTGTAGCGTTCTCATTTTTCTGGATCTATGGCTCAATGATGGCTGATTTTTTTTGCGTCTTGAAGTGACGTTTTTAACGGTACCGTTTTTGCGCAAAAGTGCAGTTTTGATCGCCTGTTATAGCATTTGAAGCAACATTCGCAGCAACCAAAAAACGTAATTTTGACTTTTGGAATTTTTTTGCGGCTACGCCATTTACCGATCAGATTAATTGATTTTATATTTTGATAGCTTGGGCACTTCTGAACTCGGCGATACCAAATGTGTATATATTTTTTTTAACCCTTTAATTTTCAATGGGGTGAAAGGGGGGTGATTTGAACCTTTTTTTTACGTTTTTTTTTTTTCTTTATTTTGCTAGTCCCCCTAGGGGGCTATACGCATTAACAATGCGATCTCTCTGTCCTATCTGCTCATCACAGCTACACAGCTGTAAACAGCAGATATGATCACTTCCTTTTCAATTAAATTAATGGGGTTGATTTGAACTTTTAGGGTGTTTTTTTTTACATTTTTTTTTTTTTTTTTTTTAATTTTTCTAGTACTCCTAGGGGACTATAATGATCAGCAGTCTGATCGTGCTTGCATTGTTCCAGATCACAGCTAAGATCTGCAGAAAAGGAGCTCTCCTATTGCAAACTGCAGTCTGCCGGGTGTAAGAGGAACTGACTCATGATAGCTACAAGAGTCATCACATGACCTGTGCTACCATGGCAACCATCTGATCCATGTGATCACATCACATGACTTCCGATGGAGCCGGGTAAGTGAATGCTTACCGTGGCGCGCTATTACATTGCGCTGTGACATTTTCACAGCGAGCTGTAAGGGGTTAACAGGCAGGCGTGGGTAGCGAATCCACTCGTGCTTGATAGCTGCACATGCCAGCTGTTCAAATCAGCTGACATGTTCAGCGATCGCTGCCGGCGGTAGCAGGCCGGCATTAACCTGACACGATCCATGACGTACCCAGTACATCATGTGTCGTGAAGAGGTTAAATCTGACCACTGTCAATTTATAACTTAAAGGGAACCTGTCATCAGAAATTTAGCTATAAAGCTAAAAGTTCCCCCCTCTGCAGCTCCTGGGCTGCATTCTAGGAAGCTTCCTATAGTTTTTGTGGCACCTTTTATACCAAAATAAACACTTTGTAAACTTGTACCTTTTCTTATGCAAATTTCTTAAATCATCCATGGGGGCGGGCTGCCTGGGGTCCGTTGCTGTTCCTCCTGCAGATTTACGCCGCCCCCGAACGCTGAATTTCAAAGATCAGGACGCTCAGCAGCAGGAAATGGATGGGAAGGAGGTGACGTCCGGTCATCAGGCCAGCGAGCGCTTGCGCATAACGCTGGAGTAATAGGGGAAAGTGCGGTCACGAGGTTATGGGCGGCACTTACTGATGACACTCACAGCGCCGCCCATAACCTCGTGCCCGCGCAAAGAGTCACCAGCGGTCACACGTGCACACAGTGCACGGCACCGCTACAGTGGAACAGCGCATGCGCGGGACCACGGGCACCCAGGGGCGGCGCCCTGAGCTTTGAAATTCAGCGTTCGGGGGCGGCGTAAATCTGCAGGAGGAACAGCAACGGACCCAAGGCAGCCCGCCCCCATGGAAGATTTACGAAATTTGCATAAGAAAAGGTACAAGTTTACAAAGTGTTTATTTTGGTATAAAAGGTGCCACAAAAACTATAGGAAGCTTCCTAGAATGCAGCCCAGGAGCTGCAGAGGGGGGAACTTTTAGCTTTATAGCTAAATTTCTGATGACAGGTTCCCTTTAATAACTCTGGAATGCTTCAACGGATCCTGGTGATTCTGAGATAGGTTTTTTTTCGTGACGTATTGCACTTCATGATAGCGAAAAATTTAGGACAATATTTTTTGCTTTTGTTTGTGAAAAATAGGAAACTTGACGAAAATGTAGCAATTTTCAAACTTATAATTTGTATGACCTTAAACGAGAGAGTTATGTCACACAATAGTTGATAAATAAAATTTCCCACATGTCTACTTTACATCAGCGCAATTTTTGAAACAAAATTATTTGGGATTAGGAAGTTGGAAGGGTTTAACGTTCATCAGCAATTTCTCATTTATTTTTTTTTCAACAAAATGTACAAAACCATTTTGTTAGCGACCATATCACAAATCAAATCATTCAGGGCTATAGTGAGCATTTTGAAACCACAGGTACTTCACAGAATTTGAATACATTAGGTCATCATATTGAAAATTTTAAGTGTTTTTTCATAAATGTTTTCGCATCAAATTTCGCACTTTTACAAGAGGTAACGCCAAAAATGGATTCCATGGTTTGTTAACCAAATTCTTATGAGCGCAGGGATACCCCACTCGTGGTCAAAAAGTTCTGTTTGGACAAACGGGGGTCTTGGAGTGAAAGGAGCAATATTTGAATTTCGGAAAAGCTGAAATAAATTGCTGGCCCCATATCGCAAACTCCCTTGTGTGACCCAATTCTGGAATCTAGACCTCTCAAAGATTTTATTCAGGCGTATAGTGCGCATTTTGAATCCACAGGTACTTCACAAAAATGTGGCTGTTGCACTTTTAGGGCCCACGATCCAGTGATACTGTGACCATCAGATACCTGACATAACCCAGTCAGTAATAAAAAAACAAAACAAAACAAAACATCCCCCATGTCCTGGAAGTGTAGCCACTTCATGTGAGTGCCTGCTGTGATCTCATTGAGATTACTTGCCGGAACCGACGTCACTGCAGTCTCACTGTTCACTGAGAGCCGGCTCTCTGCGCATGCACCCTCCATTTTTTTTTTTTTTTTTTCATAAAATGAGAATGAGGGGGTCGCGGGGGACTCTTGTCTCTATGGAGGTACTGGGAGGGTGGGGGGAGACCTGATGAGGACTTTTTCCTCTCCCCTCTGACATATTAGAGGAGGAGGATGATTGTGGCGGGTGCACAATTCATGTGCCCAACATTGTAGCAGATCAGGAGGAGAATGGGGACCAGGAGGGACTTTCCAAACTGGGGGACTGGGGGTGGACATTTCTCTCCTATCTGACATGTTTGATCATGTCAGATGGGAGAAAAAAAAATATTATTTTTACCGTCGCTGCCTTCACTTTTACATGATCGTTGATATACAGTGTAGAAAGGAAATCACGTGATCGGGGACCGGAAAAACCAACCCGTGTCGTGATTCTTCAGGGTCTGTTACCCCCAGAAGCTTAAGCCCCGAAGATTTTCCGATGCTAGGAGGCGCTATACCCTTTTTCCTGAGCGCCATTAAAAAGTGGCGCTGAGAAATAAGGCGCCTTAGCTGCCAATGTTAAAAGGCTTATCAACGGTTGTTATGGTGTTAAAGGGATTTTTTTGGTCAAGCAATATTGATGACCTATCCTTATAAGTCATCAATTTCAGATTGATGAGGGTCCACATATATCCTGACAGGTAGCCAGGTGTATGCATTGAACAGAGCAGCAGAGCTCAACTCAGTTTAATGAGTAGCGACTTCTACTGGGTGTTTCAGATCAGCGTCTAGCAGATGTGTGGAGTCTGAAAGAGAATCTCACCATAGAGTTTGATTCCTAATCTGAGAGCAACATAATATAGAGACAGAGAGTCTGATTCCAGTGATGTGCCACTTCTTGGACTGCTTTCTGTAGTTTGGATAAAATCACCATTCTATCAGCAGATTATCAATAGAGGACTAGAAAACTTGCTGCCATGTGGTCCTTCAAATTCATGAGATCTGTATAACCCATCCCCCACCACTGATTGGCAGTTTTTTACCAATGCACTGTGTACACAGAAAGCTGCCAACCAATGGTGTGGGCGGGATTATAGCCTGAGCTCCGAGATGCTGACTGAGGTATATGTGATACAGCTTGTCAGTTGACACACTGGCTGAAAGTGCTGGCACCCTTGAAATTGTTCCAGAAGATGAAGTATTTATTTCAGAAAATTATTGCAATTACATGTTTTGTTATACACGTTTTCCTTTTCTGTGTATTGGAACAACACAAAAACTAGCGGGGGGGGGGAGGCAAATTGGATTTAAGTTCACACATTTCCAAAAATGGTCCGGATGAAATTGTTTGCACCCTCAACTTAATATTTAGTTGCACACACTTTGGAATAAAAAACTGCAATCAATCGTTTCCTATACAAGCTTCTTCGACCTCTCAACTGGAATATTGGACCACTCTTCTTTTGCAAACTGCTCCAGATCTCTCATCTTTAAAGGGTGGCTTTTCCCAACAGCAATGTTAGGCTCTCTCCACAGGTGTTCAATGGGATTTAGAGCTGGACTCATTGCTGACCACTTGAAAACCTTCCAGCAATTTGTTTCCATACATTCCGGGGTACTTCTTGAAATATTTATGGGGTCATTGTCCTGCTATAAGATTGATGATCTATGACGCAAACCCAGTTTTCTTACACTGGGCTCTACATTGCGACCCAAAATCCTTTGGTATGCCCTAGATTTCTTGATGCCTTGCACACAGTCAAGACACACAGTGCCAGATGCAGCAAAACAACCCAAAAAACATCTTTGAATCTCCACCATATTTAACTGTTTCTTTTCTTTGTAGGCCTCATTCCTCATTCTGTTTTCAGTAAACAATAGAATGATGTGCTTTGCCAAAAATCTCTATCTTGGTCTCATTTGTCCACATGTTGTTTTTCCAGAAGATTTTGGTTTACTCACGTACATTTTGGCAATCTACAGTCTAGCTTTTTTAGGTCTCTGTGTCAGCAGTGGGATCCTCCAGGGTCTCCTGTCATAGCGTTTCATTTCATTCAAATGTCAATGCATAGTTCACACTGACACTGATGCACCTTGAGCCTGCAGGACAGCTTGATCTAATGCCTCTGTCTCGGGACTCAGGATTTCCTTCCATACTGAGCCACAGCCTGGTCACTTTCTGTCCAAATGCTGATGGTTCTTTTATCTTTGCTTTCTCCCCTTGCTTTCTGCTAGTCAGGTGTTCTCACTTGCCTTTTTGTTTCTGTCCTATCACATTCCAGTTCGGGATATTTCTATATTTTTATGTGCATTTTTGCCAAGCCGTTCCAGCCTAGTAGCTATGGGATTTTGCTTGCTAGGCAGAGACCAGTGTTGTTGTTGCTCTGTGTTTCTCTCATTTGTTTTCCTCTAGACCTTTCTTCTTTTTTCTGTTACGTTGGTAGGAGGTTACCCTTGCTTGCATTTATTAGTCTTTTTTTTTTCCCCTTGTGTACCTGCTTTACGTTTGCTCACCTTGGGTTTTTGTCTACCCCTGCACACTTTTTGCTTTTGTGTGATATTATGTCCAATTTCCTTTTTTTTGTTTTATTTTTTTATGTTCCAATACCCAAAAAGGAAATACATGTGTAATTGCAATAATTTTCTGGGAGAAATACTTCATTTTCTGGAACAATTTCAAGGGTGCCAACGTGACTGTATATCTTCTGTCTGCAGCCCGTAACGACACTTGACTAGCCGGGCTGCACTTTGAATTATATCAGGGATGCCATTTTATCTCATTCTCAGAGATCCCCTTTAAGTTTCTTCTCCCAGTATCTCTGTTACTTGCATTTGGTTCGTGTTTTATTTTTAAGGCTATGTTCCCACATAGAGCTTCTGGTGAATTTTTGCTATTGCAGCTTTTCTGCACCTATTAAGTACGGTAAATTAGGTTATTGGCATTTTTATTCATTGCATTTATTTATAAATGTTTTAATACATACTTTGCTTTTGATATGTCCTGAAATTTGCCTTTGACAAAACTTCATGTGCATATTACATGCATTACTGCTGCGGAAACTCACTATAACCAAGTTATGCATTTTTTTTACCTGTGTTTTTTCCACATCTAGAGCAAGTCCATGGGGAAAATCCACACATAAAATTAAGTGTACCCACAAGAGAAAGTAATATGTTGTAGTTTTGAAACACGTGGCGCAGGTCAGTTTACACTGAGTAAAAAAGAAGCGCAGTGGGTATGAGATTTCTATAAATCCATCCGCTTTGTTGGAACTGTGAGATACTGCTTTTTTAACGCAGCAAAAATGCATAGCATCAAACTCCTCACAGGCACAGAAACTAAGGATATCATCCATGTCATTTACTCTGCATAACTTGCATACAAAAATGACTGGTGATCGGCTATTTTGAGGCCTTTTAACCCTTTTGCGACATCCACCTTGCATGTATGGCGCAAGTCGGAAGCGGGTGTTTTGAGCGGGCTCATGGGGTGAGCCCGCCCCATACTCGACAATTAATATCTGTGTATTACAGCCAGGACCTGCCGCTAACAATTAAGGGGGGAGCGGAGCGCCCCCCCGCTATTGTTAAACTCTTACAGTGGGATTTGACATGCAGCAGCATAGGGTTCACAATTTTAAGTGTCCATCGGCGCACCCGTGACGTGATCGCAGGTCACTAATGGGTTGCTATGGCAGCATGGGGTCTGCTGAACACCTCCGTGCTTGTCATAGCTGCACTTCTTTGAAACCTGCCTTTGGCAGAGCTTTAAAGGAGACAGTGATTTTTCTATTAAATACAGGAATACTGTGGCATTGCTGTGTATATAGCACAAGTGATCAGATGATTGCAGGTTATGGTCCCCTTAGAGGACTATTAAAAACAGTGAAAATTTTAAAAAAAAAAATTAAAATTGCAAAGACCCACCTTTTTGCCCCATTAAAAATATACTCATACATGTTATCGCCGGGCTCAGAGAAGTCCGATCTATCAAAATATAAAAATAATTAACACAATCAGTAAACGCTGTAAAATTAAAAAACGCCAAAGTTAAGCTGTGGTTGTTTTTTTTTTTTGTTTTGTTTTTTTTTTGACTTAGCAATATCAGAAAAAATGCTGAAGCAAGCGATCAAAACATTATATCCGTCCCAAAATGGTGTCAATAAATTTATCTCACCCTGCAAAAAATACTATCCGTCACATGGCTACATCGACTGAAAAATGAAAATGCTATGGATCTTACCAAATGGCGACACAACCTGCCCCCCCCTAAATGTTTTTTTTTTTTTGCAAATTTCCGATTTGTTTTTCAACACTAAAGCAATATACAAAACTAGGCATGTTTGGCATTGCCGTAATCATACTGATCAGGAGTATCATATTGCGTGGTTATTTTTACCACAAACTGTACACCATAAAAACAATTCTCAAAAAACATGTCAGAATTCTGGGGGGGGGTGGGGTGGGGTGGTTTCACAATTTCTCCACATTTCAATTTTTTTTCCCGTTTTAAAGTACGCTTTGGTGTCATTCAAAAGTACATCTTGTCTTGCAAAAAACAAGCCTTCATATGGCTATGTGGAAAGAAAAAATAAAAAGGTTGACTCTGGGAAGAAGGGGAGGAAAAAACAAAAGTACAAAAACAAAAATTGGCAACATCGCAAAGGGGTTAATAGCATGTCTGCATAGGCTGACCGCAACTCCTGCGTGCCTAGATTAATTGGTCAATCCTTCAAGACCTAGGGCTTGTATACAAGTCCTAGGTCACTTTCCCCACCCCCTGGTTACTGTGCAATCCTGTAGTCAATCCCGCACATGTCTGCTGATCTGATAAGCAGACATGTGTGGCTAACAGGTGTTAACCCATTAGATCGCGCTATCAAAATCTGACAGCACGATCTAATGTGCTCCGTTGGAGATCGCGCTGTTTTCCGCTGCCATTAGCATGGCAGCACTGGGTCAGCTGATGACCCCTGTTGCTGCTGTGACGTGTTTCCTGTGAATGCTGGCAGAGCGCTGGCACTCATATCAGTAACACAGCATTTTTCCTGATCATTTTTTTTTTTTTTTCATTTTTCCTGAAGCATCTCTGTGATCAGGAGAAACAATCAGACTGCAGTCATTAAAGTCCCCCAGGGGACTAGTAAAATCTGTATAAAAAGTAAAAAACAAGAGTAGTAAAAAAATCTAAAGTTCAAATCCTAAAACAATAAAAAAAACCCCAAAACACATATTTGGTATTGCCGCATTCGGAAATGCCCGATTTTATCAAAACACAAAATCAACTAATCTGATCAGTAAACTGCATAGCAAGAAAAAATCCAAATGCAAAAAATTAGGGGGGTGGGGTTGCCGCAGCATTGCATTAAAATGCAATAACAGGTGATCAAAACATTGCATCTACCTAAAAATGCCAGCTCAATACGCAAAAAATAACCAGTCAGTTAGCCCCTGATCCCGAAAAATAAGAGCATTATAGGTCTTGAAAAATGGAGACATAAAAGCGCAATTTTTTTTTTTTTCTTTATCGTTTCTTTGGGAGACCCAGACCTTGGGTGTTTAGCTTCTGCCTCCGGAGGACACACAAAGTACTACACTAAAAAGTGTAGCTCCTCTCTCTGAGCTTATACACCCCCTGGTGAGCCAGTCCCAGCCAGTTTATCGCTTTGTGTTCAGGAGGCATACATCCACACATGCATTGTCATGATTTTTTGCTTTTTGGAAAGAGATTGAAGAAGTGCGGGTCCACGTCTGGACCCCCGGCATGTCCCTTCTCACCCCACTGTGTCGGTGGTGTTGTAAGGTTGATTTCCAAGGCTGGAGCCTTACATGCCGTGCTCCTTCACCATCCCTCCTGGGCTCTGGCTTGAAGTGGGAGCCAGCGCGGGCTCCATGCCTGGCAGGAGCCCGGTCTCCGTCCACAGCCCTTTAGGACTCTGCTGGACCGGAGCACTCATCCCCAGGGACCTGGCCCTGCGTCTCAGCAGCTAAGTACCTGAGACGTTCATATGTTGGGGGCCTATGTCCTTTATTGTATGGGGAGAGTGTGTTTGCTGTATTTATTTTGGCATTTCTGGCGGGTTCTATGGCTTTCGCCCGAGAACCGCGCCGATGGTGCCTGCGCGTCTGCCTCGCTGTTCAAATTTAGGCCCCGGCTTCGCCGGAGGCCTAGTTTCTGTTACCGGCCCTCGCATGTCACTCATGCAGAGGGACAGGCACGGCTCCTCCCGGCGGCCGTCCTGCACAGGGGAGGGACACTCCCCACTGCTTGTGCGTGACTCCTCCCCTGCAGGTCTCAATGGCCCTCCAGATCCCGCTTTCCTACAGGGACGCCCCCGTCCCGCCCCCTCTCTTCGCTCCGGCGGCCATTTTCTTGGACAGGGTTCACTCTGCGCTGGGCCATCCTGCACTCTGCATCCCTGCTGAGGTGCTGTGCATTGGGGGTCCGGGCTTCGGGATCTGGAGGGCACACAACACCGCTTCCAGCGGTCTGGTAAGCCACAGCCGGTCTCTGGTTGTGGACCTCTGTATATACTCCCTGGGGTTCATTCTCTTTGTAGAAGCTGTCCCCACTCCAGCAGCATGTCTCACACGAGGAGCAAGGCTCCAAAGCTTTATACTGTATGCGCTGCATGTAAGCTCATGCTGCCTGAACCGAGCACCTATCCACATTGTGATGTCTGCTCTAACTTGGAGGTGCCACAGCCTGGAGCCTCACCCCCAGTGGTCTCTCAGGCTGCTTCTGCACCTGTGGCTGAACCCCCGGCCTGGGTAGAGTCCTTCTCTAGGTCTATCTCCCAGTCCTTTTGCTGAGTCCATGGGACTTCTGTCCAGGACTTTGATGAATATGCATCAGCCCCCTTCACAGGGTGCCTCTAATGCTCTTGCTAAGGGTCCTTTAGGATCCCTATCATCTGACCTCCGTCCACCGGAGCTCACAGAGGATTCATCATCAGGGCACAAACCCCGTCCTCCTAAGAGGAGCCGCAGGGTTTCCTCTCCCTCCTCATCCCGCGGCTCTGATTCAAGAGCTGACTCGCAAGATGAGGAGGATGCCTTTACAGGGGGCTCGGAGGCTAACTCCATGTGCCCCATTGATCTTTCCGAGGGTGACTCAGATCTTAGTGACTTGATTGCTTCCATTAATTCTGTACTGGATCTCAATCCGCCAGTATCAGAGGAGCAACCCTCTCTGGCAGAAAAGCACCAGTTTACCTCGCCTAAGAGAGTAAAGAGTGTGTTCTTTAACCACTCCAGTTTTCAGACCGCTGTGACCAAACCCAAGGCCTGTCCGGACAAACGCTTCCCAAAGCGTGGTTCTGATGACCGTTTTCCCTTTCCACCTGAGGTGGTCAAGGAGTGGGCTCACTCCCCAAAGGTAGACCCTCCGGTGTCTAGGCTCTCAGCCCGGACCGTTGTGTCGGTGGCTGATGGCACTTCCCTTAGGGATTCCACTGACCGTCAGATTGACCTTCTGGCCAAATCCGTGTATGAAGCGGCGGGGGCCGCGTTTTCCCCAACTTTTGCAGCAGTGTGGGCTCTCAAAGCCATCTCTGCTTCTCTAGAGGAGATGCATTCCCTCAGCAGGGAATCTATGCCCGAGATGGTTGCCTTAACTTCTCAAGCTTCAGCTTTTTCATCTTATGCCATGTCTGCCATGCTAGAGGCTTCTCACCGCACTGCGGTGGCTTCGGCTAATTCCCTCGTTATTCGCAGGATCTTGTGGCTTCGAGAGTGGAAGGCAGATGCTTCTTCAAAGAAGTACCTTGCTGGGCTCCCTTTTGCTGGTTCCCGGCTGTTCGGTGAACAGCTGGATGAAATTATTAAAGAAGCTACTGGCGGGAAGAGTACTTCCATGCCACAAACCAAGACCAGGAAACCTGCCCAGGGTAGGAATCAGTCGAGGTTTCGCTCCTTTCGTTCCTCCAACTGGTCGTCCTCTAAGCCCTCCGCCTCGTCCGCTAACTCAGCTAAGGGCCAGAAATCCAACTGGCGCCCAAAAGCGCGTCCACAGAAGACCGCAGGAGATCCTGCCACTAAGGCAGCCTCCTCGTGACTCTCTGCCCGCTCCAGCAACGTCCTTAGTCGGTGGCAGGCGCTCCCACTTTGGCGACGCTTGGTTTCAACAAGTCTCCGATCAGTGGGTGAGAGATATCATCTCTCATGGCTACAGGATAGAATTCTCTTCCAGCCCGCCAAACAGATTTTTTCTCTCAACTCCCCCCTGCTCCAAGGCCGCCGCCTTCTCACAGGCCGTGGCAGCCTTGCAGGCCAACGGAGTAATTGTACCAGTTCCCGCCCGGGAACGGTTCAGAGGTTTTTACTCAAACCTCTTCCTAGTTCCCAAAAAGGACGGTACCTTCCGGCCCATCCTGGATCTCAAGCTTCTCAACAAGCATGTTCGGGTGCGGCACTTTCGCATGGAGTCTCTGCGATCAGTCATTGCCTCAATGACCCAAGGGGATTTCCTGGCGTCCATCGACATCAGAGATGCCTATCTACATGTGCCAATTGCAGTTTCACACCAGCGTTGGCTACGCTTTGCAATAGAAGATCATTTCCAATTCGTGGCTCTTCCCTTCGGGTTAGCCACGGCCCCTCGGATATTCACCAAGGTCATGGCAGCAGTGATTGCGGTTCTGCACCTCCAGGGGTTGGCAGTGCTCCCTTACCTGGACGACCTTCTAGTCAAGGCTCCATCCAGCGCAGACTGTCAGCGGAGTGTCTCGCTCACTCTCGCCACTCTAGCCCAATTCGGGTGGCTTGTCAATCTTCCCAAATCCACTCTGACTCCGACCCAGAGTCTCACGTACCTAGGGATGCAGTTCGAGACTTTGCCGGCACTTGTGAAGTTGCCCTTAAACAAACAGCTGTCACTCCAGTTGGCGGTGTGCTCTCTCCTGAGGCCCCGCCGTTATACCCTCAGGCGTCTGATGCAGGTGCTGGGTCAAATGGTGGCGTCCATGGAGGCTGTTCCCTTTGCCCAGTTCCATCTGCGCCCCCTGCAGCTGGATATTCTCCACTGTTGGGACAAGCGGCTTTCCTCCTTACACAAGTTAGTGGCTCTGTCGCCACGGACCAGGAGCTCTCTTCAGTGGTGGCTTCGGCCCCTCTCCCTGTCCCAAGGGCGCTCCTTCCTGGCCCCGTCCTGGGTGATTCTCACCACGGATGCCAGTCTATCCGGCTGGGGAGCGGTATGTCTCCACCACAGAGCATAGGGCACTTGGACTCCGTCCGAGTCAGCCCTTTCAATCAATGTGCTGGAAACCAGAGCCGTGTTTCTGGCTCTCCTAGCATTTCACCACCTGCTGGCGGACAGGCACATTCGAGTCCAGTCAGACAACGCGACAGCGGTTGCCTACATCAATCATCAAGGCGGGACACGCAGCCGCCTGGCAATGATGGAAGTACAACGCATTCTTCAATGGGCGGAAGACTCCAAGTCCACCATATCCGCAGTCCACATCCCAGGCGTGGACAACTGGGAGGCAGATTATCTCAGCCGTCAAAGCGTGGACGGTGGCGAGTGGTCCCTGCACCCGGCAGTATTTCAGTTGATCTGCCGCAAATGGGGCACTCCGGACGTGGACTTAATGGCATCCCGTCACAACAACAAAGTTCCTGTTTACGTGGCTCGCTCCCACGATCCTCAGGCCTTCGCCGCGGACGCTCTGGTTCAGGACTGGTCCCAGTTTCGTCTGTCCTACGTGTTTCCCCCTCTAGCTCTCTTGCCCAGAGTCCTGCGCAAGATCAGAATGGAGGGCCGTCGAGTCATCCTCATTGCACCGGACTGGCCCAGGCGAGCTTGGTATCCGGACCTGCTCCAACTGTCCGTAGAGATGCCGTGGCATCTCCCGGACCGTCCAGATCTACTCTCGCAAGGTCCGTTTTTCCGCCCGAATTCTGTGGCCCTCAAATTGACGGCGTGGCTCTTGAGTCCTGGATTTTGACGGTTTCTGGTATCCCCCCTGAAGTCATCTCCACTATGACTCGGGCGCGCAAGTCTTCCTCCGCTAAGATCTATCACAGGACTTGGAAAATTTTCCTGTCCTGGTGTCGCTCTACCGGCCATCTTCTTTGGCCATTTTCCTTGCGGACTCTTCTGTATTTTCTACAGTCCGGTCTGCAGCTAGGACTGTCCCTCAACTCTCTCAAGGCACAAGTTTCTGTCAGTTCTGTTCCAGCGGCGTCTCACTCGGCTGGCTCAGGTCCGCACCTTCATGCAGGGCGCGTCTCACATCATTCCGCCTTACCGGCGGCCCTTGGACCCCTGGGACCTTAACTTGGTTCTCACGGTATTGCAGAAACTCCCCTTTGAGCCTCTTAGGGAGGTTTCTTTGTATCGTCTTTCACAGAAAGTGGCCTTTCTGGTTGCCATAACTTCTCTCAGGAGAGTCTCTGATTTGACTGCGCTCTCCTCGGAGTCACCTTTTATAGTCTTTCATCAAGACAAGGTGGTTCTCCGTCCGACTCCGGACTTTCTTCCTAAGGTGGTCTCTCCCTTCCACCTTAACCAGGACATTACCTTATCTTCCTTCTGTCCGGCCCCTGTTCATCGCTTTGAAAAAGCTCTACATACTCTAGATCTGGTGCGTGCTCTCCGGATCTATGTGTCTCGCACCGCTGCGCTTAGGCGGTGCACCTCTCTTTTTTGTGCTAACCACATGTCGGCGCAAGGGCCTCCCTGCTTCTAAGCCGACCTTAGCCCGTTGGATTAGGTCGACCATTTCGGACGCCTACCAGAGAACGCAGGCGCCTCCCCCGCCGGGGATCAAAGCACACTCGACCAGAGCTGTCGGTGCCTCTTGGGCTTTTAGGCACCAGGCTACGGCTCAACAAGTCTGTCAGGCTGCCACTTGGGCTAGCCTGCATACCTTCTCGAAGTACTACCAAGTGCATGCTCATGCTCATGCTTCGGCAGATGCGAGCTTGGGCAGACGCATCCTTCAGGCGGCTGTCGCCCATTTGTGAAGTTAGGTTCTGCCTACTTCTTAGTTTTTCTGTTTATTTCCCACCCAGGGACTGCTTTGGAACGTCCCAAGGTCTGGGTCTCCCAAAGGAACGATAAAGAAAAAGAGAGTTTTGTTTACTTACCGTAAATTCTTTTTCTTATAGTTCCGTATTGGGAGACCCAGCTCCCTCCCTGTTGCCTGTTGGCAATTTCCTTGTTCCGCGTGTTTTCACCGGCTGTTGTCGTGGACAGAGTCTCCGGTTGTTCCGGCTCTTGCTCTGTTCTACTTGTGGGCGGCTATTCTCCTTCAGCTTTTGCACTAAACTGGCTGGGACTGGCTCACCAGGGGGTGTATAAGCTCAGAGGGAGGAGCTACAGTTTTAGGTGTAGTACTTTGTGTGTCCTCCGGAGGCAGAAGCTAAACACCCAAGGTCTGGGTCTCCCAAGACTGAACTATAATAAGAAAAAGAATTTACGGTAAGTAAACAAAATTCTCTTTTTTTGTTTCCACCATTTAGATAAAAGTAAATCTATACATGTTTGGTATCTACAAACTCGTACTGACCTGAGGAATCATAATGCCAGGTCAGTTATACCATATAGTGAACATGATAAATAGAGGAAAAACCTCCAGAAATTGTGCAATTGAACTTTTATTTTGTCAATTTCACCACACTTGGAATTTTTCCCCATTTTACTGTACAATATGGAGCACAAAAGTATAACTGCTCCCGCAAAAATCAAGCCCTCATATGGCTATAATGACAGAAAAAAAAAGTTATGGCTCTTGGAAAAAGAAGAGGGGGAAAAAAAAACCTGACAATGGCCGGGGGTGAAGGAGTTAATACATAGTTAATTCTGTGCTCATTGGCGGTCATTGTTCTCTGCAGCACACATCTTCTTTTCCCAGTATAATGTTTTGCCGAGAACAATGATTTCTAGTTTCACCAGACTAACAAGCCTTGCTCCTCCATTGGGTGATGGACAATGTGTTTACAATGCCTGACAATCATGCAGTGTGACTGTATCTTAAATCTTCATATTGCACTAAGCCATTTTCTCTCATGTTTTCTCTTAGATAATATCTTAGTTCAGACATGAAGGTTTATAAAGAAGTCATCAGATATGAATCTGCTCCATTGTCGGGTAAGGAGCAGCATCACTGCTGTATCACCTATATAATCATTGTCATTAGACACGCCGTTCTTACATATTCCTGGGATATTTTAGCTCGACATCATGAAAAAGGGACGACTGAACCTGTCAGCTTTTTTTTCACGAATATGGAAGAACTGCATTCATGGAACCCAACCAGCCAAGACATGTTTAATATTGCTGTGACACCTCTGGCTAAACGATATCCACCTATTGCCAGCCAAAGAGCGAAGACTCTGGTCTGCCATGACATGATGGGAGGGTATCTGGAGGACAGGTACGACAGAGGAGGTTTGTCATTTCTTCGTCACTTAAAACACTTTGGCAAGTTTACATAAAAATCTCGGTCTGTCTTGCAGGTTTATCCAGGGCACTGACTCTAAGGACCCCTATGTATTCTACCATTGGCAGTACATTGATATCTTTGTGTACTTCAGTCATCAGATGTTCACCCTTCCTCCTGTGTGCTGGACAAATGCTGCTCACAAGCATGGTGTTTCTGTCTTGGGTAAGGCTTATTGACATTCAATTACATTCCCATATTGGCTCCTTACGTGCAGGAAAACAAGATATTATAGTGACATCTGCATTATGCTTCTTTGGTAGTGAGCTACAGTATATTATTCAATTTTTGAGCGAAATGGCAGAAATATCTAGTGTTGTTTGTCTGATACCGCCATACAAAGAATACAGCAGCCTCCAAAGGGCTGACAATGTATTCATGATGAGAACAGTGACCTCTGCCACTTAATAACGCTCTTTTCAAATTGTTTCTTGCTGTAAAAAAAAAAAGAAAAGAAACACACCAAGCATGCTTTGTTTTTCATTTTGGCAGACCTAATAGGAAAGTGTGGGAACAAAGCATATGCTTTACGATTGTGTTAAAAATAAATATATAAAGAAATATATGGATTTCAGTATGGGTGAAAACGTTTTGTGGTGTGTGTGTGTGTATGTGTTTGTTTGTTTTTTATTCAATTGTAAGGCCCGGCCTTTTGGAAATGTTACTAAAACATTTTAACAGACCTTCAGATTTTTTTTATTTATTTTTTTTTTTTTTTGGCTTTTTATCTGGATACATTGAAAAAGTAAAAAATATATTAGGATAAGTTGTTTTAGTAGTGGTAACCATTTAACGTTCCGTATTTTTCGGACTATAAGGCACACATAAAAGCCTATGATTTTCTCAGAAATCGAAAGTGCGCCTTATAGTCCGGTGCACCTTGTATGTGAATACGAGCGAGTATTATGCCTCCTGTTAAGACTGAGACATGCTTACTCACCTAAACCGGTCACTCCGGTGCTGGTTGATTAGATGGGCCGCGCTGTTCTCTGGGACCGGCGCCTCCTCTTTCGGCCATCTTGCTACTCTGTCTTCTGAAGCCTGTGTGCATGACGCGTCCACGTCATACACACTCGCCGGCACGGAGGTCTTGCGCAGGTGCACTACAATACCGTACTTTGATCTGCCTTGAGCACGGCAGATCAAAGTGCGCCTGCGCAGCACCTCAGTGCCGCCGAGTGTGTATGACGTGGACGCGTCATGCACACAGGCTTCAGAAGGCAGAGGAGGAGCAAGATGGCCGAAAGAGTAGGCGCCAGTTCCGGAGAACAGCGCCGCCGATCTGGCCAACCAGCACCAGAGCGACCAGTTTAGGTGTGAGTAAAGTGTTTTTCATGTTCCACAGTGTGGCCTGCGCTCTTATATACAGCCTGTTAGAATGCTGTACATAAGAGCAGCGTCGGACTGGCTACCGGAGGAAACTCCAGTAATGCCAGGCCTGCATTCAGGTACCTGCAGTGCACTCCGGAGCTCTCACCTGAGCTCCAGAGTGCAGCCTAGACTGTACCCAGAGCGCCAAGTGATTGAATCCCCGGCGATTGCGGTTCAGTTCATGACAGCTGCAGATTTCCCGGGCTGATCTCCGGTGCTCTCACCTGAACTCCGGATTGCACCCCGGCCTTTTCGCAGCTGTCATGAACTAAATGCACTGCGGCTTATAATCCGATGCGCCTTATATATGAACCTAGGCACCTTAGCAGGCTCTCATTGCTAATGCGCCTTATAATCCGGTGCGCCTTATAGTCCGAAAAATATGGCACATAAATAGATGTTTCTGGTGGTCTATTGCTGAGCTATAGTGTTGAGCCACCATTGTAATAAGTGATTGTATGCTGAGCATTCATCCAGGAGGAGCACTGCGACAGGAGTGAGGACGGTCTGCTGTTTTCACCAAGTCAGTATCTGTGGAAATGTTTGGGTTCACTTTCTTGAATTAAGCTGCATCAGAAGTGTACATGTCACTTCAGCTTATGTTTCAGAATAAACCGTTCTGTGTGTGTACATGAGGAATAACACTTTTTTCTGGTCATTACATGACATGTATCCTGCCTTTTCCACATGTTTTTCCCTGTGCAGGCTTTATCTCCAATTTTCGGTTTTCTATGACATTGTTGATGGAGAGTAGCTTATTTGATGTCTTCCACACAGTGCGCATAAACATGAGAGATTCTGTCTCTTGTTTACAGCTGGTCGAACTTGCAAATAACTGGGACCAGCGTGTCCCTGCTAAATTTAAAAAAAAAAAAAAAAAATCCGGATCTGCTCTGGAATCCGGTACCTATATAAGTCTATGGGGACCAGAATCCGGAGATTAAAAACGTTGGTGGAAGGGATAGGGTCGTAAGAGTGCGCGCGGTGTACTCTTCAAGGCTGTGTCATTGCGGCACACTTCTTCCGAGAGAGGCTTTCCCTTCCGGAACCAACAATTTAATATTTACTGCTTTGACCGTCCACAGGCGTGTGTAATTGGTTACAGTTAGAGGCGCCCTGAGTGTCAGTGTGACGCCCTGGGCAAGCCAGGGGTCACAGGTCATAACACCACCACACCCTACACCCCAGTTAGGAACACCAAGGCTAACCTAAAATCCTTGTTGCCTTCCTCCAGGGGCTGATGTCCACACCAGGGGGTGGGCCAGGCGGTTGGCTCCGCCCACCGAGGAGTTCAGAGCCCTGGAGGCGGGAGAACCAGGCAGATAAGAAAAGTTAGTGGAAGTAGAAGGAAGGGAAGTAGTAGAGGAGCTTGAGAGAAGGAGTAAAAAGTGACAGTTTGTAAAGCCTGAAGCTGGTCCAGGTGTGTGCCCCGGACTGAGACAGCAAGGTCAGCAGACGTCGGTGACTATCCGCAGGAGCGGCTGACCGGAGGTTGCCGAAAGGACTGCGGACAGGTGGTGGCCCGGCGGTACCGGAGCGGTATACAAAGTGAAGCCAGCACCAGTGGCAGGGGCCTTTCGGATCCCGGCAAGGCTAGGAGTCGCCGTGAATTTGCTAAATCCGTTAGTGAAGGGGACCTCTGGGTCTCCCAACAACCAAGTCCCGACTGAAGGCAACAGTCCAACCGTTTGGAAAGAGACACCGCCACCGCCAGGGCACCAGTTTCTCAGGGCCAGCGCCTGCGGGCAAAGTAGGGCTCCTCCGGCCCATATCCAAGCCGGGGAGCGGGTTACCGGTGGGAACCCATCGTTACCATCATCATCTCAGGTGCAGGAAAAGGGACCGTTACCGTCAACTACTGGGGAACAGCAAGTGCAGCCGTCCGTGGGAACCGTCTTTCCAGCTGTGTGTTTTACCGAGAACTGTGTCCCTGTCTCAGGCTGAGTGAGTACCATAGTGCCGCAAGGCACAGCGCTGCCCCCGCGTCCCTGCACCTCACCAAGCCCTGCACCGGCCCCGCCATCCCTCATCACCCACCTCATCACTGGGCCCCGTGACAACTACCCCCTACCCACGGAGGGGAGAACAAACAACTTTGCTGCTCCCTGTCATCAGTCCCCGGGATCCCCATACAGAGCAGCGGTGGTGTCAACAAATCACCACAACCGTGGGTGGCGTCACGGACAATAAACTATCCCAAAAACCAATCCCCTTTCACTCACGGGCGAGGAGCGCCGCTCGAGTCCCCGGGATCCGGCCCATCGCTCGAGCCACCGTGCAGCAGCATCAGGCCGCAGCAGCCGCAGCGGCAGCTGGACCCGAGCAGTGGGAGAGCGCGGCGTCCCCTCCTCCGCCCGCGACAACTTGGCGTCACGAACAGGATCTTACCGCTCTGCCGTTGGGTAGAGGTGCGCCTTGTTACCGCCCGAGGTGTCCGGCAAGAAAATTTCAGAAGCCGCCATTTTTGGCGCGAAAAGTTCCCGCTCGAGCGTCTTCTCGAGTAGTGGAGGCGCGAAGGCCAAGACCCCGCCCCGATAGAGGAGGGGCCGGAAAGAGGCTGAGGGAGACGGAATGGCGGCTAGCTGCATGTGAGCGTGGCTATAAAAGCAGGGACGCCAGGACCCTGCAGCCATCTTGTTCCTGGGAGAGGCCGCCAGCAACATGTTCATGCCGTCCCGCAGCACCGTAGCCCCCGCGCCTGGAACCGCGGCGTGGGTGGAGATCCGGATCGCGCAGCTCTACCAAAGGCTGCAGGTCAAGATGCAGCTCCTCATGGAGGAGTGGGAGACCGACATGGCGGACGTCATCGCGACCGTGCGGAGACGCGAGGAGAAAGCGGAGGAAGGGAGGGTGAGTGACCCACGCCCCGATGCCCTTGAAGGGCCGGTCATCGCGGCTGCGGGACCCGGTCCAAACCCTCTCCCCCTGCTGCCTCCCTCGCCACCCGTCTCGGAAGCCGTGACCCCGCCACTAGGCCCGCTACCACCGCAACCGGTAGCGATGCCCAGGCGGGCCGACCTGTAGCCGGAGCCCGTAGTCGACCGGAGGTGCTGCCCTGGAAAGCCCCGAAAATCAAACCGGAGGCGTCCCCCAAGAAAGTCCCCGAGCCGGAGCCGATGACCCGCTCCGTACCGAAAGCCCAACCGCGGAAAGCCCCTGTGCCCATCCCCCACACCTCGGCTGAGGTTGCGCCGGGTTGCCGATGCAAGACAGCGTCTAAGGCCAAGTCACCGCGGGACCTGACGCCCAGAGTACCAGCAATGTCCAACAGGTCTCGCGGGGCCCGACCCGTGCGCCGGAGCTCGCAGCAGCGCCGTACTGGGACAGGAAGCCGGTACCGTTGGGCCTGGAGATTGAAGAGAGGGAAAGAAAGAAGGCGGAGTTGGTGGCCCGTGCAATCCGGGAAAAAGAGAACCTCCGTCAGGCAACTTTCCGTGTCCGGGGCCCGCTGTACGAAGGGCAGGTGAGGCGGTTTGATGTCCGCCGGGGCTATGGATTTATATATGAACCGGCCCTGGAGGCCGAAGTGTTTATAGCCCGGCGGGATGTGAATGCTCACCTGCCAGAGGAGCATCCCGGTCGTAACCTGATGCCGGGCGACATAGTGCAGTACACCCGGCACTGTGGGGAGAGGGGGTGGTTCGCGCTGGATGCTAAGTTAAGGGGCAGCCAGGAGTCCCGTGTGAGCGCCGCGCCCCCTCCCTCAGGTGATGTTGAGGACTCAACAGTGATGGCAGTGATGGCAGTGAGAGTGATGGCAGCGGAGCACCGTTGCACCGTCCCCGTTGGGACCACCAGTCAGTATGTTTACAAGTTTTAAAAAGTTTTGCAAAAATGAAAAATTGATTACCAAACAGTAACCTGATTGTCTACCGTGATTGGAAACCGGCCGTTGCCGGCACTGTTGTCCCCGTGGGGACCCTTCAAAAAGTTTTGCATAGGAACTTCTATGGACAAGCCCGTGAACTTGCAGGGCAACCACAAACGTTAAGTGGGTTGTAAATAAAAATCTGTTGTTGCAGCTACCGTAACCGCCTCCGGAGAGGCAGGTTGGAGGGAGGGCCTGCAGTGGAGCAGGCTGGGGCCCAGCCACCACAGGAACCGGTGGCTACCCTCTGGAGGGGAAGGACAGATCCCGCTCGGGTAACTGGTTCAGGACTGGGGTCAAGGGGTGCTGCCTGGGTTTTAGGGGCAGCATCAGGGCCAGGTTACTTGGGTGGGAGAGAGCGGCAGCCGCAACCGTTTGAAATGTTACCGTTTTGCAACGTTTAAGAAATGAACCTCCCGATGTGGGATGAAGTTATTCTATTTGTATGTCATGTCTTTTTTTATATCTTTTCAGAAAATAAAACCGGTGTTGGACGGGCAGCCCGCGGACGGTCTGCATTTTGCTAAGGGGGAATGTGACGCCCTGGGCAAGCCAGAGGTCACAGGTCATAACACCACCACACCCTACACCCCAGTTAGGAACACCAAGGCTAACCTAAAATCCTTGTTGCCTTCCTCCAGGGGCTGATGTCCACACCAGGGGGTGGGCCAGGCGGTTGGCTCTGCCCACCGAGGAGTTCACAGCCCTGGAGGCGGGAGAAACAGGCAGATAAGAAAAGTTAGTGGAAGTAGAAGGAAGGGAAGTAGTAGAGGAGCTTGAGAGAAGGAGTAAAAAGTGACAGTTTGTAAAGCCTGAAGCTGGTCCGGGTGTGTGCCCCGGACTGAGACAGCAAGGTCAGCAGACGGCGGTGACTGTCCGCAGGAGCGGCTGACCGGAGGTTGACGAAAGGACCGCGGACGGGTGGTGGCCCGGCGGTACCGGAGCGGTATACAAAGTGAAGCCAGCACCAGTGGCAGGGGCCTTTCGGATCCCGGCAAGGCTAGGAGTCGCCGTGAATTTGCCAAATCCGTTAGTGAAGGGGACCTCTGGGTCTCCCAACAACCAAGTCCCGATTGAGGGCAACAGTCCAACCGTTGGAGAGAGACACCGCCACCGCCAGGGCACCAGTTTCTCAGGGCCAGCGCCTGCGGGCAAAATAGGGCTCCTCCGGCCCATATCCAAGCCGGGGAGCGGGTTACCGGTGGGAACCCATCGTTACCATCATCATCTCAGGTGCAGGAAAAGGGACCGTTACCGTCAACTACTGGAGAACAGCAAGTGCAGCCGTCCGTGGGAACCGTCTTTCCAGCTGTGTGTTTTACAGAGAACTGTGTCCCTGTCTCAGGCTGAGTGAGTACCACAGTGCCGCAAGGCACAGCGCCGCCCCCGCGTCCCTGCACCCCACCAAGCCCTGCACCGGCCCCGCCATCCCTCATCACCCACCTCATCACTGGGCCCCGGGACAACTACCCCCTACCCACGGAGGGGAGAACCAACAACTTTGCTGCTCCCTGTCATCAGTCCCCGGGATCCCCATACAGAGCAGCGGTGGTGTCAACAAATCACCACAACCGTGGGTGGCGTCACGGACAATAAACTATCCCAAAAACCAATCCCCTTTCACTCACGGGCGAGGAGCGCCGCTCGAGTCCCCGGGATCCGGCCCATCGCTCGAGCCACCGAGCAGCAGCAGCAGCCGCAGCGCAGCCGGACCCGAGCAGTGGGAGAGCGCGGCGTCCCCTCCTCCGCCCGCGACAACTGCGTGTCAGCTGACTGCAATCAATCATAGGCGCCAGGATGGCCGGTGGGCGGGGAAAACAGTGCAAGTGTCTGTGAGTCAGTATAGTGGTATAAAAATAAATGGATAAATAAAACAATCTGCGTAGGGTCCCCCATATTCTGATGCCAGTCTAGATAAAGCCCACGGCTGCAGCCCCCAGATGTCGGGCTTTATTTGTGCTATGTATAAAAATAAGGCCAGAGTCACATGTGCGAGGGACTCTCATCACCATCATCCAGCACGGCCTGCCGCTCTCCGAACATGAGCGTTCAGGTACATAGAAACACATGTGGCTGACCCGCTCCTGTCAGAAGAGTATGTGGTTGTGCCGGATGATGCGATGCGAGACTCGTGCGAGTCTGGCATGACATCACCCAGCACGGCCTGCCACTTTCCGAACATGAACTTGCAGGTACGTAGAAACATAATGGCTGACCTGCTCCTGTCAGGAGAGTGTGCGGCTGTGCCGCATTATGCAACGCAAGACTCTAGCCTAAGAAAAAACGCATGCAGCCTTTTGTTATTTTTATTAATTAAATAAATAATTAAAAAAAAAAATCGTGCAGTATCCCCCAATTTTGATACTTAGCCAAGATAAAGCCAGCTGGGGGCTGGTATTTTCTGCCACCTGGTATTGCTGCATCCATTAGATGTGACAATCCCAGTGCTTTTTCCGCCTCTTCCCATTGCCCTAGTGCAGTGATAGCAGGGGTTAAGAACAGCGCACAGCTGCTACTAAAACCTAGGTTGTGATAGCACAGGTGTTTGAGATACCTGCATCACTAACCTGTAAATGAAAGTAAATAATTGCAAACACAGAGAAAAAAATCCTTTTATTTGAAATGAAATACAAAAACACACACCCTCTTTCACCACTTTATTAACCCCCAACACACCACTCCAGGTCTGGCTTAATCCACATGAGGTCCCATGCTGCTTCCAGCTCCGCTACATCTCACAGCGAGCGGCCATAGAACAAGACCGCCGGCTGTGAGTGCAGACAATGACTGAGTCGCGATGAGCAATGACTGCAGGCAGATACTGTCACAGGCTCATGACGGCCAGTGGGCGGGGAAAGCACGGAAAGCTGTGTGTATGCGATGAGCCTAATGCGCAGTACAATAAGTGAATGTGTGGCGCCCCTGAGGCTTCAGTCGCCACAGAGTATTGCACTCAAATTTGGGCGTATTGCTAAACCCGGATCCTAAGAAGGTTAGTCCCGGTTTCACCACTTACACACTCAAATACACACCAGGTTGCCCCTATTCCCACTGGGGACTGGGCTAGGATAGGGTAATAAATGAGTTTCCTACTAAGTGGTATTTACAGGATGCCCTCATACAGGGTCCCCAGTCCCACTAGCTTAGGACCTAGGAGGGGGGGAGGGGCAGCCAGCAGGGGGAGACAGAAGCCAACACAACAGGTAAGGAGTTCTCCAGCAGGAGAGGAAAGGAGCAGATGTGTTTCACAGGTGCTCCGGTGGGAAGGAGGAAAAGTTCACACGGTTGCCGTGGGGAGAGGGCATCTGCTCCCCTCAGAACCGGCGCCACACAGGGCGGCAGGACCCTAGGAAAGATCATACTTCACGTTGGTTTTCCAGAATCTGCCTGGACGGGGAAAGCTTCAAGCTTTCCTGGCCACAGAGTGCCCTAAAGCACAGTGCCAGAGAGGATCTAGGGCCTTGTATAACACCAGACCCCATATCGGAACCATGGCACCTGCATATAGGGACAAGAGTACTACTCGTGAAAACCCGGGTCTCCATATAGCTTCAAGGCAGGCAGATCCACTGCACAGGCTCTACAAGGAGGGAACCCACCGAACACCACACAACGGACTGATCTAATAATAATAATAATAATAATAATAATCTTTATTTCTTTGTCGCTCCATTGGGAGACCCAGACAATTGGGTGTATAGCTTCTGCCTCCAGAGGCCACACAAAGTATTACACTTTAAAAAGTGTAACCCCTCCCCTCTGCCTATACACCCTACCGTGCATCACGGGCTCCTCAGTTTTATGCTTTGTGTGGAAGGAGGCACACATCCACTCATGAATTCTCAGATTAGTTATATCGGTTGGAAGAAAAGTGGGCCCCCACGGGGCCCCCGGCATGTTCCCTTCTCACCCCACTAAGTCGGTGGTGCTGTTAAGGTTGAGGTACCCATTGCGGGTACAAAGGCCAGAGCCTCATGCCGTCTCCTTCACCATCCCTTAGCGGCTCTGGGAGAAGTGGGATCCTGAGCGGTCATCCATCCACTGGGACTGTGCTCCCTCCGCAGCCCCTGTGGGAATCTGTCGGACAGGAGTTTATTTATCCTCAGGGACCGGGCCCTGCATCACTAAGGTACTCTGTATCCCCATGGGGGATGTGCATGGAGCGCCTTCATCCCGGACGCTGCAGCAGCTGCTTATTTGTGACGGCCGGCGGACTTCCGCGCCGACCGCGCCTGTTTGTCGGCCGCGGTCTTAAATTTAGTCCCCGGCTTCAATTGCGGCCTAGTAGCAAAACTCCCGCCCCCGGGCCTGTCTATCAGGGGTAAGGGCGGGACGGCCGGCCTGACGTCGGCTGTGAGGGCCGGAGCATCCTGGATGTTTCCTCCCCCCTCACTGATCACTGTGGGGACTCCAGATTCCCGCACTTTTTCTAACGCCGCCCACGGCTCCACTCCTCCACTGAGAGCTCCGGCAGCCATTTCTTTGGCATTCTGCCTGTGGAGGATTTCCTGGAAAGAGCTCTGCAACGCTGGGAGACCTAAGGCAGGGAATCTGGAGGACACACACTCCGCTTTTTAGCGGTCGGTAAGCCACACCGGTCACCCGGTGCTGGTCCCCTTAGGGTGCCGGAATAGATACTATATATATTTATATATTTCTGTTCGGTCGGGCTGTTTACCCTTCCCATATACCCTCAGTGATCACTCTCCTAGGAGACAACAGCATGTCGTCCACAAGGAGCAAGGGTGCCAAGGCACAGGGTTATTTTGCGACCTGTACCTCTTGTGCGGCTATGTTACCTGCGGGTTCCACCTACCCTCACTGTGAGCAATGCTCAACCCCTGTTTTGCTTCCTCAACCCGAGCCTCGGTCACTAGTGGGCCCCTCGGCTCAGGTAGAACCCCTTGCTCCCCCTGTCCAGGCGGCAGGGACAGAGTTTGCAGTTTTTGCTGAAAAACTCTGAGTCACTCTCACAATCCATGGCTCAGTCTATGGACAAATGGTCTGCCAAGCTGCTTGAAGCTTTGCAGTCCAGACCGGTCCTTACACAAGCCCCGGACCCTGTTGGACCTGCACCTCCAGGCCCCTCTCTGTCCGTGCCGCAGCACGTTCCCAGGGGGGGCCCTAGGTCTCACGTGGAGGACTCCGGCCCGGACCACAGTCCCAGACCGGCTAAGCGGGCCCGCTGGGAATCTTCCCCGACTTCTTCACGCTGCTCGGGTTCCCAGCGTGAGGACTCTCTGGAGGACGAGGCGGACGTCGCAGCTCAGGGCTCTGACACTGACGTTGCTCTCAATCTTGATACACCTGAAGGGGACGCCATAGTAAATGACCTTATCTCGTCCATCAACCAGGTGTTAGATATCTCTCCCCCGCCGCCACCGGTAGAGGAGTCGACTTCTCAGCAGGAGAAACACCAGTTTCGGTTCCCTAAACGTACACGGAGTGCGTTTTTCGATCACTCTAACTTCAGAGATGCTGTCCAGAAGCCCAGAGCGGTTCCGGACAAGCGCTTTACTAAGCGCCTTACTGACACACGTTACCCCTTCCCCTCTGACGTGGTTAAGGGTTGGGCTCAATGTCCCAAGGTGGATCCTCCAGTCTCTAGATTGGCGGCTAGATCTGTGGTATCGGTTGCAGATGGATCATCGCTAAAGGATGCCACTGACAGGCAGATAGAGCTCCTGGTAAAATCCATCTATGAAGCCACGGGCGCGTCTTTTGCCCCGGCTTTTGCAGCCGTGTGGGCACTACAAGCTATCTCAGCTTGTCTGGCTGAGATTAATGCGGTCACACGTAATTCTGCTCCGCAGGTTGCGTCTTTGACTTCTCAGGCGTCAGCTTTTTCTTCCTACGCCATGAATGCAGTTTTAGACTCTGCTAGCCGTACAGCGGTGGCATCCGCTAACTCTGTGGCAGTCCGCAGGGCCATGTGGCTGCGCGAATGGAAGGCAGACTCGGCTTCCAAGAGGTTCTTAACCGGTTTGCCGTTTGCTGGCGACCGCTTGTTTGGTGAACGATTGGATGAGATTATTAAGGAATCCAAGGGAAAGGACTCCTCCTTACCCCAGTCCAAACCAAAGAGACCTCAGCAATGGAAAATACAATCGAGGTTTCGGTCCTTTCGTCCCTCCGCCAAGCCCCAATCCTCTTCGTCCAGCAGGCCGGAGAAAGGCCAGAGGAACTCCTATGCGTGGCGGTCCAAGTCACGCCCCCAAAAGGCCGCAGGAGGCACTGCCTCCAAGACGGCCTCCTCATGACTCTCGGCATCCCCGAACCGCATCCTCGGTCGGTGGCAGGCTCTCCCGCTTTTGCGACGCCTGGTGGCCACATGTTCAAGACCGATGGGTGAGGGACATTCTGTCTCACGGTTACAGGATAGAGTTCAGCTCTCGTCCCTCGACTCGTTTCTTCAGAACATCTCCGCCCCCCGAGCGAGCCGATGCGCTTTTTCAGGCGGTGAACGCTCTGAAGACAGAAGGAGTTGTGATCCCTGTTCCCCTCCAGGAACATGGTCGCGGCTTTTACTCCAACTTGTTTGTGGTGCCAAAGAAGGACGGCTCGTTCCGTCCCGTTCTGGACCTCAAACTGCTCAACAGACATGTGAGCACCAGACGGTTTCGGATGGAGTCTCTCCGCTCTGTCATCGCTTCGATGTCACAAGGAGACTTCCTAGCATCGATCGACATCAAGGATGCTTATCTCCATGTGCCGATCGCACCCGAACATCAACGCTTTTTGCGTTTCGCCATCGGGGACGAACACCTTCAGTTCGTGGCATTGCCTTTCGGCCTGGCGACAGCCCCACGGGTGTTCACCAAGGTCATGGCATCTGTTGTGGCGGTCCTACACTCTCAGGGCCACTCGGTGATTCCCTACTTAGACGATCTTCTGGTCAGGGCACCCTCTCAGATGGCGTGTCAAAACAGCCTTTCCGTCGCTCTGACGACTCTCCAGCAGTTCGGGTGGATCATCAACTTCCCAAAATCCAAGTTGACACCGACCCAATCACTGACGTACCTTGGGATGGAGTTTCATACTCAGTCAGCAGTAGTCATGCTACCGCCGGACAAGCAGTTTTCGCTGCAGGCAGGGGTGCAATCTCTTCTTCGGGGTCAGTCACACCCCTTGAGGCGCCTCATGCACTTCCTGGGGAAGATGGTGGCAGCGATGGAGGCAGTGCCCTTCGCGCAATTCCATCTGCGGCCACTCCAGTGGGACATTCTCCGCAAATGGGACAGGAGGTCGACTTCACTCGACAGGAACGTCTCTCTTTCCCTTGCAACCAAGACGTCACTTCAGTGGTGGCTCCTTCCCAACTCTCTATCGCAGGGAAAATCCTTCCTACCCCCCACCTGGGCTGTGGTCACGACGGACGCGAGCCTGTCAGGGTGGGGGGCGGTTTTTCTCCACCACAGGGCTCAGGGAACCTGGACTCCGATAGTCATCCCTTCAGATCAATATTCTGGAGATAAGGGCAGTGTATCTAGCCCTGTTGGCCTTTCATCGGTGGCTGGAGGGCAGGCAGATCCGGATCCAGTCGGACAACGCCACTGCCGTCGCATACATCAACCACCAAGGCGGCACTCGCAGTCGTCAAACCTTCCACCCACTGCAGAATTCGTCGGACTTCCTGGAAGCCACAGCTTCCACCATCTCCGCAGTTCACATCCCGGGCGTAGAAAACTGGGAAGCAGATTTTCTCAGCCGACAGGGCATGGACGCGGGGGAATGGTCTCTTTACCCAGACGTGTTTCGAGAGATCTGTCGCCGCTGGGGAACGCCGGACGTCGATCTCATGGCGTCACGGCACAACAACAAAGTCCCGGCATTCATGGCCCGGTCTCAAGATCACAGAGCTCTGGCGGCGGACGCATTAGTTCAGGATTGGTCGCAGTTTCGACTGCCCTATGTATTTCCTCCTCTGGCGATGCTGCCCAGAGTGCTGCGCAAGATCAGGTCCGACTGTCGTCGCGCCATTCTCGTCGCCCCAGATTGGCCGAGGCGGTCGTGGTACCCGGATCTGTGGCATCTCACGGTGGGTCAACCGTGGGCGCTCCCAGACCGCCCAGACTTGCTGTCTCAAGGGCCGTTTTTCCATCTGAATTCTGCGGCCCTCAACCTGACTGTGTGGCCATTGAGTCCTGGCTCCTAGCGTCCTCAGGGTTATCTCAAGATGTCATTGCCCCTATGAGGCAGGCCAGGAAACCATTGTCCGCCAAGATCTATCACAGGTCTTGGAGGATCTTCTTATCCTGGTGCTCTGATAAGGGTTTTTCTCCCTGGCCCTTTGCCTTACCCACTTTTCTTTCATTCCTTCAATCCGGAATGGACAAGGGTTTGTCTCTCGGCTCTCTCAAGGGACAAGTATCGGCGCTATCCGTATTTTTTCAAAAGCGTCTAGCCAGGCTTCCACAGGTCCGCACGTTCCTGCAGGGAGTTTGCCACATAGTCCCACCTTACAAGCGTCCGCTGGAACCCTGGGATCTTAACAGGGTGCTAACGGCTCTTCAGAAACCACCTTTCGAGCCGCTGCGGGATGTCTCTTTATCACGTCTTTCGCAGAAGGTGGCATTTCTAGTGGCAGTTACATCGCTCCGTAGAGTGTCGGAGCTGGCAGCGCTGTCATGCAAAGCCCCCTTCCTGGTTTTTCACCAGGATAAGGTGGTTCTGCGTCCGATCCCGGAATTTCTCCCTAAGGTGGTATCCCCTTTTCATCTCAATCAGGATATCTCCTTACCTTCGTTTTGCCCTCATCCAGTTCACCAATGTGAAAAGGATTTGCACTCGTTAGATCTGGTGAGAGCTCTCCGGCTCTACGTGTCTCGCACGGCGCCCCTGCGCCGTTCAGATGCGCTCTTTGTCCTTGTCGCTGGCCAGCGTAAGGGTTCGCAGGCTTCCAAGTCAACCTTGGCTCGGTGGATCAAGGAACCGATTCTTGAAGCCTATAGTTCTTCTGGGCTTCCGCTTCCTTTGGGGCTGAAAGCCCATTCTACCAGAGCCGTGGGTGCGTCCTGGGCATTGCGGCACCGGGCTACGGCTCAGCAGGTGTGTCAGGCAGCTACCTGGTCTAGTCTGCACACTTTCACGAAACACTATCAGGTGCATACCTATGCTTCGGCAGACGCCAGTCTAGGTAGGCGAGTCCTTCAGGCGGCGGTTGCCCACCTGTAAGAGGGGGTCGTTTTCGGCTCTTTTTATCGAGGTATTCTTTTACCCACCCAGGGACTGCTTTTGGACGTCCCAATTGTCTGGGTCTCCCAATGGATCGACAAAGAAGAAGGGAATTTTGTTTACTTACCGTAAATTCCTTTTCTTCTAGCTCCTATTGGGAGACCCAGCACCCGCCCCTGTTCCCTTCGGGCTGTTTGTTCTTTTGGTTCATGGTTTTCAGTTCTCCGAACATCCTTCGGATTGAGTTTACCTTAGACCAATTTATAAGTTTCCTCCTTCCTGCTTTTGCACCAAAACTGAGGAGCCCGTGGTCCACGGGAGGGTGTATAGGCAGAGGGGAGGGGTTACACTTTTTAAAGTGTAATACTGTGTGTGGCCTCCGGAGGCAGAAGCTATACACCCAATTGTCTGGGTCTCCCAATAGGAGCTAGAAGAAAAGGAATTTACGGTAAGTAAACAAAATTCCCTTCTATAGCGCCAACATATTCCGCAGCGCTTTACAATTCAGGAGGCTCATATACATATACATATCATATACATAAACATATACAAACAGGTAAAAATTATAGAAGATACAATATTTAAAATGAAAAATGGCAACCCTGCTCGTGAGAGCTTACAATCTACAATGAGATGGGGGGAGGGGCAAGGTACAAGTGGTTATTTACAATGACAATCCAGCCATCTGGATCTCTAAAAGGATTCGGGTTTGACGGAGCCCATCACGGCAAGTGACTGGCTTTACCCGGGTGAATTTTTCTTGCTTATTTATACACTTATTTTATATTTTACACATTGCCTCTAGTCTTTATTTGATGGCCTTTCATAACTTTTTTGTTGAATTAAACTTTTTTTCCATCTCTCAGGAACATTTATCACGGAATGGGAAGATGGTGCCAAAGCCTGTGAATCTTTCCTAGCAGGGGATGAGTCTGCATATAAGGCAGTTGCAGATCAGATGGTTGCACTTGCACGTTTCTATAGGTTTGATGGATGGTTGGTTAACATTGAGAATGTGCTTAGTGTAAGTAGTAACTATAACATTTAACTACAATTCTTTACTCGCATTACAAGTGAAAATGATACACAGCTTTAAACTTTCATCTTGTATTTTTTTTCACATGTAGCCAGTTGCAGTGTCACGCGTCCCCTTGTTCCTCTCCTATTTAACTGAAAAGCTGCACGCACAAGTTCCAGGGGGCCTAGTTCTTTGGTATGACAGCGTGATCCATACTGGGGAGCTGAAGTGGCAGAATGAACTAAATGATGAGAATAGGTAAATTCTCAATTATATTTAAGACTTCACTGTGTTAAACCATGTTGTGTGTTGTTGTTTTTTTTTTTTTGTTTGTTCTTACATTTTGTGCTGCACATAATGCCGTTCGCAGCACAAATAGTTTTTTTTAAGATTGAAGGTAGACCTAACATGTTGATCCGGAGGAAGGCAAAACACCATGAGGCAGATGCTCATTGCCCCATATTAGGAAAAAAATTCCTTCTTGACTCCAAAAACGGCAATCCAACTAGTTCCCTGGATTAACAACCCATCACAAAATCTAACACTCTAACCTGTAATGTTATATTTTTTAAGAAAGGCATCCAGGCCTCTTTGTACAGTAGTGAATAAACCGTGATCACATCATGTTGTAGATTTCTATAATCTCACTGGTCTTACAGTAAAGAAACACAATCTGGGCTTGTGATTAAACCTTTTTTCCTCTAGATGTACAGGATGCCCCTTGTCAGCCTCACAGGCCTATGTGTAGAAATATCATTAGAAATATCTTTGTATTGTTCTGTCATAAATTAGTACATTGTAATCACCCCTAAGCCTTTAGTATATTAGTATTTGCAAGTTTAACACTATTTAGTGTAGCAAACTATATTTGCCATATACACACGTGGTCAATATTGTTGGTACCCCTTGTTTAATGAAAGAAAAACCCACAATGGCCACCGAAATAACTTGAATCTGACAAACGTAATAATAAATAAAAAATCTATCAAAATTAACAAATGAATCATAGCATAATAGAATGATAGAATTGGAAAGGACCTCAAGGGCCATTAGGTCCAACTCCCTACAAGTGCAGGCTTTCCTATATCACTCCAACTATATGTTTATCCAGTTTCCGCTTGAAGATTTCCATTGATGGACAGCTCACCAACTTCGTTGATAGCCTGTTCCACTCCCTTACTGCCCTCACTTTCAGAAAGGTTTTCCTAATGTCTAATCTGAATCTCCTTCCTTTAAGTTTCATCTCATTGCTTCTTGTACTTCCTTGTGCTAATGAGAATAGGGTAGTTCCCTCTGCACTGTGACTACCTTTCAGATATTTGTAGACCTCTATTAAGTCTCCTCTCAGCCTTCTCTTTTTCAAACTAAACATCACTAGTTCTTTTAGCCGTTCTTCAAAGGACATGGTTTGCAGACCTTCTACCATCTTGGTTGCTCTTCTCTGGACTTGCTCCAATTTATCGATGTCTTTCTTGAATTGGGGTGCCCCAAACTGTACACAGTATTCTAGGTGATGTCTGACCAGGGCAGAGTATAGGGGAATAATTACCTCTCTTGATCTAGATTCAATGCTTGTCTTGATACATCCCAGAATTGTATTGGCCTTTTTAGCTGCAGCTCCGCATTGTTTGCTCATGTTGAATCTGGGATCCACTATTATGCCCAAGTCCTTTTCCCCGGTGCTATCACCTAGTTCTATTCCTCCCATGCTATATATGCTATTTACATTTCTTTTACCCAGATGTAGGACTTTGCAATGCTTCTCAACCATGCTTCCACACAATTTAAAAAAAAAATAAAACTCATGAAACAGGCCTGGACAGAAATGATGGTACCCCTGAAAATAATGTGACAAAAGTGACATGTTAAATCAAAGTATGTCCACTAATTAGCATCACAGGTGACTACAATCTTGTAATCAGTCATTGGGCTTGTATATAGGGCTCAGATACTCACTGTGCTGTGTGGTGACATGGTGTGTACCACACTCAAGATGGACCAGAGGAAGCGAAGGAAAGAGTTGTCTCAGGAGCTTAAAAAGAAAATTATTGACAAGCATGTTAAAGCTAAATGTTATAAAACCATCTCCAAGCCCCTATTATTCAGAAATTTAAGATCCATGGAACTATAGCCAGCCTCCCTGGATGTGGCCACAGGAGAAAAATTGATGACAAATCAAACAGACGGATAATACGAATGGTAACAAAAGAGCCCAGAACAGCTTCTAATGAGATTAAATGTGAACTTCAAGCTCAAGGAACATCAGTGTCAGATCGCACCATCCGTCGTTGTTTGAGCCAAAGTGGACATAATGGGAGACGACCAAGGAGGACACCATTGTTGAAAAGAAAAAAAAAAAAAGTCAGACTGGAATTTGCCAAACTACATGTTGACAAGCCACAAAGCTTCTGAGAGAATGTCCTATGGACAGATGAGACAAAAATGGAACTTTTTGGCAAGGCACATCAGCTCTATGTTCAAAGACGGAAAAATGAAGCATATCAAGAAAAGTACACTGTCCCTACTGTGAAACATGAAGGAGGCTCGGTTATGTTCTGGGGCTGCTTTGCTGCATCTGGCACAGGGTGCCTTGAATCTGTGCAGGGTACAATGAAATCTCAAGATTATGAAGGGATTCTAGAGAGAAATGTGCTGCCCAGTGTCAGAAAGCTTGGTCTCAGTCGTAAGTCATGGGTCTTGCAACAGGATAATGACCCAAAACGCACAGCTAAAGACACCAAAGAATGGCTAAGAGGAAAACGTTGGACTATTCTGAAGTGGCCTTCTATGAGCCCTGACCTAAATCCTATTGAGCATCTTTGGAAAGAGCTGAAACATGCGGTCTGGAAAAGGCGACCTTCAAACACCAGACAACTGCAGCAGTTTTCTCTTGAGGAGTGGCCAAAATACCTGTTGAGAGGAGCAGAAGTCTCATTGACAGTTACAGGAATTGATTGCCTCAAAAGGTTGTGCAACCAAATATTAAGTTAAGGAAGAGGAGGGCACCATCATTTCTGTCCAGGCCTATTTCAGGAGTTTTATTTAAAAAAAAAAAAAATAATAATTTGTGGAAGCAGAAAAGCAATGTCTGACTTTCATTTGTTCATTTTCATAGATTTTTTTATTTATTCTTTTGTCAGATTCAACATGATGCGATTGATCACGGTTTATTCACTACAAGAGTACAAGGAGGCCTGGATACCTTTCTTAAAAATTATAACATTACAGGTTAGAGTGTTAGATTTTGTGATGGCTTGTTAATTTTTTGTCAGATTCTAGTTATTTCTGTGACTTTTGTGGGTTTTTATTTAATTAAATGAGGGGGACCAAAAGTTTTGACCACGTGTGTGTATACAATAAAAAAGGGTAAAATGTAGGGGTGATTTTGTCTGGCTGAAGACACTTAGTAACTTAATTTAATCACATGATTGCGCTATTCACTGTGTATACATCTGTACATTCTCTTACCAATAGTGAAGGCTTCAGTAAATAGACATACAGCCTTAGGCCATGGGTATTGTGGCATACAGACATCTTCACCGCAGCCAAGAGCAATTGAAAGCTGTGTTTACTTTGTAACATGAATGCCTAACTAATTGCTTTAATATTTAAGTAAATATGCTGCTTTCACGCTACGAACCACCATTGTCCATTAGCAGTATGTGCATATATTTACCCAGTGGAGAGCTAAAGTGGAAATTCTACAGAAAAAAAGTCTCCAACCGAAGCTCTAAAGTGCAGTGTAAGGCTAAGTTCACACATTGCGTTTTTTTGACGGTGCGTTTTTGTGCGTTTTTGGCCGCTAAAAAACGCACCCGCGTAAAAAAAAACGCGTAAAAAACGCATGCATTTTTACCGCGATTTGGTGCGTTTTTGGCTGCGTTTTACTGCGTTTTTGATCTTTGCGGTTTTCTGCGGTTTTCCAATGCATTGCATGGTGGGAAAACGCAGAAAAACGCAGGAAAGAATTGACATGTCCATAATTTTTTTTTTTTTTTTAAGCTCAAAAACGCAGCTTAAAAAAAAAAAGTTGTGTGTGGACAGCAAAATTGAAAACTCATTGCTGGGGAAGCAAAGTCATGCAGTTTTGAGGCCAAAAACGCCGCGAAAAACGCACTGTGCGCACATAGCCTAAGGGGCTGTTCACACAATTGGCACTGCATTTATGTCTCCACCTGGGGTTTCAGTCTGAATTCTTGTGCATGTCTGAAAAGATAAACGCTCCTAGAAAGGAGTGCAAAAATAGCCCAAAATTACAAAACTTTGGACTCCACTTCTTCTTTTTTTTTTTTTTTTTTTAACTGGGGTACGTCTGATTTCTGTTTCTCGGAGATTCAGACAGAAGTTCTGGACTGTGATATTAGTGACTTGCCAAATGCTGTGTGAACAGCTCCCAAGAGAAGAGTTATTTAACTGACTAATTTTAATTTACATCACTACAATTATCAAATATTCTCTGTCCACAGACAGTTTTTTAGTTCATGCGATGGAATGTTTACAAACTACAATTGGAAGGAGGATCACTTACAGCGAATGGCAGCAGAGCCACGCAAGACAGATGTCTATATTGGTGTGGATATCTTCGCTCGGGGAGATGTTGTAGGGGGAAAGTTTGAAACTTTCAAGGTAACTTGGAAAAACTACAGAAGCAGCTAAAACTGCAATCTTTTCTGCAAGTACCTGTAGTAAGAGTGAAAATCTTGCCACTGATACATGTCATTTCTGTAACATTTTGTTATTTTGCGGGTTGTGCACAAGAAGGGTGCAAAACTCCAATGTGTTGTGTTTTTTTTTTTTTTTATTTCACTGCTGTAATGGTGCCACTAATGGAAGGTCCCTGAGCCTAGTTCTATACTTGCCACCAGCTGTCTTCAACTCTTCTGGCACATCTCCAGTCCCGTGACGCCATCTTGTGACCTTAACGTCTGACTGACCGTAACTCAAAAGTAACGGACATAAGCTCTAAGTGCAAGTCTATGAGAGCCAAAATGCACTGAAAGGTGACATCGGCAGGTCACAAACAGCTGGAGACTGACCAGAGTGGTGCTGCTAAAAGCTGAAATGTGCAGCTGGTAAGTAGAAGACAAGGTGTAGGGACCTTACTTTAGTAGTAGTATTCCAGCACTGCAATAATAAAGAAAATTGAAGTGGTGCTTTTAGCGGTTATCCGAGATTGGTTCTTAGGATGGATTTTCAATGTACAGGGTGGGCCATACGTATGGATACACCCTGATAAAGTGGAAGTGGTTGCTGATATCACCTTACCGTTTGTGACATATTAGTACATTGGAGGGGCCAAACGTTGGAGGCTCGTTGACGCCAATGGTGGCCATCTGCAAAGCCGCCAGTTTAAATTCTACTTTAATTTTTTCAATGGGAAGATAGAGAACATAGAGAATTGCACAAGAAAAACAATGGTGTGCTAATTTTTTAACATAACTTTATTCATTATTGAGTTATTGACACATTTGAGACATGGAACAACGACAGTAACCCACTGAAGGATGTGCTCAAAGTGCTGCCCATTGTGTTGGATTGTCAACGCGATTCTCTTCTTCCACTCTTGACACACAGAGCAATACCGCAGAAGAAATGCTACCACAGGCCTCCTGTATCTGTTGTTTCAGGTGCCCCACATCCTGGATCCCGGATCTGCCGTATTGCTCTTGGTGTGTCAAGAGTAGGAGAAGAGAATCGCGTTTTCAATTCAACACAATGGGCAGCACTTTGAAAACATCCTTTGGTGGGTTACTGTCGTTCCATGTCACAAACGTGTCCATAACTCGATAATGAATAAAGCTACGTTAAAAATAAGCACAGCAGGGGGGCGTGGCCAGCAGGCAGCATGAGCGGTCGCATCTGAGAGCAGCTCCGCAGTCCAACGCTGATGAATACTATTAATCCTGCCGAAATTGGTGCCTAAATACACCTCCGGATTCCCTGTGGTGCGGTGAGCATTCTGATCGGTACCATGAGCAGAGGTCGCAGCGCAGCGGCGGCTGAAAAGCTGAAGAAGTTTGCTCGGGACTCCCAGCAAGATGGCGTCGGCAAGCAGTCGGAGCGGGAATCCAGTGAGGCGGAGGAGGAGGAGAGCATGGAGGCCGGATCCAAGGAGCCGCAGGAGTTAACCCTGCAGCAAGTTACTTCGCAGTTACTTGCGGCGATCCAGGATTCAAAAGTGTCGCTGACGGGCAAAATCGAGGAGGTTAAGATTGATGTGGGACTCCTCCGGCTGGACCTGCAAAATCTGAGAGAGCGGGTAAAGGAGACGGAGCAGCGGATCTCCACGCTGGAAGACGACGCAAGAGCGACGCCGGGCAGATTGTCCTCTTTGGAGAGCGCGGCAAATAACTGGGCGCAAAGGGCTGACGATCTGGAAAACCGCCTGCGTCGCAATAATTTAAGAATTCTGGGGATGCCGGAGAGAGCAGAAGGGAGCGACCCATGTAAGTTCATGGAAACATGGCTTTCTGAAACTTTCCCTGATGCGACGCTGTCAGCGGCATTCGCTATAGAACGAGCCCACCGGGTACCGGCCAGACCTCCTCCCCCGGGAGCGCAGCCTAGACCTCTCCTGGCCCGACTGTTGAGCAGCAGGGATAGAGATGCGATCCTTGGTGCGGCGCGACGCAAAGGCCCGATCCTACATAATAATGCTCCCATACTGATTTTTCCTGACTTCTCTGCGTCTCTTCAGAAAACGAGGGCATCCTTCATTCAGGTGAAAAAACGCCTTAGAGATCAACATATTGCTTATTCCATGATCTTCCCGGCTCGTCTCAGAGTGGTTCATCAAGAGCGATCCTTGTTCTTTACATCTCCGGCGGAGGCGGATGACTGGATCAATACACTGAAGAGGAAGCGCTGATGCGTTACAGCCATGAGCGACGCCGGGAGGATCGCTGTTGTGATGGCATCGTGGCTCTGATTGTTTATTTCATCTCCTTTGGATTGAGGTTGGTGATACGATTCCTTTTCCTGGGACGCCTGGAATCGCTGTTGCGATAGTTTTCGGATCATCCTATGCTGATATTCGGCGTCCCTCGATACTGAAGGCGCGATATATCTTTGGTTCCTCCATCTCTCCTACCGTGCGAGTGGAGCGCTGTTCGGGATCGCAGTTGCGTCCGCGTCCAACTCCTTTGGTTCCAGTTTATGGAGAAATTGACGATTCCATCAGGATGCGATGGTGCGCTTGCGACCCCCGGAAGCATGTGAGTTACTGGATGTGTTTATTATTGGCCTTCCATTGTGCCGGTCTCCAGGTTGGCCTCCCCCTCAAGGCTGGGCAGCTGGAGATGGTGCCTCTGAGTGTGTCGGGACCTGAGCTCACTGCGATTATTACTAAGCCCTGTTTGAGTTCTGGAATACTCGTCGCTGGTGGGACCGGCTTGAACTGTCTTCAGGCGGGACATGTGCCAGAACGCTGCTGCGGGGCCATGATCACTTTCATGCGATCTTGAATTATCCTGCATCTTGCGATCCAAAAGGGGACTTTACTCCGGGTTTGCAGTGTTTGGCAACGCACTTAAGTTCGGGATGCTGAATTTTGTCTTTAAAGCTATATTAAGGTTTTTTGGGGTCACCATACATGATAGTCACTTATAATTTGGGATTGCCTGCAAATTCTCCTTCCATTTCCTTTACATTCCTATCTCTTCTTCCCCCCTCTCAGTCTCACTTACTTGTCTAATCCCTCGGCCCCTTTATCTCAGCCTCATACCCATCCTTGCTTTTCTATTCCTATCTACCTCTAAGTCTTCTTTGCTATTTTCTCCAACTTCCCTCTTCAACCTTCATCTCTCTTCTTCAGTTTCCACCCAGTATGCCCTCCGTTACCTCTCTTCTTCTTATATTTCTATTTTCCCTCCTCCTCACATTCTCTCTTCTTCCGCCCATCTTAATTTCTTTCCTCTTTCTTCTCTTCCTTGCCCCTTTCTCTCTTCCTTACCCCCCCCTTTTTTTTTTTTTTTTCCCCTTCTCTCCTTTCTCTTCTCTCTTCTCTTTCTCTTTTTCTATATTTTTACGCCTACTTACTCTGGGTTCTCTTACCTACGTATGATTAAAGGTTATGTTGCAGGATAATTTAATACGTTGGACTGCAGGAGAAGCTTAAGTCCTTGTTTCGAGGACACCCCCGTACCAAGTACACCATCTAGCCACGTTGGTTCACCCTGGTCGTTACTAGGGACACCCTCTCCTGGTCACACTACTGGATCAGTTCTTTCGGCTGTGTGTTTGCAACCGATAGTTTGTATTTAAGGGTACGTTTGCCCAAGTTCTACTGTGGGTTAAGTTTTTGACATTTCCCTATTAATTCAGTACGAGATACATTTCAATGGCTTTAAGTTTGATGACATGGAATGTTAGGGGGCTGGGCACATCCAGGAAACGGGCGGCAGTATTTGCACATATCAAAAAATCTAAAGCTCAGATTGTATGTCTACAAGAGACCCATTTGTTGTTGGAAACCACGAGAGTGCTTCAGAAGCCTTGGGTTCAATGGTCAGCTCACTCTGTTCATTCCTCATATTCGAGGGGAGTATCGGTACTAGTCCATAAAGCATTGCGGTGGGACCCGGGTAAGATTATAAAGGATAATGATGGGAGGTATGTGTTTATCCAGGCTCACATCGATGGGATCATGATAGTGATCTTGGCCATATACATCCCCCCTGCGATGGGAATCTCAATTTTGTATGAAGCGGCTAAGTTTGCCTCACAATTCCCACAAGCCTTGGTGCTCTGCATGGGGGACTTCAATTTGATTAGTAACATAGGGCTGGATAGATTCAACACCCGACAGGTCCCGATCTCCCCTACGATGCAAACTAGACTGAGTGCATTCCTACAGGAGGTGGGGTGGAGTGACATGTGGCGGTTTTTTAACCCAGTACTGAGAGAATACACATGTTATACCCCAGGGAAAAACTCATTGTCTAGAATTGATTACATCTGTGGAAATGAAAGAGTCTGTGCCCATATACAATCGGTGTGTCATCTACCCAGATCAGTATCAGACCACTCTCCGGTATTTGTCAGCATTAAGTGGGAGGGTTGTAAATCTCGTAAAGTGTCACGGAAGATTAACCCTTGGTGGCTGTCACTCTTTGGCACCAATGATAGGATTCCTGATCAGCTCAGGGCATACACCGAGACTAACTCCGTGGAAGAGAATCACTCGGCCTACTGGGACGCGCTTAAGGCGTATTTGAGGGGTTGCTGTCACTCCTCTATCTCTTATGTCAAGAAACAGGCGGCCAGAGAGGAGGAGGAGGAATTGGCCACTCAAAATAGAATGCTTGAACACAGATTTACCTCAGACCCTTCTGAAGGAAACAGATCCCAGTGGCTACAGGCTGGGAGGAAATATCTTTTGTTCCTGCAGGATAAGGCTAAGAGGCATGTCTTCTTCATGAACCAGAGATATTTTGAGCAGGGGAACCAATCTAGTAGTTTACTAGCGTTCCCGGTGCGCCAATCCACTAGCTCACCTGCGGTCCTTAAGATCAGAGACTCCGGTGGCGAATCAATCACCTCCGTCACTGGCATCCTGAAGGTGTTTCTGGACTTCTATAGGAACCTATATGAGTCCAGGCTGGCTGTGTCAGGGGAGGAGATCACTGAATACTTGCGGGATCTGGAGCTTCCCAGATTGACTTTGGCCCAGAGGTCGGCCTTGGATGAGCCCATTAGCATGGAAGAGATGGTGGAGGCGATGGGAGCCCTCAATAGGGGTAAGGCGTCTGGCCCAGACGGACTCCCGATTGAGATATTCGACAAGTATAGGGTGGAGCTGGTTCCGGCTCTCTTGGAGACGGCTGAGGCTTCGTTCCGCAGGGGACGGTTGCCTGATTCCTTCTATGAGGCAACCATCGTGCTACTATTGAAACCAGATAAGGATCCACTGGATTGTGGCTCATACAGACCGATCTCTCTGTTGAACTCTGATTACAAAATTCTTACCAAAATTTTAGCAACTAGACTCAATAAAGTGATCTCCTCCATAATACATGAGGACCAGTCTGGATTCATTCCGGGTAGAAGTACTTCGGATAATCTGAGGAGGGCACAGGTGATTCTACAGATGGGCACCAAGTTAGAGGAGGATTGGGCTTTGGTCTCCTTGGATGCGGCCAAGGCCTTTGACTCTATAGAATGGCCATACCTGCTGGAGGTGCTGCGGGCATTTGGTTTCGGCAATGATTTTATTAGATGGATTGAGATTATATATAAAGCCCCAACGGCTAACATTCAGGTGGGAGGCGGAGTATCGGAAACCTTCCATTTGGAAAGGGGAACCAGGCAGGGATGTCCTCTATCCCCCCTTCTGTTCGCCCTTGCCATGGAACCGTTGGCAGTGCGCATTCGGACCGACCCAATCTACCAGGGAGTGAGACATCGTAAGGGAGATGAACGTTTGTCTCTGTATGCAGACGACCTGTTATTGTTTGCTTCGGATCCGGATTCCTCCATTCCTAGAGCCGTAGAGTTAATCGACCGATTCGGGGAGTTCTCGGGCCTGTCAATAAATTGGTCAAAATCGTACCTTCTCTTCCTGTCCCGGGACAGGGAGGAAATGATGAATACCCACATATGTAGGGTTCCAGTGGTGGATCATTTTAAATACCTGGGGATTATATTGACGGGAAGCCCTTCGGAGATGATAGCAAGAAACATTGCCCCCTTATTATCACACCTCGGGGAGAAATTTAATAGATGGAGCCAACTCCCGCTCTCAGTGGCGGGAAGGATTAATCTCCTTAAAATGATAGTGCAACCAAAGTGTCTTTACATAACCCAACATGTATTCGTGCAGATTCCCCGCTCTTTCTTTCGGTCCCTGGAATCTCTGATTATCACCTTTGTCTGGGGTCCTTCCAGATCAAGGGTCCAGTTGGCCAAATTACAGAGACCCAAGGACATGGGGGGTATGGCCCTTCCTGATCTGTACTTATACTATCTGGCCGGACAATTGAAATATTTGGGACAATGGACACTTCCTGGGGTGAGGGGTTCTCCGGAGGGTCTTCTGGCAGAGTTCACAGGTATGGATCTCCTATGGCCATTGTTGACGGACCACAAGAGGGCTCCTGAGGGTCGGGTCCTCCCAATACACAAACTGGGGGCCAGGGTCTGGAAGGAGGCTAAAACCATTTTTGGTTTCCATGATATGCCAACTGAGACACCAATATGGGGTAACCTGGACCTTCCACACTTTTGTGGGCTGCCGGGGTTTGGCAAATGGAGGAATCGAGGAATAGTCTCCTTGGGATCACTGGTCCGGGATGGTGATCTCCGTCCCTTTGCGCAGCTGCGTGCAGAATTTGATTTGCCGGAATCTCATGGGTTTCAGTATCTCCAGATTAGGCACGCCTTTCGGGCTCAGTTCTCTGGTCGTGGGATTAGATTCTCTTCCTTTCCAGTCATTGGAATTATCAGATCACAGGGCCCTGGAGGCCTCATTTCCAAACTGTACTCCTCCCTTATTCGGGCCAAGGCCATGACCAGTCCTCTTTCTGTCCGAGAGAGGTGGAGTGCCAGGATCCCTGAAATTGATGATGTAGTGTGGGACGACATTGTCGAATCCCACACGCTAGTCTCTCCGGCAGTCAATAATAGACTGATTCAGTTATACATAATACACCAAAGTTATATGACTCCTCAAAGATTGAACAAGATGAAAAAGGCGAATAATCTGGTGGGGGTGGGTTGTCCAAGATGCGGGAGAGACGGTGCTGATTTCTGGCACATGATATGGGATTGCCGGGTCATTCTCTCCTATTGGAGCGAGGTTGTAACGATTCTATCCACCATACTTCAGAAAGGAGTTGCTCTGTGCCCAATTCTGTGTCTGTTTGGGGTGGTGGACGTACGCTCCTGGTCCCAAAATGAAAACTTGCTAATAAAAAAGGTATTATTTTTGGCCCGGAAGGGCATTATACTAAACTGGATGGGCATCCACCCTCCAACTAGAGCCTCATGGATTGCGTTGGTAAATGCTATAATTCCGTCAGAACACTATGTTTATAAGATAAGGGGATCATTACATAAATTTGACAAAATATGGGGTAGATGGATGGACTCGCCCTTGACCGGAGGATCACCCGGCTCCCTAACTGATAGTCTACAGTCGGTACTGACGTGATAGTAACTAATGGTATTCTGATGGGTGGAAAGGAGAAATATGTGGCTTATGATATAATGTATCGGGGATACTACGAGACCGCTGTAATCTGGGTTGCGCTTCTCTTATTGAGGTGGGCTTTCGCCCCAGAATGGATATGTTTCATGATCTGACTCCTCTGCAATGATTAATGTGCTAAGGCCAGATTGAATGTAATAGTTGTGGATTTAATTGTTGTTGCTTTATTACTCTGCTTATCAAACAGTATATGTGTATACTTGTAAAGTACAAATTGCTGACTTATCCTGTAATGTAATGTCTTACTTAACCTTCAATAAAACGAGTTTAAAAAAAAAAAAAAAATAAGCACAGCATTGTTTCTTTGTCGCTCCATTGGGAGACCCAGACAATTGGGGTGTATAGCTTCTGCCTCCGGAGGCCACACAAAGTATTACACTTAAAAGTGTAAACCCCTCCCCTCTGCCTATACACCCCCCCCCCGTGCATCACGGGCTCCTCAGTTTTTATGCTTTGTGCGAAGGAGGCACACATGCACGCAAGCTCCACAATTTAGTCAGCAGCAGCTGCTGACTTTATCGGATGGAAGAAAAGAGGGCCCCTAACAGGGCCCCCGGCATGCTCCCTTCTCACCCCACTCTGGTCGGCGGTGCTGTTAAGGTTGAGGTACCCATTGCGGGTACAGAGGCTGGAGCCCACATGCTGTTTTCCTTCCCCATCCCTTAGGGGCTCTGGGTGAAGTGGGATCCTAACCGGTCACCAGGCTCTGGGACCGTGCTCCCTCCGCAGCCCCTGGGGGAATCTGCTGGACAGGAGACCGGGTATCGTCAGGGACAAGGCCCTGCTCCTCTGAGGTACTCTGTGTCCCCTTGGGGACGGCGCATAGAGCGCCTGTGTAATGGACGCTGCAGCAGCTGCTGGGTGTGTTGGTGCACCGGGACTACCGCGCTGACCGCGCTTGTTTGCCGGCCGCGCTTATAACTTTAGTCCCCGGCTTTTGCGGCCTAGTACCGCATACTCCCGCCCCCAAGCCTGCCAGTCAGGGGTAAGGGCGGGACGCTGCACTGGACGTCAGCGCTGAGGGCTGGAGCATACTTAGTATCCTCCTCCCCCCTCACTGAGCACCGTGGGGCACCAGATTCCCGCACTTTCTGAGGCACGCCCACGGCTCCCTCCTCCTCTCAGAACGCTGGCAGCCATTCCTATCAGCACTTCTGACGCTGGAGAACTTCAGAGACGAGCTCCAACAGCTCTGGGAGACCCAGGCAGGGAATCTGGTGGTCACACAACCGCTTAAGGCGGTCGGTAAGCCGCACCTGTTAAGGTGTTGGCCCCCCTGGGTGCCGAATTGTATATTTATATGCTTATATTGTATACATTTACTCTGTACGATCGCACTATTGCTCTTGGCTATATACCCTCACTGATTGCTCTGAGGAGACAACAGCATGTCGTCCGCAAAAAGCAAGGGTGCCAAGGCACAGGCTTACTTTGCATCCTGTACCTCATGTGCGGCTATGCTACCTGCAGGTTCCACCTACCCTCATTGTGTGCAATGCTCGGCCCCGGTGACACTCACTCAGCAGGAGCCTCAGCCACTGGTGGGACCCTCGGCCCAGGTAGAACCACCTGCTGCCACTGTCCAGGTGACAGGGACAGAGTTTGCAGTATTTGCTGACAAACTTTATGAGTCTATGGATAGATGGTCTGCTAAGATACTAGAAGCTTTGCAGTCCAGACCGGTAACACAGGCCCCGGGCACTGTTCAATCATTGCCCCCAGGCCCCCCTCGGTTGGAGCAGCAAAGTGCTCCTGGGGCGACTCATAGGTCCCACGGCGAGGACTCCGACACGGACCGCAGTCCCAGACCGGCTAAGCGGGCTCGCTGGGAGCTTCCCTCGACTTCATCTCACTGTTCAGGGTCTCAGCATGAGGACTCTCTAGAGGATGAAGCGGATGTGGCAGATCAGGACTCTGATCCTGACACGGCTCTCAACCTTGATACACCTGAGGGGGACGCCATAGTAAACGACCTTATAGCGTCCATCAATCAGGTGTTAGAACTTTCTCCTCCAGCTCTTCCGATTGAGGAACCAGTTTCTCAGCAGGAGAAATTCCGCTTTAGGTTTCCCAAACGTACACGGAGTGCGTTTCTTGATCACTCCGACTTCAGGGATACAGTCGAGAAACACCGAGCTTTTCCGGATAAGCGCTTTACTAAGCGCCTTAATGACACACGTTACCCCTTCCCCCCTGACGTAGTCAAGGGTTGGGCTCAGTGTCCCAAGGTGGATCCTCCAGTCTCTAGACTGGCGGCTAGATCCATAGTTGCCGTGGAAGATGGTGCATCTCTCAAGGATGCCACTGACAGGCAGATAGAGCTCTGGATGAAATCCATCTATGAAGGTATAGGCGCGTCCTTTGCTCCGGCATTCACAGCCGTCTGGGCACTCCAAGCTATCTCAGCTTGTCAGTCTGAGATTAATGCAGTCACACGTGCCTCTACTCCGCAGGTTGTGTCCTTAACCTCTCAGGCGTCGGCGTTTGCGTCCTACGCCATGAATGCTGTCCTGGACTCTGCGAGCCGTACGGCGGTAGCATCCGCCAATTCAGTGGCAGTCCGCAGGGCCATGTGGCTACGTGAATGGAAGGCAGACTCTGCTTCCAAAAAGTTCTTAACCGGTTTGCCATTTTCTGGCGACCGCCTGTTTGGCGAGCGATTGGATGAAATCATTAAACAATCCAAGGGAAAGGACTCGTCCTTACCCCAGTCCAAACCAAATGGACCTCAACAACGGAAGGTACAGTCGAGGTTTCGGTCCTTTCGGCCCTCAGCCAGGTCTCAATTCTCCTCGTCCAACAGGCCACAGAAAGGTCAGAGGAACTCTGATTCATGGCGGTCTAAGTCACGTCCTAAAAAGACCACCGGAGGAACCGCTCCTAAAGCGGCCTCCTCATGACTTTCGGCCTCCCCAAACCGCATCCTCGGTCGGTGGCAGGCTCTCCCGCTTTTGCGACGCCTGGTTGCCACATGTCCAAGACCGATGGGTGAGAGACATTCTGTCTCACGGTTACAGGATAGAGTTCAGCTCTCGTCCTCCGACTCGTTTCTTCAGAACATCTCCGCCCCCCGAGCGAGCCGATGCTCTTCTTCAGGCGGTGAGCACTCTGAAGGCAGAAGGAGTGGTGATCCCGGTTCCCCTTCAGCAACGGGGTCACGGTTTTTACTCCAACTTGTTTGTGGTACCAAAAAAGGACGGATCTTTCCGTCCCGTTCTGGACCTCAAACTGCTCAACAGACACGTGAAAACCAGGCGGTTCCGGATGGAATCCCTCCGCTCCGTCATCGCCTCGATGTCCCATGGAGACTTCCTAGCATCAATCGACATCAGGGATGCTTATCTCCACGTGCCGATTGCACCAGAGCATCAGCGCTTCCGGCGTTTCGCCATTGGGGACGAACATCTTCAGTTCGTGGCACTGCCTTTCGGCCTGGCGACAGCCCCACGGGTATTCACCAAGGTCATGGCAACAGTGGTAGCAGTCCTACACTCTCAGGGACACTCGGTGATCCCTTACTTAGACGATCTTCTTGTCAAGGCCCCCTCTCGGGTGGCATGCCAACACAGCCTGAACATTGCTCTGGAAACTCTCCAGAGATTCGGGTGGATCATCAATTTCCCAAAGTCAACATTGACACCGACTCAATCGCTGACATATCTCGGGATGGAGTTTCATACTCTCTCAGCGATAGTGAAACTTCCGCTGGACAAACAGCGTTCACTACGGACAGGGGTGCAATCTCTCCTTCGAGACCAGTCGCACCCCTTGAGGCGCCTCATGCACTTCCTAGGGAAGATGGTGGCAGCAATGGAGGCAGTTCCATTTGCGCAGTTTCATCTGCGTCCACTTCAATGGGACATTCTCCGCAAGTGGGACAGGAAGTCGACGTCCCTCGACAGGAACGTCTCCATTTCTCGGGCGACCAAGGCCTCCCTTCAGTGGTGGCTTCTTCCCACTTCCTTGTCGAAGGGGAAATCATTCCTGCCCCCATCCTGGGCTGTGGTCACGACGGACGCGAGTCTGTCAGGGTGGGGAGCGGTCTTCCTCCACCACAGGGCTCAGGGTACCTGGACTCAGCCAGAGTCCTCCCTCCAGATCAATGTTCTGGAGATAAGGGCAGTGTATCTAGCCCTAAAGGTGTTCCAGCCGTGGCTGGAGGGCAGGCAGATCCGAATTCAGTCGGACAACGCCACGGCGGTGGCATACATCAACCACCAAGGCGGCACACGCAGTCGGCAAGCCTTCCCGGAAGTTCGGCGGATTCTGCTGTGGGTGGAAGCCACAGCCTCCACCATCTCCGCAGTTCACATCCCGGGCGTAGAAAACTGGGAAGCAGACTTTCTCAGTCGTCAGGGCATGGACGCAGGGGAATGGTCTCTTTACCCGGACGTGTTTCAAGAGATCTGTTGCCGCTGGGGGAAGCCGGACGTCGACCTCATGGCGTCCCGGCACAACAACAAGGTCCCGGCATTCATGGCACGGTCTCAAGATCACAGAGCTCTGGCGGCAGACGCATTAGTTCAGGATTGGTCGCAGTTTCGACTGCCTTATGTATTTCCTCCTCTGGCACTGCTGCCCAGAGTGTTACGCAAGATCAGGTCCGACTGCCGCCACGCCATCCTCATCGCCCCAGACTGGCCGAGGAGGTCGTGGTACCCGGATCTGTGGCATCTCACGGTGGGTCAACCGTGGGCACTACCAGACCGACCAGACTTGCTGTCTCAAGGGCCATTTTTCCATCTGAATTCTGCGGCCCTCAACCTGACTGTGTGGCCATTGAGTCCTGGATCCTAGTGTCTTCAGGGTTATCTCAAGAGGTCATTGCCACTATGAGACAGGCCAGGAAACCAACGTCCGCCAAGATCTACCACAGGACGTGGAGGATCTTCTTATCCTGGTGCTCTGATCAGAGTTTTACTCCCTGGCCATTTGCCTTACCCACTTTTCTGTCCTTCCTTCAATCCGGAATGGAAAAGGGTTTGTCGCTCGGCTCTTAAGGGACAAGTCTCGGCGCTCTCTGTGTTTTTTCAAAAGCGTCTAGCCAGGCTTCCGCAGGTACGCACGTTCCTGCAGGGGGTTTGTCACATAGTCCCTCCTTACAAGCGTCCGCTAGAACCCTGGGATATGAACAGGGTGCTAACGGCTCTTCAGAAACCACCTTTCGAGCCAATGAGAGATATTTCTCTTTCACGCCTTTCGCAGAAGGTGGTCTTCCTAGTGGCAGTCACATCACTTCGGAGAGTGTCTGAGCTAGCAGCGCTGTCATGCAAAGCCCCCTTCCTGGTGTTTCACCAGGACAAGGTGGTTCTGCGTCCGGTTCCGGAGTTTCTCCCTAAGGTGGTATCCCCTTTTCATCTCAATCAGGATATCTCTTTACCTTCTTTTTGCCCTCATCCAGTTCACCAATGTGAAAAGGATTTGCACTTGTTAGATCTAGTGAGAGCACTCCGGCTCTACATTTCCCGCACGGCGCCCCTGCGCCGCTCGGATGCGCTCTTTGTCCTTGTCGCTGGCCAGCGTAAAGGGTCGCAGGCTTCCAAGTCAACCTTGGCCCGATGGATCAAGGAACCAATTCTTGAAGCCTATCGCTCTTCTGGGCTTCAGGTTCCTTCAGGGCTGAAAGCCCATTCTACCAGAGCCGTGGGTGCGTCCTGGGCTCTGCAGCACCAGGCTACGGCTCTGCAGGTGTGTCAGGTGGCTACCTGGTCGAGTCTGCACACTTTCACAAAACACTATCAGGTGCATACCTACGCTTCGGCAGATGCCAGCCTAGGTAGGCGAGTCCTTCAGGCGGCGGTTGCCCACCTGTAGGAATGGGGCCGTTTTACGGCTCTTTTAACGAGGTATTCTTTTACCCACCCAGGGACTGCTTTTGGACGTCCCAATTGTCTGGGTCTCCCAATGGAGCGACAAAGAAGAAGGGAATTTTGTTTACTTACCGTAAATTCCTTTTCTTCTAGCTCCTATTGGGAGACCCAGCACCGCCCCTGTTCCCTTCGGGCTGTTGTTCTTTGTGTACACATGTTGTTCATGTTGAATTGTTCTTTTGGTTCATGGTTTCAGTTCTCCGAACATCCTTCGGATTGAATTTACCTTAGACCAATTTATAAGTTTCCTCCTTCCTGCTTTTGCACCAAAACTGAGGAGCCCGTGATGCACGGGGGGGTGTATAGGCAGAGGGGAGGGGTTTACACTTTTAAGTGTAATACTTTGTGTGGCCTCCGGAGGCAGAAGCTATACACCCCAATTGTCTGGGTCTCCCAATTGGAGCTAGAAGAAAAGGAATTTACGGTAAGTAAACAAAATTCCCTTCTTCTCTATCGTTTCATTGGGGGACACAGGACCATGGATTATGCTGCTGTCACTAGGAGGCTGACACTAAGTAAACATAAAAAAGTTAGCTCCTCCCTAGCAGCATACACCCCGAGCCGGAGGCGGGCTCAGATCAGTTTTAGCTTAGTGTCGTAGGAGGCTGATGTGGGCCGTCTCGGCCCCCCTCAGCCATGTATGTTTTTGCGCTTTTTTCTTTTATTTCGGCGCCGCTCATCACTCTCATACCTGTCGTCTTTTTCTCTGCAGGTATTCGCTTCACTCATCCTCCGCAGCCCTGTGGGTACCTCTCTCCAGGGTCGCAGGGGCTTGAGACTTCGGGCCCTCTCCCCCGTCCGTCCCCGTGGTACCACTCCCGGGGGTGCGCGTGTGGGCAGGTTGTTTTGTGGGCACCCCTCATTCGCCCTGCGGTATCACCCCAAAGGGCGTACAGGGGAGTACAGCAGGGATGGAACCTCCGCAGCGTGTGTAATAGATGGGGCCCTGTCACGCTGCCTTCTCCTGATAGGGGGCTGCTACCCCCATCATCATGTCCACTACCCTGCCTCAGCACGCTCTCCCCCGGAGCCTTCCTGGACGAGCAGCGCTGTACACAGGCAGGGCCAGGGAGCCCTGCCTGCACCGCATCCATCGCTGGGCCGGCGCTGCCGATTGCAGGTAGGACCGACCTTCCTGCACTTTTCCCCGGCCCTCTCCATAAATTTAGTCCCCGGTCTCGGCCTAGTCGCTCCTGCGTCCTAGCCACGCCCCCCTGCAGCGCTATTGGCCGCCGGTCGTCTCCCTCTGTATCCTCCCACTGCTCTGCCTCCTGGCTGATGGTGGGGGCTGTGAATCCTCCGGTTTTTCGCGCCGGAATCCTGCTCCTCCCCCAGCCTCCTCCAGCGTCCCCTCGCCATTTTTGCCTGCCTCTGGTCCCCTGAGGCTGCAGCGCGCCGGCGTTCTGACTCTTCTGGCCAGCTCTCCTGGACTTCCCCTTCTGGACTGGTGGGCAGCACGCAGGACCTGGTAAGCTCTGCTCCTAAGGAGTAGCCCTCACTAGGTAGCATTCTCTGAGTTTAGGGACGAGTTAACCCTCTCCTGTCTCCTTCCTAGCAGCCACAAGGGAGAGTACCTGTTTTCACCATGCCTAAGGCTAAGCCCACCCAATCCAAGCAGGCCCCCTTTGCACTATTTTTTGCATGCTCCTCCTGCAAGTCCAAATTTTCCCAGGGTCAGGACGCCCCACTATGCTCCGTCTGTTCTACAGACGCGCAGCCTCCGCAGGACTCCGCGGCCGACGCTTCTGATACCGCAGACGCCACAGCGCCATATGCTGCAGGACCCTGCGTCCCGCCCCCCCCCCCGACTGGCTAGCGTCCCTGTCCCAGTCTGTAGATTCCCTCTCTGAGGCTTCTCGGACCATCGCGCAAGCTCTGCGCCTGCTGCCGTCGCTCGCCCAGATCCCCGCAGACCCGGCGTAATCGCCTCCGGAGCAGGTGAGCCCCGTTGCAGGGTCCTCCTCTGCTGCTCAGAAACGGACCCGCCAGGTCTCGTCCTCAGACTCTTCCCAGGTTTCACCTTCATCCCCAGGTCCAGACCGTCAGTCCTCCAGGGAGGCTTCTGACTGCTCCGATGATGATTCCGATGTGGCACCCCTGCAGGACTCAGAGCAGGCGGCTGGTATTCGGCGCATGGTGAATAGCCTGATAGAAGCAGTAAACCAGACCTTGAAGGTACAGGTGGACCCCGTCTCCTCCCAGAGCACCCAGGTCTCGTTTAAGCGGGTGAAGCGGGCCCAGAACACATTCAGCGGACATCCAGAATTCGCTGAGTTACTGCGCAGCCACAGGCAACAGCCGGACAGGGTATTTACCAGCGGTAAGTCCATCGATTTGCATTATCCCTTTCCTGAGGGTCTGCGAAAGGATTGGGCAGGCTCCCCTGTGGTCGACCCCCCCCCCAATCTCCCGCCTGTCTTCTCACACAGTCCTTCCACTCACTAACGGTACGTCTCTTAAGGACCCTACGGACCGTACTATTGACAGGTTGGCCCGTTCCGCCTTCGAGGCAGCGGGCACATCCCTCTCTCCGGCCTTTGCCTCGGTTTGGGTTGCGAAGGCCCTGATGTCCTGGGCGGACACGCTACGCTGCGGTCTCCGCGCCATTCCTGCCAATCCGGACCTGGTTCCCATCGCCTCGCAGATTTCCCTCGCGGGTGAGTACTTGCTCAATGCAGCCCTGGCGTCTGCAAGTTGCGCGACCCAGGCCGCCAGCAACAATGTGGCCATCCGTCGAGCCCTTTGGCTCCGGTCCTGGAACGCGGATGCGGCCTCTAAGAAGTCACTAACTTCCCTGCCCTTCCTAGGGGAGCGTCTCTTCGGAGATAGGCTGGACCAGTTGATCTCCGATGCAACGGGAGGAAAGAGTACATCTCTCCCCCAATTGCGCCCCAAGCGCTTCCAGAATCGGCGCCCCACCGCTCGTTTCCGGCCCTTTCGCAGCTTCAACTCCAATCCCCAGCCGCGGAAAAGCCGCTCTCCTCCGAGAGACAGGAAGACCCCGTCATTCAAGACCAATCCTGCCTGACGTTCACGCCCCCGCCAGTCCACGAGGTCCTCTTCTGGTTACCGCCGACGTTCCTCCAAGTGACTCGCGGTCGGCGCGCAACAGCGCCAGACTTGTGGGAGGGCGTCTGTCTCGTTTTCAGCATGTGTGGATCCCCCTGACCGCCGATGCTTGGGTCAGAGAGATCATCACATCAGGCTACAAAATAGAATTCGAAGCAAAGCCACCGAGACGTTTTTTCCTATCTCGCCCTCCCGAGTCTCCCGCGCGGGCTCGCGCGTTCTTTCACTCCATAGACTCCCTCCTCCGAGGCGGAGTCGTGGTACCAGTCCCTCCCGCAGAGCGTTTCAAGGGGTTCTATTCCAACCTTTTGGTGGTCCCCAAAAAGGACGGCTCTGTCCGTCCCGTCCTCGACCTAAAGCTTCTAAACAGGGCGGTGAGGCCTCGGCCGTTTCGAATGGAGTCACTCCGGTCCGTCATCGCGTCCATGGAGGTAGGCGAATTCCTGGCATCGCTGGATATTCAAGACGCCTATCTTCACGTCCCGATAGCCACCTCTCACCAACAGTTCCTCCGCTTTGCGATAGCGGAAGATCACTTCCAGTTCACGGCTCTTCCCTTCGGCCTCGCATCCGCACCCAGGGTCTTTACGAAGATCATGGCTGCTGCCATGTCCGTCCTGCATTCCAGGGGTGTCATGGTCATCCCGTACTTGGACGATATGTTGATAAAGGGCTCTTCCTTCGAGGACTGTCGTCTTGGGGTTCAGGTCACGATCGACACCCTTTCACGGTTAGGGTGGCTGATAAATCGGAAGAAGTCCTCTCTGACCCCGGCCCGTCGGATCACCTTTTTAGGCATGGTATTCGATACCATCCAAGGGCGAGTTTTCCTCACACAGGAGAAGATGTCCTCCCTACAACGAGGCCTCCGCGCTCTCCGGCGTCAGCGCCAAGTTTCCATCAGGTTCGGCATGCGAGTCCTCGGTCGTATGGTGGCGGCGATGGAAGCGGTTCCCTTTGCACAGTTCCATCTCCGGCCCCTCCAGCTGGCCTTGCTGAAGAAGTGGGACAGATCTCCCTTTTCTCTGGACCGCAGGTTTCATCTTTCGTCGGAGACCCGCCACTCCCTCCGTTGGTGGCTCAATCAACGCAACCTCGCATCAGGAAGGTCTTTCCTTCCGCTCCACTGGAAGATAGTGACCACCGACGCCAGTCTCCAGGGCTGGGGAGCAGTGTTTCGGCATCACACAGCGCAGGGCCGATGGTCACCGAGGGAGAGTTGTCTCCAGATCAACATTTTGGAGATAAGAGCCATCCGGCTAGCCTTGCAGCAGTTTCAGCACCTAGTACAGGGTTGCCCGGTCAGGATCCAGTCGGACAATGCGACGGCGGTGGCGTACATCAACCACCAAGGCGGCACAAGAAGTGTCGGGGCGATGCGAGAAGTCAAGAAGATTTTGCACTGGGCCGAGTGTCATTACTCCCTGATCTCAGCTGTACACATCCCAGGCGTGGACAATTGGGCGGCGGACTTCCTCAGCAGGGAAGGCCTCGCCTCCGGAGAATGGTCCCTCAACCGGGAAGTCTTCAACCAGATCTGCGACAGATGGGGAGTTCCGGACGTGGACCTAATGGCCTCCCGGTTCAACCGTCAGGTTCCGCAATTTGTAGCGCGGTGCCGCGACCGCTTGGCTTTAGGAGTCGACGCCCTCACCCTGTCATGGAGCCAGTTCAGTCTCCCGTACATCTTCCCTCCGCTCCCTCTAATTCCGAGGGTCCTCAAGAAGATCAAGGCGGAAGGAATACCGGTCATCCTAGTGGCTCCGGACTGGCCCAGGCGAGCATGGTTCGCGGAACTAACTCAGCTCCTCGCAGACGCTCCGTGGCGCCTTCCAGACCGTCCAGATCTCCTGCAGCAGGGACCTCTTTTCCATCAGAACTCACAGGTCCTAAATTTGACGGCCTGGCCATTGAATCCTGGGTTCTAGCTAAGGCTGGTTTTTCCTCAAGAGTGATTCAGACAATGATTAGGGCCAGGAAGCCATCTTCATCAAAAATTTACTACCGCACGCGGAAGGTTTTCTTCAGGTGGTGTGAAGAGCATAATATTTCTTCTCCTCTCGCCTTCTCCCTTCCTTCCCTATTGGCATTCTTGCAGTCAGGCCTAGATGCGGGTCTCTCGCTCGCAACACTAAAGGGCCAGATATCGGCGTTATCAATCCTGTTTCAGAAGCCACTGGCCGCTCGTTCACAGGTTAAGACCTTCATCCAGGGAGTGGCCCACCTGGCACCGCCGTACCGTCGGCCTCTAGAGCCGTGGGACCTTAATCTAGTCCTAGGGTCACTTCAGGGCCCCCCATTCGAGCCCTTGCGAGAATCTTCCCTTTCTCACCTGTCTTGGAAGGTGGTGTTTCTCGTTGCCATCACTTCTATTCGCAGGACGTCAGAGCTGGCAGCTCTCTCTTGTCGTTCCCCCTTTTTGATTTTTCACCAGGACAAAGCGGTTCTCCGGCCAGATCCCGCTTTTCTCCCAAAGGTGGTCTCCCCGTTCCATCTTAACGAAGAAATCGTTCTTCCGTCCTTCTGTCCTGGCCCCTCTCACAGCTTGGGAGGTCCTTGCACACCCTGGACCTAGTGCGTGCACTTAGAATTTATGTCTCCAGAACCGCGCCGTTCCGTAAGTCATATGGTCTGTTTGTCCTCCCTTCTGGTCCCAAGAGAGGTGAATCGGCATCCAAGGCCACAATTGCCAGATGGATCCGTTCCGCCATATCAGAGGCCTATCGGATTCGGGACAAGTCTCCGCCGCCAGGGGTAAGGGCGCACTCTACCCATGCAGTGGGAGCCTCTTGGGCGATTAGGCATCAGGCGTCGGCCGACCAGGTCTGCAAGGCCGCCACCTGGTCTAGCCTGCACACCTTTACTAGGTTCTACCAGGTTCACACCCAAGCATCGGCAGATGCTAGTTTTGGGAGAAAGGTCTTGCAGGCAGCAGTTGCACACCTGTAATAGGGTGGCAGCATTCAATTATAGTGCAAGCCCGCTGAGGGAGGTTGTTGTTTTCTTCCTATCTGCGGGTTTTTCGGTATTCCCACCCAGGGACTGCTTTTGGACGTCCCATGGTCCTGTGTCCCCCAATGAAACGATAGAGAAAGTAGGATTTTTTTGTACTCACCGTAAAATCTCTTTCTCTGAGTCTTCATTGGGGGACACAGCACCCACCCTGCTTGGTTTTTTGGTTGTTCAATTGCATTTGCCTGCTATTTTTCAGCGGTCTTATATTCATAGACCTCTTGTTTGCACGGCTGCATTGTTTAAGTTACAACTTGTTTTTATGTATGGTGATTCTGGTACTCCTTCTACTGCTTGTGCACCAACTGATCTGAGCCCGCCTCCGGCTCGGGGTGTATGCTGCTAGGGAGGAGCTAACTTTTTTATGTTTACTTAGTGTCAGCCTCCTAGTGACAGCAGCATAACCCATGGTCCTGTGTCCCCCAATGAAGACTCAGAGAAAGAGATTTTACGGTGAGTACACAAAAATCCTACTTTTTCTTGTGCCATTCTATGTGTTTGATGTGTGACATGACCCCCTTCCCATTGTAAAAATTAAAGCTGAATTCAAATTGACAGCTTTGCAGATAGCCGCCATGGGCGTCACCCTGCCTTAAATGTTTGGCCCCTCCCATGTACTAATATGCCACAAACGGTAAGGTGATATCAGCAACCACTTCCATTTTATCAGGGTGTATCCATACTTATGGCCCACCCTGTACAATCTGCATAATAATTAGAGTAGATCTGTCTGTTCAAGTGAATTTCTAGAAAAGCTAAATAATCGGTAGATGGAAATTTAATGATTTTGTTCAGAAACAATATTTAGCACCGATTGACAGGATAAGTGAGAAATTTATGATAGCTATAGGTTAAAATAATGGGACACCCATTAATCAAGAGAAAGGATGTCCGTAGTTTGAATGTATTGGTGGTCACATGTACACAACTGTTCCAATACATTATCTATATGACTGATGGAAATGGCCGATAGATTCCTAACAATCATGCATTTATTACCTATTCTGTGGAAAGGTGAAAATGTTGCCCCAATGCAACCCATTTTACTACTGCAGATTTAACAATCTGGTTTTCAGACTGAGATCCTTAGAAATTCAGCTATGTGATACACATATTTGCCTGCTGTATATCTGTAGTCTTTGTGCACAGCAGATTAATAGATGCATCACTTCAAGCTTGTGGGCTATACAACAGTTCCAGCAATAGTCCCTAAGATTGCTAAGGAGAGTACATTACTATCTTGTACAATACTTGGCCAGAGCTGGCAGATTACGTCTTCTAGTGGACTGCTCATGCAACAACATTACTTTAGTTTACTTCATTCTCTACCTTTTTAAGTTTTTACAGCCTAAAATGCATTTTGTTTCAGTCGTTGGAGATGATCCGGCAGTACGGCTTTTCTGCTGCGTTGTTTGCTCCAGGATGGATATATGAGTGCTTCAACAGGGAACAGTTCCTTGAGAACCAGCACAGGTAAATGATAGGATGCCTTATCTTGTAAAATAATAATTAAAACCAATCTGTTACCAAGTTTTTGCCACCTAATCTGAGAGCGACATATTGTAGAGGCAGAGACCCTTGTTTCAGCAATAGGTCACTGTTATTGGGCTGCTTGCTGTAGTTTTGATTAAATCTGTTTTCTCAGCAGGAGATTATCACTAGAGGGACTAGAAAAGCTGCTGTCATGTTGTCCTCCATATTCATACCCTGGTCCCACCACTGACTGGCAGCTTTCTGCCTATGCAGAGTATACACAGAAAGAAAGTGGTTATTCAGATGTCAGCATTTAGAGAATTGGTAGATGTGTTGCTAATAAAACACAGCAGTAAAACTATAGCAAGCAACTTAGTAGGTGATACATGGCTGAAATTGGGGTCTCTGTCACTGTACCATGCTTCTCTCATATGGGATAGCAAAAGCGTGCCAACAGGTTCCCTTTGACAAGTCTTCAGGTGGCCATACACGTAAGATTTGTCAGCCATCACCTTCACAACCGATGACAAATATTTATATCATTGGCCTATCAAAAGTACTCTTCCTGCAAAACACAAGGCCTCATATGGCGATATTAACGGAAAAACGAAAAAATTATGGCTCTTTGACATTGAGGAGGTAAAAATGAAAAACTGAATCGCCCAGGGGTAAGGGGTTAAATGGATGGTTTTGAGAATTTTAGCCTAACATCATTTTCCACTTATAAGAGTGATTGCTCGCAATGCAGTTTGATTTTTCCTGGCCATTGTTGGATGAAATTTGACATCTTTCTTTATCGTTCCTATGGGAGACCCAGACAATGGGTGTTTAGCTTCTGCTTCCGGAGGACACACAAAGTACTACACTTAAAAGTGTAGCTCCTCCCTCTGAGCTTATACACCTCCTGGAGAACCAGATCTAGCCAGTTTATCGCTTTGTGTTCAGGAGGCATACATCCACACATGCATTCTCATCTGATTTTTGATTTTTGGAAAGAGTTTAAAGAAAAGCGGGTCCAAGTGGACCCCCGGCATGTCCCTTCTCACCCCACTGTGTCGGCGGTGTTGTTAAGGTTGATTCCAAGGCTGAAGCCTTACATGCCGCGCTCCTTCACCATCCCTCCTGGGCTCTGGCTTGAAGTGGGAGCCAGCACGGTTCTCCATGCTTGGCAGGAGACCAGTCTCCATCTGCAGCCCTTCAGGATCCTGCTGGACTGGAGCACTCATCCCCAGGGACTTGGAACCCTGCGTCTCAGCAAGCTAAGTACCTGAGACGTTTATATATTGGGGGTCCCTGTACTTTATTGTTGTGGGAGACTGTGCTGATTGTGTTTTATGACATTTCCGGCGGGTTCTCTGGCTGTCGCCTGAGAACCGCGCCGATGGTGCCTGCGCGCCGTCCGCATCGCTCAAATTTAGGCCCTGGCTTCACCGGAGGCCTAGTTTCGGTTTCTCTGCCCTCGCATGTCATTCATGTAGAGGGACAGGCTCGGCTCCGCCCGGCGGCCGCACTGGACAGGGGAGGGACACTCCTCACTGCAGTGTATGTCCCCTCCCCTGTAGGTCTCTATGGCCCTCCAGATCCCGCTCCTTAAGCAAGTCCCGCCCCCTCTCTTCGCTCCGGCGGCCATTTTCTCAGCGTTCCCCCTGCGATCAGTCATTGCAGTGCTGGTCTGCAGCATCCCTGCTGAGGTGCTTGGGGTTCGGGCTTCGGGATCTGGAGGGCACACAACACCGCTCCAGCGGTCTGGTAAGCCACAACCTCTGGTTGTGGACCTCTGTATATACTCTCTGGGGGTCATTCTCTGGCAGAGCCCTCACTCCAGCAGCATGTCTCACACGAGGAGCAAGGCTCCAAAGCTGTATTCAGTATGCACTGCATGTAAGCTCCTACTGCCTGAACCGAGCACCTATCCACATTGTGATGCCTGCTCTAGCCTGACAGTGCCTCAGCCTGGAGTCTCACTCCCAGTGGTCTGTCAAGCTGCTCCTGCTCCTGTGGCTGAAACCCCGGCTTGGGTAGAATCCTTTTCTAGGTCTATCTCCCAGTCCTTTGCTGAGTCCATGGGACTTCTGTCCAAGACTTTGCTGAATATGCATCAGCCCCCTTCACAGGGTGCCTCTGCTGCTAGGGGTCTCTCAGGACCGGAGCTCACAGAGGATTCATCATCTGGTCCCAGACCCCGTCCTCCTGAGAAGAGACGCAGGGTTCCCTCTCCTTCCTCGTCCCGCGGCTCTGATTCAGGAGCTGACTCGCAGGACGAGGAGGATGCCTTTACTGGGGGCTCGGAGGCTAACTCCATCTACCCCATTGATCTGTCCGAAAGTGACTCAGATGTTAGTGATTTGATTGCGTCCATTAATACCGTACTGGATCTCAATCCGCCAGTATCAGAGGAACAACCCTCTCTGGCAGAAAAGCACCAGTTTACCTCGCCTAAAAGGGCAAAGAGTGTGTTCTTTAACCACTCCAGTTTTCAGGCCGCTGTGACCAAGCCCAGGGCCTGTCCTGACAAACGCTTCCCAAAGCGTGGTTCTGATGACAGTTTTCCCTTTCCACCTGAGGTGGTCAAGGAGTGGGCTCACTCCCCAAAGGTAGACCCCCACGGTGTCTAGACTCTCAGCCCGGACCGTTGTATCGGTGGCTGATGGCACCTCTCTTAAGGATTCCACTGACCGCCAGATTGACCTTCTGGCCAAATCTGTATATGAAGCGGCAGGGGCCTCGTTCTCCCCGACTTTTGCAGCAGTGTGGGCTCTCAAAGCCATATCTGCTTCTCTAGAGGAGATGCATTCCCTCTCCAGGGAATCTATGCCCGAAATGGTTTCCTTGACTTCCCAAGCTTCAGCTTTTTCATCCTATGCCATGTCTGCCATGCTGGAGGCTTCGGCTAATTCCCTCGCTATCCGCAGGATCTTGTGGCTTCGAGAGTGGAAGGCAGATGCTTCTTCAAAGAAGTACCTTGCTGGACTCCCTTTTGCTGGGTCCCGGCTGTTCGGTGAACAGCTGGATGAAATTATTAAGGAAGCTACTGGCGGGAAGAGTACTTCCATGCCACAAACCAAAACCAGGAAACCTGTCCAGGGCAGGAATCAGTCGAGGTTTCGTTCCTTTCGTTCCTCCAACTGGTCGTCCTCTAAGCCCTCGGCCTCGTCCACTAACTCAGCCAAGGACCAGAAATCCAACTGGCGCCCAAAAGCGCGTCCACAAAAGACCGCAGGAGATGCTGCCGCCAAGGCAGCGTCCTCGTGACTATCTGCCCGCTCCAGCAACATCCTTAGTCGGTGGCAGGCTCTCCCACTTTGGCGACGCGTGGTTTCAACAAGTCTCCGATCAGTGGGTGCGGGATATCATCTCCCACGGCTACAGGATAGAATTCTATTCCAGCCCGCCAAACAGATTTTTTCTGTCAACTCCCCCCTGCTCCAAGGCCGCCGCCTTCTCTCAGGCCGTGGCATCCTTGCAGGCCAACGGAGTAATTGTGCCGGTTCCAGCCCGGGAACGGTTCAGAGGTTTCTACTCAAATCTCTTCCTAGTCCCCAAAAAGGACGGTTCCTTCCGGCCCATCCTGGATCTCAAGCTTCTCAACAAGCATGTTCAGGTGCGGCATTTTCGCATGGAGTCTCTGCGATCAGTCATTGCCTCAATGACCCAAGGGGATTTCCTGGCATCCATCGACATCAGAGATGCCTATCTGCATGTGCCAATTGCAGTTTCACACCAGCGTTGGCTACGTTTTGCAATCGGAGAGGAACATTTCCAATTCGTGGCTCTCCCCTTCGTGTTAGCCACGGCCCCTCGGGTATTCACCAAGGTCATGGCAGCAGTGATTGCGGTTCTGCACCTCCAGGGGTTGGCAGTGATTCCTTACCTGGACGACCTTCTAGTCAAGGCTTCATCCAACGCAGACTGTCAGCGGAGTGTCTCGCTCACTCTTGCCACTCTAGCCCAATTCGGGTGGCTTGTCAATCTTCCCAAATCCACTCTGACTCCGACCCAGAGTCTCACGTACCTAGGGATGCAGTTCGAGACTCTGCCGGCACTTGTGAAGTTGCCCTTAGTCAGACAGCAGTCCCTCCACCTGGCGGTGCGCTCTCTGCTGAGGCCCCGCCGTTATTCCCTCAGGCGCCTGATGCAGGTGCTGGGTCAGATGGTGGCGTCAATGGAGGCTGTTCCCTTCGCCCAGTTCCATCTGCGTCCCCTGCAGCTGGACATTCTCCGCTGTTGGGACAAGCGGCCTTCCTCCTTGCACAGGTTAGTGGCTCTGTCGCCACAGACCAGGAGTTCTCTTCAGTGGTGGCTTCGGCCCCTCTCTCTGTCTCAGGGGCGCTCCTTTCTGGCCCCGTCCTGGGTGATCCTCACCACGGATGCCAGTCTTTCCGGCTGGGGAGCGGTATGTCTCCACCACCGAGCGCAAGGCACTTGGACTCCGTCCGAGTCAGCCCTTTAAATCAATGTGCTGGAAACCAGAGCAGTGCTTCTGGCTCTCCTAGCTTTTCACCACCTGTTGGCGGGCAAGCACATCCGAGTACAGTCAGACAACGCGACAGCGGTTGCCTACATCAATCACCAAGGCGGGACACGCAGCCGCCTGGCAATGTTGGAGGTACAACGCATCCTTCAATGGGCGGAGGACTCCAAGTTCACCATATCCGCAGTCCACATTCCAGGCGTGGAAAACTGCGAGGCAGATTATCTCAGCCGTCAAACCGTGGACAGTGGCGAGTGGTCCCTGCACCCGGCAGTGTTTCAGTCAATCTGCTGCAAATGGGGCACTCCGGACGTGGACCTAATGGCATCCCGTCACAACAACAAAGTTCCCGTTTACGTGGCTCGCTCCCACGATCCTCAGGCATTCGCCGCGGACGCTCTGGTTCAAGACTGGTCCCAGTTTCGTCTGTCCTACGTGTTTCCCCCTCTAGCTCTCTTGCCCAGAGTCCTGCGCAAGATCAGAATGGAGGGCCGTCGAGTCATCCTCATTGCACCGGACTGGCCCAGGCGAGCTTGGTACCCAGACCTGCTCCATCTGTCCGTAGAAGTGCCTTGGCATCTTCCGGACCGTCCAGACCTTCTCTCACAAGGTCTGTTTTTCCGCCAGAATTCTGCGGCTCTCAGATTGACGGCATGGCTCTTGAGTCCTGGATCTTGACGGCTTCTGGTATCCCTCCTGAAGTCATCTCCACTATGACTCGGGCCCGTAAGTCTTCCTCCGCCAAGATCTATCACAGGACTTGGAAAATTTTCCTGTCCTGGTGTCGCTCTTCCGGCCATCCTCCTTGGCCTTTTTCCTTGCCGACCCTTCTGTCCTTTCTACAGTCTGGTCTGCAGCTGGGACTGTCCCTCAACTCTCTCAAGGGAGAAGTCTCGGCTCTGTCAGTACTGTTCCAGCGGCGTATCGCCCGGCTGGCTCAGGTTCGCACCTTCATGCAGGGCGCGTCTCACATCATTCCACCTTACCGGCGGCCCTTGGATCCCTGGGACCTCAATTTGGTTCTCACGGTATTGCAGAAACCCCCCTTTGAGCCTCTTAGGGAGGTTTCCTTGTTTCGTCTTTCACAGAAAGTGGTCTTTCTAGTGGCCATAACTTCCCTCAGGAGAGTCTCCGATTTGGCTGCGCTCTCTTCGGAGTCACCTTTTTTGTTTTTTCATCAAGATAAGGTGGTTCTCCGTCCGACTCCGGACTTTCTTCCTAAGGTGGTCTCTCCTTTCCACCTTAACCAGGACATTACCCTACCTTCCTTTTGTCCGGCTTCTGTTCATCGCTTTGAAAAAACGTTGCATACTCTGGATCTGGTGCGTGCTCTCCGGATCTATGTGTCTCGCACCGCTGCTCTTAGGCGGTGCACCTCTCTTTTTGTGCTAACCACAGGTCGGCGCAAGGGCGTCTCTGCTTCTAAGCTGACCTTAGCCCGTTGGATTAGGTCGATTATTTCGGATGCCTACCAGTGTTCTCAGGTGCCTCCCCCACCGGGGATCAAGGCACACTCGACCAGAGCTCTCGGTGCCTTTTGGGCTTTCAGGCACCAGGCTACGGCTCAACAAGTATGTCAGGCTGCCACTTGGTCTAGCCTGCATACCTTTTCAAAGCACTACCAAGTGCATGCTCATGCTTTGGCAGATGCGAGCTTGGGCAGACGCATCCTTCAGGCGGCTGTCGCCCATTTGTGAAGTTAGGTTTCGCCTACTTCTCAGTTTTCTGTTTATTTCCCACCCATGGACTGCTTTGAGACGTCCCATTGTCTGGGTCTCCCATACGAACGATGAAGAAAAAGAGAATTTTGTTTACTTACCGTAAATTCTTTTTCTTATAGTTCCGTATTGGGAGACCCAGCACCCTCCCTGTTGCCTGTTGGCAATTTCTTGTTCCGCGTGTTATCACCGGCTGTTGTCGTGGACAGAGTCTCCGGTTGTTCCGGTTCTTGCTCTGTTTTTACTTGTGGGTGGCTATTCTCCTTCAGCTTTTGCTAGATCTGGTTCTCCAGGGGGTGTATAAGCTCAGAGGGAGGAGCTGCACTTTTAGTGTAGTACTTTGTGTGTCCTCCGGAGGCAGAAGCTAAACACCCATTGTCTGGGTCTCCCAATACGGAACTATAAGAAAAAGAATTTACGGTAAGTAAACAAAATTCTCTTTATTTATCATGATTCCCCAGTACATCTTATTATTTTCCACATGCAAGTGTATTGTCTGTTGGGGTTTTTTTGGTCCATGATATGCCACTTACTTTGGCATATTAGTTGTCATGTTTGTTCATCTTGTTTACTCATCTTATAGGGGCCAAAACTGGTGACAGGTTCCCTTTAAGCTGCAGACACCATCAGTAAGCTCTTTCATATATAGCATTCTAAAATGCTGTATACACTCGTACGTGCCCAGGCCCTTCTGTATAACGTAAAAAATTGCTTTTCATTATACTCACCTGCAAGGTAGTCTAATCCGATGGGCGTTGATGGTCTCAGTCCAGTTTCTCCTATCTTCTTGCGATTGTCGTGCTTTTTCCCTGCTTTGCATCCCATGTCATCCACACAGAGGCTTCCATTGTGCTGCTGCGCACGCACACTTCTCTCTGCCCTGCTGAGGGAAGAGCAAAGTATTGTAGTGCGCAGGCAGTCTTTGACCTTTCCCCGCGCTTCAGTGTGCTTTGCTCTGCCCACAGCAGGGCAGAGAGAAGTGCGCAGGAGCACAGTGGAAGCCTCTGTGGATGACGTAGGATGTGTCTTCCCTATGAAGCAAAAAGAAAGCAGGTGCCAGATAAAGATCAGACGGTCATTGGACAGGACCATCCCCCAGGTGAGTATAATAAATGCTGTTTTTTATGTCATACAGATAGGCCTCAGCACTTATATACAGTATTCTAGAATATTGTAAATAAGAGCCTACTGGTGGCCTCAGCTTATAGGAGACAAATCTGGTAACTGGTTCCCTTTAAGTGCATATAAACTTGAAACATAAGTGCATGGCTGTTTTGATATGTTTGTAACTTTTTCTTTTGGTGGAAGCCAGGAATATTGTATTATAAGTTGTGCATATTTCTGATATACCTGGCACTTAAAGTCATATTTGCTCCTGTTTATGGAATAGATAACGAATTGTTCTTAAAAGTTTTTTCTTCATCGTTCCTTATGGGAGACCCAGACCATGGGTGTATAGCTTCTGCCTCCGGAGGACACACAAAGTACTACACTAAAAGTGTAGCTCCTCCCTCCGAGCATATACACCCCCCGGATGACAAATCCACCCAGTTCAATGCTTTGTGTTCAGGAGGTCACACACACACATGCATTCTCTGAATTTTGATTTTTGATTTTTGATTTCAAAGATTTGGAAGAAAAGCGGGTCCAATCTGGACTCCCGGCATGTCCCTTCTCACCTCACTGTGTCGGCGGTGCTGTTAAGGTTGATTTTTACAAGGCTGGAGCCTTCACATGCCGCGCTCCTTCACCATCCCCTGAGGCTCTGGCTTGAAGTGGGAGCCATCACGGTTCTCACTGCTTTGCAGGAGACCGGTCTCCATCCGCAGCCCTTTCAGGATCCTGCCGGACGGAGCGCTCACCCCTCAGGGACCTGGCACCTGCGTCTCACAAGCTAAGTACTGAGACGTTATTACCACAGAATGTGGTCTTTCCAGGGGTCCCTTGTACTTTATATATTGGGGAGAGTGTGTTATATGACTGTGTTAACATTTCCGTTTTCACTGGAGAACCGCGCCGATGGTGCCTGCACGCTGGCCGCATGTTTAAATCTAGGCCCCGGCTTCGCCTGAGGCCTAGTTTCGATTTTCACTGCCCCTGCATGTCAGTCATGCAGAGGGACAGTGCGGCTCCGCCCAGCGGCTGTTCAGCACAGGGAACGGACACTCCTCACTGAGGAAAGATTCCCTCCCCTGTATACCTCATTTGCCCTCCGGATCCCGCTCTCAGAGTAGGCCCCGCCCCCTCTCCTCGCTCCGGCGCCATTTTATCAGCGTTCTCAATGTCTGCATAACCACATTGTGACAAATGGGGGCCTGGGCTGGGGGATCTGGAGGGCACAGAGATGTCTCTATGTTAAACGGTCTGGCAAGCCACAACCTCTGGTTGTGCAGCTGCTTATATACTCTGTTTATATACTCTGCTGGGGCTCATTCTGAACAGAGCCCCCACTTCTGCAGCATGTCTCACATCAGAGCAAGGCTGCAAGGCTGTTCTTAATATGCACTGCATGTAGACTCGTACTGCCTGTACCGAGCACATAACCACATTGTGATGCTTCCGGCTCCGGTGGCTGAACCCCCGGTTTGGGTAGAATCCCTCTCTCCAGGACACAGCTGTCCCTGACACTGCTGAGCATGCATCAGCCCCCTTCTCAGGGCGCTTCTGCTGCTACGGCTCGCTCAGCAAAGCTCACAGAGGATTCTTCATCTGGTCTCAGACCCCGTTCTCCTAAAATGGAGACGCAGGGTCCCCTTTCCTTCCTCGTCCCGCAGCTCTGATTTACGAGCTGACTCGCAGGACGAGGAGGATGCCTTTACTAGGGGCTCGGACGCTACTTCATGTAACCATTGGTCCGAAGGTGACGCAGATGCTAATGATTTGATTGCGTCCATTATATTTGTACTGTTCCTCAATCCGCCTGTATCAGGGGTGCATCCCCCTCTGGCAGAAAGGCATCAGTATAACTTAAGAGAACAAGGAGTGTGTTCCTTAACCACTCCAGTTTTTCACCCACTGTGACCAAGCCCAGAGCCTGTCCTGACAGACGCTTCCCAAAGCGTGGTTCTGATGACTGTTTCCCCCTTCCACCAGAGGTGGTCAGGGAGTGGGCTCATTCACCAAGGATGGACCCTCCGGTGTCTAGACTTTCAGCCCGGACAGTTGTATCAGTGGCTGACGGCTCCTCTCTAAGGATCCCACTGTCCGCCAGGTTGACCTTATGGCCAAATCTATATATGAGGCGGCAGGGGCCTCGTTCTCCCCATCTTTTGCAGCAGTGCGGGCTCTCAAGCCATCTCTGCTTCTCTGGAGGAGATGCATTCCCTCACCAGGGACTTATGCCCGAAATGGTTGCCTTAACTTCCAGGCTTCAGTCTTTTCATCCTATGCCATGTCTGCCATGCTGGAGACTGTCACCGCACTGCGGTGGCCTCGGCTACTTCCCTCGCTATCAGCAGGCTCCTGTGGCTTCGAGAGTGGAAGGCAGATGCTTCTTAAGAAGTTCCTTGCTGGGCTCCCTTTTGCTGGGACCAGTCTATTCGGTGAACACCTGGATGAAATTATTAAGGAAGCTTTTGGCAGGAAGAGTACTTCCATGCCACAAACCCAGGAAACCTGTCCAGGGCAGGAACCAGTCGAGGTTTCGTTCCTTTCGTTCCTCTAACTGGTCGTCCTCTAAGCCCTCGGCCTCGTCCACTAACTCAGCCAAGGTCCGTAAACCAACTGGCGCATGAAGCCGCGTCCTCAGAAGTCCGCAGGAGCTGCTGCCACCAAGGCAGCCTCCTCTTGATTATCTGGCCGCGCCAGCAACGTCCTTGGTCGGTGGCAGGCTTTCCCTCTTGGGCGACGTGTGGTTTCAACACGTCTTCGATCAGTGGGTGTGGGTTACCATCTCCCACGGCTACAGAATGGAATTCTATCCAGCCCGCCAAACAGATTTTTTCTGTCAACTCCCCCCTGCTCCAAGGCCGCCGCCTTCTCACAGGCCGTGGCATTCTTGCAGGCCAGTGGAGTAATTGTACCAGTTCCCGACTGGGAACGGTTCTGAGATTCTACTCAAATCTCTTCCTAGTCCCCGAAAAGGACGGTGCCTTACGACCTGCATCTCAAGCTTCTCAACAAGCATGTTCAGGTGCGGCATTTTTGCATGGAATCTCTGCAATCAGTCAATGACCCAAGGAGATTTCTTAGCATCCATCGACATCAGAGATGTCTATCTGCATGTGCCAATCGCAGTTTCACACCAGCGTTGGCTACGTTTTGTAATCGGAGAGGAACATTTCCAATTCGTGGCTCTCCCCTTCGGGTTAGCCACGGCCCCTCGTGTATTCACCAAGGTCATGGCAGCAGTGGTTGCGGTTCTGCACCTCCAGGGGTTGGCAGTGATTCCTTACCTGGACGACCTTCTAGTCAAGGCTTCATCCAGTGCAGACTGTCAGCGGAGTGTCTCGCTCACTCTCGCCACACTTGCAAGTCCACTCTGACCCCGACCCAGGAACTTACGTACCTAGGGATGCAATTCAAGACTCTGCTGGCACTTGTGAAGCTGCCCTTAGTCAAACAGCAGTCCCTTCATCTGGCGGTTCGCTCTCTGCTGAGGCTCCGCCGTCATTCCATCAGGCACCTCATGCAGGTGCTGGGTCAGATGGTGGCGTCAATGGAAGCGGTTCCCTTTGCCAGTTCCATCTGCGTCCCTGCAGCTGGACATTCTCCGCTGTTGGGACAAGCGGACCTCTTCCTTGCACAGGCTAGTGGCTCTGTCGCCACAGACCAGGAGTTCTCTTTAGTGGTGGCTTCGGCCCCTCTCTCTGTCCCAGGGACGCTCTTTTCTGGCCCCGTCCTGGGTGATTCTCACCACGGATGCCAGTCTATCCGGCTGGGGAGCAGTGTTTCTCCACCACCGAGCACAGGGCACTTGGACTCCGTCCGAATCAGCCCTCTCGATCAATGTGCTGGAAATCAGAGCTGTGCTCCTAGCTCTCGTAGCTTTTCACCACCTGTCGGCGGTCAAGCACATTCGAGTCCAGTCAGACAACGCGACAGCAGTTGCCTACATCAATCACCAGGGCGGGACTCGCAGCCGCCTAGCCCTGTTGGAAATTCAACGCATCCTTCAGTGGACGGAGGACTCCAAGTCCACCATATCCGCAGTCCACATCCCAGGCGTAGAAAACTGGGAGGCAGATTATCTCAGCCGTCAAACCGTGGACAGCGGCGAGTGGGCTCTGCATCCGGCAGTGTTTCGGACAATCTGCCACAAGTGGGGCACTCCGGAAGTGGATCTAATGGCATCCCGGCACAACAACAAGGTCCCGGTTTACGTGGCTCGCTCCCACGATCCTCAGGCCTTGGCGGCGGACGTGCTGGTTCAAGATTGGTCCCAGTTTTGTCTGGCCTACGTGTTTCCCCCTCTAGCTCTCTTGCCCAGAGTCCTGCGCAAGATCAGAATGGAGGGCCGTCGGGTCGTACTCATCGCCCCAGACTGGCCCAGGCGAGCTTGGTTCCCAGACCTGCTCCGTCTGTCCGTAGAGGTGCCGTCGCATCTCCCGGACCGCCCAGACCTTCTCTCACAGGGTCCGTTTTCCGCCAGAATTCTGCGGCTCTCAGATTGACGGCGTGGCTCTTGAGCCCTGGATCCTTACGGCTTCAGGCATTCCTTCCGAGGTCATCTCCACTATGACTCAGGCTCGGAAGTCTTCCTCGGCCAGGATTTACAACAGGACTTGGAGAATTTTCCTGTCCTGGTGTCGCTCTTCCGGCCATGCTCCTTGGCCGTTTTCCTTGCCGACCATCCTGTCTTTTCTACAGTCCGGTCTGCAGCTAGGACTGTCCCTCAATTCCCTCAAGGGACAGGTCTCGGCTCTGTCAGTGTTGTTCCAGCGGCGTCTCGCCCGACTGGCCCAGGTGCGCACCTTCATGCAGGGCGCATCTCACATCATTCCGCCTTACCGGCGGCCTCTGGATCCCTGGGACCTTAATCTGGTCCTCACGGCCTTACAGAAACCCCCCTTTGAGCCTCTTAGGGAGGTTTCGTTGTTTCGTCTTTCACAGAAAGTGGTCTTTCTGGTGGCCATAACTTCTCTCAGGAGAGTCTCTGATTTGACTGGGCTCTCTTCGGAGTCACCCTTTTTTGTTTTTTTCACCAAGACAAGGTGGTTCTCCGTCCGACTCCGGGCTTTCTCCCTAAGGTGGTGTCTCCTTTCCACCTTAATCAGGACATTTCATTGTCTCCCTTTGTTCGGCCCCTGTGCATCGCTTTGAGAAAGCGTTGCATGCTTTAGATTTGGTGCGGACGCTCCGGATCTATGTGTCACGCACCGCTGTTCTTAGGCGGTGCACCTCTCTTTTTGTGCTGACCACGGGTCAGCGCAAAGGTCTCTCGGCTTCTAAACCGACCCTAGCTCGTTGGATTAGGTCGGCCATATCCGATGCCTACCAATGTTCTCAGGTGCCCCCACCGCCGGGGATTAGGGCGCACTCGACCAGAGCTGGCGGTGCCTCCTGGGCTTTCAGGCACCAGGCTACGGCTCAGCAGGTCTGTCAGGCTGCCACTTGGTCTAGTCTGCACACCTTTTCGAAGCACTACCAAGTGCATGCTCCTGCTTCGGCAGATGCGAGCTTGGGCAGACGCATCCTTCAGGCGGCTGTCGCCCATTTGTGAAGTTAGGTTTTGCCTACTTCTCAGTTTCTGTTTATTTCCCACCCATGGACTGCTGGGTCTCCCATAAGGAACGATGAAGAAAAAGAGAATTTTGTTTACTTACCGTAAATTCTTTTTCTTATAGTTCCGACATGGGAGACCCAGCACCCTCCCTGTTGCCTGTTGGCAGTTTTCTTGTTCCGTGTGTTTTTCACCGGCTGTTGTTTTAGACAGAGGTTCCGGTTATTCCGGGTTTTACTCTATCTCTACTTATGGGTGGATGTCCTCCTTCAGCTTTTGCACTAAACTGGGTGGATTTGTCATCCGGGGGGTGTATATGCTCGGAGGGAGGAGCTACACTTTTAGTGTAGTACTTTGTGTGTCCTCCGGAGGCAGAAGCTAAACACCCATGGTCTGGGTCTCCCATGTCGGAACTATAAGAAAAAGTATTTACGGTAAGTAAACAAAATTCTCTTTTTTTGCATTACTATTAGTGCTCAATTACTTAAGTGTGCATTTTTGCTGTGCATCCAGTGGTTCCATAGCCATCCCCAGAAAATAGGATTCTGACTGAACCCCTGACAAAGCCGTGGACACTTTTTTTTTTGCTGCTTTTTCAACAGTATTCGGGCTCATGTGCACGTAACTGCTGAATATTCTGTAGCGATTTGAAACACTGCATAATGGATGCAGGTTTTTTGTAGAAAATAGCCAATTTCATGCGCTATGGCTGCTTCCACCACCATAGACAGAGTGGAAGCTGCATCCAAAGCGCTTGGAATAATTGACATGCTACTTTTCTGAACGCACTTTTGGGTCAAAATTTTAGCACCCAAATCACTGCGTTCAAAAAAGCAACGTGCGCACGTCTCATGCACAATCTTCATAGATTGTGCAGGGGACGCAGGACGCATGCATTTACGCTGCAGTGTAATACGCAGCGTAAATCCATGCAATTACACAACATGCGCATGAGCCCTTAGACTTGTCAGACGGCAGAAGTACTTGGTCCACTACATTTTTCAGGAATTCAGACGAACCTCACGGACACACTACAAAATTGGATTGTGAACAGGGCCGAATTATGTTGCCAGATCACCAAGAAATACTTAGTGCATGTTGTGCTTTTAGATTGTGCTTTGAATGTTCTTCTAAATGCTTGTCTCTTTGTATGCAGATTTTGGTCTCTTTTGGAAAAACACCTGTACAGTCACAGTCTGAGCACCCTGCCTATATGTTCCTCTTTCTGCCTTGGCCGTGGGAAAAAGAGGTTTTCTTATGGACAGGTGAGATGAGATCCATGTTCTGTCATTGGATTTTTCAAGATTTTTTTTTAATGAACATATTTTTATGTATTTCTAAGTTCTACAGATAAAAATGTTATTCCATATATAATTTTTCACAATAGTTATGATGTATCCCTAAATTTAAAAACGTCATTTATGCATGACTATCATAGTGCACATGCAGCCTGGCATATGTTTTAGTGGTTGAACTTCCTGATCATTCTGACTAGCTGTCAGTATCACTTGTCAACCTTCTCATATAGGTGTGCATATACATATGGCTGTCAGTTACTGATTAATAAACTATTAAACCCAAAATGAAGTGGGATTTTCATAAATAAAACATATCTTTATGTAAATCTGTTCAGCTCGTCTTTCTCTATAACAAGCTGTCCATAAATAGCGCAGCATTTCCAAGCTGATGGGTCTCCGTAATGGAGGTTTCCCTAATCAAAGATTTTAGGGTGTATATAAAAGATAGATTAGATCCCGTGATCCCAACATATTGTTACCCCTCTATACATCACTTGTAAGGCCACATCTGGAATATGGGATCCAGTTTTGGGCTCCACATTTTAAAAAGGACATTCAGAAGTTAGAGTCAGTTCAAAGGCGGCAACTAGACTACTACAAGGAATGGAAGGCCTCACATATGATGACAGGTTGAAAAGCTTAGATATGTTTAGCTTAGAAAAAAAGACATCTCAGAGGAGATCTCATTTATATGTATAAATACATGTCGTGGTCAATATAAAGGACTGGCACATGACTTATTTCTTCCAAAGACAATCTTAAGGACCAGGGGTATACACTGTAAGTGGAAGAAAAGCGATTCCGGCAGCTAAATAGGAAAGGGTTCTTTACAGATAGAGCAGTCAGACTGTGGAATGCCCTACCACAAGAGGTAGTAATGGCAGATACTAGAACAGCTTTTAAAAAAGGGCTGGATGATTTCATCAGTACACACAACATTGTTGGTTATAAAATGACTTTGTGACAAAATGTAGAATTGGTGGAGGAAGGGTAAACTAGATGGACCTAGGTCTTTTTTCAACCTATGTAACTATATTGAATCAAACACCATCCATAGAAGTGATCTGCCGATTGCTCTGTGTCCCATTTCTTGCCCCGCTGATTTTGCAGGAGAAAAAAACGGGGGCTGCTGCAGGGGAAATGTAATGTACTACAAGGACTTGGCTCCTCTAGAACAGAAGTCACTCATACAAATTGTCTCTCGATTCCAGCTCCTAGAGGGAAATGCTGAGCGGGTTTTCTTATTATAGTACACTCGCCTTTTATGAATACTTTCTGCATCACATTAGGCTGAAGATGTTGGTCCTTGGTTTAACCTAAGTGCTCAGGAGTTACAACCCATTTTCTCTGAAGTCACTATTGATGAAGGTGTAAGTAATGTGAAGTCTCGGATCTGCCCACAAGATGCCTGGCATGGAGGAAATTGCCTTCTCATTGAAGGAGCATTGTCTGCGGACACTAAAGGAGTTTCTCTGAAGTAAGTGAGATGCTATAATTTAATATATGGCGGAAAAATTTAACTTTAAGAATAAATAGTATAAGATCTCCAATGTAGTAGTATAGGAATTCCGGAATTCCATGTTTTTCTATTTCACTATTAAGATTTCAGTGAGGTTTTTGTGTATTGCAGCTATTTTTATACAAAATAGTTTACACATTTGAAAGATAATGGTCTCTAATAATGTGTTTGTAGCATTACCTTCACAGATTGTATGCAGTAGATTCCGAATGCTCTATATACATGATTCTATTGATATCTGTGTCAATGGCTCATTTTACATCAAATAAGACATAGTGGGGGAGCCCAATAGATAGATAGATATTGTGTGTATGTATGTATATATGTATATGTATGTATGTATGTGTGCGTACGTTTCTTGTCTGCATCTGTCTCCGATGTCACTTGTAAAACTTTCTCATGCCTTGAATGTTTGGGGGTGGGCTGGGTTTTCTAGGTTATTCTCTCTAAATATTCCAGCTCCAGAAAAACTCATGCTGTCCGTCGTGTACAAGTTGGAGGATGCTCCCAATGTCTTACTGTCACTAGAGCTGTCCACACAAGATGCTCCTCTCTGTGGCATAGAGAGTGTCACTGAAATAACTGGTAAGAGGTTTGCTTTATGATGTCTTTCTGTAATATTTCATAGGAATATTCCTGTTTTGTGTAACAATGTGTATTTGCTATCTCAAAGACTACACAAGAGATGAAGACTTCTGTTATACAGGGGACATAGGCCATTCTTGCATTAGACAGTCTATTACCGTATTTTTCGGACTATAAGATGCATTCCCCCCCATATGTTGGGGGAAAGTGGGGGGTGCGTCTTATAGTCTGAATGTAGGGCTGAGGGGTATGAGGGTGCTGCGGTGGAGCGGGTTATCGGCGGCATGCGCAGGCTGTAGCAGCGTCTACCGTGACCACATGGGGCCCGCTCATTACACATGCATGCATCCTCCCGCCCATCAGCTCTCAGCTCTGAAGCCGGTGCTGACAGGTGGGTGGGATGATGCGCGGGGGGTGCGTGCATAGTAAAGAGCTGACCCGCGTGATCACCCCTGGCAACTACAGTGATCATGTGCGGCTGTATGCACTTCCCCCCGCACATCATCCATGCGGGGGGCAATGAATAAGTATGGTATACTCACCGTTCCCCTGCAGCATTGCGATGTCCTCCTGTCTGCCAGTCCACTGATGTGTGTAGAGAACGGTGAGCACAGGGATGACGTCATCGCTGTGCGCGCTCTCCACACACATCAGCGGCCCGCAGACAGGAGGACATCGTAATGCTGCAGGGTTCGGTGACCGGCTCCAGGTTAGCGGTGCTGCTGCTGGCAGAGAGGAAGACGAGTGATGCTGCTGGAGTGAGGAAAGGTGAGTATAAACGTTTATTTTCTTTATTGTTCCTTTGGGAGACCCAGACCATGGGTGTTTAGCTTCTGCCTCCGGAGGACACACAAAGTACTACACTTAAAAGTGTAGCTCCTCCCTCTGAGCTTATACACCCTCTGGTAGCCAGTCCTAGCCAGTTTATTGCTTTGTGTCAGGAGGCATACATCCACACATGCATTCTCATCTGATTTGTTTGACTTTTGGAAAGAGTTTGAAGAAAAGCGGGTCCATGTCTAGACTCCCGGCATGTCCCTTCTCACCCCACTGTGTCGGCGGTGTTGTTAAGGTTGATTTACAAGGCTGCAGCCTTACATGCCGCGCTCCTTCACAATCCCTTCTGGGCTCTGGCTTGAAGTGGGAGCCAGCACGGTCTCCATGCCTGGCAGGAGTCCGGTCTCCATCCACAGCCCCTTGAGGATTCTGTTGGACCGGAGCACTCATCCCCAGGGACATGGCCCTGCGTCTCAGCAGCTAAGTACCTGAGACGTTTATGTTGGGGGTCCCGGTTCTTTATTGTAAGGGGAGAGTATGCTGTGTGTGATTGATTTAACTTTTCCGGCAGGTTCTCTAGCTTTTGCCTGAGAACCGCGCCGATGGTGCCTGCTTGTCGGCCTCTCCGCTTAAATTTAGGCCCCGGCTTCGCCGGAGGCCTAGTTTCATTTTCCTGCCCTCGCATGTCACTCATGCAGATGGACACATTCGGCTCCTCCCGGCGGCCGTTCTACACAGGGGAGGGACACTCCCCACTGCTGGGGCGTCCCTCCTTCCCTGCAGGTCTCTATAGCCCTCCAGTTCCCGCTCTTTTATAGGAACGCCCTCTTCTCAGGCAGAGTTCACTCTGCTCTGGGACATCCTGCATTCTGCATCTCTGCTGAGGTGCTGCGACTGGGGGACCGGGCTTCGGGATCTGGAGGGCACACAACACAGCGCTCAGCGGTCTGGTAAGCCACAGCCGGTCTCCGGTTGTGGACCTCTGTATATTCTCCCTGGGGATCATTCTCTGCAAAGCCCCCACTCCAGCAGCATGTCTCACACAAGGAGCAAGGCTCCAAAGCTTTATTCTGCATGCACTGCATGTAAGCTCCTGCTGCTGAGCCGAGCACTTATCCACATTGTGATGTCTGCTCTAACTTGGCGGTGCCACAGCCTGGAGTCTCACCCCCAGTGGTCTCTCAGGCTGCTGCTGCACCTGTGATTGAACCCCCGGCCTGGGTAGAGTCCTTTTCTAGGTCCATATCCCAGTCATTTGCTGAGTCCATGGGGCTTTTGTCCAGGACTTTGATGAATATGCATCAGCCCCCCTCACAGGGTGCCTCTAATACTCTTGACAGAGGACTCCTATCCTCTGACCTCCGTCCATCGGAGCTCACGGAGGATTCTTCATCTGATCCCAGACCCCGTCCTTCTAAGAGAAGGCGCAGGGTTTCCTCCCCCTCCCCATCCCACGGCTCTGTCTCAAGAGCTGACTCTCAAGATGAGGAGGATGCCCTCACTGGGGGCTCGGCGGCTATGTATCCCATCGATTTCTCTGAGGGTGACTCAGATCTTAGTGATTTGATTGCTTCTATTAATTCTGTGCTGGATCTCAATCCGCCAGTGTCAGAGGAGCAACTCTCTTTGGCAGAAAAACCTCAGTTTACCTCGCCTAAGAGAGTGAAGAGTGTGTTCTTTAACCACTCTAGTTTTCAGACCGCTGTGACCAAACCCAGGGCCTGCCCTGACAAACGCTTTCCAAAGCGTGGTTCTGATGACCGGTTTCCATTTCCACCTGAGGTGGTCAAGGAGTGGTCTCACTCCCCAAAGGTAGACCCTCCGGTGTCTAGGCTATCAACCCGGACCGTTGTGTTGGTGGCTGACGGCACCTCACTTAAGGATTCCACTGACCGTCAGATTGACCTTCTGGCCAAATCTGTGTATGAAGCTGCGGGGGCCGCGTTTTCCCCGACTTTTGCAGCAGTGTGGGCTCTCAAAGCCATCTCTGCTTCTCTAGAGGAGATGCATTCCCTCACCAAGGAATCTATGCCTGAGATGGTTACCTTAACTGCTCAGGTTTCAGCTTTTTCATCCTATGCCATGTCTGCCATGCTAGAGGCTGCTCACCGCACTGCGGTGGCTTCAGCTAATTCTCTTGTTATCCGCAGGATTTTGTGGCTTCGAGAGTGGAAGGCAGATGCTTCTTCCAAGAAGTTTCTTGCTGGGCTCCCTTTTGCTGGTTCACGGCTGTTTGGTGAACAGCTGGACGAAATCATTAAAGAAGCTACTGGCGGGAAGAGTACTTCCATGCCACAAACCAAGACCAGGAAACCCGCCCAGGGTAGGAATCAATCGAGGTTTCGTTCCTTTCGTTCCTCCAACTGGTCATCCTCTAAGCCTTCCGCCTCGTCCGCTAACTCAGCCAAGGATCAGAAATCCAACTGGCGCCCAAAAGCGCGTCCGCAGAAGACCGCAGGAGGTTCTGCCACTAAGGCAGCTTCCTCATGACTCTCGGCCCGCTCCAGCCACGTCCTTAGTCGGTGGCAGGCTCTCCCACTTTGGCGACGCTTGGTTAAAGCAAGTCTCCGATCAGTGGGTGAGAGACATCATATCTCACGGCTACAGGATAGAATTCTCTTCCAGCCCTCCAAACAGATTTTTTCTCTCAACTCCCCCCTGCTCCAAGGCCGCCACCTTCTCGCAGGCCGTGGCGTCCTTGCAGGCAAACGGAGTGATTTGTCCCAGTTCCCGCTCAGGAACGGTTCAGAGGTTTTTACTCAAATCTCTTCCTAGTTCCAAAAAAGGACGGTACCTTCCGTCCCATCCTGGATCTCAAGCTTCTCAACAAGCATGTCCGGGTGCGGCATTTTCGCATGGAGTCTCTGCGATCAGTCATTGCCTCTATGACCAAGGGGAGTTCCTGGCGTCCATCGACATCAGAGATGCCTATCTACATGTGCCAATCGCAGTGTCACATCAGCGTTGGTTACGTTTTGCGATAGGAGAGGATCATTTCCAATTCGTGGCTCTCCCCTTCGGGTTAGCCACGGCCCCTCGGGTATTCACCAAGGTCATGGCGGCAGTGATTGCGGTCCTGCACCTCCAGGGGTTAGCAGTGCTTCCTTATCTGGACGACCTTCTGGTCAAGGGTCCATCCAGCGCAGACTGTCAGCGGAGTGTTTCGCTCACTCTCGCCACCCTAGCCCAATTCGGGTGGATTGTCAATCTTCCCAAATCCACTCTGACTCCGACCCAGAGTCTCGCGTACCTAGGGATGCAGTTCGAGACTTTGCCGGCACTTGTGAAGTTGCCCTTAATCAAACAGCAGTCTCTCCGGCTAGCGGTGCGCTCTCTCCTGAGGCCCCGCCGGTATTCCCTCAGGCGCCTGATGCAGGTGCTGGGTCAAATGGTGGCCTCCATGGAGGCGGTTCCCTTTGCCCAGTTTCATCTGCGTCCTCTGCAGCTGGACATTCTCCGCTGTTGGGACAAGCGGCCTTCCTCCTTACAGAGGTTAGTGGCTCTGTCGTCACGGACCAGGAGCTCTCTTCAGTGGTGGCTTCGACCCCTCTCCCTGTCCCAAGGGCGCTCCTTCCTGACTCCGTCCTGGGTGATTCTCACCACGGATGCCAGCCTATCCGGATGGGGAGCGGTACATCTCCACCACAGAGCACAGGGCACTTGGACTCCGTCCGAGTCAGCCCTTTCAATCAATGTGCTGGAAACCAGAGCTGTGCTTCTAGCTCTCCTAGCCTTTCACCACCTGTTGGCGGGCAGGCACATTCGAGTCCAGTCAGACAACGCGACAGCGGTTGCCTACATCAATCACCAAGGTGGGACACGCAGCCGCCTGGCAATGTTGGAGGTCCAACGCATTCTTCAATGGGCGGAGGACTCCAAGTCCACCATATCCGCAGTCCACATCCCTGGCGTAGAAAACTGGGAGGCAGATTATCTCAGCCGTCAATCCGTGGACGGTGGCGAGTGGTCCCTGCACCCGGCAGTGTTTCAGTCAATCTGCCGCAAGTGGGGCACTCCGGACGTGGACCTAATGGCATCCCGTTACAACAACAAGGTTCCGGTTTACGTGGCTCGCTCCCACGATCCTCAGGCCTTCGTCGCGGACGCTCTGGTTCAGGACTGGTCCCAGTTTCGTCTGTCCTACGTGTTTCCCCCTCTAGCTCTCTTGCCCAGAGTCCTGCGCAAGATCAGAATGGAGGGCCGTCGAGTCATCCTCATTGCACCGGACTGGCCCAGGCGAGCTTGGTATCCGGACCTGTTCCAACTGTCCGTAGAGATGCCGTGGCATCTCCCGGACCGTCCAGATCTACTCTCGCAAGGTCCGTTTTTCCGCCCGAATTCTGCGGCCCTCAAATTGACGGCGTGGCTCTTGAGTCCTGGATTTTGACGGCTTCTGGTATCCCCCCTGAAGTCATCTCCACTATGACTCGGGCGCGCAAGTCTTCCTCCGCTAAGATCTATCACAGGACTTGGAAAATTTTCCTGTCCTGGTGTCTCTCTACCGGCCATCCTCCTTGGCCATTTTCCTTGCCGACTCTTCTGTATTTTCTACAGTCCGGTCTGCAGCTAGGACTGTCCCTCAACTCTCTCAAGGGACAAGTCTCAGCTCTATCAGTGCTGTTCCAGCGGCGTTTCGCCCGGCTGGCTCAGGTCCGCACCTTCATGCAAGGTGCGTCTCACATCATTCCGCCTTATCGGCGGCCCTTGGATCCCTGGGACCTTAACTTGGTCCTCACGGTATTGCAGAAACCCCCTTTCGAGCCCCTTAGGGAGGTTTCTTTGTATTGTCTTTCTCAAAAGGTGGCCTTTCTAGTTGCCATAACTTCTCTCAGGAGAGTCTCTGATTTGGCTGCGCTCTCCTCGGAGTCACCTTTTTTGGTTTTTCACCAAGACAAGGTAGTTCTCCGTCCGACCCCGGACTTTCTTCCTAAGGTGGTCTCTCCCTTCCACCTTAACCAGGATATTTCCTTGCCTTCCTTCTGTCCGGCCCCTGTTCATCGCTTTGAGAAAGCGCTGCATACTCTAGATCTGGTGCGTGCTCTCCGGATCTATGTGTCCCGCACCGCTGCGCTTAGGCGGTGCACCTCTCTTTTTGTGCTAACGACAGGGCGGCGCAAGGGTCTCTCTGCTTCTAAGCCGACCTTGGCCCGTTGGATTAGATCGACCATTTCGGATGCCTACCAGAGTACTCAGGTGCCTCCCCCGCCGGGGATCAAAGCACACTCGACCAGAGCTGTCGGTGCCTCTTGGGCTTTTAGGCACCAGGCTACGGCTCAACAAGTCTGTCAGGCTGCCACTTGGACTAGCCTGCATACCTTTTCGAAGCACTACCAAGTGCATGCTCATGCTTCGGTAGATGCGAGCTTGGGCAGACGCATCCTTCAGGCGGCTGTCGCCCACTTGTGAAGTTAGGCTCCACCTACTTCTTCGTTTTTTCCCACCCAGGGACAGCTTTGGAACGTCCCATGGTCTGGGTCTCCCAAAGGAACGATGAAGAAAAAGAGAATTTTGTTACTTACCGTAAATTCTTTTTCTTATAGTTCCGTATTGGGAGACCCAGCTCCCTCCCTGTTGCCTGTTGGCAATTTTCTTGTTCCGTGTGTTATCACCGGCTGTTGTCGTGGACAGAGTCTCCGGTTGTTCCGGTTCTTACTCGGTTCTACTTGTGGGTGGCTATTCTCCTTCAGCTTTTGCACTAAACTGGCTGGGTCTGCTCACCAGGGGGTGTATAAGCTCAGAGGGAGGAGCTACACTTTTTAGTGTAGTACTTTGTGTGTCCTCCGGAGGCAGAAGCTAAACACCCATGGTCTGGGTCTCCCAATACGGAACTATAAGAAAAAGAATTTACGGTAAGTAACAAAATTCTCTTTTTTTTTTCTGTGCCACAGGATGCAGGTCATATATCAGGATGGGGGTATATTATGAGCAGGACGGGGGTATATTATGAGCAGGATGGTGGTATATATCAGGATGGGGGCTATACCAGGATGAGGGACATGTATACAAGGATGAGGATCATATATAAGGCAGGAGGATCATTACCAGGATGGGGTACCTTAGTAGAGAATTTGGGGACATTACCCCCAAAACAGTGTCAGCAGCAGATCCTTGCCCCATAAGTGTGTCATGACCACATTTTCTTCATCGTTCCTTATGGGAGACCCAGACCATGGGTGTATAGCTTCTGCCTCCGGAGGACACACAAAGTACTACACTGAAAAGTGTAGCTCCTCCCTCCGAGCATATACACCCCCTGGATAACCAATTATAGCCAGTTCAATGCTTTGTGTTCAGGAGGCACACATCCACACATGCATTCTCATCTGATTTTGATTTTTTGGAAAAGAGTTTGAAGAAAAGCGGGTTTAATCCTGGACTCCCGGCATGTCCCTTCTCACCCCACTGTGTCGGCGGTGTTGTTAAGGTTGATTTCAGGGCTGGAGCCCTTCATGCCGTGCTCCTTCACCATCCCCTAGGGCTCTGGCTTGAAGTGGGAGCCAGCACGGTTCTTCCTGCCTTGCAGGAGACCGGTCTCCATCCGCAGCCCCTTTTGGATCCTGCCGAACGGAGCACTCATCCCTCAGGGACCTGGCCCTGCGTCTCACAAGCGAAGTATATGAGACGTGGTTATTGAGGGGTCCCTTGTACTTTATTGTTGGGGAGAGTGTGCTGTGTAACTATGCTGACATTTCCGGACGGTTCTCTGTTTTTCACCGGAGAACCGCGCCGATGGTGCCTGCTCGCCGGCCGCATTATTAAATTTAGGCCCCGGCTTCGTCTGAGGCCTACTTTCGTTTTCACTGCCCCTGCATGCCAATCATGCAGAGGGACAGTGCGGCTCCGCCCAACGGCTGTTCAGCACAGGGAAGGGACACTCCTCTCTGAGGAAAGATTCCCTCCCCTGTATACCTCCTTTGCCCTCCAGTTCCCGCTCTTAGAGTTGGCTCCGACCCCTCTCCTTGATCCGGCGCCATTTTATCAGCGTTCTCACACTGATCGGAGCTGGCTGCAGCATCTCTCTGGGGGTCCGGCCTGTGGGATCTGGAGGGCACACAAAACGGTCTGGTAAGCCACAACCTCCGGTTGTAGACCTGCTTATATACTCTCTGGGGGCCATTCTAGCTCAGAACCCCCACTTCAGCAGCATGTCTCACACAAGGAGCAAGGCTGTACTCTATATGCACTGCATGTAAGCTCGTACTGCCTGAACCGAGCACATATCCACATTGTGATGCCTGCTCTAACATGGTGGTGCCTCAGCCTGAGGTCTCATCCCCAGTGGTCCCTCCGGCTGCTCCGGCTCCGGTGGCTGAACCCCCTGCTTGGGTAGAATCCTTCTCCAAGTCTATCTCCCAGTCCTTTGCTGACTCCATGGGACAGCTGTCCCGGACTCTGCTGAGCATGCATCAGCCCCCTTCACAGGGTGCCCCTGCTGCTACGGCTCGCTCAGCAGAGCTCGCAGAGGATTCTTCGTCTGGTCCCAGACCCCGTCCTCCTAAAAGGAGACGCAGGGGCTCCTCTCCTTCCTCGTCCCGCGGCTCTGATTCACGAGCTGAATCGCAGGACGAGGAGGATGCTTTTACTGTGGGCTCGGATGCTACCTCCATGTGCCCCATTGATCTCACCGAGGGTGATGCAGATGTTAGTGATTTGATTGCGTCCATTAATTCTGTACTGGACCTCAATCCACCAGTATCAGAGGAACAACCCTCTCTGGTAGAAAAACACCAGTTTACCTCACCTAAGGGAGCAAGGAGTGTGTTCTTTAACCACTCCAGTTTTCAGGCCACTGTGACCAAGCCCAGGGCCTGTCCTGACAAACGCTTCCCAAAGCGTAGTTCTGATGACCGTTTTCCCTTTCCACCAGAGGTGGTCAAGGAGTGGGCTCATTCACCAAAGGTAGACCCTCCGGTGTCTAGAATCTCAGCCCGGACAGTTGTATCTGTGGCTGATGGCACCTCACTTAAGGATTCCACTGACCGCCAGGTTGACCTTCTGGCCAAATCTGTATATGAAGCGGCAGGGGCCTCGTTCTCCCCATCTTTTGCAGCAGTTTGGGCTCTTAAAGCCGTCTCTGCTTCTCTGGAGGAGATGCATTCCCTCACCAGGGACTCTATGCCCGAAATGGTTTGCCTAAACTTCCCAGGCTTCAGCCTTTTCATCCTATGACATGTCTACCATTCTGGAGGCTTCTCACCGCACGGCGGTGGCTTCGGCTAATTCCCTCGCTATCCGCAGGATCTTGTGGCTTCGAGAGTGGAAAGCAGACGCTTCTTCCAAGAAGTACCTTGCTGGGCTCCCATTTGCTGGGCCCCGGCTGTTCGGCGAACAACTGGATGAAATTATTAAGGAGGCTACTGGCGGGAAGAGTACTTCCTTGCCACAAACTAAAACCAGGAAACCTGTCCAAGGCAGGAACCAGTCGAGGTTTCGTTCCTTTCGTTCCTCTAACTGGTCATCCTCTAAGCCCTCAGCCTCGTCCACTAACTCAGCCAAGGACCGAAAACCCAGCTGGCGCACGAGGCCTCGTCCTCAGAAGGCCGCAGGAGCCGCTGCCACTAAGGCAGCCTCCTCTTGACTATCTGGCCGCGCCAGCAACGTCCTTGGTCGGTGGCAGGCTCTCCCACTTTGGCGACGTGTGGTTTCAACACGTCTCCGATCAGTGGGTGCGGGATATCATCTCCCACGGCTACAGGATAGAATTCTCTTCCAGCCCGCCAAACAGATTTTTTCTGTCCACTCCCCCCTGCTCCAAAGCCGCCGCCTTCTCTCAGGCCGTGGCATCCTTGCAGGCCAACGGAGTAATTATACCGGTTCCCGCCCGGGAACGGTTCAGAGGGTTCTACTCAAATCTCTTCCTAGTCCCCAAGAAGGACGGTTCCTTCCGGCCCATCCTGGATCTCAAGCTTCTCAACAAGCATGTTCAGGTGCGGCACTTTCGCATGGAATCTCTGCGATCAGTCATTGCCTCAATGACCCAAGGAGATTTTCTAGCATCCATCGACATCAGAGATGCTTATTTGCATGTGCCAATTGCTGTTTCACACCAGCGTTGGCTACGTTTTGCAATCGGAGAGGAACATTTCCAATTCGTGGCTCTCCCCTTCGGGTTAGCCACGGCCCCTCGAGTATTCACCAAAGTCATGGCAGCAGTGGTTGTGGTTCTGCACCTCCAGGGGTTGGCAGTGCTTCCTTACCTGGACGACCTTCTAGTCAAGGCTTCATCCAGTGCAGACTGTCAGCGGAGTGTCTCGCTCACTCTCGCCACTCTCGTCCAGTTCGGGTGGCTTGTCAATCTACCCAAGTCCACTCTGACTCCGACCCAGAGTCTTGCGTACCTGGGGATGCAGTTCGAGTCTTTGCCGCCACTTGTAAAGCTGCCCTTAGTCAAACAGCAGTCCCTTCATCTGGCGGTGCGCTCTTTTTTGAGGTCTCGCCGTCACTTCATCAGGCACCTAATGCAGGTGCTGGGTCAGATGGTGGCGTCAATGGCAGCGGTTCCCTTTGCCCAGTTCCATCTGCGTCCTCTGCAGCTGGACATTCTCCGCTGTTGGGACAAGCGGACTTACTCCTTGCACAGGTTGGTAGCTCTGTTGCCACAGACCAGGGGCTCCCTTCAGTGGTGGCTTCGGCCCCTCTCTCTGTCTCAGGGACGCTCCTTCCTGGCCCCGTCCTGGGTGATCCTCACCACGGACGCCAGTCTAACCGGCTGGGGAGCAGTATATCTCCACCACAGAACGCAGGGCACTTGGACTCAGTCCGAATCAGCCCTCTCGATCAATGTGCTGGAAATCAGAGCTGTGCTTCTAGCTCTCTTAGCCTTTCACCATCTGTTGGCGGGCAAGCACATTCGAGTCCAGTCAGACAACGCGACTGCCTTTGCCTACATCAATCACCAGGGCGGGACACGCAGCCGCCTGGCAATGTTGGAGGTTCAACGCATCCTTCAGTGGACGGAGGACTCCAAGTCCTCCATATCCGCAGTCCACATCCCAGGCGTGGAAAACTGGGAGGCAGATTATCTCAGCCGCCAAACCGTGGACAGCGGCGAGTGGGCTCTGCATCCGGCAGTGTTTCGGACAATCTGCCACAAGTGGGGCACTCCGGAAGTGGATCTAATGGCATCCCGGCACAACAACAAGGTTCCGGTTTACGTGGCTCGCTCCCACGATCCCCAGGACATTGCAGTGGACGCGCTGGTTCAGGATTGGTCCCAGTTTCGTCTGTCTTACGTGTTTCCCCCTCTAACTCTCTTGCCCAGAGTCCTGCGCAAGATCAGAATGGAGGGCCGTCGGGTCATCCTCATTGCTTCAGACTGGCCCAGGCGAGCTTGGTACCCAGACTTGCTCCATCTGTCCGTAGAGGTGCCGTGGCATCTTCCGGACCGTCCAGACCTTCTCTCACAAGGTCCGTTTTTCCGCCAGAATACTGCGGCTCTCAGATTGACGGCGTGGCTCTTGAGTCCTGGATCTTGACGACTTCTGGTATCCCTCCTGAAGTCATTTCCACTATGACTCGGGCCCGGAAGTCTTCCTCGGCCAAAATCTATCACAGGACTTGGAAGATTTTCCTGCCCTGGTGTCGCTCTTCCGGCCATGCTCCTTGGCCTTTTTCTCTGCCGACCCTCCTATCCTTTTTACAGTCCGGTCTGCAGCTAGGACTATCCCTCAATTCCCTCAAGGGACAGGTCTCGGCTCTGTCAGTATTGTTCCAGCGGCGTATCGCCCGGCTGGCTCAGGTGCGCACCTTCATGCAGGGCGAATCTCATATCATTCCGCCTTACCGGCGGCCTTTGGATCCCTGGGACCTTAATCTGGTCCTCACGGCCTTGCAGAAACCCCCTTTTGAGCCACTTAGGGAGGTTTCTTTGTCCCGTCTTTCACAGAAAGTGGTCTTTCTAGTGGCCATAACTTCCCTCAGGAGAGTCTCTGATTTGGCTGCTCTCTCTTCGGAGTCACCTTTTTTGTTTTTTCATCAAGACAAGGTGGTTCTCCGTCCGACTCCGGACTTTCTTCCTAAGGTGGTATCTCCTTTCCACCTTAACCAGGATATTTCCCTGCCTTCCTTTTGTCCGGCTCCTGTTCATCGCTTTGAAAAAGCGTTGCATACTCTGGATCTGGTGCGGGCGCTCCGGATCTATGTGTCTCGCACCGCTGCTGTTAGGCGGTGCACCTCTCTTTTTGTGCTGACCTCAGGTCGGCGTAAGGGCCTCTCGGCTTCTAAGCCGACCCTAGCTCGTTGGATTAGGTCGACCATTTCCGATGCCTACCAGAGTACTCAGGTGCCTCCCCCGCCGGGGATCAAGGCACACTCGACCAGAGCTGTCGGTGCCTCTTGGGCTTTCAGGCACCAGGCTACAGCTCAGCAGGTTTGTCAGGCTGCCACTTGGACTAGTCTGCATACCTTTTCAAAGCACTACCAAGTGCATGCTCATGCTTCGGCAGATGCGAGCTTGGGCAGACGCATCCTTCAGGCAGCTGTCGCCCATTTGTGAAGTTAGGTTTCGACTACTTCTCAGTTTTCTGTTTATTCCCACCCATGGACTGCTTTGAGACGTCCTATGGTCTGGGTCTCCCATAAGGAACGATGAAGAAAAAGAGAATTTTGTTTACTTACCGTAAATTCTTTTTCTTATAGTTCCGTAATGGGAGACCCAGCACCCTCCCTGTTGCCTGTTGGCAGTTTTCTTGTTCCGTGTGTTTTCACCGGCTGTTGTTGTAGACAGAGTCTGCGGTTGTTCCGGTTCTTGCTCTATTTCTACTTGTGGGTGGCTTTTGCACTAAACTGGCTATAATTGGTTATCCAGGGGGTGTATATGCTCGGAGGGAGGAGCTACACTTTTTAGTGTAGTACTTTGTGTGTCCTCCGGAGGCAGAAGCTATACACCCATGGTCTGGGTCTCCCATTACGGAACTATAAGAAAAAGAATTTACGGTAAGTAACAAAATTCTCTTTTTTTTTTGCTTAATTTTATTTTCCTATTTTCCTCCTCTAAAACCAGGGTGCGTGTTATGGTCTGGTGCGTCTTATAGTCCGAAAAATACGGTAATTTAAATGAAAACTGTGTAATACTTAGTTTCATTAAAATTTAGCGAGCCTGCAAGTAAATTGAAGACTTAGTTGTTTTATATAAATATTTCAGCCAAGGAATTATTCAAGGCAGCAGACAGTAACTGAAACTTACAAACCCTGGATTTCCTGTATTTTGTGCAATGCAATGTGTCACGCTGGACTGGAATCAGCCTGCCCCGACTATCCATCTTAACCCCTTCACGACCATGGACGGATATATCCGTCATTGAGCGTGTTCCGTTAAGCCCCGCCCCCTGCCGCGGGCTGGCGGCGGCGGTCGGCACACATATCAGCTGTTTTCAACAGCTGACATGTGTGCCTGCTAGCCGCGGGTGGAATCGCTTCCACCCGTGGCCATTAACCCCTTAAATCTTGCTGCCAAAGTCTGGCAGCAAGATCTAAATTCGCACGGCCATGTTTTTTACTTAGGGTATGTGCGCACGTTGCTTTTTACCTGCTTTTTACCTGCTTTTTTGCTGCTTTTTCTTCTGCGCTGTTTAATGCCAAAATGGATGTGTTCTTCTATTCAAGCAAAGTCTATGGGAATTTGGGTTTCTTGTTCACACTATGTTGTTCAAAATGCTGCCTTTTTGTGGCAGAACTTTGGTCAAAAACTCAGCTTTTCAAAGAAGCAACATGTCAATTGTTTTTGCCATTTGGGTTTTGCACTGCAAAGCTGAGTTTTTGACCAAAGTTCTGCCACAAAAAGGCAGCATTTTGAACAACATAGTGCGAACAAGAAACCCAAATTCCCATAGACTTTGCTTGAATAGAAGAACACATCCATTTTGGCATTAAACAGCGCAGAAGAAAAAGCAGCAAAAAAGCAGGTAAAAAGCAGGTAAAAAGCAACGTGCGCACAAACCCTTACCGCCGCCACCACCGGAAGTCACGTGCGTTATCACGTGACTATCGGTGGTTGCCATCGTAGCACAGGGTCATGTGATGACACCTGCAGCTATGATGTTTCACTTTCGTTTTCCCTCGGCCGAGAGCAGAGGGAAAACCAATGTGACTGAATCTGCTGTTTACAGCTGTATAGCTGTGATCAGCAGATAGATAATAGCGATCGGATTGCTGATCGCTATAGCCCCCTAGGGGGACTAGTAAAATAAAAAAAAAAAAGTTTAAAAAAAAAAAAAACCCTAAAAGTTCAAATCATCCCCCTTTCCCCCCATTGAAAATTAAAGGGTTAAAAAATAAATAAATATACACATTTAGTATCGCCGCGTTCAGAAATGCCCGATCTATCAAAATATAAAATCAATTAATCTGATTGGTAAACGGCGTAGTGGCAAAAAAATTCCAAATGGCAAAATTACGTTTTTTGGTCGCCGCAAGTTTTCCGCAAAATGCAATAACAGGCGATCAAAACATAGCATCTGCGCAAAAATGGTACCATTATAAACGTCAGCTCGAGACGCAAAAAATAAGCCGTCACTGAGCCATAGATCCCAAAAAATAAGAACGCTACGTGTTTCGGAAAATGGCGCAAAAAGTGCGCCACTTTTATTGGACAAATTTTTTTTAACCCCTTAGATACAAGTAAACCTACAGATGTTTGGTGTCTACAAACTCGCACCGACCTCAGGCATCACACCCACACATCAGTTTTACCATATAGTGAACACCGTGAATAAAACATCTCAAAAACTATTGTGCCATCACACTTTTTTTGCAATTTTTCCTTATTTGGAATTTTTTTGCTGTTCTCCAGTACACCATATGGTAAAACTTATGGTTTCATTTAAAAGTACAACTTGTCCCGCAAAAAACAAGCCCTCATATGGCAAGATTGATGGAAAAATAAAAAAGTTATGGCTCTCTGAAGAAGGGGAGCAAAAACCAAAAACGCAATAACGGAAAGTGCCCTGGGGCTGAAGGGGTTAAAGAGAAGGTGCCATTTAAAAAAAAAAAACAACATTTTTTTAACAATTTGAAAAGATATAAAGAATAAATGTTAAATTTTTTTTAAATATATTTTCATTTTTTTTTTTTTTTTTTAAAGGTGTAAATATATGAATAATAATTGAAAAAGTAAGATGTTTGCCCTTTTAAAAACTGAGTGAGCAGCTGGGGAAATTTGCCATGAAAACCTAGTGGGTGGAGTCTGCTCGCGTATGTAATGTCTCTCCTCCACTCGCCTTCTGGATGTTTCCGAAAGGATAAGGGAGGATGAAGTTTAGGATAACTGTGCAGAGTCGTTTTGTTGGTGACTGCAAAGTTATACTGAGATGTGCACAGCATCACTAAGGCCGATACTGGTACTTGGCATTGCTTGCTGTTTCATACCCTGGGCTTAGATACGCAGACATATGGATCACATATGATGGGATTTGATACAGGGTTCAGTGTTATGTAATACATATGTTGGGAGCAATAGTGTAATGTGTGGCCCCTGCTCTGTGCGCTTCTATGGGAGCAGTAGAGTAATGAGTAGTCTCGCGTTATCCACTTCTTTAAGAGCAGCAGTGTAACATGTGGCCATGCTGCGTCCATTTCTATGGGAGCAGCAGTGTAATGTGACTTGCACTCCATCGACTTCAAGCATCTGGATTAGATACGCGTCTCTGTTGGCTGTACCACTGATGTTTATTAGGTTCGTGGCACTGCGGGCTGTAGCACACATAATGGACATTGGATATGCATCTCAAGGTTATGTCACATATGATGGCATTACATGCGCAGTTCTGGATTGTATCACATATGGTGGAATTAGATACACATCTCTGGGTTGTATCACACACGATGGGCATAAGATACAAGGCTCTGGGTTTATCACTCGTGGTGGCATTAGGTACAGGCTCTGAGTTATATAGTAAGGGTATGTGCGCACGTTGCTTTTTACCTGCTTTTTACCTGCTTTTTTGCTGCTTTTTCTTCTGCGCTGTTTAATGCCAAAATGGATGTGTTCTTCTATTCAAGCAAAGTCTATGGGAATTTGGGTTTCTTGTTCACACTATGTTGTTCAAAATGCTGCCTTTTTGTGGCAGAACTTTGGTCAAAAACTCAGCTTTTCAAAGAAGCAACATGTCAGTTGTTTTTGCCATTTGGGTTTTGCACTGCAAAGCTGAGTTTTTGACCAAAGTTCAATGGGGGCCTGGGCTGGGGGACTGGAGGGCACAGAAGTGTATGTGAAACGGTCTGGCAAGCCACAACCTCCGGTTGTGCAGCTGCTTATATTCTCTGTTTATATACTCTGCTGGGGGTCATTCTGGACAGAGCCCCCACTTCTGCAGCATGTCTCACATCAGAGCAAGGCTGCAAGGCTGTTCTTAATATGCACTGCATGTAGACTCGTACTGTCTGTACCGAGCACATAAAAACAGTGGTCCCTCAGCCTGGAGGCTCATCAGTGGTCCCTCCAGCTGCTCCGACTCCGGTGGCTGAACCCCCGGTTTGGGTAGAATCCGCTCTTTCCAGGGGACAGCTGTCCCGGACTCTGCTGAGCATGCATTAGCCCCCTTCTCAGGGCGCTTCTGCTGCTCGCTCAGCAAAGCTCACATGGTCTCAGACCCCGTCCTCCTAAAACGGAGATGCAGGGTCCCCTGTCCTTCCCCGTCCCGCAGCTCTGATTCACGAGCTGACTCTCTGGACGGGGAGGATGTCTTTACTAGGGGCTCGGACACTACTTCATGTACCATTGATCTGTCCGAAGGTGATGCAGATGCTAATGATTTGATTGCGTCCATTATATTTGTACTGGACCTCCATCCGCCTGTATCAGGGGAGCATCCCCCTCTGGCAGAAAGGCATCAGTATACCTTAAAGAGAACAAGGAGTGTGTTCCTTAACCACTCCAGTTTTCAGCCCACTGTGACCAAGCCCAGAGCCTGTCCTGACAGACGCTCCCAAAGTGTGGTTCTGATGACTGTTTCCCCCTTCCACCAGAGGTGGTCAAGGAGTGGGCTCATTCACCAAGGGTGGTCCCTCCGGTGTCTAGACTTTCAGCCCGGATAGTTGTATCAGTGGCTGACGGCACCTCTCTAAGGATCCCACTGTACATTAATTCTGTACTGGACCTCAATCCGCCATTACCTTGCCTAAGAGAACAAGGAGTGTGTTCCTTAACCGCTCCAGTTTTCAGGCCACTGTGACCAAGCCCAGGGTCTGCTCTGACAAACGCTTACCAAAGCGTGGTTCTGATGACAGTTTTCCCTTTCCACCAGTGGTGGTCAATGAGTGGGCTCATTCACCAAAGGTTGCTCAGCCCGGACCGTTGTATCAGTGGCTGATGGCTCCTCACTTAAGGTTTTGCTGTCCGCCAGGTTGTCCTTCTGGCCAAATCTGTATGGAGGCGGCAGGGGCCTCGTTCTCCTCAGCTTTTGCAGCAGTGCGGGCTTTCAAAGCCATCTCTGCTTCTCTAGAGGAGATGCATTCCCTCACAGGGACTTTATGTCCGAAATGGTTGCCTTAACTTCCAGACTTCAGTCTTTTCATCCTATGCCATGTCTGCCATGCTGGAGACTCCACCGCACTGCGGTGGCCTCGGCTAATTTCCTCGCTATCCGCAGGCTCCTGTGGCTTCGGAAGTGGAAGGCAGATGCTTCTAGAGAAGTTCTTTGCTGTGCTCCCCTTTGCTGGGACCAGACTATTCGGGAACAACTGGATGAAATTATTAAGGAAGCTCTTGGCGGGAAGAGTTCCTCCATGCCACAAACCTAAACCATCCAGGGCAGGAATCAGTCGAGGTTTCGTTCTTTTCGTTCCTCCATCTGATCGTTCTCTAAGCCCTCGGCCTCGTCCACTAGCTCAGCCAAGGATCGTAAACCCAAATGGCGCACGAAGCCGCGTCCTCAGAGGACCGCAGGAGATGCTGCCACTAAGTCAGCCTCCTCCTGGCTATCTGGCCACGCCAGCAACGTCCTTGGTCGGTGGCAGGCTCTCCCACTTTGGCGATGTATGGTTTTAACACGTCTCCGATCAGTGGATGCGGGATACCATCTCCCACGACTACAGGATAGAATTCTATCCAGCCCGCCAAACAGATTTTTTCTGTCAACTCCCCCCTGCTCCAAGGCCACCGCCTTCTCACAGGCCGTGGCATTCTTGCAGGCCAATGGAGTAATTGTACCGGTTCCCGACTGGGAACGGTTCTGAGATTTCTGCTTAAATCTATTCCTAGTCCCCGAAGAGGGCAGTGCCTTCCGACCTGGATCTCAAGCTTCTCAAGCATGTTCAGGTGCGGCATTTTCGCATGGAGTCTCGGCGATCAATCAATGACCCAAGGAGATTCCCTAGCATCCATCGACATCAGAGATGCCTATCTGCATGTGCCAATCGCAGTTTCACACCAGCGTTGGCTACGTTTTGCAATCGGAGTGGTCCAATTCGTGGCTCTTTCCCTTGGGGTTAGCCACGGCCCCTCGAGTATTCTCAAGGTCGGGGCAGCTGTGATTGTGGTCCTGCACCTCTAGGGGTTGGCAGTGATCCCTTTGCCCTGGACGGCCTTCTAGTCTGGGCTTCATCCAGTGCAGACTGTTAGCGGAGTGCCTCGCTTACTCTCGCCACTCTAACCAATTCGGGTGGCTTGTCATTCTGTCCAAGTCCACTCTAACTTCGACCCAGAAGTTCACGTACCCAGGGACGCAATTCAAGACTCTGTCTGCACTTGTGAAGCGGCCCTTAGTCAAACAGCAGTCCCTCCGCTGGCGGTCGACGTCGTTCCATCAGGCACCTAATACAGGTGCTGGATCAGATGGTGGCGTCAATGGAAGCGATTCCCTTGCCCAGTTCCACCTGCGTCCTCTGCGGCTGGATATTTTCCGCTGTTGGAACAAGCGGACTTCCTCCTTCCACGGGGTGGAGGCTTCGCCACAGACCAGGGGCTCGTTTCAGTGGTGGCTTCGGCCCCTCTGTCTCAGGGACGCTCCTTCCTGGCCCCGTCCCGGGTGATCCTCACCAGGATGCTAGTCTATCCGGCTGGGGAGCAGTATATCTCCACCATGGAGCGCAGGGCACTTGGTCTCTGTCCGAATCAGCCCTCTGGATCAATGTGCTGGAAATCAGAGCTGTGTTTCTAGCTCTCTAAGCCTTTCACCATCTGTTGGCGGCTAGGCACATTCGAGTCCAGTCAGTCAACGCGACAGCGTTTGCCTACATCAACCTCCAGGGCGGGACACTCAGCCGCCTGGCAATGTTGGAGGCTCAACGCATTCTTCAGTGGACGAAGGACTCCTAGTCCACCATATCCGCAGCCCACATCCCAGACGTGGAAAACTGTGAGGCAGATTATCTCAGCCGTCCAACCGTGGTCCACGATCCTCAGGTGTTTGCGGCAGACGCACTGGTTCAAGTTTGGTCCCAGCTTCGTCTGTCTTACGTGTTTCACCCTCTAGCTCTTGCCCAGAGTCCTGCGCAAGATCAGTAAGGAGGGCCGTCGGGTCATTCTCATACTCCAGACTGACCCAGGCAAGCTTGGTACCCTGACCTGCTCCATATGTCCGTAGAGGTGCCATGGCATCTTCCGGACCGTCCAGACCTTCTCTCAAAAGGTCCGTTTTTCCGCCAGAATTCTGCGGCTCTCAGATTGACGGCGTGGCTCTTGAGTCCTGGATCTTGACGACTTCTGGTATCCCTCCTGAAGTCATCTCCACTATGACTCGAGCTCCGAAGTGTCCTTTGGCTTTTGGCCTTGCCGACCCTCCTGTCCCTTCTATAGTCCGGTCTACAGCTAGGACTATCCCTCAATTCCCTTAAGGGACAGGTCTCGGCTCTGTCAGTGTTGTGCCAGCGGCGTATCGCCCGGCTGGCTCAGGTGCGCTTCTTCATGCAGGGCGCATCTCACATCATTCCGCCTTACCGGCGGCCTTTGGAGCCCTGGGACCTTAATCCGGTCCTCACGGCTTCCGGAAATCCCCCTTTTGAGCCTCTTGGGAAGGTTTCTTTCTTTCGTCTTTCACAGAAAGTGGTCTTTCTAGTGGCCATAATTTCCCTCAAGAGAGTCTCTGTTTTGGCTGCACTCTCTTCGGAGTCACCCCCTTTTTTGGTTTTTCATCAAGACAAGGTGGTTCTCCGTCCGACTCCGGACTTTCTCCCTAAGGTGGTTGCTGCTTCCACCTTAACCGGGGCATTTTCCCTGCCTTCCTTTTGTCCGGCTCCTGTTCATCGCTTTGAAAAAGCGTTGCATATCCTGGATCTGGTGCGGGCGCTCCGGATCTATGTGTCTCGCACCGCTGTTCTTAGGCGGTGCACCTCTCTTTTGTGCTGACCACTGGTCAGCGTAAGGGCCTCTCGGCATCTAAGCCGACCCTGGCTCGTTGGATTAGGTCGGCCATTTCCGATGCCTACCAGTGTACTCAAGTGCCTCCCCCGCCGGGGATCAAGACACACTTGACCAGAGCTGTCGGTGCCTCTTGGGCTTTCAGGCAACAGGCTACGGCTCAGCAGGTCTGTCAGACTGCCACTTGGATTAGTCTGCATACCTTTTCGAAGCACTACCCAGTGCATGCTCATGCTTCGGCAGATGCGGGCTTGGGCAGACGCATCCTTCAGGCGGCTGTCGCCCATTTGTGAAGTTAGGTTTCGCCTACTTCTCAGTTTTTCTGTTTATTCCCACCCATGGACTGCTTTAGAACGTCCCATGGTCTGGGTCTCCCATAAGGAACGATGAAGAAAAATTTTGTTACTTACCGTAAATTCTTTTTCTTATAGTTCCGACATGGGAGACCCAGCACCCTCCCTATTGCCTGTTGGCAGGTTTCTTGTTCCGTGTGTTTTAACCGGCTGTTGTTGTTGTAGACAGAGGTTCCGGTTGTTCCGGGTTTTACTCTGTCTCTACTTGTGGGTGGATGTCCTCCTTCAGCTTTTGCACTAAACTGGCTAGGACTGGCTACCAGGGGGTGTATATGCTTGGAGGGAGGAGCTACACTTTTTAGTGTAGTACTTTGTGTGTCCTCCGGAGGCAGAAGCTATACACCCATGGTCTGGGTCTCCCATGTCGGAACTATAAGAAAAAGAATTTACGGTAAGTAACAAAAGTCTCTTTTTATATACAATATTGTGTACATTTTTGGCTACAACAAAGATTTTTCTTGTTCATCTCGCTTGTACGTAATCTTTCATTTTGTGCAAAATACATACTTGGTTAAAATTGAAGTGTTGTTTTTTTTTTTTTTTGTTTTTTGTTAAATTATGGCATAACAAAACATAATATTTATTCATTTGGATTTGTGAAAAAAAAATCATAAACCCAAATTTTGCATACCTGGTGCGTCTTATAACACGAAAAATATGGTATATTATTCACTGTATACACAGGACACTTTTCCTGGATCTCTGATAGACTATACTACTGAGATGTAGCTAATAGACGGCTTCCTATCTTCTGTTAATTGGGTTCATGATTAATTAAATGTAAAATGTGGTTTTAAAATTGAATGAAGAGAACAATTTGTTTACTTTATATATAACATATTTCACTATGACAATATTATAATTATGTTAATTATTCTGTTACCATGTTTCCTGTATACCCAGGAGGAGCAGCAAGTCAGATACATACTCTGGAACCCCTTTCAACACCCCCCACATTTCTCACAACTCCTGAACAGGACAAAATATCTGGGTGGTTAAAAAGGTAAATGTGAATAGGGTGTGCTGCTTGGAATTTAAAAATGTGACATTCCCAAACAGTATTAGGCTATGTGCGCACATTGCAATTTTGTTTCTTCAGTGAAAAACACACTCTCTGTTAGAAAAACACACCCTTGGCCAAAAAACGCATCAAAAAAACGTTTGCGTTTTTGCCACTTTGTTTTTGCCCATGTGTGGTTTTTTTTTTTTTTTTGTTTGTTTGTTTGTTTTTTTACTATATTCAATGGAAGAAATGCAGGTCAAAATCGCAGAATTAATTGACATGCTGCTTCTTTTTTCTGCTACCAAAACTTCAAGGAAAAAAGAAGCAATGTGCGCACAGCCTTTCTAAATTCTCAGACTTTGCTGGGGAAGGAAAGACCTGCAGATTAGGACAACAAGCTGCACCAAAAACACATCAAAAACTGCACTATGCGCACAGAGCCTTAGGCTATGTGCCCATGGGGAAAGTGTCCTGCGCATATATATGCAGGACATTCCGCAGGAGCTCCCAGAAATCCGCAGCACAACTGTCTGTTTCAATGCTGCGGTTTTATTGCGGAATGTCCTGCGGATATGCTGCGGGCATTCTGCATTGAGGATACAGTACTATGGCTTCGGCACTGCATCCTCAGTGCAGAACAAGTGCTGGAGTGATCGGTGAGTTCATACTTATCTCCATCACACAGCACTTCTCTCCGGCCGTGTCTGTCTGCACTTTGCAGGAGAAGGTGGGCGGACCTGATCTAGCTTCGGCTGTCACATGACCAGAGCTCGTGTAGGCCCCGCCCACCTCCTGCTCCTGGCTCCACTGCTCTCCTCCCGGTGTCTTCTATCAAGGCAGGTAAGTATGGGATCATGCGGAAAAATCCGCAGGAATAATTGACATGCTGCAGATTGTTCTGCAGGGAAATCCGCATTATTTCCGCTGCGGAAAAAAACGCAGCATGGGCGCAGCAGTTCCAAAATGCCATAGAAATGGCTGGGGACTCGCTGTACTGCGGATGTTTGAAAAATCGAAAAAATAACGGCAAATTCCGCGAACTTTCCTGCAGCGTGGGCACATAGCCTTACTCAATATTTTGTAAATTCAGATAGGATTGTCTCTCTCTCCTTATCCTGTCATAAGTTTCCTGTTAGGCTATGTGTGCTCACTGCATCTTTGTGGTGACCACAAAGATGCACGCTTTTGAGCCCCAAAAAAACACACTTGGCATGCATTTTTTTGCTGTGTTTTACTGCGTGTTTTTTTTTTTTTTTTTTTTTTTTTTTACTGCATTTTTGCCCAGTGCGTTTTTTAAGTCAAATCTATTGACTGAAAGGGCTCAAAAACGCTGGCAAAAATGCCGAAAGAATTGACATGCTGCATCTTTGTGATCACCACAAAGACGTAGCCAAAAAAAAAAGCTGCAACGTGCGGACAGACAAACTGAAATCTCATAGACTTTGCTGGGGAAGGAAAGGCATGCAGTTTTGGGACCAAAATTGCACCCAAAAAACTTGCAAAAAAACGCAGTGTGTGCACAAGGCTTTATTCTGTTGTCTAGTACAGAACCATTTAGAAGCCGCTGCTCCATGTTAACAGCCAAGTTGACTAGTGTCCTAGCAGCAGTTGTGAACTGAATAAGAAAATGTGCTAATTTTGCAAATGGTCCCATATTATCAAAACTGTTGTTGTTTTTTTTATTTATTTTTTTAATATATTGCATACTTCTAGCAATAACATGTGTAACAGTGCAGAAAACTTACAGTGATACATTTACTTTTATGGTTGTTACTAGATATGTGGGTAATTAGACGACTTATTAACTTTTGTTACCTTTTTTCATTTCAGGTTTTATGAAGTGCAACTAAGTGGATGTTTACTGACCAGTTTAGCAGTACATATTTCAAGAACAAAGCATAATGGAGAAGATGAGAGCTTTGTGTGCCGCATTGGAGAAATAAGGGTATCTATTCTGAATTAATTTTCTCAAATTCCGGCTATGTTCACACAGGGCATTTCTTTGTCGCTCCATTGGGAGACCCAGACAATTGGGTGTATAGCTTCTGCCTCCGGAGGCCACACAAAGTATTACACTTTAAAAAGTGTAACCCCTCCCCTCTGCCTATACACCCTCCCGTGCATCACGGGCTCCTCAGTTTTATGCTTTGTGTGGAAGGAGGCACACATCCACTCATCATCTCATTTTAGTTATATCGGTTGGAAGAAAAGTGGGCCCACACGGGGCCCCCGGCATGTTCCCTTCTCACCCCACTATGTCGGCGGTGCTGTTAAGGTTGAGGTACCCATTGCGGGTACAAAGGCAGGAGCCTCATGCCGTCTCCTTCACCATCCCTTAGCGGCTCTGGGAGAAGTGGGATCCTGAGCGGTCATCCAGTCACTGGGACCGTGCTCCCTCCGCAGCCCCTGGGGGAATCTGTCGGACAGGAGTTTGTTTATCCTCAGGGACCGGGCCCTGATTCACTAAGGTACTCTGTACCCCCATGGGGGATGTGCATGGAGCGCCTTCATCCCGGACGCTGCAGCAGCTACTTATTTGTGTCGGCCGGCGGACTTCCGCGCCGACCGCGCCTGTTTGTCGGCCGCGGTATTAAATTTAGTCCCCGGCTTCAATTGACGTCGGCTGTGAGGGCCAGGGCATCCTGTATGTTCCTCCCCCCTCACTGATCACTGTGGGGACTCCAGATTCCCGCACTTTTCTAGCACCGCCCACGGCTCCTCTCCTCCTCTGAGAGCTCCGGCAGCCATTTCTTTGGCATTCTGCCTGGGGAGGATTTCCTGGAAAGAGCTCTGCAACGCTGGGAGACCTAAGGCAGGGAATCTGGAGGACACACACTCCGCTTTTTAGCGGTCGGTAAGCCACACCGGTCACCCGGTGCTGGTCCCCTTAGGGTGCCGGAATAGATACTATACATATTTATATATCTCTGTTCGGTCGGGCTGTATACCCTTCCCATATACCCTCAGTGATCACTCTCCTGGGAGACAACAGCATGTCGTCCACAAGGAGCAAGGGTGCCAAGACACAGGGTTATTTTGCGACCTGTACCTCTTGTGCAGCTAAGTTACCTGCGGGTTCCACCTACCCTCACTGTGAGCAATGCTCAACCCCTGTTTTGCTTCCACAACCGGAGCCTCGGTCACTAGTGGGCCCCTCGGCTCAGGTAGAACCCCTTGCTCCCCCTGTCCAGGCGGCAGGGACAGAGTTTGCAGTTTTTGCTGAAAAACTCTCTGAGTCACTCTCGCAATCCATGGCTCAGTCTATGGACAAATGGTCTGCCAAGCTGCTTGAAGCTTTGCAGTCCAGACCGGTCCCTACACAGGCCCCGGGCCCTGCTGGATCTTCACCCCCAGGCCCCTCTCTGCCCGCGCCGCAGCACGTTCCCAGGGGGAACCCTAGGTCTCACGTGGAGGACTCCGGCCCGGACCACAGTCCCAGGCCGGCTAAGCGGGCACGCTGGGAATCTTCCCCGACTTCTTCACGCTGCTCAGGTTCCCAGCGTGAGGACTCTCTGGAGGACGAGGCGGACGTCGCTGCTCAGGGCTCTGACATTGACGTTGCCCTCAATCTTGATACACCTGAAGGGGACGCCATAGTAAATGATCTTATCTCGTCCATCAACCAGGTGTTAGATATCTCTCCCCCACCGCCACCTGTGGAGGAGTCGACTTCTCAGCAGGAGAAACACCAGTTTCGGTTCCCTAAACGTACACGGAGTGCGTTTTTCGATCACTCTAACTTCAGAGATGCTGTCCAGAAGCCCAGAGCGGTTCCGGACAAGCGCTTTACTAAGCGCCTTACTGACACACGTTACCCCTTCCCTTCTGACGTTGTTAAGGGTTGGGCTCAATGTCCCAAGGTGGATCCCCCAGTCTCTAGATTGGCGGCTAGATCTGTGGTATCGGTTGCAGATGGATCATCGCTAAAGGATGCCACTGACAGGCAGATAGAGCTCCTGATGAAATCCATCTATGAAGCCACGGGCGCGTCTTTTGCCCCGGCCTTAGCTTGTAGTGCCCACACGGCTGCAATCTCAGCTTGTCTGGCTGAGATTAATGCGGTTACACGTAATTCTGCCCGCAGGTTACGTCTTTGACTTCCCAGGCGTCAGTTTTTTCTTCCTACGCCATGAACGCAGTTTTAGACTCTGCTAGCCGTACAGCGGTGGCATCTGCTAACTCTGGGGCAGTCCGCAGGGCTATGTGGCTGCGCGAATGGAAGGCAGATTCGGCCTCCAAGAGGTTCTTAACCGGTTTGCCGTTTGCTGGCGACCGATTGTTTGGCGAACGATTGGATGAGATTATTAAGGAATCAAAGGGAAAGGACTCCTCCTTACCCCAGTCCAAACCAAAGAGACCTCAGCAACGACAGATACAATCGAGGTTTCGGTCCTTTCGTCCCTCCGCCAAGCCCCAATCCTCTTCGTCCAGCAGGCCGGAGAAAGGCCGGAGGAACTCATATGCGTGGCGGGCTAAGTCACGCCCCCAAAAAGGCCGCAGGAGGCACTGCTTCCAAGGCGGCCTCCTCATGACTCTCGGCATCCCCGAACCGCATCCTCGGTCGGTGGCAGGCTCTCCCGCTTTTGCGACGCCTGGTGGCCACATGTTCAAGACCGATGGGTGAGAGACATTCTGTCTCACGGTTACAGGATAGAGTTCAGCTCTCGTCCTCCGACTCGTTTCTTCAGAACATCTCCGCCCCCCCGAGCGAGCCGATGCACTTTTTCAGGCGGTGAACGCTCTGAAGACAGAAGGAGTTGTGATCCCTGTTCCCCTCCAGGAACATGGTCGCGGCTTTTACTCCAACTTGTTTGTGGTGCCAAAGAAGGACGGCTCGTTCCGTCCCGTTCTGGACCTCAAACTACTCAACAGACATGTGAGCACCAGACGGTTTCGGATGGAATCTCTCCGCTCTGTCATCGCTTCAATGTCACAAGGAGACTTCCTAGCATCAATCGACATCAAGGATGCTTATCTCCATGTGCCGATCGCACCCGAACATCAACGCTTTTTGCGCTTCGCCATCAGGGCCGAACACCTTCAGTTCGTGGCATTGCCTTTCGGCCTGGTGACAGCCCCACGGGTGTTCACCAAGGTCATGGCATCTGTTGTGGCGGTCCTACACTCTCAGGGACACTCGGTGATTCCCTACTTAGATGATCTTCTGGTCAGGGCACCCTCTCAGTTGGCGTGTCAAAACAGCCTTTCCGTCGCTCTGGCGACTCTCCAGCAGTTCGGATGGATCATCAACTTTCCAAAATCCAAGTTGACACCGACCCAATCACTGACGTACCTTGGGATGGAGTTTCATACTCAGTCAGCGGTGGTCATGCTACCGCTGGACAAACAGCTTTCTCTGCAGACAGGGGTGCAATCTCTTCTTCGGGGTCAGTCACACCCCTTGAGGCGCCTCATGCACTTCCTGGGGAAGATGGTGGCAGCGATGGAGGCAGTGCCCTTCGCACAATTCCATCTGCGGCCACTCCAGTGGGACATTCTCCGACAATGGGACAGGAGGTCGACCTCACTCGACAGGAACGTCTCTCTTTCCCTTGCAACCAAGACGTCACTTCAGTGGTGGCTCCTTCCCAACTCTCTGTCGCAGGGGAAATCCTTCCTACCCCCCACCTGGGCTGTGGTCACGACGGACGCGAGCCTGTCAGGGTGGGGGCCGGTTTTTCTCCACCACAGGGCTCAGGGAACCTGGACTCCGATAGTCATCCCTTCAGATCAATATTCTGGAGATAAGGGCAGTGTATCTAGCCCTATTGGCCTTTCATCGGTGGCTGGAGGGCAGGCAGATCCGAATCCAGTCGGACAACGCCACGGCCGTCGCGTACATCAACCACCAAGGCGGCACTCGCAGTCGTCAAGCCTTCCAGGAAGTCCGACGAATTCTGCAGTGGGTGGAAGCCACAGCTTCCACCATCTCCGCAGTTCACATCCCGGGCGTAGAAAACTGGGAAGCAGATTTTCTCAGCCGACAGGGCATGGACGCGGGGGAATGGTCTCTTCACCCAGACGTGTTTCGAGAGATCTGTCGCCGCTGGGGAACGCCGGACGTCGATCTCATGGCGTCACGGCACAACAACAAAGTCCCGGCATTCATGGCCCGGTCTCAAGATCAGAGCTCTGGCGGCGGACGCATTAGTTCAGGATTGGTCGCAGTTTCGACTGCCCTATGTATTTCCTCCTCTGACGATGCTCCCCAGAGTGCTGTGCAAAATCAGATCCGACTGTCGTCGCGCCATTCTCGTCGCTCCAGATTGGCCGAGGCGGTCGTGGTACCCGGATCTGTGGCATCTCAAGGTGGGTCAACTGTGGGCGCTCCCAGACCGCCCAGACTTGCTGTCTCAAGGGCCGTTTTTCCATCTGAATTCTGCGGCCCTCAACCTGACTGTGTGGCCATTGAGTCCTGGCTCCTAGCGTCCTCAGGGTTATCTCAAGATGTCATTGCCACTATGAAACAGGCCAGGAAACCAACGTCCGCCAAGATCTATCACAGGTCTTGGAGGATCTTCTTATCCTGGTGCTCGGACAAGGGTTTTACTCCCTGGCCCTTTGCCTTACCCACTTTTCTTTCATTCCTTCAATCCGGAATGGACAAGGGTTTGTCTCTCGGCTCTCTCAAGGGACAAGTATCGGCGCTTTCCGTATTTTTTCAAAAGCGTCTAGCCAGGCTTCCCCAGGTCCGCACGTTCCTGCAGGGAGTTTGCCACATAGTCCCACCTTACAAGCGTCCGCTGGAACCCTGGGACCTCAACAGGGTGCTAACGGCTCTTCAGAAACCACCTTTCGAGCTGCTGCGGGAGGTCTCTTTATCACGTCTTTCGCAGAAGGTGGCTTTTCTAGTGGCAGTTACATCGCTCCGTAGAGTGTCGGAGCTGGCAGCGCTGTCATGCAAAGCCCCCTTCCTGGTTTTTCACCAGGATAAGGTGGTTCTGCGTCCTGTCCCGGAATTTCTCCCTAAGGTGGTATCCCCGTTTCATCTCAATCAGGATATCTCCTTACCTTCATTTTGCCCTCATCCAGTTCACCAATGTGAAAAGGATTTGCACTCGTTAGATTTAGTGAGAGCACTCCGGCTCTACGTGTCTCGCATGGCGCCCCTGCGCCGTTCAGATGCGCTCTTTGTCCTTGTCGCTGGCCAGCGTAAGGGTTCGCAGGCTTCCAAGTCAACCTTGGCTGGATGGATCAAGGAACCGATTCTTGAATCCTACCGTTCTTCTGGGCTTCCACCTCCTTCAGGGTTGAAAGCCCATTCTACCAGAGCCGTGGGTGCGTTCTGGGCACTGCGGCACCGGGCTACGGCTCAGCAGGTGTGTCAGGCTGCTACCTGGTCTAGCCTGCACACTTTCACGAAACACTATCAGGTGCATACCTATGCTTCGGCAGACACCAGTCTAGGTAGGCGAGTCCTTCAGGCGGCTGTTGCCCACCTGTAAGAGGGGGTCGTTTTTCGGCTCTTTTTATCGAGGTATTCTTTTACCCACCCAGGGACTGCTTTTGGATGTCCCAATTGTCTGGGTCTCCCAATGGAGCGACAAAGAAGAAGGGAATTTTGTTTACTTACCGTAAATTCCTTTTCTTCTAGCTCCTATTGGGAGACCCAGCACCCGCCCCTGTTCCCTTCGGGCTGTTGTTCTTTTGTGTACACATGTTGTTCATGTTGAATTGTTCTTTTGGTTCATGGTTTTCAGTTCTCCGAACATCCTTCGGATTGAATTTACCTTAGACCAATTTATAAGTTTCCTCCTTCCTGCTTTTGCACCAAAACTGAGGAGCCCGTGATGCACGGGAGGGTGTATAGGCAGAGGGGAGGGGTTACACTTTTTAAAGTGTAATACTTTGTGTGGCCTCCGGAGGCAGAAGCTATACACCCAATTGTCTGGGTCTCCCAATAGGAGCTAGAAGAAAAGGAATTTACGGTAAGTAAACAAAATTCCCTTCTTTTTGCAACATTTTTTTCTTGACCGAAACCTGATCTTGTGGCAGGATGTCTCCTGCGGTTTTGGTGCAGTTTTTGTGGAGTTTTTATAGCGTTTTTCTTTGTCGCTCCATTGGGAGACCCAGACAATTGGGTGTATAGGCTATGCCTCCGGAGGCCGCACAAAGTATTACACTTAAAAGTCCTCCCCTTCTGCCTATACACCCCCCGTGCTCCCACGGGCTCCTCAGTTTTTATGCTTTGTGCGAAGGAGGCAGACATGCACGCACAGCTCCATAGATGGGTCAGCAGCAGCTGCTGACTATGTCGGATGGAAGAAAAGTGGGCCCATATAGGGCCCCCAGCATGCTCCCTTCTCACCCCACTCTTGTCGGCGGTGTTGTTAAGGTTGAGGTATCCATTGCGGGTACGGAGGCTGGAGCCCACATGCTGTTTTCCTTCCCCATCCCCCTTAGGGCTCTGGGTGAAGTGGGATCCTATCGGTCTCCAGGCACTGAGACCGTGCTTCATCCACAACTCCTGGGAGCCTGCTGGATAGGAGCCGGGTATCGTTCAGGGACATGGCCCTGCTACTTGGAGGTACTCTGTGTCCCCGTGGGGACCGAGCACAGCAACACTCCAGCATTGCTGGGTGTGCTAGTGCACCGGGGACCGCGGCGCTGACCGGGTTAAATGTGCCATTACACACTCAGCGTCGCTGAGTGTGTTTATGTAGGGGGACTACCGCGCTGATTGCCGCCGCCATGTTTAACACTGAGGCGCGGCTGGGACTTGTAGTGCGCCGGGGACTTCCACGCGGCCGCGCTTATTACTCGAGTCCCCGGCTTTTTTGCGGCCTAGTCTTTCTTCCTCCCGCCCGCAGCCCTGACAAGCAGGGGAAGGGCGGGACGCTGTACGGACGAGCAGCAATGAGGGCTGGAGCATGCTTTGCATACTCCACCCCCCTCACTGTGCACAGTGTGGCACCAGTTCCCGCACTCTCTGGGTCACGCCCACGGCTCCCTCCTCTCCTCAGGACGCCGGCAGCCATTCCTGTCAGCTCCTTGAACGCTGCAGAGGGGGACAAATTCTGACAGACCCAGGCAGGGACCCTGGTGGCCTCACAACCGCTTAAGCGGGTGGTATGCAGCACCTGTGGTGCTAGCCACATTTGTGCAGGAGTGTAATTTTAAATTATATGTTTATAAGATATACTTTACACTGTATGGTGCACAGTTGATTCTGGCTATATATTGTGTTGCTCAGGGAAGACAACAGCATGGCGCCCATAAAAGGCAGGGGTGCCAAACCACAGACTTACTATGCTGCCTGCGCCGCATGTACGACCCCGCTACCGGCAGGATCCACTGAGCAATCCAGACCGGTATCTCAGCACAGGGGCACTGTTGAATCATTGCTCCCTGGCCCCCCTCAGTTGGACCAGCAAGGTCCCCCCGGGGTGTCTCATAGATCCCAGGGTGAGGTCTCTGATACAGACCCCAGCCCCTGACCGACTAAGCGAGCTCGCTGGGAAATTCCCTCGACATCTTCATATTGGTCAGGGTCTCAGCGGGGGGAATCTCTGGATGATGAAGCGGAGACAGCTGATCTGGATTCTGATCCTGAGGCCGCTCTCAATCTTGATACGCCTGACGGGGACGCCATAGTGAACGATCTTATTGCGTCCATCAATCAAAGTTGGATATTTCTCCCTCAGCTCCTCCAGTGGAGGAGTCAGCTTCTCAGCAGGAGAAATTCCGTTTCAGGTTTCCCAAGCGTACACCGAGTATGTTTCTGGACCACTCTGATTTCAGAGAGGCAGTCCAGAATCACCGTGCCTGTCCTGATAAGCGTTTGTTTTTTTCTAAGCGCCTTAAGGATACACGTTATCCTTTTTCCCCTGACGTGGTCAAAGGTTGGACTCAGTGTCCCAAGGTGGATCCTAGACTGGCGGCTAGATCCATACTTGCAGTGGAAGATGGGGCTTCACTCAAAGATGCCACTCACAGGCAGATGGAGCTCTGGTTGAAATCCATCTATGAAGCTATCGGCGCTTCTTTTGCCCCAGCATTTGCAGCCGTATGGGCGCTACAAGCTATCTCAGCAGGTCAAGCGCAAATTGACGCAGCCACACAGACGTCGGCATTTGCGTCTTACGCTATTAATGCTGTCCTGGACTCTGCGAGCCGTACGGCGGTTGCATCCGCCAATTCGGTGGTACTCCGCAGGGCCTTGTGGCTACGGAAATGGAAGGCAGATTCTGCTTCCAAAAAAGCGCTTAACCAGTTTGCCAATTTCTGGCGACCGATTGTTTGGCGAACGTTTGGATGAAATCATCAAACAATCCAAGGGAAAGGATACATCCTTACCCCAGCCCAAACCGAACAGACCCCAGCACTTCCTGGGGAAGATGGTGGCAGCAATAGAGGCAGTCCCTTTCGCGCAGTTTCACCTGCGTCCTCTTCATTGGGACATCCTACGCAAATGGGACAGGAAGCCGACGTCCCTCGACAGGAACGTCTCCCTCTCTCAGGCAACCAAACCTTCCCTTCGGTGGTGGCTTCTTCCCACTTCATTATCGCATGGGAAATCCTTCCTACCCCCATCCTGGGAGGTGGTCACGACGGACGCGAGTCTGTCAGGGTGGGGAGCAGTCTTTCTCCACCACAGGGCTCAGGGTACGTGGACTCAGCAAGAGTCCTCGCTTCAGATCAATGTTCTGGAGATCAGGGCAGTGTATCTTGCCCTAAAAGTGTTCCAGCAGTGGCTGGAAGGCAAGCAGATCCGAATTCAGTCGGACAACTCCACAGTGGTGGCTTACATCAACCACCAAGGCGGAACACGCAGTCGGCAAGCCTTCCAGGAAGTCCGGCGGATTTTGATGTGGGTGGAAGCCACGGCCTCCACCATCTCCGCAGTTCACATCCCGGGCGTCGAAAACTGGGAAGCAGACTTTCTCAGTCGCCAGGGCATGGACGCAGGGGAATGGTCCCTTCACCCGGACGTGTTTCAGGAGATCTGTTGCCGCTGGGGGATGCCGGACGTCGACCTAATGGCGTCCCGGCACAACAACAAGGTCACGGCATTCATGGCACGATCTCACGATCACAGAGCTCTGGCGGCAGACGCCTTAGTTCAGGATTGGTCGCAGTTTCAACTCCCTTATGTGTTTCCTCCGCTGGCACTGTTGCCCAGAGTGTTACGCACGATCAGGGCCGACTGCCGCCGCGCCATCCTCGTCGCTCCAGACTGGCCGAGGAGGTTGTGGTACCCGGATCTGTGGCATCTCACGGTCGGCCAAACGTGGCATTGTGACTATGAGACAGGTTAGGAAACCAACGTCCGCCAAGATCTACCACAGGACGTGGAAAATTTTCCTGTCGTGGTGCTCTGCTCGGGGTTTTTCTCCCTGGCCTTTTGCCTTGCCCACTTTTCTGTCCTTCCTTCAATCTGGACTGGAAAAGGGTTTGTCGCTCGGCTCCCTTAAGGGACAAGTCTCAGCGCTCTCTGTGTTTTTCCAGAAGCGCCTAGCCAGACTTCCACAGGTACGCACGTTCCTGCAGGGGGTTTGTCACATCGTTCCTCCTTACAAGCGACCGTTAGAACCCTGGGATCTGAACAGGGTGCTGATGGTTCTTCAGAAACCACCATTCGATCCAATGAGGGATATTTCTCTCTCACGCCTTTCGCAGAAAGTGGTTTTCCTAGTAGCAGTCACTTCACTTCGGAGAGTGTCTGAGCTAGCAGCGTTGTCGTGCAAAGCCCTTTTCCTGGTGTTTCACCAGGACAAGGTGGTTCTGCGTCCGGTTACGGAATTTCTCCCTAAGGTGGTATCCCCCTTTTCATCTCAATCAGGATATCTCCTTACCCTCTTTTGTCCTCATCCAGTTCACCAATGTGAAAAGGATCTGCACCTGTTAGATCTGGTGAGAGCACTCAGACTCTACATTTCTCGTACGGCGCCCCTGCGCCGCTCGGATGCACTCTTTGTCCTTGTCGCTGGCCAGCGTAAAGGGTCACAGGCTTCCAAATCAACCCTGGCTCGGTGGATCAAGGAACCAATTCTCGAAGCTTACCGTTCTGCTGGGCTTCCGGTTCCCTCAGGGCTCTAGGCCCATTCTACCAGAGCCGTGGGCGCGTCCTGGGCTTTGAGGCACCAGGCTACGGCTCAGCAGGTGTGTCAGGCGGCTACCTGGTCGAGCCTGCACACTTTCACGAAACACTATCAGGTGCATACCTATGCTTCGGCGGATGCCAGCCTAGGTAGACGAGTCCTTCAGGCGGCGGTTGCCCACCTGTAGGAAGGGGCCGTTTTACGGCTCTATTATGAGGTATTATTTTACCCACCCAGGGACTGCTTTTGGACGTCCCAATTGTCTGGGTCTCCCAATGGAGCGACAAAGAAGAAGGGAATTTTGTTTACTTACCGTAAATTCCTTTTCTTCTAGCTCCAATTGGGAGACCCAGCACCCGCCCCTGTTTTTTTGTGTACACATGTTGTTCATGTTGAATGGTTTCAGTTCTCCGATATTCCTTCGGATTGAATTTACTTTAAACCAGTTTATAATTTTTTTCCTCCTTCTTGCTTTTGCACCAAAACTGAGGAGCCCGTGGGAGCACGGGGGGTGTATAGGCAGAAGAGGAGGGGCTTTACACTTTTAAGTGTAATACTTTGTGCGGCCTCCGGAGGCATAGCCTATACACCCAATTGTCTGGGTCTCCCAATTGGAGCTAGAAGAAAAGGAATTTACGGTAAGTAAACAAAATTCCCTTCTTTTTTTTTTGCACTTCTGTGATGTCCAGACCAGCAGGGGTTCAAAAGTACCCGAGTGCTGTGCCAGGCTGAAATTGACCTGAATCCGGCACTCGGGTAGTTTAAAAAAAAAAAAAGTAAAAAAGCAAGTGCCGTATACCAGTCTGCAGCTTCGCTGTACCTGCTTGGTAGATGCTAGAGTGTATAGGCTGCTTCCAGGTATGATGTCATTCAACAGGCCCCTATCATATGAGGAGGAAGGGGTGGGCGAAGCATGATTGTAGTGGAAGGGGGAAAACATCGCCTGCTCACTAACCCAGCTGGTCACACCCACTAAACTGGAAGGAACCTATACACTCTAGGCTCAACCGTACCTACTCCTCCGGGCCCTACTACTGCCGGTGCCGCTCATTAGCCTCATGCATATTCACTGCTTCTCCTCCCTACTGGAGTCTGTGATTAGTTGCAGTCAAACACGCCGCCAACCTGTGTGACAGCGTCTGACTGCAACCAATCGTACAGTAAAAATTAAATAAATAAATAAAAATTGACGTAGTGTCCCTCCATATTATGATATCCAGCACAGATAAAGAATTCGGCTACAGGCTGCAGGCTGTGTATCAAAATAAGAGAGACCCCATGTTCTCCTCCTCCTCCTCCTCCACCTCCTCCCACAAGTTCCCATGACGATTCAACTCTGCTACATCTGAAGATCACAGCGAGCGGCCATAGAACAGGACTGCCCGCTGTGAGCTCCAGAGAATGAATGAGCCGCACGATCAGCGATCACTTCACTCAAGTGATTCCTGGTCACAGCTGTGACCGTAAATAGCCTAAGTGAGATGATCACTGCTGAATACTCGGCTCATTCATTCTCTGTACAATAGACCCGCAGACTGGGCCTGTGATTGATTGCAGTCAGATGCACACAGGCTAGTGGCAACTCTGACTGCAACCAATCACAGATGAAAGCAGTGAATATGTCATGAAGGTAATGAGCAGCCTGGGATGTGGAGGAGGGGCTGAAGAAGTGTACAGCCGTGCCAGTGATTTGGTAAATATAGTGCGCCTGCTCCTATCCCCACCACCATTAAGTGCCAGCCAGATTTCCTGGATCAATTCTGGTCTAGAAACGGGTTTTTTATTAACCCACTTAGACCCGCCGATCCAAGGTATCTGTGAGTCCACCTGTCACTAGGTTGAAAAACCATGGCAAAAGCGCTGAAAAGAATTGACATGTTCATTCTCTTCATAACGCAGCAAAACTGGAGGTGGTTCACAAAACCATCAGGAAAATCCTGGAGCTGATTAGTGTGTGTGCATGAGATTTCAGAAATCTGATAGACTTTGCTGGGACTGTAAAAAGCAGTGTTTTATTAGCATGGATTTGCATAAAACTAGGGCAAATCTGTAGCTAAAAAATGCTGCAAAAACACCCAGTGTGAACATAGCCTAAAGGCTGCTTTACACACAGCGTTATCGTTATCGATCTCGTTCGTGATGTGACACGCCCAGATCGTTGCTACAATTTGCTGAGATCGCTCATAGGTCGTTTTCTAGCGGTCACACGTATACATCTCGTAAACGACGCTACATCATTCAGCGATTTTATATTGTTTGACCAAGGCGTTCGTGTGGACACCGTCACACAGCATTCCTCCCAACGATTCCGGCAATGTCAGAGGCGTATAATTGTCCATAGCATACACCCTACACCCTGGCGTGACACCAATCAGAGCGGAGGAGGCGTGGAGTATTGCTCGTAACGACACGTCCGCATCGCTGATGACGGACGCACTAACGATGTTGTTCGTCGTTGGCAGGGTGTCAAACGTAGCAATATGTCTGCTGCATTCTAAACAACGAACAATATTTTGAAAATGAACGAGGTATCAACGATTTTCGCTATTTTTACGATCGTTCGGAGTCGCTTGTTGGTGTCATACGCAACGACGTCGCTAACGATGACGGAAGTGCGTCACGAAAACCGTGACTCCGACGAAATATATCTTTTAAATGTACTTACGGCCCATTTACACACAACGATATCGCTAACGAGTTATCGTCGGGTTCACGGTGTTGGGGACGCACATCCGGCCTAGTTGTGTGTGACACCTTTTTGCAATCAGTAACAATCGCAAAAAGGTGGCAAATCGTTCGTCGTGTACACGTCGTTCATTTTTAAAAAATCGTTCCGCGTTTGGAACGCAGGTTGTTTGTCGTTCCTGTGGCAGCACACATCGCTATGTGTGACACCGCAGGAACGAGGAACAACATCGTACATGCGGCCGCCGGCAATGAGGAATGAAGGAGGTGGGCGGGATGTTCCGGCCGCTCATCTCCACCCCTCCGCTTTTATTGGGCGGCCGCTTAGTGACGCCATTGTGACGAAGAACGAACCTCGCCCTTAAAGGAGAGAGTGTTCGGCGGCCACAGCGACGTCTGTGAACAGGTAATTGCGTGTGACGCTGCCGTAGCGATATTGTTCGCTACGGCAGTGATCACCCCGTGACGCGCCACCAGCGTATGCGGGTGCTATCGCTCGCGACATCGCTAGCGATGTTGCAGCGTGTAAATCCAGCTTTAGACCCTGTGCGCACTTGCCGGTTTTTGCCGCAGATTTCCTGCGGATTTGCTGCATGTTTCACTGCAGAAAATGTTCATAACATCTCTGCAGTGATTCACCAGCAAATCCTATGGGGAAAAAAAATGCTGTGTGCACTATGCGGATTTTGACAGCTGCATGTTTTGCTGCGGGATTCCCGGAGCAAAAACAATTGCATGTCCCTTCTTTTCCGCAGGTCCCTGCGGTTTCGAGGGCTGGCAGATCAATCACCTGCTGACTCTGGGTCGGCTGAGGATTGATCCCCGGTATCTGGACAGATGCTGCAACCCATATAGAGTTTATGGGGAACAGAATCTGGCCCAAAGGGGTAGGAGCAAGCGCTTCCTACTCACCGATGACCGGGCAGCTGTCACACTGCTTTCATCTTCCAGAGCCGGCTCATTATTCCAACTCGTATTCACTCCTTCCCTGCTCACCGGTAGCTGTGATTGGTTGCAGGCAGACACCCCCCCCACACTGAGTGACAGCTCTCTCAGTGCAACCAATCACAGCTGCCGGTGGATGGGTCTATAGCGTACAGTAAAATAAATACATTTAAAAAAACGACGTGCGCCCCCCCCCCCCCCCCCCCCCCAATTTTGATAACCAGCTAGGATAAAGCCTCACAGCTGGGGGCTGGTATTCTCAAGGTAGGGAGCCCCATGGAATTGGGAGCCCCCCAGCCTAAAAAATATCAGCCAGCAGCCGTCCGGAATTGCTGCATCTTCCCGTTGCCGTAATGTGGTGGCAATCTGGGTAATGCAGTAGTTAATGGCAGCAGCCCATAGCTGCCACTAAGTCCTAGTTTAATGATGGCAGACGTCTATATGACACCCCCTCATCACTAAACTGTAAGTGAAAGTAAATAAGCACAAACACCCCAATAATCCTTTATTTGAAATAAAAGAGAAAAAAGCCCCCTCTTTCACCACTTTATTAAACCCTAATAACCAGCCCTCCATGTCCGATGTAATCCACAAGATGTCCCACGACGCTTCCAGCTCTGCTACACCTGGCACTCATAGTGAGCGCCATAGACCATGACTGCTCACTGTGAGGGTCAGGATGCAAGTGAAGTGACTTCACTGATGTGCTTTGCAGTGACAGGTGGAGGACTCCAGCGGTCACTGCACATCAGCTGACTGAAGTCACTGCTGATCTTATACTCGCCTTCTCCTGCGAGGCTGCCTCCGGACACTGCTCTCCTGCTTCCAGGCCGGCTCATGCATATGCAGTGCACAGCTGACCCGCAAACAGCAGAGTGCCGGAGGCAGCCGGGTGGGACAAAAGCACGGCCCGGAGACTTCAGCACCACGGACAGCAGGAGCAGGGAAAAGTGTGAAATCCCGCAGGGAACAACCTGTGGCAATTCCGCAACAATCCGCAACATACCGCATGCGGATTTCGGTGCAGATTTTTTGCGTTTTTTTTTTTTGTTTTTTTTTTTCATGCAGGTGCGGTAATCTTTCAGACCCTGCGTAATTTTCTTAAGAAAATTTCATTTTTCTAGTGCGTACAGGGTCTAAAGGGTGCTTTACACGCTTCGACATCGCTAACGATATATCGTCGGGGTCACTGTGTTTGTGACGCACATCCGGCGTCGTTAGTGACATCGCAGCGTGTAACACCTCTGAGCGACCTAAAACGATCGCTAAAAAGGTAAAAATCGTTGGTATTGGAGAGGTCGCGCCAACACCAAAAATCGTTGACAGGTGAGTAGCGAGGTTGTTTGTCGTTCCTGCGGCAGCACACATCGTTTTGTGTGACACCGCAGGAACGAGGAAACTCACCTTACCTGCGTCCCCCCGGCAATGAGGAAGGAAGTAGGTGGGCGGCATGTTCGTCCCGCTCATCTCCGCCCCTCCTCTGCTATTGGGCGGCCGCTTAGTGACGTGCTATGACTCCGAACTAACTGCCCCCTTAGAAAGGAGGCGGTTCGCCGGTCACAGCGACGTCGCTAGGCAGGGAAGTATGTGTGACGGGTGTAAGCGATGTTGTGCGACACGGGCAGCGATTTGTCCGTGTCGCACAACCGACGGGGGCTGGTACGCTCGCTAGCGATATCGGTACCGATATCGCAGCGTGTAAAGCACCCTTTAGTCTTGAGGAAAAAAAACTGGTGTCAATTGAGAAGTCATGTGACTTCACTGTCCCAGCCAGTCGTGGCAGGGCCCCATGGATGAAACTACTAAGAATACATAATACCTATTCCCAATAAAGTAGCAGATTAGCGTACCAAAGCACTGGCCAAGTGTCCAACAGAAAACCTACAATGTAAGCAAATGAGGTAACAAAGCCGCTAAATAATACACATCAGACAGTGATGCTTCTAAACTAAAAACATATGTCCATCTAATAGATGATTAGTCCAAGAAAGACATAGCAAACTACTGGTAATAAATATGAAAAGAAATATATTTAGTTTATTGATAATGAATAATTAATAACATATAATAGAAAGGTCTGCTAAAAATAATTTCAAGGAAAACCTGACACACGTGACAACCCAAAAATATAGTTATGTTATTATTTTTTTTCATAATCAATAAATTTATATTTCTTTACATATTTATTACTGGTGGTTTATTTCTTATCGTTCTCTTGGGCTAATCATCCATTAGATTTGACATGTCTTTTGGGTTTAGATTGTAGTATTGGTTATACCACTACTGTTGTTTTTATTAGTGGAATGTTTTCAGTTATGTTTCAGACAGCAATACTTGCATGCCCCAATGAGTGTTTCACATTAGCTTCTTCTAGGTGTATGCTAGAGATAATAAAGCAAATCGTGCAGTATAGTGTTATAATGTAATACAAGACATTAACTGTGCTCTTTACTCTGTTGTAGCTTTTAGATGCTTCTCTACCTCTACAACGGCCTTTACAGCCTTCTGACCTCACCTTGACTCATATACATTGGCGAAGGGACCAGCAGACCAATCAGCTGTTTGTTAGTTTAACCCTCCACTGGAGCCATTCTATGGACAACATTCGCCACTTTCGCATATACAGTCGTGGTGTTACATGTCATCGAGCGCCAGACGCACAGCCTCATCTTCTTGGGTTGGCGCATGCTTGCATTTACCGTGTGGTTGATCTAGCTGTACCAAATCCATGCCCATCAGCTCCTGGCAGAATCGAGTTTACCGTCCAGCCTGTTAATAAGGATACTGTGGAAGTCTTACCTCCAGTGTGGGGGCATCTGGCCCTGGAATTTGTGGAGCAGACGCACACTGAAGTCTAACATATAATGCACTTTTTTTTAGCACATAAATAAACGGGATGATTTTTTTTTTTTCTTTAAAATGAAATGTACCTGTACTAGTAACTATACAAGAAAAGGAATTAAAGTCCATAGTTATGCTATATATTAATACTACTACAAATTCAGATATCCATCATTGTACGCTATATGCTGTAATCACTTAGGTTGAAAGAACACATATATCTCATGTTTATCAGTTTTCAGAGCAATTATATAGGAGTTAATATAATTCTAGTAATTTATGACAAGTATTACTAGATAAGTCTCTAGCAGTTTGTTTGCTCTTTTTATATATTCTGGAATATGACTTTCCATAGTTTTATCTAGTCTGACTGGCCCCGCAGATAATGGATTATATCCAACCAAACCCTGCAATTTCTGCAGGATATCTAACAGGTGTTCAGACCTTCCAACTCCACCTTGGGAGATAAGACCCTGCTGGTGGTGTCTGGTATTGAAGACAAATGCACACTCAGCTGAGACAGACATTATGGAGGAGCTGGGGGGGACAGCTGTTGGTCAAATGAGTATTTACCACCTACTATCTAATTATACGGGCACCTTTTCTTTATCGTTCCTTTGGGAGACCCAGACCATGGGTGTTTAGCTTCTGCCTCCGGAGGACACACAAAGTACTACACTAAAAAGTGTAGCTCCTCCCTCTGAGCTTATACACCCCCTGGTAGCCAGTCCTAGCCAGTTTATTGCTTTGTGTCAGGAGGCAAACATCCACACATGCATTCTCATCTGATTTGTTTGACTTTTGGAAAGAGTTTGAAGAAAAGCGGGTCCATGTCTGGACTCCCGGCACGTCCCTTCTCACCCCACTGTGTTGGCGGTGTTGTTAAGGTTGATTTACAAGGCTGCAGCCTTACATGCCGCGCTCCTTCACCATCCCTTCTGGGCTCTGGCTTGAAGTGGGAGCCAGCACGGTCTCCATGCCTGGCAGGAGTCCGGTCTCCATCCACAGCCCCTTGAGGATTCTGTTGGACCGGAGCACTCATCCCCAGGGACATGGCCCTGCGTCTCAGCAGCTAAGTACCTGAGACGTTTATGTTGGGGGTCCCGGTTCTTTATTGTAAGGGGAGAGTATGCTGTATGTGATTGTTTTAACTTTTCCGGCGGGTTCTCTAGCTTTTCCCTGCCCTCGCATGTCACTCATGCAGAGGGACAGGTTCGGCTCCTCCCGGCAGCCGTTCTACACAGGGGAGGGACACTCCCCACTGCTGGGGCGTCCCTCCTTCCCTGCAGGGCTCTATAGCCCTCCAGTTCCCGCTCTTTTATAGGAACGCCCCTAGTCCCGCCCCCTCTCATTTCTCAGGCAGAGTTCACTCTGCTCTGGGACATCCTGCATTCTGCATCTCTGCTGAGGTGCTGCGCTCTTGGGGACCGGGCTTCGGGATCTGGAGGGCACACAACACCGCGCTCAGCGGTCTGGTAAGCCACAGCCGGTCTCCGGTTGTGGACCTCTGTATATTCTCCCTGGGGTTCATTCTCTGCAAAGCCCCCACTCCAGCAGCATGTCTCACACAAGGAGCAAGGCTCCAAAGCTTTATTCTGCATGCACTGCATGTAAGCTCCTGCTGCCTGAGCCGAGCATTTATCCACACTGTGATGGTTGCTCTAACTTGGCGGTGCCACAGCCTGGAGTCTCACCCCCAGTGGTCTCTCAGGCTGCTGCTGCACCTGTGATTGAATCCCCGGCCTGGGTAGAGTCCTTTTCTAGGTCCATATCCCAGTCATTTGCTGAGTCCATGGGACTTTTGCCCAGGACTTTGATGAATATGCATCAGCCCCCCTCTCAGGGTGCCTCTAATACTCTTGACAGAGGACTCCTATCCTCTGACCTCCGTCCATCAGAGCTCACGGAGGATTCATCATCTGATCCCAGACCCCGTCCTTCTAAGAGAAGGCGCAGGGTTTCCTCCCCCTCCTCATCCCACGGCTCTGTCTCAAGAGCTGACTCTCAAGATGAGGAGGATGCCCTCACTGGGGGCTCGGAGGCTATGTATCCCATCGATTTCTCTGAGGGTGACTCAGATCTTATTGATTTGATTGCTTCTATTAATTCTGTGCTGGATCTCAATCCGCCAGTATCAGAGGAGCAACTCTCTTTGGCAGAAAAACCTCAGTTTACCTCGCCTAAGAGAGTGAAGAGTGTGTTCTTTAACCACTCTAGTTTTCAGACCGCTGTGACCAAACCCAGGGCCTGCCCTGACAAACGCTTTCCAAAGCGTGGTTCTGATGACCGGTTTCCATTTCCACCTGAGGTGGTCAAGGAGTGGTCTCACTCCCCAAAGGTAGCCTAGACACCGGAGGGTCTATCAGCCCGGACCGTTGTGTCGGTGGCTGACGGCACCTCCCTTAAGGATTCCACTGACCGTCAGATTGACCTTCTGGCCAAATCTGTGTACGAAGCTGCGGGGGCCGCGTTTTCCCCGACTTTTGCAGCAGTGTGGGCTCTCAAAGCCATCTCTGCTTCTCTAGAGGAGATGCATTCCCTCACCAAGGAATCTATGCCTGAGATGGTTACCTTAAATGCTCAGGCTTCAGCCTTTTCATCTTATGCCATGTCTGCCATGCTAGAGGCTGCTCACCGCACTGCGGTGGCTTCAGCTAATTCTCTTGTTATCCGCAGGATTTTGTGGCTTCGAGAGTGGAAGGCAGATGCTTCTTCCAAGAAGTTTCTTGCTGGGCTCCCTTTCGCTGGTTCACGGCTGTTTGGTGAACAGCTGGATGAAATCATTAAAGAAGCTACTGGCGGGAAGAGTACTTCCATGCCATAAACTAAGACCAGGAAACCCGCCCAGGGTAGGAATCAATCGAGGTTTCGTTCCTTTCGTTCCTCCAACTGGTCATCCTCTAAGCCTTCTGCCTCGTCCGCTAACTCAGCCAAGGATCAGAAATCCAACTGGCGCCCAAAAGCGCGTACGCAGAAGACCGCAGGAGGTTCTGCCACTAAGGCAGCTTCCTCAGGACTCACGGCCCGCTTCAGCCACGTCCTTAGTCGGTGGCAGGCTCTCCCACTTTGGCGACGCTTGGTTAAATCAGGTCTCCGATCAGTGGGCGAGAGACATCATATCTCACGGCTACAGGATAGAATTCTCTTCCAGCCCTCCAAACAGATTTTTTCTCTCAACTCCCCCCTGCTCCAAGGCTGCCGCCTTCTCGCAGGGTGTGGCGTCCTTGCAGGCAAACGGAGTGATTGTCCCAGTTCCCGATCAGGAACGGTTCAGAGGTTTTTACTCAAATCTCTTTCTAGTTCCAAAAAAGGACTGTACCTTCCGGCCTATCCTTGATCTCAAGCTTCTCAACAAGCATGTCCGGGTGCGGCATTTTCGCATGGAGTCTCTGCGATCAGTCATTGCCTCTATGACCCAAGGGGAGTTCCTGGCGTCCATCGACATCAGAGATGCCTATCTACATGTGCCAATCGCAGTGTCACATCAGCGTTGGTTACGTTTTGCGATAGGAGAGGATCATTTCCAATTCGTGGCTCTCCCCTTCGGGTTAGCCACGGCCCCTCGGGTATTCACCAAGGTCATGGCGGCAGTGATTGCGGTCCTGCACCTCCAGGGGTTAGCAGTGCTTCCTTATCTGGACGACCTTCTGGTCAATGGTCCATCCAGCGCAGACTGTCAGCGGAGTGTTTCGCTCACTCTCGCCACCCTAGCCCAATTCGGGTGGATTGTCAATCTTCCCAAATCCACTCTGACTCCGACCCAGAGTCTCGCGTACCTAGGGATGCAGTTCGAGACTTTGCCGGCACTTGTGAAGTTGCCCTTAATCAAACAGCAGTCTCTCCGGCTAGCGGTGCGCTCTCTCCTGAGGCCCCGCCGTTATTCCCTCAGGCGCCTGATGCAGGTGCTGGGTCAAATGGTGGCTTCCATGGAGGCGGTTCCCTTTGCCCAGTTCCATCTGCGTCCTCTGCAGCTGGACATTCTCCTCTGTTGGGACAAGCGGCCTTGCTCCTTACAGACGTTAGTGGCTCTGTCGCCACGGACCAGGACCTCTCTTCAGTGGTGGCTTCGACCCCTCTCCCTGTCCCAAGGGCGCTCCTTCCTGGCTCCGTCCTGGGTGATTCTCACCACGGATGCCATCCTATCCGGCTGGGGAGCGGTACATCTCCACCACAGAGGACAGGGCACTTGGACTCCGTCCGAGTCAGCCCTTTCAATCAATGTGCTGGAAACCAGAGCTGTGCTTCTAGCTCTCCTAGCCTTTCACCACCTGTTGGCGGGCAGGCACATTCGAGTCCAGTCAGACAACGCGACAGCGGTTGCCTACATCAATCACCAAGGCGGGACACGCAGCCGCCTGGCAATGTTGGAGGTCCAACGCATTCTTCAATGGGCGGAGGACTCCAAGTCCACCATATCCGCAGTCCACATCCCTGGCGTAGAAAACTGGGAGGCAGATTATCTCAGCCGTCAATCCGTGGACGGTGGCGAGTGGTCTCTGCACCCGGCAGTGTTTCAGTCAATCTGCCGCAAGTGGGGCACTCCGGACGTGGACCTAATGGCATCCCGTCACAACAACAAGGTTCCGGTTAAGTGGCTCGCTCCCACGATCCTCAGGCCTTCGCCGCAGACGCTCTGGTTCAAGACTGGTCCCAGTTTCGTCTGTCCTACGTGTTTCCCCGTCTAGCTCTCTTGCCCAGAGTCCTGCGCAAGATCAGAATGGAGGGCCGTCGAGTCATCCTCATTGCACCGGACTGGCCCAGGCGAGCTTGGTATCCGGACCTGCTCCAACTGTCCGTGGAGATGCCATGGCATCTTCCGGACCGTCCAGACCTGCTCTCGCAAGGTCCGTTTTTCCGCCCGAATTCTGCGGCACTCAAATTAACGGTGTGGCTCTTGAGTCCTGGATTTTGACGGCTTCTGGTATTCCTCCTGAAGTCATCTCCACTATGACTCGGGCCCGTAAGTCTTCCTCCGTCAAGATCTATCACAGGACTTGGAAAATTTTCCTTTCCTGGTGTCGCTCTTCCGGCCATTCTCCTTGGCCATTTTCGTTGCCGACCCTTCTGTCTTTTTTACAGTCCGGTCTGCAGCTAGGACTGTCTCTCAACTCTCTCAGGGGACAAGTCTCAGCTCTATCAGTGCTGTTCCAGCGGCGTCTCGCCCGGCTGGCTCAGATCCGCACCTTCATGCAAGGTGCGTCTCACATCATTCCGCCTTATCGGCGGCCCTTGGATCCCTGGGATCTTAACTTGGTCCTCACGGTATTGCAGAAGCCCCCCTTTGAGCTTCTTAGGGAGGTTTCTTTGTATCGTCTTTCTCAAAAGGTGGCCTTTCTAGTTGCCATAACTTCTCTCAGGAGAGTCTCTGATTTGGCTGCGCTCTCCTCGGAGTCACCTTTTTTGGTTTTTCACCAAGACAAAGTAGTTCTCCGTCCGACCCCGGACTTTCTTCCTAAGGTGGTCTCTCCCTTCCACCTTAACCAGGCTATTTCCTTGCCTTCCTTCTGTCCGGCCCCTGTTCATCGCTTTGAGAAAGCGCTGCATACTCTAGATCTGGTGCGTGCTCTCCGGATTTATGTGGCTCGCACCGCTGCTCTTAGGCGGTGCACCTCTCTTTTTGTGCTAACCACAGGGCGGCGCAAGGGTCTCTCTGCTTAGGGTCTCTAAGCCGACCTTGGCCCGTTGGATTAGATCGACCATTTTGGACGCCTACCAGAGTACTCAGGTGCCTCCCCCGCCGGGGATCAAAGCACACTCGACCAGAGCTGTCGGTGCCTCTTGGGCTTTTAGGCACCAGGCTACGGCTCAACAAGTCTGTCAGGCTGCCACTTGGACTAGCCTGCATACCTTTTCGAAGCACTACCAAGTGCATGCTCATTCTTCGGCAGATGCGAGCTTGGGCAGACGCATCCTTCAGGCGGCTGTCGCCCACTTGTGAAGTTAGGCTCCGCCTACTTCTTAGTTTTTTCTGTTTATTCCCACCCAGGGACAGCTTTGGAACGTCCCATGGTCTGGGTCTCCCAAAGGAACGATGAAGAAAAAGAGAATTTTGTTACTTACCGTAAATTCTTTTTCTTATAGTTCCGTATTGGGAGACCCAGCTCCCTCCCTGTTGCCTGTTGGCAATTTTCTTGTTCCGTGTGTTATCACCGGCTGTTGTCGTGGACAGAGTCTCCGGTTGTTCCGGTTCTTACTCGGTTCTACTTGTGGGTGGCTATTCTCTTTCAGCTTTTGCACTAAACTGGCTGGGTCTGCTCACCAGGGGGTGTATAAGCTCAGAGGGAGGAGCTACACTTTTTAGTGTAGTACTTTGTGTGTCCTCCGGAGGCAGAAGCTAAACACCCATGGTCTGGGTCTCCCAATACGGAACTATAAGAAAAAGTATTTATGGTAAGTAACAAAATTCTCTTTTTTACAGAATTTTGAAAATATTGTACATTTATGGAATATCCACTAAATTTGCCATAAATTTGTGATAGATGCAGATCTCTTATCACTCTCACTCAATATTCGGCAATGAGACCCAATTCACTAGATAGATGTTGATCTCAGCAGTAGGTAGGTGCAGTAGTAGCATCTATCATACATTTTAGAGCTTATCTTGTGAATATGCCATAATGTGTTGGATATACACATTTAACTGGAAAGAATTCCTTTCCTGAAGACTCCTCTGTTCCTTGAATACCAATTCTTTATAGGCACCGCATATATATTACATGTGGTTAAGATCTCCTTTTATATTTTCCAAATCCTCATTATAAGTCGGTCCTCCCACACCATGTATTAATCTAGTCGCCTATCTTTGAAGGCTCTGCGGCTTTTCTATGTCTCAACTGAATGCTGTTGTTTGAGACATTGTCTTCTGAGAGATTTATATAGGCAATATTTTATTTGGATCCTAGAATTTTAATCTCTTGCCCATGTTCCCGTCTATTCATAGATTTATTTTTGGTTGCTCAGTTTACAACTGTATTTGTTTCACACAGGACTGCAGGCCTGGTCCGTTCTGCTTTGTCCATTTTGAGTCCATCAGACTCTTGAACACTGTGTGTAGAATTATTAGGCAAATTAGTATTTTGATCACATGATAATTTTTATACATGTCCTACTCCAAGCTGTATAGGCTTGAAAGCCAACAACCAATTAAGTAAATCAGATGATGTGCATCTCTGTAATGAGGAGGGGTGAGGTGTAATGACATCAACCCCCTATATAAGGTGTGCTTAATTATTAGGCAACTTCCTTTCCTTTGGCAAAATGGGTCAGAAGAGAGATTTGAAAAGTCCAAAATTGTGAGATGTCTTGCAGAGGGATGCAGCAGTCTTGAAATTGCCAAACTTTTGAAGCGTGATCACCAAACAATCAAGCGTTTCATAGCAAATAGCCAACAGAGTCGCAAGAAGCGTGTTGGGCAAAAAAGGCGCTAAATAACTGCCCATGAATTGAGGAAAATCAAGCGTGAAGATGCCATTTGCCACCAGTTTGGCCATATTTCAGAGAACCTGTGGTCCCTCATAAAATGTGAGATCTACAGGAAGGGAAAACAGTACACCTCTCGGAACAGTGTCTGGAGGCTGTGGTGGCTGCTGCACGCAATGTTGATCGTAAACAGATCAAGCAACTGACAGAATCTATGGATGGTAGGCTGTTGAGTGTCATCATAAAGAAAGATGGCTATATTGGTCACTAATTTTTTTGGGTTTTGTTTTTGCATGTCAAATGTTTTTTATTTCTAAATTTTGTGCAGTTATATTGGTTTACCTGGTAAAAATAAACAAGTGAGATGGGAATATTTGGTTTTTATTAAGTTGCCTAATAATTGTGCACAGTAATGCGGGCGTCACACGAGACGATATATCGTGCGATCGCACCCGCCCTCGTCGTTTGTGTGTCATGGGCAATTAGTTGCCCATGGCGCACAAAGTCGTTAAACCCCCGTCACACGTACTTATCTGCTGAGCTACATCGCTGTGGGCGGCGAACATCCACTTCCTGAAGTGGGAGGGACGTTCGGCGTCACAGCGACGTCACACAGCGTAAACTTAAACATTCTGCCCACCTCCTTCCTTCTGCATTGCCGGCGGGACGCAGGTAAGCTGTGTTGATCGTTCCTGGGGTGTCACGCGGAGCGATGTGTGCTGCCCCGGGTACGATGAACAACCGGCGCAGAGAAGAAGAAACAACTTTTTGAAAATGAGCGACGTGTCAACTAGCAACGATAAGGTGAGTATTTTTGCTCGTTCACCGTCGCTCGTAGCTGTCACACGCTACGATATATCAAACGATGCCGGGGATGTGCGTCACTTACGACGTGACCCCGCCGACATATCGCACGATATATCGTCTCGTGTGACTCCCGCATAATAGTTACCTGCACAAACAGATATCCTCCTAAGATAGCCAAAACTAAAAAAAAAAACACTCCAACTTCCAAAAATATTAAGCTTTGATATTTGAGTCTTTTGGGTTGATTGAGAACATAGTTGTTGATCAATAATACTTGCCTAATAATTCTGCACACAGTGTATATGTTTAGCAGGGACTTGGTAGTGAAATAGCTGCCTGATTGTCAATGAATATAATATATTAAGTATAAAATATTATACCCGAAAAGCTATAATGCAATTCTCCCTGCTGTTGTATCTACATAGAATCACCCTACAATATGTTTTATACATCCGTGAATGGAAATCGCTAAACAAAGTGAGTTTTATTGAAGATGTTATTTTTAAGACAGTTACTGGCCCATCTGTCTTCATAACTCCTGTAGAATTTAGTAAAAATGGCAGCTCGCATACAGCCTCCTCCACTGCATGTGGCTGCGATAGGTGGTCAGATATGTGCTCTTTTAAGTTCTAAGTTATATTACAGTTTTTTATGCAAATCTGAAATTATAAATTATTTGATACATATCTGGTGTACTTTATGCCATTTTTTTAAGTATAAAGAAAACCTCTGCACAAGAGTTTCTTTTTCTATAATGTCCTTTCTAAGATGTTTTTGTATGCCACGTATGGATAAATAAGTGATTGTGGTCTCATTAATTGTCAGTCCTCTCACATTTCCCCTTCCCATCATTTTTTGTTTCAGTAACACATGAATAGCAATTCTTTTTTACTTTTTCAGAACCTCTGAAAGGTAAACTTTGGTATTTTAGTTTACTCTTAATGTACAAAAGTGTGGGAAATATGCATTTTACTGCACGAAATGTCACAATGACTGTTTTTAAGAAAAAAAAAATCATTTCTTTTGAGTAATATACAAATGACAGGTTCATTTGTAGCATGTACTTATCCAGTTTAGCGATCCCACAGTTGAAATATTACAATTTATTATGGAATTGTGCAAAGTGCTATTTCTTATGTGACCAGCTATAATATTTCATAATAAAAGTTTTTGTAATGTATTTGTTTACATTTCTAGTATGGCTGTAATGCTAAGTTCAGACAAGCTCATGAAAATCTTGCGTTGTTCACCAAAGAACATTAATTACCATTAGTCCACTTATGATTTGTCTGGCAAGACACAAACAGAAAAACTTGAGCTTTAAATTAATATTGATGTTCTGTACCTTAAGAAGCTTCATTCCTCAACATTGACATTAAAACATGAACGCTATGTGCCCATGGACATAAGATGGTGCGGTATCTCCCAGAAAAACACACCAAAACTTTGGTGCGTTTTTGTATCCGTTTTTGGTGCGGAATTTGATGCGGATTTTGGTGCGGATCGAAACCACTGTACACAGTTGTGTGTATGAATAAAGCTAGGATTAGGTTGAGGGGAAAAAAAAATTCTTGATGTCATGTCAAGTATGCACCAAAAAACGCAGGAACACTACCCTGTTGGCAAAGACCTGCGGATTTGCTTTGGATTTTTGACCTCACATTCACTTGCATGGGCTAAATCCACAGGAATAATTGACATGCTGCAGATTTTTCCTCAGGGAAATCCGCACTATTTCCGCAGCGGAAAAAAAACGCAGCATGGGCACAAGATTTCCTTAACTCCATAGAAATTTGCTGGGGACTCACTGTACTGCATATTTTTGAGAAATCCGTGGCAAATCCGCAAAAAAAGGTAGCGAATTCCGCGATAAATCCGCAGCGTGAGCACAGGGCCTAAGAAGCAAAAGTTAATTAGAAAAAAGACTGACTGAAACACCTATATGTGTGAATTAGGTGCTAGCGTAAAATACATGACTATAATTAAGATAATAAGCTGCACACTAACCACTAAATATAAACATGAAAAATGGTAAAGCATTACTGCTATAGGGATACTACGGTATGAACAATGAAATATATATATATATATATATATATATATATATATATATATATATATATATATATATATATATATATATATATATATATATAATATTAGTGGTTAGTGTGCAGCTTATTTTCTTTATTATAGTCATGTATTTTTATCTAGCACCTAATTCACACATATAGGTGTTCCAGTCTGTCTTTTTTCTGAGTAGCATGCATTTTCTTCTGGCTCAGAACCCAGAACTTCGTCTTATTACCAGACTCTATTTATGATCCTATATAGCCAGGAGCCTGTCTGCCCACACTTGCAGATTTTTAATAGCACATAGAGAGGCATAAGACTGTGTGCGCACTTTGCTTTTTTCATGCGTTTCCGAAGTGTTTTGAACTGCAGCGTTTTAATGCCAAAATGCTTGCGTTTTGATTTTCAAGCAAAGTCTATGGGAAATAGGCCTTTCTTGTGCGCACAATGTAGTTATAAACGCTGCGTTTCAGTTGCAGAAAATTTGTCAAAATCTCTGCGTTTAAGGCCCCTTTCACACGTCAGTGATTCTGGTACGTTTGTGCTTTTTTTTTTTTTAAACGTACCAGAATCACTGACATACGCAGACCCATTTTAATCAATGGGTCTGCTCACATATCAGTGATTTCTTTGTCGCTCCATTGGGAGACCCAGACAATTGGGGTGTATAGCTATGCCTCCGGAGGCCACACAAAGTATTACACTAAAAGTGTAAAGCCCCTCCCCTTCTGCCTATACACCCCCCGTGCTCACGGGCTCCCCAGTTTTTATGCTTTGTGCGAAGGAGGCAGACATCCACGCATAGCTCCACAGCTTAGTCAGCAGCAGCTGCTGACTAGGTCGATGGAAGAAAAGAGGGCCCATAGCAGGGCCCCCAGCATGCTCCCTTCTCACCCCACTTTGTCGGCGGTGTTGTTAAGGTTGAGGTACCCATTGCGGGTACACAGGCAGGAGCCACATGCTGTTTTCCTTCCCCATCCCTTAATGGGCTCTGGGTGAAGTGGGAACCGGATCGGTCTCCAGGCACTGGGACCGTGCTCCCTCCGCAGCCCCTGGGAATCTGCTGGATAGGAGCCGGGTATCGTCAGGGACAAGGCCCTGCTACTGTGAGGTACTCTGTGTCCCCGTGGGGACAGCGCATGGAGCGCTGGTGCCATACACATTGCAGCACTGCTGGGTGTGTTAGTGCGCCGGGGACTATCGCGCATGGAGCGCTTGTGCCATACACTTTCCAGCACTGCTGGGTGTGTTAGTGCGCCGGGGACTATCGCGCATGGAGCGCTTGTGCCAGACACTTTCCAGCACTGCTGGAGGTGTTAGTGCGCCGGGGGACTACCGCGCGGCCGCGCTTATTGCCGGCCGCGCTTATAACTTTAGTCCCCGGCTTCTGCGGCCTAGTGTCGTTTATTCCCGCCCACAGGCCTGCCAGTCAGGGGAAGGGCGGGACGCTGCACAGATCGTCAGCGCCGAGGGCTGGAGCATACATTAGTATCCTCCTCCCTCCTCACTCCGTACACTGGGGCACTAGATTCCCGCACTTTTCTTGGGCACGCCCACGGTCCCCTCCTCCCCACAGAACGCCGGCAGCCATTCCTGTCAGCGATTCAGACGCTGGAGAGGAGAGACAACACAGGGAGACCCAGGCAGGGAATCTGGTGATCACACAACCGCTCTCAGTGGTCGGTAAGCAGCACCTGTGGTGCTGGCCCCACTGAGTACCGAAGTGTGTATATATATATATATAGGCTTATAGGCTATACATTTGCACTGTACGGTCGCTCTGTTGATTTTTGGCTATATACCCTTCTGGTTGTTCTCAGAGGAGACAACATGTCATCCGCAAAAAGCAAGGGTGCCAAAGCACAGGCGTACTTTGCAACCTGTACCTCTTGTACAGCTGTACTACCGGCAGGTTCCACTGACCCTCATTGTGTGCAATGCTCGGCCCCTGTGGCACTTACTCAGCCGGAGCCTCTGCTACAGGTGGCCCAAGTGGAACCACCTGCTACCACTGTCCAGGTGACAGGGACGGAGTTTGCAGCCTTTGCTGACAAACTGTCTGAGAGTATGGATAAATGGTCTGCTAAAATACTGGAAGCATTGCAGTCAAGACCGGTGATTCAGGCCCCGAGCACTGTCCAATCCTTGACCCCGGGTCCCCCTCATTTGGAACAGCAAAGTGCCCCTGGGGTAACCCATAGGTCACAGGGTGAGGTCTCTGACACGGACCGCAGTCCCAGGCCGCCCAAGCGGGGTCGCTGGGAAATTCCCTCCACTTCATCACACTGTTCAGGGTCCCAGCAGGGGGACTCTCTGGAGGATGAAGCGGAGGTATCAGATCAGGATTCTGATCCTGAGGCCGCTCTCAACCTAGATACACCTGAAGGTGACGCAGTAGTGAATGACCTTATAGCGACCATCAATCAGGTGTTGGATATTTCTTCCCCAGCTCCCCCAATTGAGGAGTCTGCTTCTCAGGAGAAATTCCGTTTCAGGTTTCCAAAGCGTACATTAAATATGTTTCTGAATCACTCTGACTTCAGAGAGGCAATCCAGAAAAACAGAGACTGTCCAGACAAGCGTTTTTCCAAGCGCCTTAAGGACACACGTTATCCCTTCCCCCCCGAGGTTGTTAAGGGCTGGACTCAGTGTCCTAAGGTGGATCCTCCAATCTCCAGACTGGCGGCTAGATCCATAGTTGCAGTGGAAGATGGGGCTTCACTCAAAGATGCCACTGACAGACAGATGGAACTATGGTTGAAATCCATCTATGAAGCTATAGGCGCGTCTTTTGCTCCAGCATTCGCAGCCGTATGGGCGCTCCAAGCTATCTCAGCTTGTCAGGCGCAGATTAATGCAGTAACACGTACATCTGCCCCGCAAGTGGTGTCCTTAACCAATCAGGCGTCGGCGTTTGCGTCCTACGCCATTAATGCTATCCTGGACTCGGTGAGCCGTACGGCGGTGGCATCCGCCAATTCGGTGGTACTCCGCAGGGCCATGTGGCTACGTGAATGGAAGGCAGACTCTGCTTCCAAAAAGTTCTTAACCGGTTTGCCATTGTCTGGCGACCGCTTGTTTGGTGAGCGATTGGATGAAATCATTAAACAATCCAAGGGAAAGGATTCATCCTTACCCCAGTCCAAACCAAACAGACCTCAACCACGGAAGGTACAATCGAGGTTTCGGTCCTTTCGAACCGCGGGCAGGTCTCAATTTTCCTCATCCAAAAGGCCTCAGAAAGGTCAGAGGAACTCCGATGCATGGCGGTCTAAGTCACGTCCTAAAAAGAACGCCGGAGGAACCGCTCCCAAAGCGGCCTCCTCATGACTTTCGGCCTCCTCAAACCGCATCCTCGGTCGGTGGCAGGCTCTCCCGCTTTTGCGACACCTGGCTGCCACAAGTAAAAGACCGATGGGTGAGAGACATTCTATCTCACGGTTACAGGATAGAGTTCAGCTCTCGTCCTCCGATTCGTTTCTTCAGAACATCTCCGCCCCACGAAAGAGCCGAGGCTCTTATGCAGGCGGTGGGCACCCTGAAGGCGGAAGGAGTGGTGATCCCTGTTCCTCTTCAGCAACGGGGTCACGGTTTTTACTCCAACTTGGTCGTGGTGTCAAAAAAGGACGGATCCTTCCGTCCCGTTCTGGACCTAAAACTGCTCAACAAGCATGTGAAAACCAGGCGGTTCCGGATGGAATCGCTCCGCTCCGTCATCGCCTCAATGTCCCAAGGAGATTTCCTGGCATCAATAGACATCAAAGATGCTTATCTCCACGTACCGATTGCACCAGAGCATCAGCGCTTCCTGCGCTTCGCCATAGGGGACGAACACCTTCAGTTCGTGGCACTGCCTTTTGGCCTGGCGACAGCCCCACGGGTCTTCACCAAGGTCATGGCAACAGTGGTGGCAATCCTACACTCTCAGGGACACTCGGTGATCCCTTACTTAGACGATCTCCTTGTCAAGGCACCCTCTCAAGGGGCATGCCAACACAGCCTGAACATTGCTCTGGAAACTCTCCAGACTTTCGGGTGGATCATCAATTTTCCAAAGTCAAATCTGACACCGGCCCAATCACTGACATATCTTGGCATGGAGTTTCATACTCTCTCAGTGATAGTGAAGCTTCCGCTGAACAAACAGCGTTCACTACAGACAGGGGTGCAATCTCTCCTTCATGGTCAGTCACACCCCCTGAGGCGCCTCATGCACTTCCTAGGGAAGATGGTGGCAGCAATGGAGGCAGTTCCTTTTGCGCAGTTTCATCTGCGCCCTCTTCAATGGGACATTCTCCGCAAATGGGACAGGAAGTCGACGTCCCTCGACAGGAACGTCTCCCTTTCTCGGGCAGCCAAAGCTTCCCTTCAGTGGTGGCTCCTCCCCACTTCTCTGTCGAAGGGGAAATCCTTCCTGCCCCCATCCTGGGCGGTGGTCACGACGGACGCGAGCCTGTCAGGGTGGGGAGCGGTCTTTCTCCACCACAGGGCTCAGGGGACTTGGACTCAGACAGAGTCCTCCCTTCAGATCAATGTTCTAGAGATAAGGGCAGTGTATCTTGCCCTAAAGGCGTTCCAGCCGTGGCTGGAAGGCAAGCAGATCCGAATTCAGTCGGACAACTCCACAGCGGTGGCATACATCAACCACCAAGGCGGGACACGCAGTCGGCAAGCCTTCCAGGAAGTTCGGCGGATTCTGCTGTGGGTGGAAGCCACAGCCTCCACCATATCCGCAGTTCACATCCCGGGCGTAGAAAACTGGGAAGCAGACTTTCTCAGTCGCCAGGGCATGCACGCAGGGGAATGGTCCCTTCACCCGGACGTGTTTCAGGAGATCTGTTGCCGCTGGGGAATGCCGGACGTCGACCTAATGGCGTCCCGGCACAACAACAAGGTCCCGACATTCATGGCACGGTCTCAAGATCACAGAGCTCTGGCGGCAGACGCCTTAGTTCAGGATTGGTCGCAGTTTCAACTCCCTTATGTGTTCCCTCCTCTGGCACTGTTGCCCAGAGTGTTACGCAAGATCAGGGCCGACTGCCGCCGCGCCATCCTCGTTGCTCCAGACTGGCCGAGGAGGTCGTGGTACCCGGATCTGTGGCATCTCACGGTCGGCCAACCGTGGGCACTACCAGACCGACCAGACTTGCTGTCTCAAGGGCCGTTTTTCCATCTGAATTCTGCGGCCCTCAACCTGACTGTGTGGCCATTGAGTCCTGGATCCTAGCGTCTTCAGGATTATCTCAAGAGGTCATTGCCACTATGAGACAGGCTAGGAAACCAACGTCCGCCAAGATCTACCACAGGACGTGGAAAATATTCCTGTCGTGGTGCTCTGCTCAGGGTTTTTCTCCCTGGCCGTTTACCTTGCCCACTTTTCTGTCCTTCCTTCAATCCGGATTGGAAAAGGGTTTGTCGCTCGGCTCCCTTAAGGGACAAGTCTCTGCGCTCTCTGTCTTTTTTCAGAAGCGCCTAGCCAGACTTCCACAGGTACGCACGTTCCTGCAGGAGGTTTGTCACATCGTCCCTCCTTACAAGCGTCCGTTAGAACCCTGGGATCTGAACAGGGTGCTGATGGTTCTTCAGAAACCACCGTTCGAGCCAATGAGGGATATCTCTCTCTCTCACGCCTTTCGCAGAAGGTGGTTTTCCTAGTAGCAGTCACTTCACTTCGGAGAGTGTCTGAGCTAGCAGCGCTGTCATGCAAAGCCCCCTTCCTGGTGTTTCACCAGGACAAGGTGGTTCTGCGTCCGGTTCCGGACTTTCTCCCTAAGGTGGTATCCCCCTTTCATCTCAATCAGGATATCTCCTTACCCTCTTTTTGTCCTCATCCAGTTCACCAATGTGAAAAGGATTTGCACTTGTTAGATCTGGTGAGAGCACTCAGATTCTACATTTCTCGTACGGCGCCCCTGCGCCGCTCGGATGCACTCTTTGTCCTTGTCGCTGGCCAGCGTAAAGGGACACAAGCTTCCAAATCAACCCTGGCTCGGTGGATCAAGGAACCAATTCTCGAGGCTTATCGTTCCTCGGGGCTTCCGGTGCCCTCAGGGCTGAAGGCCCATTCTACCAGGGCCGTGGGAGCGTCCTGGGCTTTGCGGCACCAGGCTACGGCTCAGCAGGTGTGTCAGGCGGCTACCTGGTCGAGCCTGCACACTTTCACGAAACACTATCAGGTGCATACCTATGCTTCGGCAGATGCCAGCCTAGGTAGGCGAGTCCTTCAGGCGGCGGTTGCCCACCTGTAGGACGGAGCCGGTTGCGGCTCTATTATGAGGTATTATTTACCCACCCAGGGACTGCTTTTGGACGTCCCAATTGTCTGGGTCTCCCAATGGAGCGACAAAGAAGAAGGGAATTTTGTTTACTTACCGTAAATTCCTTTTCTTCTAGCTCCAATTGGGAGACCCAGCACCCGCCCCTGTTTTTTGTGTACACATGTTGTTCATGTTGAATGGTTTCAGTTCTCCGATATTCCTTCGGATTGAATTTACTTTAAACCAATTTATAATTTTTTCCTCCTTCTTGCTTTTGCACCAAAACTGAGGAGCCCGTGAGCACGGGGGGTGTATAGGCAGAAGGGGAGGGGCTTTACACTTTTAGTGTAATACTTTGTGTGGCCTCCGGAGGCATAGCTATACACCCCAATTGTCTGGGTCTCCCAATTGGAGCTAGAAGAAAAGGAATTTACGGTAAGTAAACAAAATTCCCTTCTTTCCACTGAACTTGTCTCCGTGCAGAATCACGACCACGGGTGCACTCTGCACGGAGACAAGTCAGTTTTTTTATGGCATCACTGATGACCCACGGATCACACTATGGTGTGATCCGTGTGTGATCAGTGAAACATGTACCATAAAATCACGGACATATTAAATATTTTCAACTTACCTTGCCTGCGATTCGCTGTGCCTGCTCCGTTCTCGGCAACTCCTGCCTGGCTCATGAATATTCATGAAAACAGGAACTGCCGACCAGGAAGTAGCTGCTGCAGAGCGGTGGGCGGACGCTGCAGAGCAGGAGACTTCAGCACCGTGGACAGCAGTAATGAAGGCAGGTGAGTAATGTCCATGTGCAGTCACGGATCACAGATCACGGATTGCACATGGACAACCCACGTGTGCCGTGAATCACGGAACATGGAGGGACATGTGCGTGTTTTACACGCCAGTGAAGAACGTCAGTGTTTTTCACTGACGTGTGAAACGGGCCTAAAGAAGCAGCATGTCAGTTGTTTTTGCCATTTTGGCAGCGTTTTGCTAACATTAGAGTCAATGAGAATTTTCCATACGCATCCTAAATCAAAATCCTAGCGTTTCACATGCTTTTTTGATGCACAAAGCATGCTTTTTTGACAAATGAAATGCATGCGTTTTTGACATTATATTAAGGGCATGATATGTCCCTTTACACACACACATAGTCCGGCAATTACATTTTTGAAAATCAATAATTTAACGTTATTTTATACATAAATATTAGCACACAGTTATAATTTTAATAAATAAGCCATTTTGTGTATAATTTAATCATATTTTTTTTTTTCCCTTTTTTTCATAGTGTTTGAATGTTTAAACTTTATTTAGTGGTGTATTTGTCTTCAAAACGCATCTGACTTTAAGCAATGAAAAAGCATGTAAATCGCGGTAAAAACGCGGCCAAAACTAGGTAAAAACGCAAGCGTTTTTTATAGCGTTTTTGTGGTCTAAACCAAATTTGCCAAAGACAATTTCTGCCAATGGATGTGTTTTAGAACTGCAACAAACTCAACGCAAAGTGCGCACACAGCCTTAAGGTTAAGTTACCGAAAAATTAGAGATTACCTTGTTGTTGGCTTTCGGGCTCGTTTGCATTGATCAATACATTTGGTAAACATCTCTACTATTTTCAAATATTCATAGCAGTTTTGCAATACCATTTTTCATGTATTTCATTTTTTCAGATAGCTAAATATATTTTTCATTGTTCATAGTACCCCCTATAGCAGTTATGCCTTACCATTTTTCATGTTTATATTTTTATAGTGGTTAGTGTGCAGCTTATTATCTGTATCATAAGAAGGAAAAGTTATGAAGTTATGGAAATCTCAGGGTGGGAAGATTACACATGGTATGATATCCAAATGGAAACAAAATTTTCACATCTTGATTCATTCAGTATCAAATATGAGTGCCATGTGCAGAAATGCACACAATTACAGCCCCAGCTGGTATCAATGAGGTTATTAATGTCTATCTGAGGCATGTTCTACAACTTTGAATGTAATTGGGAAAATTGTCAATTTCCGCTGTTGGCAGTTCCCTTTTGTAATTGACGACCCAGATGTGCTCAATTGAAGACAAGTCTGGAGATGCTGTAGGCCAGGTTAGCACATTTATGCCGCACAGGCTGCTCTAGGTGGGGACAAGCAACATGTTGCCTGGCATTGTCATGTTGAAAAATAGCTGGGATGATTTAATGGTAGGGTGTCGCGTCTTTTTATTTTTGTATTAATAATAGTGATTATGAAATCAAGTATTTTTAATACAAAACTAAATTCACTATTTATTAAGTTTTTATTTAATTCTAGTTTTACTGAAGCACTGGGGGCTGCCATCTTGGATTTGCTGTGAGTAACGACAGTTACTCACCTGCTTTATGGCAGCCCCCTATGCATAGAAGACCGTTTTCGGACTGCGACTCTATACTTAACATAGAAACTGCGTCTGCTGTCATCGGGACAAGCCCCCTCGGCTTTCCAGATCACAGCAGAGGGAGGAGATCAGCGCCATCTTTGTGGAGCCCACAGCATATGCTGTGTGCTCCACTTTCACTGTCACATGCCAGGATGGATGGGGTGAGTACCGACGCCGGGCAACGGTGATTGCACCGTAACTGATCCTGGTTTGCTGCTCCCCACTCTGCCGCGCAACCCCCCACTCTGCCGCGCACCCCCACCCTCCCACTCTGCCGCTCACTCTCTCGCCGCTTACCTCGGGTCTCCGCTGCTCGTACTGTAATCGCTGACAGGACAGGCTGCCAGGGGCGCAGGTCTGAGGTGACTGCATGCGGCTGGAAGCGGTGATCGCGGCATGACATCTGTAGTACAGTGCCGGGCTCAGGCGGCAGATCATCCCTCCTCGCCGCATGTCACCTCAGACCTTCGATCCCGCCCGGCAGCACAGTATATGGGGGCGCGGGATACAGTCAGCGGGGCATTGGGAAACAGTGCGGCGCGGGATACAGTGGAGCACTATGCAGCTGTCCTTAGTGACACTTTAAACATATTAGGATCACTTTGCGGCCACCAACAAAGGTGGCTCCGCACTGTGATCCTAAACTTCATTCTCTTATCCTGTTGGAAACCCCCAGATTGGGAGGGGGAGGTGACATCACACACAGGAGAGCAGATTCTGCCCACTTTTGCTGCAGCTGTAAAGTGAGCTAGTTCTACAGCAGGATTTCAGCAGCTGCTTCCCCTAGTGTTTAAGAGTGGAAAAAAATCAAACTTTTAATTTTTTCTTAAATATTTTTCTCAATTATAAACAAATAATATTATGTAAACATAACCTTAATACTTTTATATTTTTTCAGTTATTGAATTTTTTTTTTTAACGCCACCTTCCCTTTATGAAAACCTGCACTCGCAGGGTGTTGGACCCGATGGCCCTTGAGGTTCCTTCCAACTCTATCATTCTATGAAATGGCTCCTAAAACACTTAGGAGAAATATCAATAATATAGATTATGTGACCAAATCAATATGTTGAGCTGTTAGTGTACCTGAAGTGAAGACTATAGTAATCCGGCTACTGTACATTATGGCACCACACACTATAATCCCAACAGTAGGATCGGCATGACATTCCATTGTCAGTTAAACGGGTTGTCTCCAATCAAAAAGCTATAGGGTATGAACTGCGGTCGTAGTAACATACAAATTGAGTACTACTTACCCTCTTTGCGTTGTGCCTTCTCTCTGCTGCTGCTGCCCCTGCCCGGTTCTTTGTTATTTGGCTGCAGAGGTGATGTTATGCTGAGAGCGCTTCAGTATGTCCAGCAGATCGTTCCGTCTACAAGGGCAGAGCCACTAAGTTCACTACTTGGTTCTAGCTCTGTTGACATAAGGCAAGAACAGAGCTGTGGGCAGCTGTGGAGACTCCATGCTGGTACCTATTGAAGGTAAGTAATTCTCTCTATTCTTCTTTTTTTTTTTTTTTGGTTATAATTACTGCAGCTTAACACCTATAGTTTTCTGAAAGGGGACATCCCCTTTAAAAGAAGGAACATATTTTTTGCAAATGGCTGTATGTGATTTACAGGTACAGATGTGCTTTATTATTTTGGATGAAATCAGTCTTTTCACATCACTGTGGTTTTTTTAATCCCACTACCAGATATTCTGAATAATTTGAAGGGGGCTTCAATAGAAAAAGTAACTTTACCCCACTCCTATGTAGTCCAATACCTTTTACTTTCTGAAAAGTTATTTTCTCTGATGAAGCCTCCCTCAGACTGTTTTGGATATTTGGAAGAATGATTGTCTGGAGAAGGAAAGGTAAGCGCTACCATAAGACCTGTGTCATGCCAACAGTAAAGCATCCTGAGACCATTCATGTGTGGGGTTACTTTTTCATTCAGAGAAGTAGACTCACACATAATTTTAACTTAAGGCCGCTTTACACGCTACGATATATCTAACGATATGTCATCAGGGTCAAGTCGTTAGTGACGCACATCCGGCCTCGTTTGACATATCGTAGCGTGTAACACAAATGAGCGACTGTGAACGAGCAAAAATACTCACCTTATCGTTGCTTGTTGACACGTCGCTCATTTTAAAAAAAAAATCGAACGTCCTTCTGTGTTCCGGTTGTTCATCATTCCCGGGGCACCACACAGCGCACCGTGTGACACCCCGGGAACGACGAACTGCAGCTTACCTGTGGCCACCGGCAATGCGGAAGGAAAAAGGTGGGCGGGATGTTTACGTCCCGCTCATCTCCGCACCTCCGCTTCTATTGGACGCCTGCCGTGTGACGCCGCACGAACCGCCCCCTTGGAAAAGGAGGGTTCGCCGGCCAGAGCGACGTCGCTCAGCAGGTAAGTGCATCTGACGGGGTTAAGTGAGGTTGTGCGGCATGGGCAGCGATTTGCCAGTGTCGCACAACCGACGGGGGCGGGTACGATCGCTTGCGATCTCACTAGCGAGATCGCAGCGTGAAAAGCCCACTTAAGAACATTGCCATAAATATAATATGGCCTCTAAACCTCCTCAAAGGGCAACATCTAACGGTCCAGGAGCAATTTGATAATAAACATTTCTTTTTCCAACAGAATGGAGACCATATCACAAGGCAAAAGTGATATTGTTCTGACTCAACTAAGCTGCAACTGTAGGCTTGAGACACCATTCCTGATGCTGTTTCTTATACCACTACTCACATGTAGAGACTTTGTCAGATAGGTTGTCTTGATTGTAGAGGCATTTTTTCAAGACTCCAGAATAAGTGCTTTATTTTCTAGCTAAATTCGTGAATTTCTCTACAATTAGGCTATGTGCGCACTTTGCCTTTTTTTCTGCGTTTTGGCTGCGTTTACAACTGCACTGTGTCATTGACAAAATGAATGTGTTCTGATTCCCCAGCAAAGTATATGAAAATCCTGCAAATTCTGTGCACACCATACTTTTTGAAACGCAGCGTTTTGATTGTCAAAAATTTGTCAAAATCTCTGCGTTTGAAGAAGCAACATGTCAATTGTTTTTGCCATTTTGGCTGCGTTCTACACCCATTGAAATCAATGAGTTGTAGAAAAACACTACCAAAATATTAAGCAGTGCGTTTGCACTGCATTATGTTTTTTTTAACATAACAAAGGCAGGTCTTTCGGTCTCTCTCTCGGTCGGTCTCTCTCTCTTTCTCTCTCTCTCTCTGTCCATGTCGGTCTCTCCCTCTTCCCCCTCTCTCATACTCACCGATCCACGGTCACCGACGCGGCGCTGCACGGCGTTCACACTGTGGTGGCTTCTTCTCTTTTGAAAATGCCGGCCGCTCATTAATCCCTCACGTATTCCCTGCTTCCCCCGCCCTCCGGCGTCTATGATTGGTTGCAGTGAGAGCTGTCACTCAGCGTGGGGGCGTGTCTGGCTGCAACCAATCACAGTCGCCGGTGGGCGTGTCTATATCAAGCAGTAAAAAAAATAAATAAATAATTGAAAAAAAAACGACGTGCGGTCCCCCCAATTTGGATACCAGCCAGGGTAAAGCCACACGGCTGAAGGCTGGTATTCTCAGGATGGGTAGCTCCACGTTATGGGGAGGCCCCCAGCCTAACAATATCAGCCAATAGCCGCCTGGAATTGCCGCATCCATTAGACTTTACCCGGCTCATCCCGAATTGCCCTGGTGCGGTGGCAAACGGGGTAATAAGGAGTTAATGGCAGCAGCCCATATCTGCCACTAAGTCCTAGGTTAATCATGGCAGGCGTCTCCCCGAGATACATTCCATGATTAATCTGTAAGTTAAAGAAAATAAACACACACATCCAAAAAATCCTTTATTTGGAATGAAAGACAAAAAAACACCCTCTTTCACCACTTTATTAACCCCTCAAAAACAACTCCAGGTCCGACGTAATCCACGCAAGGTCCCACGACGCTTTCAGCTCTGCAACATCGGAAGCTGACAGGAGCGGCAGTAGAACACCATCGCTGCTGTCTTCTCCATGCAGCAACTGAAGTGAGTCGCGCAATCAGCTGTGCTGTCACTGTGGTTACTTGCGGCCACCGCTCTCAGGTGGAGAACCTCAGGTGGAGAACTGCAGCTGTGGCCGCGAGTAACCTGAGTGAAAGCACAGCTGATCGCCCGGCTCACTGCAGTTACTCAGGGGATTTGCGATCACAGGTGAGTCCTTCATGTGTGACCGCAAATCAAGCCGCGGCACACGCACAGAGTCGCGCGATCACAATGAAGTTGGGTGAAGTTCATCCGAGTTCATTCTGATCACGCGGCTCTGTTTCGCAGCCAGCCATGCCCTTTTTGACAGTGCGGTCCCACTCGGCTCTGCTGTAAGTCTATGGGGATGCTGCAGAGCCAAGTGGGACCGCACTGTGAAAAATGTGCGTTCGGGATGCTTTTCCCACTCTGTCTATGGCAGAGAAAACATCCAGGACTCATGAATTCTCCAGGAATGTGCGCACGTTGCGTTCTGCCGAATGCGTCTCAGAACGCAGCTTTTTTTCGGCTGTGTTCTGAGATGCACAGGCAGTGACTTACACGCTGCGGAATTGAACGCAACATGCGCACATGGCCTTACAGCAGATACAAAGTACTATTCTGAACTAGGTACAGTATGCAAATATATGAGCTTCTAACATGCCTGACGTGCACAGAATGAGTAAAAAGTAGGGATTACATCAGAGCAGCTACAGGAAGAGAGGGAGGACAAAACATTTGAAAGTGAAACCTTGTTGCAAAACAACATAACCAAAAAAATACAATGACAATACAATACTGTATGATACCCAAGCCGTGAGACATGACATTCCCCATCTGAAATCTTTAGATTTCATAGTAATCGAATCTTGAAGCAATGTCTTCAACAATGTCCGCCGACATTCCTGTAACCTGACAGACAAAAAAGAAACACGAACAACATGCAATAATAAAACTACAAGCAGTTCTAAAGTCCTATATATGGATGGTGGCTTGTAGTCCACAACAGTATAATAATCCAGGCCAAAAAGAGACTCATCTTCAGATTGGGGAAGCCGCAACATGCAAACCCTTCCACCAACCCAACAATCCAAATGGAAAGTGTTCTAATCGAAATGGTGAGTGTTTAATGTTCATTCACAGCTAGTATGGTAATAGTTGAAGGTGTGCTCCCCACCGTGAACTGTGTCCAGCAGTAGTTTTCTACTTCATGTGACGCTTTCTTTAATGAAGCATTGTCGATATATGTCAGATGACCAACAGTTTGCACGACAGATCACCAACTTGAGAAGGGTTCAAAGCGATGTGACTTTATGTTGAGTCTTGGTATAACAGATATACAGCATGTAGCAATGGGTGACCTATTTTCCCTGTCATACTCCTGTTACACAAGCTTGCAAGTACTGCTGGCATCAATAGAACAAGGATCCTCGTACAGGAAATTTGAAGTTAACCATGTATTGTTGCTAAGGCTGGGTGCAGTTGTGAGTCCTGTTCCACGATCAGATGAGCCCAGACCGGTACAGATGTGATGCCACTGCTCAGAAATGACTTTGGCAATTTCCACTGCTAGCACAGCAGCACAATGTTCAACTCCTGGAATATAGTGTGAAGGTTTTGGGGTTAAATTAATCTTACACAGGAAAAATCCACCATATACCTTTTGTTGGTTTATGAAGTTTTCAGACAGATTACTGCAGCTGTGTCATATATTGATGCATCATAGAAGATCTGGACTTCTTTCTTGATGGCAGCTGAAAGTGACCTTAAAGGGAACCAAACATCAGGATTTTCGCATATAAGGTAAAGCCAGTGCAGTACTGGCACTATCAGGCACAGTCTGTGCATACCATTAGTGGGCAGCTCGGATGTTTAGGCTTTGAAATCCAAGTTTGTGAAGCTTAAAAATTCATCATCTTTTTGACTGACAGTTGCACCTCTGCTGATAATATCCGGGGGCGTTATGCACATGGATCCCCCCCCCCCCTCCCGCCTGTTCCTTCCTCTCTCTGGCTCTATGCAAATGTTTCTATTCAGTAACATGGCATCGGACTTGGCGCCTGCGCATAGCGCTTATCTCCGGCGCCATGTTTCTGAAGCCCGCATTACCTAGTCTTGTGCCTGAGAGGGTGGCGCATGCACCCTTGCTTCTTCAGATCACGTTGTGATGCGTGGTCGCAACAGGACTGGAGAACATCTGATCTTACTGATTAGCTGCAGCAGACGTCTGCTACGATATCGTCTGCTGCAGCTTATTAGTAGGATCAGCTGTTCTCCAGTTCTGTTGTGCCCGCGTGCGCTCCCGCGGTCACAGCGAGATCTGAAGAAGCGATGGCGCATGCGCCGCCCTCTCAGGCACAAGACTAGGTAATGCGGGCTTCAGATACATGGCACCGGAGATAAGCGCTATGCGCAGGCGCCAACTCAGACGTCATGTTACTGAATAGAAACATTTGCATAGAGCCTGAGACAGGGAGGAACAGGCAGCAGGGGGGCGGGAATCCATGTGCATAACCCGCCCAGATATTATCAGCAGAGGTGCAACTGTCAGTGAAAAAGATGATGAATTTTTAAACTTCACAAACTTGGATTTCAAAGTTGCCCACTAATGTTATGCATAGACTTTGCCTGATAGTGCCCATACTGCACTGGCTTTACCTTTTTATATACGAAAATCCTGATGTTTGGTTCCCTTTAAGGCATAACAAGTGGGATTTGGAAATGCCCTAATATCTTCAGAGACTTCTATGTCTCCCACCTTTGTTTCTGGAATGGTAGCGGAGTGTCCAAATCTGTGTTCTCACCAGTAAACTATTTCAGCAGTATTTTTGCCTTGATTGGTGTCATAACGGATAAGACTCCTCGTTTGGTGAAGGTTTGGTGAAGGTTTTATCACAGGGTGACACTTGTAATGGGACTGTGTCCTTTATAATGTCCCATAGTAGACTAAAGCTGTGTTGCATTGGAGGAACATCAGAACCTAGATCACGGTCTTTTAAGCTTGTTGCATGGTCTTCAGATGTAAATGCTTTCATTATTTCCTGGCTTCTTGGATATGATCTTATGAAGTCTGAGGTTTGATGCAGACAGCATTTCCTGTGTTCTAAATAGCAGATCAATTGCCTCTTCACATGTGGGCAAAGACTTGATCTCATCATCTATGTAGAAGTTTTTCACAAATAGACGAGCACCAGATCCGTACTCACTTTCCTGGCCAGCAAATCTTGGTCCATAGATTGCCACAGCAGGTGATGGGCTATTGCCGAAAACATGTACCTTCATCTTCATCTAATCTATGACTTATTGTCCTTGTGCCATAGGAACCTGCGGTAGTTTCTACTGTCTTCCCTCACAATAAAAATTTGCTGGATGTTGGTCATTACTGCAACAGGTTCTTGTCTGAAGAGAATTAATACTCCTATAAGGCTGTTGTTTAGATTAAGTCCAGTGAGGAGTCAATTATTGAGGGCGATGCCTTCATACTGAGCACTGGAGTCACACACCACTCTGATTTTCTTAGGTTTTCGAGGGTTATAGACGCCAAAGAATTGAAGTTACAAGCATTCTTCACTTGCTTTCCTGCAGTGGTGGTGGAGGTTCTGCATGATGTCCGTCAAAGATGTTCTGCGTGAAGTCATTGAAATATTTTTCTATCTCTTGTTCCCTTCTTAGGGTCTGTTTTAAAGATGAAAACATTGCAGTTCATGCTGCAGATTGTTTGGCAACCTCATTCTTGGAGAATGAAAGGGTAAAGGTGCTACCCAGCTGTTAGAATCATTTTGAGCAAACTTTTTCCATAACCCTTATGAATTCCTTATCCTCCCCTTGCAGGTGCCAAATTGTTGTCTTCACTCGATGAATTGAACACCATTGACCTGAGGCTGTCATCACAGGGCAGGAACGTGTTCATATTGTCAAGGAGCTTTTGTCGCCACTTGCTGACACTCAGCTTCTCCGTCACCTAGTAATGATGTGGGTATGGCTGAAAATAAGTGCTCCTACCATTTGGCAAGATATGAGTTGTTATAGAGAAATTATAAAATCCATAAGACTTCTCTGGATAGAGGACATATCTACTCCCACATTGAACTTAGTAGATTAATTATAACTGGGGAAAGAGAAAGGGAAAGCTGATACTTCAAGCTCCATTTAACTTAGACCTCCTGGTGTGGACAGGTAATTACAGCAGAGAAATACTTGGGATAAAGACAGCAAGACTGAGATTAATTTGCATAGAGGCAGACAATTATACTTTCAGGTCTAACTTCCTCTGATCAACGCAGGATCATAGTTTTAACGGAGCCAGCATATAGTTATGAATATTGGGGTTTGCATCAATATGATAATTATGGTAGACACCTTTTTCTGCATGAATCATGATTACAAGGGGAAGAACTTGCATATTTTTTTCATAATTGTGAGGCCTGGTTATGAGCTCCAACGTAGTATTACTCAGATGGATGATGCTATCCGGGCCATGTTTCATCTTTATAGAATGATTAAGTCATTATAAGACACATGACTACGATATCTTCCGTTTGGAACCTCCAGGGGCAAAGATATACTGTAAGTTGGGAGATATCCTAAAATTCTGAAGGGCCGAGCACATTCCACAAACCGCTTCCACATAAGCTCATCAAGGGGAGGTATGTGGACTTGGTGTTGATTTAATGAAAAGCAAAAATTGGGTTTGGTTCTTTGTCAGTCCCTGGAAGACACAGCTTGCTGTAGGTTCTGTCCGTTTTTTCCTAAGGAGCACCTTCCTCTTCTAAACACAGCCATTTCAGTGACATCTGGTTTAGTAATTTTTTTTTACTTATCCCTTTCATTTTATGCCAATTTAATTGCTGTATTGTTTTGTTCTCCTTTGTAACATCATGTGTATATTTTTATAAATACTGCCTACTTTTACATTAAATATATGATATTTAATAGTTTTGTTCCTCTTACTCTCATCACAACCCCGAGGCCATACGCTACCTAGAGCGGGTGTAAAATTGACCTGTAAAATAATTGGGGGTGTCAGCTAGTTGTAGTTCCTTTTTTTTGTTATTATGGATGACACCATTCATTCTGCCCCATATGGTACTGTAAAACGGAAAAAAAATCCAAGAGCTTTGAAATTGCAAAAAAAGTGCAGTTGCATGATTGTTTTCGGGATCTCTTCTTTACCGTGTTCAGTATTTTGAAAAAGTGACTGCAGATCAGCAGACACGTGCGGGGAATAAAGTGGGCTCTCCACGCGAGCCTGCATTAAAAGGACAAACACTGCCAAGGGCGTACCAGTTTGTCCTTGGTCATGGAAGGGGTTTAAATGCTGATTTTTACAGTCCTAGTAAAAGCCTGAGATTTCATAATGCTAATACACATGATTTTTTTATTTTTCTTGACTTAAATGGAAAACTGCTGCATTTTTGAAAGAACGCTAAGTGTGAATATAGCCAAAGGGATGAAGGAGGCTTTTTTTTTTTTTTTCTCCTTATACATCTCATTATACAGCAGTGATGGGCAAGCACAACAATGCTCGGTTTCTCGGTACTCAAATCAAACAATCAGAATGGTCTGGTGCTTGACTTGAGTACCAAGCACAATAGAAATCCAATGCGCGACTCGAGCATATTTTTTTTGCTCGAGTCCCCTATTCTCTTACCTGCCCTGGACACAGCTCCCGGTCATCACAGTCCTCGCAGCAGCAATCGCCTATCAGCCTCTGTTCTATTTTCCTGGCCTCCATCAGTCTCCATCATCCAGCGTTTAGCCGGCATCGCCCTCCGCTTCCGTTTCATGTGCGCATTCCAAATGTTACAAATGGCCTAAGGGCGGCTTTTGCGGGGTCAAATCGAAAGTGACGCACATCCGGCGTCACTTGCGATGTCGTAGTGTGTAAAACCTTTTTGATACGATGAACGAGCGCAAAAGCGTCGTTATCGTGTCATCGGTGTATTCTCCGACATTTCCATAATGCCGGTGCAGAGACAGGTACGATGTAGTTCCTCGTTCCTGCGGCAGCACACATCGCTGTGTGTAAAGCCGCAGGAGCGAGGAACATCTCCTACCTGCCTCCCGGCTGCAATGAGAAGGAAGAAGGTGGGCAGGATGTTTACATCCTGCTCATCTCTGCCCCTCCGCTGCTATTGGCCGCCTGCCGTGTGACGTCGCTATGACGCCGCACGACCCGCCCCCTTTAGGAAGGAGGCCGGTCGCCGGCCAGAGCGATGGTCGCAGGGCAGGTAAGTGCATGTGAAGCTGCCGTAGCGATAATGTTCTCTACGCCAGCTATCACAAGATATTGTACCTGCGACGGGGGCGGGGACTATCGCACTCGACATCGCAGCATCGGCTTGCAATGTCGTAATGTGCAAAGCCCGCCTAAGTAACTGTGTGGTTAGTTCCGCTTGAGTCTCCGTTTCTATCTTTTTCAGTCTCTGCCTGCAGCCACAGTGTACTCGCCAAATTTAAGTGCGGTATCACTCGAAAAGTGTCTGGTGTCTTGATTCTGTATATCATGTCTGGAAGCCTGCCATATTATTCATGTCAAATCTTGACAAATTAACTTTTTTAAGTTAGTTGCTATTAAAGTTTTGATTTTTTCTTAGAGCTGGAAACTGGATCATTCATCTTCTTCATTTAGAAAAAAAATGCAGCATTTTAAAGTACCAGTAAGGTGAATGAGATTTAGGAAATCTCATGTAAAAGCTTTCTTTTTTTTCCTTGAAGATTTGAAAGTTTCAAATTTGTAGCCTGTCACTTCTCTCTGCAGTTTTTTCAGTGTTTTTCACTCATTCAAATGAATAGGGAAAAGGACACATCAAAAACTCGCATGTATGACACAGCATTTTTCCCTGCTAACACCCCAGTATTTGCAGCAGAAACAGTATTGCAAATACTGAATATATGCACGCTGCTAGCAACTGACTGATACAGTTAAACCTCAGCGTTTGGCGCTAACAGTTATACAGTTCGCACCTGCCTCTAACACCGGAAACTCTCACCACACCAGACATGTGATGTATATGTTGGGAATTGGCTAAAGGAGTTGTCCACTACTAGGACTACTCTCTCCTGATTCCACTTGTTTCCCGCAGTTAAAATAAAAGATCCAGTACTTCCCTCCCGTTCTGGGGCCATTCCAGCAGTGCCGGTAATGGCGATTCGGGGCTCTCAATGCATTGTGATGTCACGCGAGCACCGCGTCTGATCACCGCCAACTTCTCTGCACGCCTTCGGAGCAATCAGCAGGAAGTGAGCAGCAGCCGCAGCGTCACTTCCTATTGATTAACTCATGTGACCTGAAGGCATAATGAGAAAAGTCGGAGGTGACTGGAAGTGCGGCTCGTGTGCTTCACAATGTCAAGTGAGCCCTGAACTGTGGTTACTGGCAGTGCTGAATGGCACCAGAATGGGAGGGGAGTACAGGTTCTTTTATTTTAAAGGGGGGAAACGAGTGGAATCAGAAGGGGGTTGTCATAGTAGTGGAAAATCCCTTTTAAATATATATTAATTTACAATACTGAATACAGACCGCATCAACTCATAGTTGTATGGTGTTCTTAGCCATATGACTAGCACATATCATGGTAACAAATAGTTGTAAGATGTGCGCTGGGATAGAACGGAAAAAAGTTTCATGGGCTAATTAAATTGCTCTAAACATGGGGCTGATCATGTAATCAGAATGTTGTGTGACCTGGCACAAGTCCTATGTAATGTATCCGTGTTACTAACAGAAAGCTGGGGGTCTCATGGCAGGTGGTTATCCTGCGGCCAATGGTATAATTAGTCCCATTCATTTTTCCAACAGATGAGTTACACAACTTTGTTTTTTTTTACTTCACATTTTGAGTCTACACAGTTGGGCGAATGAGTCCTATGGACACAATTGAACTCTGTTCCGGGACAATCTCCCTGTGCATACATGATATGTAGACGCTAAACAAGACGTAAACAAAGGGTAATCCTGGTATGAGAAACATACTGTATGTGAGCAATTTGTTTAACTCCTCTATAAAAGAAAAAATTGTATGCTTCCATATTTTATAATTAAATGAAACACAATACCCCTTTGATCCCTTTGATTTATGTTGATACCAGACAAAGATCATGGCAGTGATGCTCTGAGATGGTTTTGTTGGGTTATTAGTTAGAAAGTTTTTTCCTCTTTAAATTCCTGCATGACAATATGAGCACTTAATGGTCTGACATTTGCATCTATTTGCATTTATTTACAAAGTACACTACAGTTCAAAAGTTTAGGGTCACTTAGATATTTCCTTATTTTTTAAAGAAAAGCACGTTTTTTTTTCTTTCAATGAAGCTAACATTAAATTAAACAGAAATACCCTCTATACATTGTTAATGTGGTAAATAACTATTCTAGCTTCAAACATCTGGTTTTTAATGCAATATCTACATAGGTATATAGAGGCCCATTTCCAACAACCACCCTCCAGTTTTCTAATGGTACATTGTGTTTGCTAACTGTGTTAGAAGGCCAATGGATGTTTAGAAATTCCTTGAAAACCCTTGTGCAAGTATGTTAGCACAGCTGAAAACAGTTTTGCTGATTAGAAAAGCTATAAAACTGACCTTCCTTTGAGCTAGTTGAGAATCTGGAGCTTTACATTTGTTGGTTCCATTAAACTCTCAAAATGGCCAAATAAAGAGAACTTTCATGTGAAACTCAACAGTGTATTCTTGTTCTCAGAAATGAAGGATTTTCCATGCAAGAAATTGCCAAGAAATTGAAGATTTCCTATAACAGTGTGTACTACTCCCTTCTGAGGAGAGCACAAGAGCACAAACAGGCTCTGACCAGAGTAGAAAGAGAAGTGGGAGACCACACTGCACAACTGAGCAACAAGACAAGTACATTAGAGTCTCTAGTTTGAGAAATTGACGCCTCATAGATCCTCAACTGGCAGCTTCATTAAATAGTACTTGCAAAACCCCAGTGTCAACGTCTACAGTGAAGAGGCGACTCCGGGATGCTGGCCTTCAAGGCAGAGTGGCAAAGAAAAATCCATATCTGAGACTGGCTAATAAAAGGAAAAGATTAATATGGGCAAAAGAACACAGACACTGGACAGAGGAAGATTGGAAAAAAGTGTTATAGATAGACGAATCGAAATTTGAGGTGTTTGGATCACACAGAAGAACATTTGTGAGATGCAGAACAACTGAAAAGATGCTGAAAGAGTGCCTGACACCATCTGTCAAGCATGGTGAAGGTAATGTGATGGTCGGGGGTTGCTTTGGTGCTGGTAAAGTGGGAGATTTGTACAAGGTAAAATGTATTTTGAATAAGGAAGGCTGCTACCCATTTTGCAACGCCATGCCATACCCTGTGGACAGCGCTTGATTGGAGCCAATTTCATCCTACAACAGGACAATGATCCAAAGCACACCTCCAAATTATGCATGAACTATCTAGGGAAGAGGCAGGCAGCTGGTATTCTATCTGTAATGGAGTGGCCAGCCCAGTCACCAGATCTCAACCCTATTGAGCTTTTGTGGGAGCAGCTTGACCGTATGATATGCAAAAAGTGTCCATCAAGTCCGACTTGTGTGAGGGGCTTCTGGAAACATGGGGTGAAATATCTCCAGATTACCTCAGCAAATTAACAGCTAGAATGCCAAAGGTCTGCAAAGCTGGAATTGCTGCAAAGGAGAATTCTGTGACAAAAGCAAAGTTTAAAGAATAAAATTATTATTTCAAGTAAAAATCATTATCTCTAACTTAATCAATGTCTGGACTATATTTTCTATTCATTATGCAACTCATTTGATAAATAAAAGTATGATTTTTCATGGAAAAGACAAAATTGCCTGGGTGACCCCAAACTTTTGACCTGTAGTGTATATCAATAATTGTCTGTAAAGCAGAAAAATATATGTACAATATATGAGTCATGTGCTACTGACAAGTAAGTGTCAATCATACACAAATATAGGTTTGGTAATGCTACATCAAAAATGTGAGTCAAAAAATGTTCTCATTTAGCAAAGTTGCTAAAAACTTGTCACACCGAGAGACAGACACTATGAAATCTTCTACAATATATGAATCATTTATGGCAGGTGCTGAGGAATAAAAGAAATACTTTCAATGTTGAGAACACCAAAAATGACATTGACTTAAGGCTTCAAGATATTCTTATTAGTGACAGTTAATGTCTACCTTTTTATTACCAAATGTCATCAAAATTTGAGAAGTTATATGCTGGGGTGTCAGACTCTGGATGCTAACAATAATGTTTTCACTAACCAGTTCAGGACCGGGTTGTTTTACCCCATTCCTGACCTGGCACCTTTTGGGATTTATCGCACATGCACTTTTAAAAGCTCAACATTTTTCTAATAATTTTTGCTTCATTTTCTTCACCATACCTGAAACGTCAGTTCTATGAAAAAAAAAATATTTCCTAATTTTCTTTCCAACAACAAAGGGCCTCTAAAATACTTAATTTTCCTGAACAATTTCAAGTGTGCCAACTTTTTTAGCCATGACTATGTTAGAAATATTTTTTTTTAATGGAGGTGGGGAAAAGGGCCTAGAAACAATATTTCAGACTGGCAGAATCTTTTTTTTCAATTCTTTATTTAATTATTGTTTTTTTTCTATTTTATTTCCAGTTTATTTATTTTTTTTCACGTTGACCAAAGGTCTTTTAGGACCTCATAGAGGCAGGCAGTCTTTTTAACATGTTAATACATTATTTTTATTGCTGATTTCTCTTGTAGCTGTGGCTGATATATTACTGTAGACCCAGTGCCAGGTGAAATTGAGCCCGTTGGCTGCACATCTGAGCTGTCTGGGCCTCCTTGGACCCAGCAGCTTCTATTCAGTCCCTACATCCAGTGATCACAAGATCTGAGTTTAGTGGAGGAAACAATATCAGTGCTTCCTAATCTGTATAGACGTGCAGATTCAGCATTGGGTATACAAAAATTAAGAAGGTAAACTATTAAATATGTGAGTATAAAAAGAATATAATTTAAATTGTGTAGTATGAATATAAATATTTTATTTCTATTAATGCCATTGTGAAAATATATATTGCTTCAATTACACTCTCCAGATCTCCAATCATCAACTAGTTTTAGGCTATGTGCCCACAGTGCTTCTTTTGTCAGCACAAAAAAAAGCATGTCTTGGCAGGAAAAAAGCTGCTTTTTCGTGCTTCTTTTCATGCTTCTTATCTATTGAGATAGGAGGGAAAAAAGCAGAAACAATTGACATGTTGCTTCTTTTTTCAGCAGCAAAAAAAGCAAGGAAAAAAGAAGCAACGTGGGCACAGCAAGTCACGATTCTCATAGACTTTGCTGGGATGCGTTTTCATTGCTTTTTATAGATTAAGGCCTTGTGCCCACAGGGCTTTTTTTAATCTTCAATGCCAGGTTTTTGTCTCCTAGTTTAATTAGCACACATCTAATAGATGTGATCCTTATTGTGGCAAGCAAACGCAACGTCCTGTTTGTCCTTTGGAGCTTATAGATTGCTCGTATGCTATAGTTCCACACATCCTAACACATTCTTTGTACATTTTTAAAAACCTGAAGCAGTCTTTCTTTAGGCTGTAGGAACCCATACACATAATATTATAGGCAGGATTGACAAACTATCTATTTTGGATGCTTCTACCTTTTGCAGATGATGTTGTTGGAGTTAAGAATCAGGTTGAATTCAAATGCTCAATCCTTTTGTTCTTTAGGTACATAAACCTCTCCCAAAAGTGTTTTGTAGGGTCTTATGACCGGATTCATGTGGTAGGACAGCCCGTGAAAGCTAGCCCCTATTTCAGCTGGATGTGCATCTGAGGACACACATTCAGTTGAAATGTATTGTGGCGCAGAGACGAACTGGATTCTTTCACCACTATACATTCTGCTAGCCAATCAGAGGCCGACAACTGACGTCAGCATGCCAGTAACAGTCAGCATGTAGCAGTGACATTACGTGTTGCCCTTTAGCAGGCACGCCAAAGTCAGCTGCCGGCCTCTGAGCCAGCTATAGAAGATAACACTACTGATCAAGGCAGTGGGGGAAATTGAGAAAAACATTTTTTGAGAGCAGTGGCAGAATAGGGATCATTATTACAGGTTAGGCCTAGAAGGGGCAGTATTATACCAGGAAAGGGCCCAGGAAGGGAGACCTCATACAAGGACAGGGCCCAGGGTGAGGAAAATTACTGGAAGGGGACTGGATGGGCACATTGTACCAGGAAGGGGCCTATGATGTAGGGCATTATTACTGGTAGTAGCACAGAATGGGGTCATTATTAATAGAAGAGGCCCAAGTTGGGAGACATTATACTAGTAAGTGGCCTATAATGGGGACAATATACCAGGAACGGGCCCACAATGGGAGACATTATATCAGGAAGGGGCCAAGGATGGAACAGATATTACTGAAATGGTCCAAGATGGGGACATTACATCAAGACAGGGGACATTATTGCTGGAAGGGCCCCAGGTTGGAGGATATTATATCAGGAAGGGGCTCAACATGAGGGACATTTTTATTGGAAGGGCACTAGATGGGGACATTGTACCAAGATGGGGGACATTATACTAGGAAGGTGCTCTGGTTGGAGGATATTATTACTCAAAGAGACCTCATGCCAGGAAGGCACTCAGGAAAGGGGATATTTTATCAGGTTGGGGGACATAAATTACTGGAAGAGGTCAGGATGGGGACATTGCACCAGGATAGGGGACATTATTACTGGAACAGGCCAAGAATGGGGGACATTATACCAAGAAGGGTCCCATGATTTGGGACAATATACCACAACGGGGCCCAGAATCGAGTATGTTACATCAGGAAGGGTGCTAGGATGGGGACATATATTACTGGAAGGATCCAGGATGGGAACATTACTGGAAGGGGACTGGTTTGAGACATTGTACCAGGATGGTGACATTATTAGTGGTAGTGGCCCAGGATGGTAGCTATTATTAATGGAAGAGGCCCAGGATGGTGGACATTTATACCAAGAAGTGGACCAGAATGGGGGGTATTATACCAGGAAGGGGCACAGGATAGGGGACATTATACCAGGAAATGGCCCAGAATGGGGGAGATATATTACTAAAAGTGGCGAGAATGGGGATATTACACCATGATGAGGACATTATTACTAGAAGGAGCACAGGATGGGATCATTGTTAATGGAAGAGGCCCAGGATAGAAAACATCAGAAAGGGGCCTAGGGTGGGGGACATTATTACTGGAAGGATCCAGGATGGGAACATTACTGGATGGGGACTTTATACAAGGATGGGGACATTATTACTGGTAGTGGCCCAGGATGGTAGCCATTATTAATGGAAGAGCCACAGGATGGTGGACATTTTACCAGGAAGTGGCCCAGAATGGGGGACATTATACTAGGAAGGGGCCCAAGATAGGGGATATTATACCAAGATGGGGCCCAGAATGGGGGAGATATATTACTGGAAAGGGCAAGGATGGGAACAGTACACCAGGACGTTGTACATATATTACTAGAAGGGGCCAGGAAAGGGACATTATAACAAGACAAGGGGACATTATTGCTAAAAGTAGCCGTGATTGAGAGACATTATACCAGGAAGGGGTCAAGGATTTGGGTCATTATACCACAAAGGGGCCCAGAATTAGGGATGTTACATCAAGAAGGGGCTGAGAATGAGGGACATACTGTATATTACTGGAAGGATCCAGGATAATAATATAATATTTATTCACTTATATAGCGCTATTAATTCCACAATGCTTTACATACATTGGCAACACTGTCCCCATTGGGGCTTACAATCTAAATTCACTATCAGTATGTCTTTGGAGTGTGGGAGGAAACCGGAGAACCCGAAGGAAACCCACGCAAACATGGGGAGAACATACAAACTCCTTGCATATGTTGTCCTTAGTGAGACTAGAACCCAGGACCCCAGCTTTGCAAGGCTACAGTGCTAAAAACTGAGCCACTGTGATGAGAACGTTACTGGAATGGAATTGGATGGGGACATTGATGCCCATGATGGGAGACATTATACCAGGAAGCGTCCAAAATGGGAAACATTATACCATGAATGGGCCCAGAATGGAGGAGATTAATTACTTGAAGGGGCCATGAATGGGAGATATATATTACTGGAAGGGGCGAGGATGGGGACATTACTAGTAGGGACCCAGTATGGGATCATTGTTAATGGAAGAAGCTCAGGATAGAAAACATTATACTAGGAAAGGACCCAGAATTGGAGACATTACACAAGGAAGGGGCCCAGGATGGGATACATAATGGAGGACATATACTACTGGAAGGGCCCAGGATAGGAATATTACACCAGGATGGGGGCATTATTACTGAAAGTGGCCCAGGATGGGGGACATTATACCATGAAGGGGAAAAGGATAGGAGACATTACACCAGGAAGGGGCCCAGGATGGGTGACATTATACTAGGGAGGGGGATATTATTACTGGAAGAGGCCAAGGATGAGGAACATACCAAGCAGGGGCCTAAGATGGAGGACATTATACCAGAATGAGTGACATGTATTACTGGAAGGGCCCAGAATGGAACTATTATAACAGGATGAGGGGCATTATTACTGTAAGTGGCCCATAATGGGGAAATTACACCAGGAAGAGGCCCAGGAAAGGAGACATTACACCAGGAAAGGGCCCAGGATGGGGGACATATATTACTAGAAGGGTCAATGATCAGGAAATTACACTAGGACAGGGACATTATTACTGGGAGGGGTCCAGGATGGGGGACATTATACCAGGAAGGGGCCGAGCATGGTGGACATTATTGGAAGGGGACTGGATAGGGACATTATACGAAGAAGGGGCCCAGGATGGGTGACATTATACCAAGACGGGGGATATTATAACTGGAAGGGGACTGGATGGGGAACATTATGCCAGGATGGGGGACATTATTACTAGTAGGGGCCCAGGATGAGGGACAGTATCACTGAAAGAGGCCCAGGATGGATGACATTATACCATGATGGGGAACATGTATTACTGGAAGGGCCCAGGATGGGATTATTACACCAGGATGGGGGGGCATTATTACTGAAAGAGGCCCAGGATAGGGAACATTATACCAGGAAGTAGGTAATGAAGGGGGACACTATACCAGAAAGTGACATGATTGGGAACATTCTCATTGGAAAAGGCACTGAATATTGGACTTTATTACTGCAAGAGGCCCATCATGGGGGACATTATATGAGGAAAAGGCAAGGATAGGGACATTATTACAGGAGGAGGCCAGAATGGTGAACATTATACCAGGGAGGGGCCCAGGATGGGGGGCTTTAGTACAGAATGGGGTGGCAACACGTATGTACTTTTAAGATTCAGAACACTACAAGGGCCAATACTTCTGACCAACATGCAGGTAGGGCCTAGATCCAAAATTTGTACCAGGGTCCATTGGATTAACATGGAACTATGTATTTGGGTGTTCGTTGACTGTTTTTAGATGTTTTTATTTGCTATTTTTCACTGTTCTGTGTGGATATTTTTGTATGTATAAAATTTGTGCCAATAAAATAAATTTTTGATGATTTGAACAAAATCTTATTGGTTGAATCCTATATACAGGAATTCTTTTTCTTTCTTTCTTGATAGGGTCCATCGGACTCTAGTCAGCGTTTCGCAGTAAGCACTGACAGTATATGAATAGAAGAGTTAAAGTAGCATGTGTCAGAAAAGCATGCTCACTGTGACATAGGGTGGCTTTACATGCTATGATATCGGTCCCGATATCGCTAGCATGAGACCCATCCCCATCGTTTTTGCGAGAGGGACATATCGCTGCCCGTCGCGCACAAAATTGCACACCCCCGTCACATGTATTTACCTGCCCTGCGACGTCACTGTAACCGGTGAACTGCCTCCTTTCTAAGGGGGCAGTCCGTTCGGCGTCACAGCGACTTCACTAAGCGGCCGCCCAATAAAAGAGGAGGGGCGGAGATGAGCGTAACAAACATCCCGCCCATCTCCTTCCTTCCGCATTGTGGCCGGTGGCAGGTAAGGAGATGTTCCTCGTTCCTGCGGCGTCACACGTAGCGATGTGTGCTGCCGCAGGGACGAGGAACAACTTCGCCCCAGCGACAGCAGCGATAATTGAGGATGGACCCCCATGTCAACGAGGAGCGATTTTGGATGTTTTTGCAACGATCCAAAATCGCTCCTAGGAGTCACACACAACGATATCACTACAGTGGCTGGATGTGCGTCACAAAATCCATGACCCCAACGAGATCGCTGTAGCGAAATCATAACGTGTAAAGCTATAGAAGAGCTCAAAAACCGTCATCAGTGATAAAGGTCTGTTCCGAGTCTGCATTAGGCACGATGGGCGTTTTGAATGGAAATTAATTGGAGGTAAACAAAAAAATAACAGCCGGAAGTGTACTGTATAGGAGCACTGGTACATACATTTTAATAGATGTAAATGACAAAAATGCTTCACAGTATAGATTATTCAGCCTGAAGTGTTTAATGTCAAACAACTCCTTTACTGCCATGACATAAATGCTTATGTAAAAGTATTCCAGTACTTCATGAAATGTTGATCCAGTTGTATAGCCTCTTTGGCTCAGGAAGTATTATTTTTTCCTTTTATTTGTTTTTGTTTTTTTTTGTAATCTTCCAACACAACCCTCATATTTCCCACACTGAACTTACAGACACATATTTTTTCAACTATACTACTAACTTCCAGTATTACTCCAGGTACAATGCATTAAGGGAAGAGAAATAGAAATGTATTGTTTCAACAACATCTGTCCTTAAATATAAAGCTTCTCTGGACGATATGATTTTTTAATAATTATTATTATTATTATTTAGACCTCTTATTCAATATAAATTAGAATTGTACCGCTAAATACAAGGGTCCAATTTTATGTTTATATACACATAGCCTTAGGGGTAATGTCTCTGTATATCAGGACATGGAGTCCACACCAGTCTATACAATAATATATGCTCGCTTTGGCACCATAGTCTCCACTAAGAGTACTGTAAGAAGACCACATTTATTTGGGCAAATAAGCATTGAAATAATACTTATCAGATGTTTGACATTCTTGGAGGTACTGCACCTACATTGCTTTAAGTAAACAAGGAGGTTGATGGCCACGTCATGGCTATGGGCTTTGGAACACTGCGTTGTCATGCTGTCAGAATGGTCACATCTCTTTAAAAATGGCAGTCTGTGGGGCTACAGCATAGGGCCACAATAATCTATAAGTAGGTAAAAGATCCAAAATCTAGCCCAACACATTACTTGTATATTGCCCAAACGCCATGACAATCCAATGTGCATTATTGGCCCTCAACTCTTGCCTAAATGAAGATGTCAGGGAGATATTTGGCCAGTTGGATTTGAACTGTAAGATCCTTATGATTTTAGTGAGATAAGCGACTATTAATGGAGTCTATTAGTGGTTTACTTTACTCTTCCTACTGAGAACAAATATAGAAGGGTCAGAACTCCGGAGACATAGCTGTTGGTGCACTGCTATCTAATGTGTGCGGCCAACCTAAGGCAGCAGCAATGACATTGATTTACTTGGATGTATTTTTCATGATGGTATATAATATTCATGGTGATGTGGATCTGATGATTATGATTCACTTACACGTAAACATTATTGCTATGATACCTCAAAAGTATACACCCATCTTTAAAAATATCAAATGCTCAAGGTATTGTCCACCTTTGCAAATAATTGTCTTTATTGCTCCACTCTATCTAAAATAAATATTATAATATAAATATTGAGTAGCAGGTAATCTCGATTTAAAACCCATCATTTTCTTTATACCAGCTTAGGTGTTTCCGTGGTAGTAGACTATAAACAAACCCTGTGTAGTTTGCAGTCACTTTCTGCTATATTGCTCCCAAACGTCTTGCTTATTTACAATGGGTTAGGGCTTGTTTGTAGCCTGTCACCATGGAGAGACATAAATGTGCCCAGGCATAGTTTTATATGTAAAAAAAGATACATTGCCTTGCAAAAGTATTCAACACCCCCCCCCTTCCCGTCTTTTTACCTATTTTGATATATTACAATCTGTGTTTAAATATTCTTGTAATCTGATCTGTGTGTGATGCATCAGCAATAAATAGTGTAAGTTGGTGAAGTAAGAAAAATATAAGCAAAAAATAAATTTATGGGATAAAATATATGAAAATTGCTCTGTGCATATATATTCACCCCTTTTGCTATGAAACCCCTAAAGTTTTGGTACAAGCACATACGTTCATAAGTCATATGCTTAATGAAAGGAAGCCCGACTGTGTGCAATCTAAGTGTCACATGGTCAGTCAGTCTATACACACCTTTTCTGAAAGACCACAGAGGCTGCAACCAAGAGGCACCACTAACGAAACAATACAATGAAGACTAAGGAGATTTCCAAACAAGTCAGAGACAAAGTTGTTGAGAAGTACAAGTACAAAAAATTATCCCAACCTATGAGCTCCCGCAGCACCATCAAATCCATTATCAAATGGACAGAACGTGGTGCTACTACAAACCTGCCAAGAGACAGACACCCACCAAAACTCTCAGCCCAGGCAAGGAAGGTATTAATCAGAGAGGCAGCTCAGAAAACCAAAAGGTAACCTTGAAGGAGCTGCAGACTTCCCAACCAGAGATTGGAGTATCTGTCCATATGACCACAATAAGCCATACACTCCATAGAGCTGGCCTTTATGGAAGAGTGGTCAGAAAAAAAGCCTTTATGTCATGATTGACTCCTGGCTCAGCTGGAGCTGAGCCTTTTTTTTTAGTTTCACTTCTGATGCAAGTCACGTTAGGGGTTAATCCTTTCTGCCTCGTTCTGGAGGTCAGGCTGCTTTATTAGGGCACTGTTTCTCTTGGACTTCGCCAGTGATACTTCTGGCTCTGCTGTGTTCTGCTCTTGAGTGACCTGTTGTCTGCCCTGCCACCTCCTGACCTCCGTGTTCACCTGACCTGTTAATCTCCTCTGTTGTCTATTTCCATCAGTGTCTCTCCCGCTGTCTCCCTGTTCGTTCCTTATCTGTTTGCCTTAATTCTGTCTTGTGTTCCCACTCCCCCTCGCTTCTAGGCTCTGATTTCCCGGCTACTGACTATTTGCTTCCCTCTGACTACGTTTAGACTTTGCCCTTGTGTACTTACAAGACCTCATGTTGTGACACGGCTTTCTGACGATTCTACTGCCATCTGGTGGACTTGACTAGTATTACCTCTGCTAGGGAATTCCCTGCTCATACGTTTCCTCCACTTTTACGCCCCCTAGTGGTTTACCAGCTAACTACCTTCTCAGATAGTTTCAGGAATCCTCTCAGTCCCACATTACTGCGCTGTACTGCTATTGTACATCTTAGAGTACAGCGTGACACTTTACTTACAGCCAAAAATTGTAAGGCTTATTTTGAATTTGCCAAAACACATGTGGAGAAACTCCCCAAATATATGGAGGATGATGCTGTGTTCAGATGAGACCAAAATTCAACTTTTTACCACAAGATAAACACTATCTCTGGTGCCAAACCAACAGCTCATTGCCCCAAGAACACCATCCCCTCAGGGAAACATGGTGGAAGCATCATGCGTTGGGGATGATTTTTGGCAACAGGGACCGGGAAAATGGTCCAAGTCAAGGGGAAGATGGATGGTGCAAAATACAGGGATATTCTTGAGCAAAACCTGTTACAGTCTGTCACTGATTTGAGACTGGGATGGAGGTTCACCTTCCAACAAGACAATAACCCAAAGCTTACAGCTAAAGCAACATTGGTTTAAGGGGAAACTTGTAAATGTATTGGAGTGCCTAGTCGAAGCCCAGATCTTAATCCAATTGAGAATCTGTGGTCAAACTTGAAGATTGCTGTTCACCAGAAGAAACAATCTAACATAAAGGAGCTGGAGCAGTTTTGCCTTGAGAAATGTACAAAAATCCCAGTGGCAAGATGTGGAAAGCTCATAGGGACTTGAAGCTGTAATTATCTCAAAAGAAGGCTCTAAATAGTACTGATTTTGGGAGGTGAATAGTTATGCACACTGAAGTTTTCAGTTATTTTGTCTTATTTGTTGTTTGATTCACAATAAAAAAAAACCAAACAAAACAAATGTTCACAGTTGTAGGCATGTTCTTTTTATGAAGTGATGAAAACCCTAAAAAAACAGTGAAATTGCAGGCTGTGAGGTAAGAAAACATGAAAAATGCCAAAGGGGTGAATACTTTTGGAAGGCACTGTAGCATATATAGACTAGTCTGAGATTTGCTTAAAGCACACCCATTAATCTTCTACCCCCCAAATCTATATTCTGTAAATGTTAGTGTAGTGTAGTTTTAGTGGGTTAATATAGTCACTTACCGCTATCTTTTCCGATATTCTCTTGAGTCACGTGATAGCAATTCAGATTTTCTGGATCAAACTGCGCTCTGTGTGACCTGGAAGTGCTTTTTACAATGTAAGTCTATGAAGTGTGAACATGAGGCTCCATTGATTTATATTGTAAAAGAGATTTCTGGTTCACACAGTGAAGGCAGTGTGATCAAAAGAGGAGCAGAACATTGATGGATACTGGAGAGGACAGCGGGAGGTGACTATATTAACCCACTGACACTAAACTACACTAATATTTACAGAGATTTAGGGCGAAAAAGTTAAAGGGATGGTCTGAAATACAAATGACTTTTCATCCTAAATCCCTTTCTATTTAATATCATAATCTAAACTATATTTTAATATACTTGAATTAAAAATTAATTCTCCTTCCCTAACTACCATTTTTCTTTTCCTACATCCTTTTTGATGATGCTTCATTTGAGAATTCCAGTGCATGGTGGGACACTCAAACAAAGCCTCATCAGAGGGCAGGGGCTGCGGTGCGACATACCCTGCACCCTTCTTGAAATAAAGCGTCATCAGTGCTGTGCAGGATGTGCACAATAGCAGCGTGTTTTTTCACTGGCTCAGATCAGCAGTAACAAGCCAGTAACAGAACAACTGTTAATGTGTTTAGTATCCAGCATGCAGAAACCAGTGGCCGGGACCCCCTCGCACGTTTTCTGACTAAGTGAACTGACAGTGCACTCAGTGTATTCTGTTTCTAGCTCATTACTGAGGATCTGAGGTGGCAACAGAGAGTGCTCTGTTATTGTGCAATCTCGCAGGGACTAGCCCAGCCCCTGAAATGAGTGCCACTGATGACGCTTTGTTTTATGGAGGGGGCAGGGACTGCAGCAGTGAATGCAGCCGTTGTCTCCTGATGACCTCCTGATGATTCTCAACCAAAGCGTTATCAAAAAGGAAGTAGGAAAAATAAAGGAGAGCTGTTAAAGTAGTGAGGGAAGGATAGACATTTTTTAATTCATGTATGTTATAAAATAGTTTTAGAATATGGCATTAATTTGATAGTGATTTAGGATGAGTATTCATTAGTGTTTTTGACCACCTTCTTTAATTTTTCATTTTATATTTCACAATCTTTCGAACCATACTGTATTTTGGAATATAATTAATTTAAAATCTTGTTTTTTATTTTTAAATACTAAATTAGTGACATTTTTGTTTCTTTGTATAGTTAGATACTTTTGTATTTGTTTATAGCCCTTTTTATCTCTCTTCTGTTTTCAGAGAAACTATAGTAAACCAATGTTTGGCCTCTTGTACTGAATATGACATAGTGGATTGCATACACATCTTTACCTTTAAAGACCATGTGACACGTTGAGTATAGCTGACACTCTATAGAGTTTATTTAATAAAAATAACATAATGAGTTTACTAGCTAGAGAAATGTGAAAATCCTTTTTGAAACTGTATTGCTGTTTGTCCAAATAGAACAGGTGTTCAAGTATTTCCCCAGAGCTGCCGACCTTCAAGTTTTTCCGTTTTTAGCCACTGAAGCAGCTCATCATTTTGTAACAAATGTTCACACTCAATCAAAAATAAGCTTTTTTTCTTTTCAATTGAACTGATAGAAAAATTATCATTAGAAATTAAGATATTGACATCTCTGGAACTAAGGGATCAACAATTTTAGGGAGGTCCTTTGAATCTAATGAGTACGATTGTCTTCTTAAAGCTTCTGCCTCTAAGCATGGATGTCCATGTGTCACACCAGAGGGCACGCAGTCTGGGCAGTAAGGGATATGTCCACTTGTATTATGTACTGTTTGGAAGTCTTCTCTTTCATTGAGTATATGGCTAATGAAGCCACAAGAACGTGAAGCTGGGTAGTGAGATAGAGTGTTTTCCATTGAACACACTTCAATAGAATGTCTTCTGGCGTCTTCAAGCCATGAAGTTGTTTTTTTAAGGGCACTGTGAGCATCCATGCTGTAGAACTTCTTCATGTCTCTTAAAACTACATTGTTACTGTTTTCCAGTTTTACTTTCTGGCTTAATGAGTAAGCAGCAGAATAGAGTCTTATTGTCTCACAAGTTTTTAGACTGAAATGTTTTTTACATTGAGATGTATTCATTAAATGTGTCCTTTCTTGATCTCCGGGTGACTCTATGAAAGTGTTTTTACTTGTCTGGGAAGCACCTGGACAGTGAACAGTGTCATGGCAATGTTGCGTGTAAACAGTTTGTTTTTCGATCTCGCGTAAAGTTCTTTCAGGTTCCATTGGCTTTAGAACGGTTGGCACATTTGTAGACAGTTGGCATACTGGTAAGATTACAACATTTTCTGCTGCTTCATCTTGGTCACTTTCCTTGTTATCTGAGAACTTATCAAATGAATCATTCTGGACCGCTTTCTGTAATACCAAAAATAATAAGAAATACATCATAATTCGATATATTACAGGACAATTAAGAAAATGGCCATAAAATTAATTTATGGGTCTAGAAAGGTTACATATAACATGGTAACTAGGGATGATCGAATACCTCAAATATTCGGCTTCGTGAATATTTTCCGAATAGATCAACGCTATTGGCCATGGCTTTCTTTACAAAATATTTAACACAAAATAATATTCTAAAAAATGTATTAGACATTAACTGTACATACCTGTCTTCGAAGCATTCTATGTGTAGATGGTGATCGCAGGGGGGCTGTGAGTTTGGGGATCACTAGTTCAGATTTCACATCATTTAGCACAGCGTCTTGTAGAAGGCAGCTGCTGTCAACATGAGTGCTAGAACCTGCACAAGTGGCAAAGTAAAAGGAGAATTCAAATTACTAAAATTATCTGATCAGGTATAAATAAGACAACATGAAGATATACATCAATTATTTAGCAGGCAATATGAATAAACATTTATTTACACTAAGGGGTGCTTCACACATAGCGAGATCGCTACAGAAATTGCTGCTACGTCACGGTTTTGGTGACGCAACAGTGACCTCATTAGCGATCTCGCTGTGTGTGACACTGAGCAGCGATCTGGCCCCTGCTGTGAGATCGCTGCTCGTTACACACAGTCCTGGTTCATTTTCTTCAAAGGCGCTCTCCCACTGTGACGCACACATCGCTGTGTGTGACAGCGAGAGAGCGACGAAATGAAGCGAGCAGGAGCAGGAGCCGGCATCTGGCAGCTTCAGTAAGCTGTAACCAAGATAAACATCGGGTAACCATGGGAAGCCCTTTCCCTGGTTACCCGATATTTACCTTCGTTACCAGCCTCCGCCGCTCTCGCTGCCAGTGTTGGCTCCTACTCTCTGTACATGTAGCTGCAGTACACATCGGGTTAATTAACCCGATGTGTACTGTAGCTAGGAGAGCAAGGAGCCAGCGCTAAGCAGTGTGCGCGGCTCCCTGCTCTCTGCACATGTAGCTGCAGTACACATCGGGTTAATTAACCCGATGTGTACTGTAGCTAGGAGAGCAAGGAGCCAGTGCTAAGCAGTGTGCACGGCTCCCTGCTCTCTGCACATGTAGCGACGTTATGATCGCTGCTTCGTCGCTGTGTTTGACAGCTAAGCAACAATCATAACAGCGACTTACAAGGTCGCTGTTACGTCACAGAAAATGGTGACGTAACAGCGACGTCATTGTTGCTGTCGCTATGTGTGAACCCAGCCTAAGTTCTTACAACCTGGGCAGCCATTTATTATGGTAATAAAAGCAGAACTGCAGACCCTTTAAGCCCCCGTCACACACAGCGAGATCGCTAGCAAGATCGCTGAAACGTCACAGGTTTTGTGATGTATCAGCGGCCTTGCTACCGATATCGCTGTGTGTGAAAAGCAGCAGCGAGCGGGCCCCTGCTGCGAGGTGGCTGATCGTGTCAAAACGATCAGGACCATTTTTGCTCGTTGGTCTCCTGCTGTGCAGCACGCATCGGTGTGTTTGACGGCGGGAGACCAACGAGCGCCCAGCGTCGGACTGGCTACTGGAGGAATCTCCAGTAATACCAGGCCTGGATTCAGTTACCTGCATTGCACTCCGGAGCTCTCACCTGAGCTCCGGAGTGCAGCCTAGACTGCACCGCGAGCGCCGAGTGATTGATTCCCCGGTAATTGCGGTTCAGTTCATGACAGCTGAAGACATGCCGGGCCGATCTCTGGTGCTCTCACCTGAACTCCGGATTGCAGCCCGGCCTGTCCGCAGCTGTTATGAACTGAGTGCAAAGCAGGTAACTGCATCCATGCCTGGCATTACAGGAGATTCTTCCGGTAGCCAGCAGGGAGCCGTCATTACACTGGTTGCTGGTGGCTGATCTCTGATCGCTGTGGAGATTGCCTGATTGACAGCTCACCAGCGACCATGTAGCGACATTCCAGAGATCCCTGCCAGGTCGGATCGCTGGTGCGTCGCAACGTGTAATGGGACCCTTAAAGAGCTACTCAGTGGGGTGCCGAGAGTTCAACCCCCACCAATTAAATATTATTGGCCTTTGCTATGGATAGGCCATGAATATTAAAATTGTGTTAAATGTCGGAAAAGCTGAGGAGCAAAAAACACTATAGGGTCTTATCAGTTGGTAAAGGACAAATCCAATGATAAAGCCAATTTCTCATCTGGAAAAGTTGTGTATCACACACAAAAAAAGAGCTAGAAAAATAGTGTCATCTGCTGCAGTCCCACAGGTTAAAAAACCATTGAAATGTCAGAAGAGAGAAACAGTACATGGTTCGTTTGCGTTGCTTATGGAGACACAAAAGAATTTATCCAGGATATAAGGTAGACTTGATGCGATTTTATTATCTAGGCGTTTTGAAGTCTTTAGACATTTTCATCAGGGTATAACTACATGCAAAAATGTTTTTTTTTCTGCATGTGGTTATATCTTGATGAAGAAGCTGGAAGACTTTGAAACACATAGATAATAAAACAGCATCAAGTCTAGCTTGTATCCGGGACGAATTTTTCATATCTCCACCAGCAGTGCAGACAATCCACCTACTGTTTCTCTTCTGGAGAATCCTGTTAAAGATGCACAAGCAAGAATTTAATGTTGTCCCTGCACAATGCAATACACAATACATCTAAGGCCCGTTTCACACGTCAGTGAAAAACACTGACGTTTTTCACTGGCGAGTAAAGCACGCACATGTCCCTGCGTGTGCCGTGAATCTCGGCACACGTGGGTTGTCTAAGAGCAATCCGGGCTCCGTTCTCCGTGGCCCGTGATTGCACTTAGAGATTCACTCCCCTGTGCCCGCTCCCGCTGTCTATGGTGCTGATCGCTCCCGCGGTGCAGCATCCGGCCGGCGCTGACCCCCGCAGCAGCTGCTTCCGGGTCGGCTGTGTCGTGCATCATGAATATGCGCGACAGTAATGAGCCGGCTCAGAAGCAGCAGGCTTCACGAGCTGCAGAGGACATCGCTGAAGCAGGGTGAGTAAAAATTATTTTTTTATTTTATATGCACGTTTTTTTCTGGCACGCGTCTCACGGATCACACCACTGCGTGGTCCGTGGGACATCAATGATTCCAGAAAAAAATGGACATGTCTCTGTGCGGCAATCACGGACACGCGTGAACGCTGCACGGAGACACGGTCAGTGAAACATCACTGACGTGTGAGCAGACCCATTCATTATAATGGGTCTGCGTATGTCAGTGATTCTGGTACGTTTAAAAAAAAGCACAAATGTACCAGAATCACTGACGTGTGACAGGGGCCTAAGACAACTATACATTTAACTAAAGTCGCAAATTCTTCAGAACCGCAGAAGTATTTGTTATGACTTTTAAACTGAAGCACTCCATTCGCTTTAGATAGCTGATAATTCTCTGCAACTTCTGAAATGTTAGGCACACAGTGCGTTTTTGGTGCACTTTTTTTTTGCATTTTTTTTATTGATTTTATGCACATACATGCTAATAAAAAGCTTTTTTTTACAGTACCAGCCAAACCTATGAGAATCCCGAAATCTCATGCATACACAGATATACCTACTATTTTTTTTCTTGGCAGAAATGGAAAAATGCTGCGTTTTTTAAAGAAGCGGCATGTCAGTTCCTTCAGTGTTTTTTCATCTTTGTTTCACCATTGAAAGCAATGAAGATTGAAAATAACGCAGGTATATTCTTGCTGCGTTTTTGGTCAATGAAACTAACTTTATTTAAACACATACTGTAGACAAATAACACACTAGAAAAGCAGCAAAAATTCAGCTAAAAACTCAGCAAAAAATGCAGCTTCTTTACTGCCAAGAGATCAGGTTTTGTTGCCCAAAAAAACAACCAAAACGCCCCGTATGAACATAGCCATAGGGTGTATGTCATTTTCTATTGAATCTGGTTTCTTAAACACCCCATAACTATAAAGCCCACATATATCTTAAAAAGAAGTCAGGTGAACAATGGTTTGGCCAATTATTAGGCCAACATCTATCTTCCTCAATTCCTCCAAAATCTTTAATGTAAACATCATGTATATGGCTCATATCTTATAGAAGTAAACGATCGTCAGTCTGAAATTGGAAACACCGAAACCTTACCTCCTTCCACATCATTTGTCATGGCCACATTAGATTGGCGGCTGAACCAGTCAGTATTGGCGGTATCGGCCAACATTAGTCCAAAGTGTATGGTGGGGCTTTAAGGCATTGGTAAAAGTCATTATTCAGTCGTTTTGCAGAAAAACGACTGTAAAAAAAATTATTGAAAAAACGTGAATCTGGCTTTAATAAAAATGTGTCAGAACACCCAGCACATAACAGCCTGTGGCTAGTGGTCTCGGCTTCCACCTGTTCACACTTGTCTTTTTCTTGGAGCTACTGGTCAATTTTTTGATACTTGTAGTTACAGACCAGTCAAAGTGACTATGCTGATGTGTGTCCACTGCCAAAAGTTTGTACAATGGGCACGTCAATTCATGTGCAAAATTTATGTGATCTTCAGGCTTTTTGCTGTAATGTAGAGTCTGGTGGTGGTCATAAGTCTTGATGGATATCTCTTCTTAATGTTTAATACAATATGCATCAATATGCACCATCAATGCTAGACCATGGAACAAGAAAAGCAGATGGTCTGATCTAATGCATTATGTTTACCTTTACATATGGGAATAGCAGGGAACATGTGTCCCGTATCTGGAGAAAGGAGAAGGCACTAGGATGCTGTAGGCAATGTTCTGCTAGGAAATCTTGGCCCTGACTTGCAAGTAAATGTAACTTAGACACTAAGACACTTAGACATAGTATGCCCTAATGATAGTGGCCTCTTTCAGTAGTATAATGCAACCTACCACATTACATAAATTGTTCAGGAATGGCTTGAGGAACATGGTAAATAATTCAAGGTGTTGACTTGGTCTTTAAATTTCTCTAATGTCATTTCAATTGAGCATCTGTGGGATGTGCTAAAACAAAAGTCTGATCAATTGAGGTCAAATATCGTAACAAAGTTTTAATGCCAGATAACAGCGCACCATCAAAGGTGGAGTCCATGCCTTGGGGTTAGATTTATTTTGGCGGCATGATCTGTACAATATAAGGTGGGTGGTTTTAATATTATTCCTGATCTGTACGGTTGACATAAATGTGCATTTTTATGCTGTTTACCTTTTTTTTGAAGGGGGAATTTTAATCAAGTCTGGTTAAGAAGATATCTACTACACTCTGAACTTTATCCATATTGAGTCCAGTCCTAATTCATTCAATACTTGAGTCAGATTAGAATTTAAGTCCATAATCACTATTGTTATTTGTGAACTATTTTATTTTTATTTTTTATATTTTTCTAAAGGTCCAAATATGCAGAAAATAACTGGAACCCTTCCAAAGCCTCAGAAGAATGTCCTATATTGTGAAAGAGCTGGACATGTCAGCGCCTGTGCAAAGATAAGGACAGGGGATAATCACATGGTATAATCAATAGGGATGATCGAATACTTCAAATATTCGGCTTTGCGAATATTTGCCGAATAGGTTGCCACTATTCGCAAATATTCGATTAGCAATGTAAGTCTATGGGAAACCCGAATAACAATTATTCGGGCCTCCTGTAGACTTATATTGCACATAGAATATTCGCATAGCGGGGAGTTATTCGTCGAATATTCGCAGAGCCGAATATTTCAGGTATTCAATCATCCCTAATAATCAAGTCACTGCCGCCATCTTCATCATATGCAGAGATCAGAGTTTCTCTTGTTTATATAATGCAAAGATGGTCAGCAACAGACCACGGCAGGGTGAAGAACTGAAGATATATAGATATACATATGGTGATTTTTGTCAGTAAAGTTGACAACCACTTTATCTGTTTCTTGAGACCCAAAGGTACAATAACATAATTGTGCCTGTTAAAGGGTTGAATAAAGCATTTGGTTAGGGCTGGTACCCTCAAATTAGACAATAGCACTGGACTGGTTTTGAAAAATAAAATGCATGATATACTATATATTCAAATTAGGTAGGACTAACATGGGCTCAAATTCAATATCATAAAGAAAAGAAAGAGTAAATCATTAGTTACACAAATATTTTGTAGCTAAAAATTAGCTGACAATCAATTATAGCCTGCAGTGGCGAGAGAGAGTAAAAATTTACTCCAATTATAGAGCATATTGTGCCACCATGAAGAAGGAATGTGCCTCCTTCAATCCCCTTCCCATCCATGGGGCTCACTTCCTTGCACTAGAACGAGGAGATCTGCACAAATTCACACAACATAGCAACAAAATATATGGGGTGAAAATAGGCTGGAAGGACCACATTTCCTTATAGTTTTTCTATATGATGTGTACACCTTTGACTGCTTGGGAATAAAGAGGAGTAGTAGGGTCAATGGTAAGAAGTGTCTGGGTAACAACTACATATAAGTTATCCAGAAAATCAGATAATCCAACCTTTTATTGGCTCTTATTCATATCTGCACCCAAAAAGGCCTTACTACCCTGCTATGTTATTCCTGGCCAACAACGTAACTTAGATTGTCAGTTCCTTTGATATCTTGTGATTTAGTACAACTAGCATTGTCTACATAGTACCTGATTTTCGATAAGAGAGATGTCTTTTTGCTTGGCACTCTGCGCACACATGTTCTGTCCTTAACATGTAGCTGTCGTTTGGCAGTGAGTGGGTTCTGCAAACCAAGGGCTTTTTCACACTTAATAAATTGCTTTCTTTAGCCGCTGATGACTTCTGTCTTGGAGAATATTCACTCTAAAATAAAATAAGAAAAAAAAAACATTTTAAAATACAACTTCTCAAAAAAAACCACACATACAGTCATGTCCGAAAGTGTTGGCACCCTTGAAATTGTTCCAGAAAATATATTATTTCTACAACAAAATAATTGCAATTACACATTTTGTTATGTACGTTTATTTCCTTTATGTGTATTGGAAAAACACACACACACACACACACACACACACACACACACACACACACAATAAACCCAAGGCAAATTGGACATAATTTCCCACAAAACCCCACAATTGTTGGCACCCTCCCCTTAATATTTGGTTGCACAGCCTTTGGAGTAAATAACTGCAATGAATCACTTCCTATAACCATTAACAAACTTCTTACACCTCTGGAATTTTGGACCACTCTTCTTTTGCAAACTGCTTCAGGTCTCTCATATTAGAAGGTGCCTTTTCCCAACAGTAATTTTAAGATCTCTCCACAGGTGGTGAATGGGATTTAGATCCAGACTCAATGCAGCCACTTCAGAACTCTCCAGGTTTTCTGTGGGCTTCTTGAAGTTATTGTCCTGCTGGAAGACTCATAACCTAGGAAGCAAACCCAGCTTTCTGACATTAGGCACTATATTGGGACCCAAAATCCTTTGGTAATCTTCAGATTTCATGATGCACAAATTCAAGGAACCCAGTGCCACAGGTAGCATAACAACCTCAAAACATCTTTGCACCTCCACCATATTTGACTGTAGGTACTGTGTTCTTTTCTTCATAGCCTCATTTCATTTTCAGTAAACAGTAGAATGATGCGCTTTACCAAAAAGTTCTATCTTGGTCTCATCTGTCCACAAGATGCCTTTACAATATGATTTTGGTTTACTCACATACATTTTTGCAAACTGCAGTCTAGCTTTTTTTATGACTTTTTGTCACCAGTGGGCTCCTCCTGGGTCTCCTGCAATAGCATTTAATTTAATTCAAATGTTGATGGATAATTTGCGCTGACACTGATGCACCCTGCGGCTGCAGGACAGCTAGAATTCTTTGGAACTTGATTGGGGTTGCTTATCCACCATCTGGAAAATCCTATGTTGCAACCTTTCATCAATTTTTCTCTGCTGTCCACATCCAGGAAGATTAGCTATAGTGCCATGGGTTGCAAACTTCTTGATTATGTTGCACACTGGGGACAAAGGAATATCAAGATCTCTGGATATGCACCTGTAACCTTGAGATTGCCAATATTTTTCAACATTTTGGTTCTCAAGTCCACAGACAGTTCTCTTCTCCTATTTTTGTTCTCCATGCTTAGTGTGGCACACATAGACACACCATGCAAAGATTGAGTTAACGTCTCCCCTTTTTATCTGGTTTCAGGTGTGATTTTCATATTGCCCACCTCTGTTATTTGCCAGAGGTGAGGTTGAATGAACATCACATGCTTGAAACAAAGTTGTTTACCCACAATTTTGGAAAGGTGCCAACAATTTTCTCTGGTCCATTATCAGGGTTTTGTGTGAAATATGTTCAATTTGCCTTTTTGCTCTGTGTTTTCTTTTAGTGTTGTTCCAATAGGCACAACAGAAATAAAAGCAAATTACAAAATATGTGTCATTGCAATTATTTTGTTGGAGAAATACTTCATTTTCTGGAAGAATTTCAAGCATGCCAACATTTTCGACCATTACTGTAAAACAGAAACTAAGATTCAAGAGGGAAGTTATCATCCCTCTCTGCTAGTTTCTGTCGTCAAAAAGTTGCAAAATTTGGCAGAAGGTATTTTTCTAAATAGCCTGTGGGCTTATCAAAAGGGGACACAGCCAACAGACGCAAAACAATAATTTGCTCCAGAAAAATGACAAATGTAACTGAAATCTACACCAGCTTATAGCAGGCAAAGTTTCATTTTGGTCACGGACAGGCTATACATGAGTCACATTTATTACAAGATGTTGTACATTAGACTCAATACTTCAAAAAGCCTTTGCCGGAATTCTGGTTTAAAGATCATGAAATGTAACAAAATTTGTGCATAATTCCAAATTTTGCAAAAATTGCGTGACTATTGGTAGTTTTACACCAATCCTGGCCAGTGGCAGCAAAGTGGGCAGAGATGGAGTTGTACGTGGAGTGGTCAAGCCCACCCGCCAAATTCATCATAATTCACGCCAGTAAAGTGGTGTAAATCATGTCATAAATGTATGCCAGCTCCTGATTAGTTTACATTTGCAGCACTCGTGTACAGCATTGGAAAGATGTACTAAATTTGTTCAAGAGGCACACACCTCAATAAATATGGCTTCATTTTTTAAGACTGGAGTGCAAAATGCGGACCCTTGATAAGTTCTCTCCCTTTCCTTAGGGCTCACGCAGTTGTCAGTGATTTGTACTATCAAAGTTTCATCTGTTGTCCTAGGATGATCTTTTTTTAAAGGTTTCTCATTGTTCTCATATCAGAGAGCCCATGAAAAATTGTCAGCACAGTTGTTTCACTCAGGGGCGGCCATATCATTAGTGCAGCCGCACAAGGGCCCAAGCAGTAAGGGGTCACTGCAATCTCCAAAGCAGGCAGGATTTTGCATTTTGATGAATTATTGGACTGAAAAGGGCCCATATATTGTTCTTGCACAGGGGCCCTTTTCTGTCTGTGTCCGCTAGTGGTTTCATGGACCCATAGACTTGCACTGGTAAGACTGATCTGAGACTGAGATCGGAATTGGACATGTCTCCATGATTTTCTGTGGACTACTAGGTCTAGTAGTTCTATCTGCAAAAAAACAATGACGTCTGAATGAGCCTTAGGTATATGGATTTTCTACATTCACCGCTATTTTTTATTTAATTCTACCAATAGGTTCAACATTATGTGTTTAAAACATCTTTATAGCAGTCAAAGAAACATTTTGCAGTGCAGTGCTACAGAAATCATAGATATTGATTTTGGCTACGTACAGACACCACTACATGGAGCATGGGAGCGTACTTGTGTTTATTGCATATATTGAACTCAATAATAAAAGTTTATGCAATAAGCTTCCCTGCGGCTGCAGACAGACAACATTTAGAGTTTTAATATTTATGTTTTAATGCCTATGCAGTGGATTTGGAGCTCTGGATCAGAACCGAAAAAGAAAAAAAGAACAAAATTGCTTCTCTAACATTAGGGCAAATTTACTAAGACCTTTGTGTGATAGTACAAGTGCAAAATGCACTGAAAAACTGGGCCAAATGTGTACCCCATATTCATTATCTTTTTAAGACATGTTGCACCTCACGAAAAATCAGTTAAGGTGAAGAGGACAATTGGCTTGTGCCATAATACCAACATTTATGGCAAAACATTTAACCTAAAGTAAGTGGTTTTTGAGACAAGTGTCAAAAATGTACAAAATGTATTATACTTCTGGCATAACTAGGCTAGTTCTAAGATGTCTAAATTAAAAGACGTTGCGCCAAAATAATAGTTAGCAATTTATACTGTTGGTATGTGATAAGTTGTTGATAGCTAGTGTTCCACTGCTGGGACCCCCATGAGCTTTAAGCCTTTTTTAGTTCCCTCGTCTGAATGGAGTGATGGTCAAAGCAAGCTCTGTATTTGAGTGCTGTACTTGGCTATCTCCAGCAGTACCATAAAAGTACCATAAAGAATGAATGTGATGTGCATGCGTAAATGCTACTCCATTCAGATGGGACACTGCAGATTCACTTCTTGGGATTGATAATGATAAGGTTCCCAAATGTGGTACCCCTAGAAATCAGAAATCCTATATTCTGTAGATAAGTGATAAACCTGCTAAGTAGAACCTCAAGGGTTTTCCCATTCTGGTAAGTGTACCCAAAATTACGTAAAACACCTAAAATAACAAGCAGAGCAGGGACCAGTGCCGATTCCCCTCTTCTCGGGTGTCAGTGTTTTGGCTGCAGCAGTGATGTTACATTGACAACACACTACAGTAGCTAACAACTTGGCTCAGCAGCTGTACCAAGAAAATCTCTTTAATTCACTATTAATAAACAGGCCCCGATATTTAAAAAGATGGAGGTTCACTTTTAAGTATGTTTAGTAACATTTTGCCCTTACATTCTATTAGGGTACCTTCTCTGTTTTTCCAGCAACCAGATATTGTCAATGTAATCAACAGTATATTTTCATGTAAACTGTCCACTCTGCCCTATTTGTGGCTTCTTTGTGCATATATTGGACAATGTGCCCTATTTGTGGCTTCTTTGTGCATATATTGGACAATGTGCCCTATTTGTGAATTCTTTGTGCATAAATTGTCCACTATGCCCTATTTGTGGCTTCTTTGTGCATATATTGCCCAATATGCCCTATTTGTGGTTTCTTTGTGCATATATTGTACAATGTGTCCTATTTGTGTCTTCTTTGTGCATATATTGTCCACTGTGCCCTATTTGTGGCTTGTTTGTGCATATTTTGGACAATGTGCCTTATTTGTGGCTTCTTTGTGCATATATTGTCCACTGTGCCCTATTTGTGGCTTCTTTGTGCATATACTGGACAAACTGAACTGCTGTGAGAACTGCAAGTGCAACTGCATTTTTCATTGTGCTATCGTGATGCAGTTTTCAATAGCATATAGTAGAAAGGTTCCCAGAACTGTGTAAATTATGTGTAATGTATTTACATGAGGTTTTCTGACTCTCTGACCCGCTATTATATCCATATTTGGATGGATCTATAAGAAATTAAGTTGCTTCCAATTTTATCACATACAGTAGATGTTGGGTCATTATAAATAGGGATGATCGACTACCTCAAATATTTGGCTTTGCAAATATTTGCCGAATAGGTCGCCGCTATTTGACTATTCACGAATATTCGATGCACAATGTAAGTCTATGGGAAACCCGAATAACAACTATTCAGAACTATTTGGGCTTCCCATAGGCTTACATTGCACATCGAATATTCGCATAGCGGCGACCTATTCGTCGGATATTCGCAAAGCCGAATATTTGAGGTATTCGATCATCCCTAGTTATAAACATTCCAGGGAGAACAGCTTTGACCTGTAACGAATAGATTAAACCGGTCCTCTTCAGTGTCTGACTGCTATCCTCACTTATAGAGTTCATTCTCACCAGCGTATAACATGGACAAGTACTTTCTGATGTTTTACTGAATACCACACCGTCTAGTGTTATACTCTGAAGCAGTGACGATCAACGTATCTTTTCTTATGCCAATTTGGCGAGTAAAACATCGGAACTCACTTGGATTTACAACAACACAGACAATGGAGAAGATGGAGAAATTGAGTTCTCCATCTTCTCACCTTTGCTCACAATATAACTCTGATCAGAGTTTGAGCTTAGTATTATTAGCATAATCAGACTGATTCCCTCGCATGGGAGAATGTACGCTTGTGTGACTCCAGCCATACAGAGGAATCCCATTTGTTACTTATCGGATCATCCACTGGACCAAAAAAACAAGAATGGTCAGAGATTTCAATGAGTAAAGCTGAGGTTATATGGAATCTGTTCAGCTCCTGTTCTGTAGCACGGACTGCAGATTCTCTATAACAAATTTTCTAAATCAGTTAGGGTATGTGCAAATGTTGAATATTTGCAGGAGATTTTTCTACAAAAAAAAGAAGTGTTATCAGGAAAAGCAATGAGTAAAATGCGTGAATTTATTATGTGTTCTTACTTGCGTTTTTTTCCCATTCATTTAAATGATTGAAAAATGCTGCAAAACCCCTAAGGAAATGATATCCTGCAGGTTTGAAAAAAAATACTTAGATGGCTAAAATCTGCAAGGAAAAAGCCTCATGTGCACGAGATTTCTGAATTCTCATTTATTTTGCTGGTACTGTAAAGTGTCGAATTTTTTTACCGTTAAAAATTGTGCAGAAAAAGACAGAAAAAATGCATTGTGTGAGCAAACCGTTATGGTGACTATTGTAACCCAGCCAAAGGAACTAATGTGAGCTTATACAAGGTGGCCATAAAATAACCTATGGTGTATGGAGCCGTGTGCAGACTAACCCAGTGGACAGAACTGGCTGAAAATTGGTATGTATGCTATTCAACGCTTGGGGAAACAGAAGGCATCTTAAACATTTTTTTATACCAAAACTCCCCACCAGGTGAAAAGTGGCGCTGTTCAGTGATGCGTCTCTTAGCAGGATTGTGCACTGTTAGTGCGGTTATTTTATGAGAATGCCAGGAATGCTACAGCTTCGTCATTTGAAAGACCTTCACACACGTAGTGGTCCAATGGCTGTCAATTCGCTGAGACAGATGATGACACGTTTTGAGGCAACAGATTACTGAGTGTTCAGCCAGGGCACGGGCAACGACCGGTAAAAAGAGAGGTTGTGGAGGACATTGCCACTGCTGTTGATGAACAGGGCACGAACAACCCTCCCGGGAACAGCAGTGCACCACAGTGTTTCCAGGCAATTAGGGCTTCTGTACAGCACAGTGTGGAAAGTTCTCCAAAAGGTCATGTTGGCATACTCATACAAAATTAGTCATAAACAACTTCTTCCTCGTGACAATAATACCCACATGATATTTACATTCATGTTTCTGGCAAGAGTGGAAGTGGATGGCAATTGGCCATGGAATGTTCTGTGGTGCGAGAAAGCGCCTTTTTACCTGAATGGAACGGTGAACACACAAAACTGTCATATATGAGCTACCAAAAATCCGCATGGGGTCGAGGGGGTTCCGCTGCATTCACCAAAGGTAACCGTTTGGTGTGGCTTCACCTCATCATTCATCATCGGACCATTTTTTTATGAAGAAATGAGGCCAACCGGGTTTGCTACCTGTTCCGTGACAGCAGCGAGATACCAGACTATGCTGGTCATTCTGCAACTCCAACAGTGGCAGTGTCTTCATACGAACACCTTTATGCATGATGGAGCACCTCCTCACATCGCAAATCGTGTGAAGAACATTCTGCGTGCATATTTTTCCGATGACAGGATTTTGAGCCGCTCCTTCCCTAATGCATGGCCACCACATTCGCCTGATCTCAATCCTTGTGATTTCTGGTTGTGGAGACACTTGAAAGAGCATGTTTATCAGACACTTGAAAAAGCGTGTTTATGTCGACACCCTGGCTGACCTCAAAAACCGCATCATTTTGGAAGTGCGTAGCAGACATGTTACACGCAAGCGTCGAGCATGTTCTGCATAGGATGATGACGGCCATATTGAACAGTTATGCTAGTCTGTGGAACAATTGTGACATCTCCAATAATTATTGGCACACAGTTTTTGGGCCACTCGCTCACTGTACAGCGCCACTTTTTCACCTGGTGGGGAGTTTTGGTAAAAACAATTTTTTTAAAGATGCCTCACATTTCCCTATGCCTTGAATAGCATACATACCAATTTTCAGTCAATTCTGTCCATTGGGTCAGTCTGCACACGGCTCCAAACATCTTAGGATATTTTATGGCCATTTATATACAATACTTGGTCCACTGGTTAAATAAAAATATACTGTATATAAACCAACAGAGGTTCTCATGGGAACAATAGGCTAAAGTTATTACAAGAAGTTAAAGTGAATGAAATATTGCTGGGATACTTTCAAATGAAAGGTTTTATGTGTTAATTGTAGGCAATTCTTTTTCTTCATATTATGATCTTTACATACAGTATATATAATATATTGTGAGGTAACGTGGTCGGCTGCGCGGCAGAAGATACGGGATCCAGGCGCCAATGGTCACAGCACACAGTTTATTGCACAAACCAAATCCAAAAATGGCTCACATGTGCTTCCTCGGCAGAAGCTTAGGGAGTTGTGTTCACTCCCTCACACTAGGGCCCCACAACCCGGTTCCTGTTTCCTTTTAACCCTCCTTTCAGCCTGCAGGGAAACAGCAATAAACCCTGGAGTGGAGTTGCTTTCTATACATGGAGGGAGCACAACCGGGGCGAGACGTACCGACCGTCATAGACAACCCCGGTCACAGTCTCACATACCCCCCCCTCAGTTCAAGCATGAGGGGTTGAACTACCGCCATCAAACACGGGCCGCGGGACAAGGTATCAGCGTTGCCCTGCAACCTCCCGGCCCGGTGTTCAACCGTAAACCAGAAGTTCTGGAGAGAAAGGAACCACCGGGTAACCCGGGCATTCCGTTCCTTGGCGGACCTCATCCAGACCAGCGGAGAGTGATCAGTCACCAAGCGAAACTGCCGTCCCAGCAGGTAATAGCGTAGGGACTCCAAGGCCCACTTGATCGCCACGCACTCCTTCTCCACTACGCTATAATTCCGCTCGGGAGGGGTGAGCTTCCTACTTAAGAAGGTGACGGGGTGTTCCTCCCCCTGAACCACCTGAGACAGCACTGCGCCCAGGCCGACTTCAGAGGCGTCAGTCTGTACTACGAACTCCTTCCGGAAATCAGGGTTGACAAGAACGGGCTGTCCGCACAGGACCCCCTTCAGGGCCTGGAAGGAGTCCTCGGCCTGCGGAGTCCAGCGCACCATGACGGACTTCTTGCCTTTGAGAAGGTCCGTCAAGGGGGCTGATAGTCCCGCAAAATTTTTTACAAACCTCCTGTAGTACCCCACGATACCCAGGAAGGCCCTAACCTGCTTCGTGGTCAGGGGTCTAGACCACTTCTGGATCGCCTCAACTTTGTTAATTTGGGGCTTAATCACTCCTTAGCTTATTACGTAGCCCAAGTAGCGGGCTTCCATGAGCCCCAACGCACATTTCTTGGGATTGGCTGTCAATCCGGCTGTTCGGAGCGCGTTCACCACCGCTTGTATCTGTTCCAAGTGGGTCTGCCACTCGGAGCTGTAAATAATGATGTCATCAAGGTACGCTGATGCATACGCGTGGTGGGGTTCCAGCACCAAGTCCATCAACCTCTGGAACGTGGCCGGAGCGCCATGTAACCCAAAAGGCAAGACAACATAGTGGAAGAGACCCTCCGGCGTAACAAAAGCGGTTTTCTCCTTGGCAAACTCCGTCAGTGGCACCTGCCAGTACCCCTTGGTCAGGTCGAGCGTGGTGAAATATCGCGCCTGTCCCAGCCTATCAATCAGCTCATCCACCCGGGGCATGGGGTAGACATCGAACTTGGATATTTCGTTCAATCTCCTAAAGTAATTGCAGAACCTTAAGGAGCCATCGGGTTTTGGTATTAGGACAATATGACTAGCCCATTCACTCCGGGATTTTACGATGACCCCCAGGCGTAGCATTGTCTTCACTTCCTCTGATATGGCTTGTCTTCACGCCTCCGGCACCCGGTATGGCTTCAGGCGTACCTTCAGGTGAGGCTCGGTGACAATGTCATGTCATATCAGACTGGTCCTACCAGGCAGCTCGGAGAAGACATCGGGGTTCTGCTGAACCAGCCGTCTGGCCTCTCGCCTCTGTTGCTTGGTGAGGGCTTCTCCAATCCTTACTTCTGGTTCGTCCTCTCCGGAGGTCGCTGAAGCCAGGTTTGAACGACCCGAAGAGGAGGGAGATGGGGAAAAATCAACCATCAGGCTTTCCCGTTCCTGCCAAGGTTTTAACAGGTTGACATGGTATATTTGTTCAGGTTTCCGCCTACCGGGCTGCAATACCTTATAGTTGACCACCCCGATTCTTTCCTTTATCTCGTAGGGGCCTTGCCACTGAGCCAGGAATTTACTCTCTGCCGATATCAACACCCGATCCCCGGGGTTAAAGGTCCGCACGGTGGCTTGTCTATTGTAGCGGCCGCTTTGCGCGGCCTGAGCCTCCTGTAAATGCTCCTTCACAATTGGCATGACCGCACTTATGCGGTTCTGCATTCCTAAAATGTGTTCAATCACACTTTTATGGGGGGTGGGCTCCTGCTCCCATGTTTCCTTTGCCAGGTCCAACAATCCCCGGGGATGTCGCCCGTATAACAACTCAAAAGGCGAAAACCCCGTGGATGCCTGTGGCACCTCTTGGATGGCAAACATCAAATAGGGAAGCATCATATCCCAGTCTTTCCCGTCTTTTGAAATCACCCTTTTGAGCATGGTTTTCAGGGTTTTATTGAATCGCTCCACTAAACCGTCAGTTTGAGGATGATACACAGACGTACGCAACTGCTTGATCTGGAGTAGCCGGCATAGCTCTTTGGTCACTTTAGACATAAATGGGGTCCCCTGATCCGTAAGGATCTCCTTGGGCAACCCCACCCGGCAGAACACAGCAAACAACTCCCGAGCTATAAGCTTCGCTGCAGTATGTCTGAGAGGTATCGCCTCTGGATACCGGGTGGCATAGTCAACGATCACTAGGATGTGTTGGTGCCCTCAAGCGGACTTTACGAGGGGCCCCACCAGATCCATCCCTATCTGTTCAAAAGGGACTTCTATAATGGGTAACGGTACCAACGGACTGCGAAAGTGGGCCAGGGGTGCGGTAAGCTGACACTCCGGGCAGGTTTCACAGAACCGTTTTACCTCCCCAAAGACCCCGGGCCAATAAAACCTTTGCAATATTCGCTCCTGCGTTTTCTTGACCCCTAGGTGGCCACTCATCAGGTGTTTATGAGCCAAGTCGCGGACCCGCCGGCGATACGGCTGGGGCACCACCAACTGCTCTACCCCCACGCCCCGTATTTCATCTACCCGGTAGAGTAAATCCTGCTTAAGAGCGAAATGGCGGTACCTTACCTGGGCACCGGGCACCTGTGCCACCCCGTCAACCACTGTCACCCGACTCCGGGCATGTATTAATGTAGGGTCCTGGAGTTGGGCTGTCCCAAACGTATCCAGGGACGCCTCCAACTCCGGGATGGGCTCGACCATCTCAGCCTCTCCTGCCAATACCTCTAGGGGTGACCTATCGGGTTCACATTCTGTCCCTATCATGGGGACCCCTACGGCAGGCGTCCCGGATTCGGGATTGTCGGGCTCAGGTCCCGGACTATCCAATACCTGAGGGGACTTAGGAGGCCCCTTCCATAGAGTCCAAAAATACGGCAGATCCCTTCCTAGGATCACGTCATAGGGAAGAGTGTTCATAAGTCCCACCTCATGTTGCACCTGACCGCAGGGTGCTGTGATGGTGACAACCCCGGTGGGATAGTCTCGGCGGTCCCCATGTATGCAAACCACCCCCACTGTACGTCCTCTGGCCTTTACTTCAGCCATTAGGGTTGATCGCACAAGGGTCTCTAAGCTTCCGGAATCCAACAAGCCTGTAACCGGACATCCATTCACCTGTATTTGGCACAAGTGGGGCTCAGTCTCCGGGGAGACAAGGTCCGCGGTACACACCGCCTTAGCATACATTGTACCCCGCCGGGTAACCCCACAATCCATGGGCTCCGTGGTGAGTGGACTCTGGGCTTCCATATGTCCCACCCGCTGGCACCGCCAACATCTAATAGGGAAGGAAACCCCCTTGACGAGTTGTCGTTTAGGGTACATAGCCTTTCGGACCTCAGGCACGGCGGGCGCGGCCTCAGACGGGACGGTAGCGGACTCCCGCACCAGTGTCAGCGGTGGGTCCTTGGGCCGAGGCTTGGAGGGGACGGACCGACGGGCGGCACGCAAAGTCTCAGTGTCCCGTATCAAGTCCTGCGTAGCCACATGCCGCTCCACCAGGCACACTAATTGGTCCAGGGTACTTGGGTCGCCCTGTCCTACCCACCGTTGAATGGTGACGGGTAAAGTGCGCACAAAGCGATCAACCACTATCCTCTCCACCATTTGCGCAGGGCTCAGAGTGTCAGGCTGCAACCACTTCTTTACCAGATGCAACAAGTCATAGGCCTGGGAGCGTACGGGTTTGACTTCCTCATAGAACCACTGATTTACCTGCTGGGCCCGTACATATGTATTCACCCCCAACCGAGCAAGTATTTCGGCTTTCAGGGTCTCATATTCTATGGCGTCCTCGGTACAGAGGTCCAGGTATGCTTTTTGGGGCTCCCCCGTCAGATAAGGCGACAATACCTCAGCCCACTGGGGGGTCGGCAGCTTCTCCCGCTCGGCCACCCGCTCAAACACCGCCAGGAACGCTTCCACATCATCCCCTGGGGTCATCTTTTGCAACGCTTGTCTCACCGCTTTCCGGACGCTGCCGTCGTCACCCGGTCCCGGGGTTGTTGCTGCCGGTCCGGCACGGATCGACTTGGCCAGGAGAACCATCTGTTCTTGGTGCCTTTGTTCCTGCAATTGCAAGGAGTGCTGGTGCTGTTGCTGCTGACGATCCAACGACCGGAGCAGGTGTACATTGGTCTGTTGCTGCTGTGCGTTAGCCTGAGCCAGCTGCTTTAGTATGTCCTCCATGGTGCTGCCGGGTTTGGGCTGTAGCGTAGCCGCTCGAATCCAGGACATGCGCTACTGGGTCACCAGGGATGGACCGTACACCTCACCGGGCTGAATACCCGCGTTCTCCACCATCTGTGAGGTAACGTGGTCGGCTTCGCGGCAGAAGACACGGGATCCAGGCGCCAATGGTCACAGCACACAGTTTATTGCACAAACCAAATCCAAAAATGGCTCACATGTGCTTCCTCGGCAGAAGCTTAGGGAGTTGCGTTCACTCCCTCACACTAGGGCCCCACCCCCCGGTTCCTGTTTCCTTTTAACCCTCCTTTCAGCCTGCAGGGAAACAGCAATAAACCCTGGAGTGGAGTTGCTTTCTATACATGGAGGGAGCACAACCGGGGCGAGACGTACCGGCCGTCATAGACAACCCCGGTCACAGTCTCACAATATATACACACAAACTGAAGAAAAATATAAGCTCCAAAATTTTTTTTTTTCTTCATAAGGTGAAGTTGATGATCTATATATACAAAAGCCCTTTTTCTCTCATATATTGTTCATAAATTTGTCTAAGCCTGTTTAAGGCTATGTGCACACGTTGCAGATTTGGTTGTACACAATCTACAACCAAATCTGCATGGTCTGGCAGGAAAAATGCTGGGGCAAAAAGGCATTTTTTTATCTGTTCTTTGGATGCATTTTTTCATTCCTTTCAAAATAAATATGCAGCCAAAAACGCAGAAAAAATTTACATACTGCAGATTTTTTTTCTGTAACCAAACCTGCAAGGAATAAATCCTGAACGTGTGCACAACACTTCAAGATTCTCATAGACTTTGCTGGCCTACGGATATCCTTGCAGATTCATGAAACTATGCAAGCAAAAACGAGGCAAAAAAGGGGGCAAAAAAGGGGGCAAAAACGCAACGTGTGCACACAGCCTTAGTGAGCACTTCTCCTTTGCTCAGATAATCCATCTTCCTCACAGGTGTGGCATATCAAGATGTGGATTAGACAGCATGATTATTTCACAGGTGTGCCTTAGGCCTCTTTCACACGTACATGCCTCCGGTATGTGTTTGGCAGTTTTCTCACGTACCGGAGACACGTACACACGTAGACCTAGGTATTCCTATGGTTTTGGACACACGTAAGTATTTTCGCATGGAACGTGTGTCCATTCCGTACTTACAGTTAGGTCCAGAAATATTTGGACAGTGACACAATTTTCGCGAGTTGGGCTCTGCATGCCACCACATTGGATTTGAAATGAAACCTCTACAAAAGAATTCAAGTGCAGATTGTAACGTTTAATTTGAAGGTTTGAACAAAAATATCTGATAGAAATTGTAGGAATTGTACACATTTCTTTACAAACACTCCACATTTTAGGAGGTCAAAAGTAATTGGACAAATAAACCAAACCCAAACAAAATATTTTTATTTTCAATATTTTGTTGCGAATCCTTTGGAGGCAATCACTGCCTTAAGTCTGGAACCCATGGACATCACCAAACGCTGGGTTTCCTCCTTCTTAATGCTTTGCCAGGCCTTTACAGCCGCAGCCTTCAGGTCTTGCTTGTTTGTGGGTCTTTCCGTCTTAAGTCTGGATTTGAGCAAGTGAAATGCATGCTCAATTGGGTTAAGATCTGGTGATTGACTTGCCCATTGCAGAATGTTCCACTTTTTTGCACTCATGAACTCCTGGGTAGCTTTGGCTGTATGCTTGGGGTCATTGTCCATCTGTACATGAAGCGCCGTCCGATCAACTTTGCGGCATTTGGCTGACTCTGGGCTGAAAGTATATCCCGGTACACTTCAGAATTCATCCGGCTACTCTTGTCTGCTGTTATGTCATCAATAAACACAAGTGACCCAGTGCCATTGAAAGCCATGCATGCCCATGCCATCACGTTGCCTCCACCATGTTTTACAGAGGATGTGGTGTGCCTTGGATCATGTGCCGTTCCCTTTCTTCTCCAAACTTTTTTCTTCCCATCATTCTGGTACAGGTTGATCTTTGTCTCATCTGTCCATAGAATACTTTTCCAGAACTGAGCTGGATTCATGAGGTGTTTTTCAGCAAATTTAACTCTGGCCTGTCTATTTCTGGAATTGATGAATGGTTTGCATCTAGATGTGAACCCTTTGTATTTACTTTCATGGAGTCTTCTCTTTACTGTTGACTTAGAGACAGATACACCTACTTCACTGAGAGTGTTCTGGACTTCAGTTGATGTTGTGAACAGGTTCTTCTTCACCAAAGAAAGTATGCGGCGATCATCCACCACTGTTGTCATCCGTGGACGCCCAGGCCTTTTTGAGTTCCCAAGCTCACCAGTCAATTCCTTTTTTCTCAGAATGTACCCGACTGTTGATTTTGCTACTCCAAGCATGTCTGCTATCTCTCTGATGGATTTTTTCTTTTTTTTTTCAGCCTCAGGATGTTCTGCTTCACCTCAATTGAGAGTTCCTTAGACCGCATGTTGTCTGGTCACAGCAACAACTTCCAAATGCAAAACCACACACCTGTAATCAACCTCAGACCTTTTAACTACTTCATTGATTACAGGTTAACGAGGGAGACGCCTTCAGAGTTAATTGCAGCCCTTAGAGTACCTTGTCCAATTACTTTTGGTCCCTTGAAAAAGAGGAGGCTATGCATTACAGAGCTATGATTCCTAAACCCTTTCTCCGATTTGGATGTGAAAACTCTCATATTGCAGCTGGGAGTGTGCACTTTCAGCCCATATTATATATATAATTGTATTTCTGAACATGTTTTTGTAAACAGCTAAAATAACAAAACTTGTGTCACTGTCCAAATATTTCTGGCCCTGACTGTATGTGTGTCCGTGTGTTTCTCAGGGCAACATGTCCGTTTTCTCACCGGCATGACGGGTGTCACACAGAACGCAAACATGTCACACGTAATGCAAACGGACCACATGGATATGATCCGTGTGACACGCACCGGAGAAAAGACGTGTCTGTGAGAAAAAAAAGCAAACCTTTACTCATCTTTTCCTGCCCTGCTGTCTCTGCCGCTGCTGTCATTTGCTACCGACTGCCGCTCATTATGCTCATTGAATATTCACTTCACTGCGGCCGGAAGCAGCAGCAGCGGGGAGTCGGCAAGATTGGAGACCGAAGATCAGCACCATAGACAGCGACGCCAGGGACAGGTGAGTAGAAAGTTCCCGTTCTCCGTGTGTTATCACCGATAACACACGGAGAATCCACGTGTGCCATACACACGGCACACCGAGTGCAATACGCACCTTTGACACGTCCGTGAAAAACGTGCGTGATTTTCACGGATGTGTAAAAGAGGCCTTAGGCTGCCCACAATAATAGGCCACTCTAAAATGTGTAGTTTTATCACACAGCACAATGCCACAGATTTGCAAGTTTTGAGGAAGTGTGCAATTGGCATGCTGACTGCAGGAATGTCCACCAGAGCAGTTGCCTGTGAATTGAATGTTCATTTCTCTACCATAAGCCATCTCCAAGGGTGTTTCAAAAAATGTGGTAGTACATCCAACCGGCCTCACAACTGCAGACCATGTGTAACCACTCCAGCCCAAGACCTCAATATCCAACATCTTCAACACCAAGATCATCTGTGACCAGCCACCTGGACAGCTGCTATAACAATCGGTTTGCACAACTGTCAGAAACCGTCTCAGGCAAGGTCTCTTGTCCTCATCGGAGTCACCACCTGAGTGCAGTGCTTCGTCGAAACCAGCTTGAGTGGGCAAATGCTCACATTTGATGGCATCTGGCATGTTGGAGAGGTGTTCTCTTCATGGATGAATCCCTGTTTTCACTGTACATGGCAGCTGCCAGACTGCGTGTATGGAGTCATGTGGGTGAGTGGTTTGCTGACGTCAACGTTGTAAATTGAGTGGCCTCTTATTAGCGGTGGGGTTATGGTATGGGCAGGTGTATGTTATGGACAACAAACAGGTACATTTTATTGATGCCATTTTGATATATTGCGATTAGATCCTGAGGCCCTTTGTTGTGCCATTCATCCAAGACCATCACATCATGTTGCAGCATGATAATGTACAGCCCCATGTTGCAAGGATCTGTACACAATTCCTGGCAGCTGAAAACATCCCAGTTCTTGCATGGCCAGCATACTTACCAGGCATGACACCCATTCAGCATGTTTGGAATGCTCCGGACTGGAGTATAAGACAGCGTGTTCAAGTTCCTGCCATATCCAGCAACTTCGCACAGGCATTGAAGAAAAGTGGACCAATATTACACAGGCCACGATCAACAACCTGATCAACTCTATGTGAAGGAGATATGTTTCATTGTATGAGGCAAATGGTTACACCAGATACTGACTGGTTGTCAGACCCCCCCAATACTGTAAAACTGCACATTTTAGAGTGACCTCTTATTGTGGCCAGCCTAAGGCACACCTGTGCGATAATCATGCTGTCTAATCAGCATCTTGATATGCCACACCAGTGAGCTGGATGTATTATCTTGATAAATGAGAATTCCTCACTAACACAGATTTAGACAAATTTGTAAACAATATTTGAGAAAAATAGGCCCTTTGTGTATATAGAAAAAGTTTAAGCTCTTTGATTTCAGCTCATGAGAAATGGGAGCAAAAACAAGTGTTTTATGTGTATATATATATGTATATATATATATATATATATATATATATATATATATATATATTCTAGAGAGAGTTTTTAGCAAAGCTCCTCATGAGTTGAGGCAGGATTACAATGACAGGTATCACCTCTATAGACCACTGGTAACATAGAATTCGCCAACCACAATAGTAGATGTCACAGCAGCCCCTGTGAGTGGTGGCTCTAACCGTACCTCAGCACTGACTGACAGCTGGCTCTGCACTGATGCAATGCTGAGTTGGCTGTCAGTCAGTGCAAGGGGCGTGGTAACAGCACTGAAAGGTGACTCAAGCCACTCCGGATTGGGGTACTTGGCCTATATGAACTACATTATACTATTAATACCATCTATAGCTTACTATTTACATCTGATTTGTGGATATATTTTTTCTTCATATACCAGCCTTCAGGCAGAACAAAGCTCCATTGGAATTGGTGGGCATCGCTGGACATTACTCCACTGGATTATGTTGGAACTTCAAGGATTTATTTTTATTTAATAAATTGGGGAAGGAAGGAGTGTGGGGAACTGTTTATTTACCAATTGGATTACGTCAGAATGTCAAGGATTTTTTTTATTCACTAAATTGGTGAACGAGGGCATGTGGAGGAGCATTTATTCAAATAAACTTTTTTCCTTGTGTGTATGTTTTTGTTTTTTTTTTTTATAACTCTATACCAGGTTAGTAATGGGGCCGTCTGATAGATGACTATTAATTACTAACCCCTGGGCTTGTAGCCAGCTATCAATTCATAGCTGACATCAACCCCAAAAGTATTACCCCAATTGCTACCACATCAAGGCAATCAGGAAGAGTCGGGCGAAAGCACCAGAATTGGAGCATCTAAAGGATGCACCACTTTTGGGACAGCTGCGTGCTGCTATTTTTAGACTGGGAGGGACCAAATAACCATGGGCCCTCCCAGCCTAATAATACCAGCTCCCAGCTGTCTGCTTTACTTTGGCTGGTTATCAAAAATTGGGGGAAGACTACGCTGTTTTTTTTTTAAATTATTTATTTAAATAGTTAAAAAATGGCATGAGATTCCCTCTATTTTTTATAACCACCCAAGGTAAAGCTGTCAGTTGAGGGTTGCAGCCCTCAGTTGCCAGCTTTACCTGTGCTGGTTATCAAAAAAAGTGGGAGTGCATGTAATTTTTTTGTCTTTATTATTCACATCAATGTACAGGCAACTTCCGCATGCAAATAAAGCTTGTTGATTGGCTGCGCTGCAGCCTTTCAACAAGCTATATTAACATACGAACAGCACCCGAACTTCGACCTCGGACACAGACTTTTTCTAAAAGTCGTGTTCTAGTCCAAGACCCGGACAACCAGTGTCCGGTATGAACCCCAAACTTTACTGTTCGGGGTTCTCTCATCCCTGGCCAGGAGGATTCACAAGTCTGTAGTCACATACAGTGACTGTACACTAGTAGCTTAAGACCGTACAGCCCCTTTAAGTTCCTTTTACCATTCTTTTGTAGAACAACTTGTGTGCTTTGGATTGTCTTGCTGAATGACCCACGATCTCTGGAATTTCAGCTCATGGACAGGTGTCCTAACATTCTCCTTTAGAATTTTCTGGTATACTTCACAATTCATTACTCCATCACTGATGACAAACTGTCCAATGTTTCACAAATGTTATGAGGTTTATATGCTGTAATGCAGTGTTTTTCATTCTCTAAACATAATGTTCTCATTCAAACCAAAAAGCTCTATTTTGGTCTCATTCGTCCATAAAACATTCTCCCAACAGCCTACTGGCCTGTTCAGGTGATCTTTAGCAAACTGCTGATGGACAGCAATGTTCTTTTTGGAGAGAGTGGCTTTCTTCTTGCAGTCCTGTCATGCACATCATTGTTATGTGTCCTCCTGATGGTTATTAACCTGATGATTATTAACCAGTTCATGACTGGCCATTTTTATCCCTTCCAGACCAGGGACATTTTCGGGTTTTATCACAGATAAGCGTGCTTTACACGCTGCAACATTGCTAGCGATGTGACACGCCAGATCGCAGATGCGATCTGCCGAGATCGCACATGTGACTGACGCTACAAAAGACCTATGTGCGATTTTGGCAGATCGCGTCTGTGATCTGGCGTGTCACATCGCTAACGAGATCGCTAGCGATGTCGCAGCGTGTAAAGCACCCTATACTCTTTTAATTTTTTCTCATTCGGATATTCAAATAATTTTTGCTTTTTTTTATCACAACACAACGTTTTATTTTTACATCGTTTTTATATTCCTTTTTTTGTTGCCGATATCATTGGAAAATGTAAAGAAAAATAGAAAATACTTGTCATTAACTTTTTTATTTAATTTTCTATAATCACAATGGATCTCAGAAAAACATATTAAATTGCGCTCCCATTTCAGTAGAAATTATTTTTATATATTGGACATTATGTTTTGATGGATGCAGGGCAAGAAATATCGATTTAGCTGGCAGTGTCTTTTTTTTTTAGCTTTGTATTTTTATTTATGCTTTTTTTTATATTTTATTTTTGTCAGTTTTTTAATTCAGGTTTTTTTTTTCATTTATTTTATACAGTTTGTCATAAGAATTTAAAATACCTTTGGTGGGCATTTTAACATATCAATAAGCATATAGCTATTGAAAGCGGCTTAGACAGTGCATATGTTTTATGAAGGGAGAAAAATGTACTGTTTGGACATTTAAAGAGAATCTATTAACATGCCATTATGGGGTTAATCTGTAGGTTAATAGCATTCTGACACCGTGTGGCTACAGCACTGAAAGCCCTGCTGCTGGGAGGAAATTAGCTTTATTCCTCTGAGCTGCCTCAGGCTTTCAGTGACAGTTCAGTGCATAGTGAGCAGTGGTTGTAACCACACTACTGACCCTAACAGGTATTTCTGCACTGATGCAATGCTGATCCGGCTGTCAGTCAGTGCTGGAGGCGTGATCGCTCACTATGCATTATGACTGAAACCGCGCCGGCCATGCCTCTATGACTGAAAGCTGTAGGGTGCTGGGAGGAATAAAGTTAATTTCTTCCTGGCAGTTGGGCTCTCAGTACAGTGGCTGCATTACATCAGTAGGCTATTAAGATACAGATTAATCCCATATCTGCAAGTTAATAGCGTTTTTTACATGTCAGGTTTCTTTTAAAATCTATGGGTAGTTTTAGAAAATTAAAAGGGGTATATATCAAGTAACCTTGGTGGTTATTTAGAGCTATCTCCAACCTATTTGCATTATCAAATCTTAATGGTATTGCTACTGTACTGTTTGGTAATTGTCTAACTATAATAGTTTCTTTTTGTGCTAAATAAGAGTGGGACCTGTGAATTTGATACATTAGATTTTTTTTTTATTATTATTATTTTTTTTTTATTTCCCACTGCTAATTTTTTGTTGTTTGTGTACATAGTTTAGGGGCACAATATTGCACTACTGTTTAAGTTGTCAAACTTGTTGACTAGGCAGGTATCTTGCTTAGTGGTTACTAGTGTTTCAGCAAAGCTACTGGTCGTTCGTAACTTATATGTCTTCTTTCACCTTTTGTTATGTTTTTGCGTTTTATGGAATTTTTTTTAATATAATCAATAAAGATGGATTTTATGGGGAAGTTTTCCTTTATAAAACTTGGACTCATGAACATTAACACTAGCTAATGTGAAGAAAACCTTTAGTCTCTTAGCAGTTACCTTGGGTTTCTCGCAGAGTTTTATGCCACGTTCCTGGAGAAATTTTCATTGGTTGACCACTCTTTGATAGGATAAAAATGGTCTAGCATTTCCTCCATTTGTATACAATCTGTTTGACTATTCTTTGATGAAGTCCAAATGTTTTATAGATGGTTTTGTAACCTTTTTCCAACCTATTGAGTATCTATAAGGCTGGTTTCAGACGTCCGTGTTTTAGGTACGTGTGACATCCATATTTTACACGGATGCCACACGTACCCATGTTACCCTATTGTGCACTCTCACACGGCCGTGTTTTCACACGGACCGTGTGGCCCCGCTATTTCACACGGAGACGTGCCCGTTTTTTCTCCAGCAGCACGGATGTCACACGGACCGCACACTGATGTGATCCGTGTGACATCAGTGTGACACGTACTGGAGAAAACACGGGTTTTTAAATAAAAAGATTTTCTATATTTACCTGTATCCAGCGATTCTGTCTCCGGCTCTGCTGTGTCCCGCTCCTGACCCCTGCTTATTATTTTCATTGATTATTCACTGCACTGAGCAGCTGGGAGCAGGGGCATCGCAGTGACAGCAAAAGAGACAGCACTGCCGAGGACAGCATCGCTGGGGACATCGCTAGTGACAGGTGAGTATCCTGCCAGCAGTGTGTGCAGGGACGTCCAGGAGGTCATCGGATTTCCCAATGAACTCTGATGTCCTCCTGATGACACCCCTGCGACAACTGCGCTACAGCGAGTCTCACGATGTTGAATTCCAGGGGTTCATGAGAGTTCATTGGGAACCCTGATGAGTCCCTGGATGTCACTGCACAAACTGCTGTATATTCACTTGTCACCGGCGATGTTCCCGGTGATGTCCCCAGCGATGCTGTCCTCGGCTGTGCTGTACCCAGCCTGTCCCCGCGATGTTCCGACTTCCAGATCCTCAGGCAGTAAATAATCAATGAAAATAATGAGCGGGGATCAGGAGCGGGACGCAGCAGAGCCGGAGACAATATCGCTGGATACAGGTAAATATAGAACATCTTTTCATTACAGAGACACGTGTTTTACCTGGTACGTGTCACACATATGCATACACGGATGTCACACGGATGTCACACGTGTGACACACGTGTAACACGCGTATGACACACATATGACACACATATGACCTTAACCATGCGTGTGACTGGTACCTGATTAAACACGGACGTCTGAAACCAGCCTAACTCTTAGTTTGTGCCATGATACTATTCCACAAGCATATGTTATAAAGGTTAAACTTTTATACATTCCTGTTCTTTAAATATAATTTTTTTTTTCCACTCACAGACGTGATATTGAATTAATTTACTCATTTAAAAATGTCAAACTGTAATATTTTTTTTACTCACTTGTTTTTACTTGGTTGTTTTATCTACTTTTAGGACTTGAATTAAAATCTAATGTAGTTTTAGGTTAAATTTATGCAGAAATATGGAAAATCCTGACTGAGTGTTTTACAAACATTCAATCACCACTAAATGTTATCGAATATATTGGTGCTGGTCTATTCGAAGGCTGCACTCCTCTCTGTTTTAGTGATGATAGCTTGCCTCATTGTACTAATTCATCCACAAGTAAATGTTTAGGGTATGTGCGCACTAGGCGTTTTTTTCACGCTGCGTTTTTATGTGTGTTTTTGTCTCAAAAAACGCACCCGCGGCTAAAAAACGCGGCAAAAACGCACGCGTTTTTACCGTGATATGGTGCGTTTTTTGCTGCGTTTTTGCTCACTGCATTTTTAATCAGTGCACAATGCCATTAAAGATTGTTGATAAAAAAAAAAAGGTCTGATGTCATTTCCTTCTTCAATATGTTCTTCATTGTATGCAGGAGAGCAGACAGCTGCAGAACTAGTGTATGCAGGAGAGCAGACAGCAGCTGCAAAACAACAAGGCTCAGCATCCTCCATCCAGGACTGTATGCAGCAGTTTTTTGCCCAAAAAGAAAAAAAAAATGACATGGGCTTCGCTATATTTTTGTATGCTAGCCAGGTACAGCAGGAAGGTACAGGCTGCCCCCAACCCCCAGCAGCCTATTTGTACCCGTCTGGGAATCAAAAATATAGGGAAGCCCTTTTTTTATTTCATGAATTTCAAGAAATAATTAAAAAAAAATGACATAGGCTTCGCCCAATTTTTGAGTCCAGCCAGGTACAACTTGGCAGCTGGGGATTGGAATCCGCAGTGCAGAGTGCCCAAGCTTTCTGGGCAACCCCGCTGCGAATTGCAGTCCACAGCCACCCCAGAAAATGGCGCTTTCATAGAAGCGCCATCTTTTGGTGCTGTATCCAACTCTGCTGCCCTGGTGATGGTGGCTCGCTGGGTAATAATGGGGTTAGGACTAGCTGTATATTATCAGCTGGCCCTAAGCCCGAAATTCATGGTGTCACGCCAATATTTGACATGGCCACCATGAATTTCTAGTAATGATAAAAAAAAAACACAACACAGAAAAATATTTTTATTAGAAATAAAACACAACACAATTAGTGACTCCATCTTTATTGAAATAAAGAGGCCCCCCTCCGCAGTAATCCTGGGTCAAGGGTCCCGCGCCGTCCAATCCGGATCCAATATCATCTGATCGGTTTGCTAGAAGGCAAAGCGATCAGATGATGTGTCAGGTTCTAGGATGTGAATCACATCACACATGAGCTGATTGTATAAAAGCCGTTTATACAATCAGATGATGCATCAGTAGAAAAAAAAATAAATACTCACTTATGTGCTGATTACCGGCAGCTCCTGAAGCGATCGGATGAGAGTCTGATCCTGTCCCATCGCTGCAGGAGCTGCCGGTAATCAGCTTATGAAGTCTCCTGACGGCAGGATCAGCTGATAAGTTAAGGCGGCTGGGCGCTAAAAAGCCGGCGACAACGCGAGAATTACGATCAGCTGATGCGTCAGGTGACTGCATCAGGTGATCCATCGCCAGGTCCTGCAAGCATTGTACGTGCCTGGGAAGACTGCACACAGCCAGAGCGGCGGTACCGGCCGGGAGAGGAGCTGGGAGTGGGCATGGCGCCGGGACCCTGCAGACAGGTGAGTATGACATTTTTTTTTCTACTGTTCACTTTTGTTTTCGACGCTGCCTCCACCTCCCGCCCAGACATGACGCCGCACGGGAGCTGACATGGCACCGTGACGGTACCGGAAGGATTCACGCTTCTGTGTTTACCAACAGAAGGAATCCTCTTCCTGTACACGTCACTTTAGTACCCACCCCTTGCGTTTATAGCTGCGTTTTTAGTCATAGAAACGAAGCTATATGCGTTTTTCATTGCGTTGTTGAACATCTCATTGAACTCAATGGGTGAAAAACGCAGTGAAAAATACAGAAATAATTGACATGCTGCATTTTTGTGGTCACCACAAAAACGCAGCTACAAAAAAACGCTGTGTGCGGACAGCGCTTATGAAAACCCATAGACATTGCTGGGGAAGTAATGTCACTGCGTTTTCAGCACACAAACGCGGTAAAAAACGCTGCTAAAAACGCAGCAAAAACGCCTAGTGCGCACAAGGCCTTAGGAGGCTTGTATGGGGGGGCATACCTACAATACAAACACTCATGCCAAAAGTTCAATAGTTCATGAAAAGCGTACAAAGACAGGGACAGATTTAACTATGTGTGCACAGTGCGTTTTTCGCCGCGTTTTTGCGCGTTTTTCGTGTGCGTTTTTGGTCTTAAAACTGCATGACTTTGCTTCTCCAGCAAAGTCTATGAGTTTTCATTTTTGCTGTCCGCACAGTGCAGTTTTGTTTTAGGTGCGTTTTTGTGGTGATGACAAAGATGCAACATGTCAATTATTTCTGTGTTTTTGCCAACGTTTATCACCCATGCAATGCATTGTAAAAAAAACAAAACGCAGCAACAATAACGCGGTAAAAAACACGCTAAAACGCGCAAAACGCATGCGTTTTTTACTGCTTCTGCGTTTTTGTGCGTTTTTAATAGCCAACTCCCTAACTGGCACTTACCCTTGTGTGTAATGACTTAGTGGGATGACTCTCTCTCATAAAGGGGGCTTCAGGATAATATAGCATGACCAAACTTCACATCATTGCACTGTCCCATTATACCTCTGTTCTAAGATATGATATTAGTGCTCTCGAAAACTGGGACTGTCATGTAAATTCTGTACCCTCTATGGCTACTCCGCTACCTATAAACCTGCACTGATATACAGTATATACAGTAGCTACAATCCTCCTCTACAACTACTAGATATGTGCAGCTGTCAGGTTTTTGAAGCACAGCAGGTACAATAATGGTTGTATTTGTGTCAGCAGCAGGGTTGTCTTGACCCTTGGACTGTGTGTGGTATTGGTGCTCAAGTCAGAAAGATTGTTAGGTTGCAATACCAGACACAATGCATGAGTGAGAGTGGTGCTGTCTCTGGAAACAAACTAAGCCCCTTTTTCTAATCCTGTACAATGCAAACAGCAAAATCCAAAGCAAATAGTAAGATTTGCCACAAAATCTGTATGTAACACAGAAATGAACCTTGTTTTAACATATCCTTTAAGGTCTACAGCTCAAAATGGAAAACGAAAAGCATTTCAATCTTTTTACTTTAAAGATTTTTCCACATTCCAGCACGGCAATTACTCATCAATCCAGTCAATGTACAGGAATTAAAAGGCAGAGGTGCTGGAGTGTAGAAGAATTTTCAACCATAAGTATATTGTCAAGTTTTTCCATCTTGACTTGTTAAGTATTAAAGGGAACCAATCACCAGGATTTTCGTATATAACCTAAAGCCAGTGCTATACTGGCACTATCAGGCTGATTCTCTACATACCTGTAGTGGTCAGCTAGGATGTTTAGGTATTGAAATCCAAGAAAGTAAAATGTATAAAATCATCAGCTTCTTGAGTGACAGCAGCTGAGGATCAGATAATATCTGGGAGAGGGAATTCATAGTTATCCCCTCCCCTTGTTAGAATTAGTATAAGCATTATACAATAGATGTAATTTTTCACTTCACGAACCCGTGGTGAGGTAATACCCATGTGACCAGAAGGGGCGGCGCCTCAGCCAATAGGAAAATGTTGCTTACTGATATCAGCTTTGTTAGCTGAGGCCCCGTCCCTTCTGGTCACATGGGTATGGCCTCACCATGGGTCCTGGAAGTGAAAAGTTACATCGATTGTATAATACTCATGCTAATTCTAACAGGGGGAGGGGATAACTATGAATACCCCCTCAGATATTATCTGCTCCTCAGCTGCTGTCACTCAAGTATCTGCTGATTTTATAAACTTTACTTTCTTGGATTTCAAAACCTAAAAATCCTAGTTGACCACTAATAGTATGTAGAGAATCAGACTGATAGTGCCAGCATAGCACTGGCTTTAGGTTATATGCAAAAATCCTGGTGATTGGTTCCCTATAAAGAAGCACTCCCATCAAAGTGAACATCCCTATAATATTTGCAAAAATCATATTTATGTACATACATATGTGCTTAGAATTGCTCATTTTTGCCTTTCTACCCAATTCATTCTTCTATTTTCCATTAGGCCTATGACATTCCGAGATTAAACACAGACTAGCTGAATCCTTCTAAGCTCTATTTAGAAATAGTAAGGCTTTATCCTGCATAAATTTCCAACTTATCAAACTATTTTGAGGGTCATCAAATATCAGAAATTCTGAATAATTCAAATGACCCAAATTCTCATGAAACATTAAATTCTTTATTATTTTATTAGACAAACACACAAGAAAAATATTAAAAAGATGGATAATGATATAAAAATATCCTGGGTTCAACAAGTGTTAATTTTTCTTTTTTTTAATATTGTACATGATAAATTCACACAGGTTCATCACACACAATTTTTTTGAACAAATGTTTTGTACATATGTTTTTGTGAAGTTGGTCTCTTGCAAAAGTATTCAACCCCTAATCCGCCCGCATCAAGGTCAATTATAATATATAAGGTCAATTATAATATATAATTTGTGATCTATAGGAAAGTGCCAGTGCATTAGCATACAGCTAAAAATGAATAAACAATTTGAGAGACCAAAGATACATGAGATGAATGAGGGGTTGAATAGTTTTGTTTAGGGGTGGAAATAATCTGGTTATTCCAATGAATCTATGCAGAGTTATTATCTCTAAGGCAAGCCATAAAAACTGCATCAGAAAAAATTCTTTATAAACACGTTGTCACATGAATTGCTGTAAACAAATGCCCAATATACCTATGTATCTACTATATGTTAAGAGTTAACAGAGCAAAATTCAATCTGTTATATGATTAACAGGAATAATATCACATCAGCATGTTACCAGGCAGGCCACATAACATCATAAAGACTGATGTCTTTAGAGCAATACTTCTCAAGCAGGTATATTAAGGGTTAACAGAGCAAGATTTAATCTTGTTGCAGGAGTTAGGGGTGCTTCACACACAGCGAGCTCACTGCCGAGATCGCTGCTGAGTCACGCTTTTTGTGACGCAGCAGTGACCTCATTAGCGATCTCGCTGTGTGTGACACTGAGCAGCGATCTGGCCCCTGCTGCGAGATCGCTGCTCGTTACACACAGCCCTGGTTCGTTTTCTTCAAAGGCGCTCTCCCACTGTGACACACAGATCGCTGTGTGTGACAGCGAGAGAGTGACAAATGAAGCGAGCAGGGAGCAGGAGCCGGCGTCTGACAGCTGAGGTAAGCTTGTAACCAAGATAAACATCGGGTAACCAAGGTGGTTACCCGATATTTACCTTAGTTACCAGCCTCTGCAGCTCTCACGCTGCCTGTGCTGCCGGCTCCGGCTCTCTGCACATGTAGCTGCTGTACACATTGGGTTAATTAACCCGATGTGTACAGCAGCTAGGAGAGCAAGGAGCCAGCGCTAAGCAGTGTGCGCGGCTCCCTGCTCTCTGCACATGTAGCTGCATTACACATCGGGTTAATTAACCCGATGTGTACTGTAGCTAGGAGAGCAAGGAGCCAGCGCTCAGTGTGCGCGGCTCCCTGCTCCCTGCACACACAGCTAAGCGGTGTGCGCTGGTAACTAAGGTAAACATCGGGTAACCATACCCGATGTTTACCTTAGTTACCAGTCTCCGCAGCTTCCAGACGGCGGCTCCGTGCAAGCGCAGCGTCGCTTGCACGTCGCTGCTGGCTGGGGGCTGTTCACTGGTCGCTGGTGAGATCTGCCTGTTTGACAGCTCACCAGCGACCATGTAGCGATGCAGCAGCGATCCTGACCAGGTCAGATCGCTGGTCGGATCGCTGCTGCATCGCTAAGTGTGAAGGTACCCTTAGATTACACCAGTGTGTTACTAGACAAGCCGCATAACATTAAGCCATAGACACTGGTGTGGTCACAGCAATACTTATCAGGCAGGTACAAGGATCAAATCAACATTGTGTCAAACAGGTCATACAGAGCAGTGATGAACCAAAGCATAAATGTAAATCTTACATAAGAAACCCAAGATCCCCCTTAACGATCGTTTCGTATCTTCCTCAGAAGGGGTGGGTCTTAACGAAACGAAACAGATTGAATTTTGCTCTGTTAACTCTGATAATAACTATAACTAAGATAATAACTAAGATAATAACTCTGCATAGATTCATTGGAATAAGCAGATTATTTCCACCCCTAAACAAAACTATTCAACCCCTCATTCATCTCATGTATCTTTGGTCTCTCAAATTGTTTATTCATTTTTAGCTGTATGCTAATGCACTGGCACTTTCCTATAGATCACAAATTATATATTATAATTGACCTTATATATTATAATTGACCTTGATGCGGGCGGATTAGGGGTTGAATACTTTTGCAAGAGACCAACTTCACAAAAACATATGTACAAAACATTTGTTCAAAAAAATTGTGTGTGGTGAACCTGTGTGAATTTATCATGTACAATATTAAAAAAAAGAAAAATTAACACTTGTTGAACCCAGGATATTTTTATATCATTATCCATCTTTTTAATATTTTTCTTGTGTGTTTGTCTAATAAAATAATAAAGAATTTAATGTTTCATGAGAATTTGGGTCATTTGAATTATTCGGAATTTTTTTATCCTGCATAAGTCATAATTAAAACTACAAATCTAAGTAACTGAAAACCCTTTGTAGTTCTAATGATGACTCATGAAGAGAAAAAGAGACTTCCTGTTTCTACATAGAGCTTAGAAGTATTCAGCTAGTCTGTTTTTAATGATGTGATGTCATAGACTTAATAGAAAACAGAAGCATTAACTTTGTAGAAGGGCAAAAGAAGTAATTGTAAGTACACAGTGTTATATAATATGATGATTGCAATATATTAAAATGATAAAACTTTTATGTGAGTGCTTCTTTAAATTAAAGAGCCCTTCCACATTGGACCTGGAACATGTTTTAGGCTTTTGGCTTTAAGGTGTTTTACAGCTTCAGCAAATAAATGTTACTCATTGTATAAAGTTTAAAAGCATTCTGGTTAATTGCTTATGCTTTTTAAAGGGCAGCTATAATTAATAAATTAACTATTGTGTTTAAATCAGGTTTTTGTCTTATATGTAATTTAGACTATTTGTCAATTTTTCAAAACATGTATTAAAAATAATAAATTGGAGTCTTCGAATTTTCACACTAACCACAGGGGCTGGTTTAGACTTTAAATTTGTGTGGCTTCAGGAACATGTACATGGTCACAATAGTCAGACACCTGTGCAAATGTTATCCCTGAAGGAAGGGAAACAGAGTCTGCTGTGACTTGTGCCTGTTGTGATTGGTGGATGCTGTGTTATCAGCATTTTAATCCTGACTTTAATATAAATGAGCCTAACTTACAGGGCAGCTGTCATCAGAAATGTCATATTTGTTTAAATCAGGTTTTCTGCTTAAATGTATTTTTTAAACATTTTTAGATTTTTTTTTTACATATCACATTAAAATAAAAGTCTTGTTATTTTCTTACTTGCCACTGGGCTTTTTTAGACTGTAACCTCCTGTTTTTTCAGGGAACTCCACATGTACACAGCCACAATGGGTAGATCCTGACTCTATCTTCTGTATTGTAATGTCAAATGAGCCAGTGCAAAGGTCATTGTGAAGGGAAGTGGAGCAGCAGGTTTTTAACAATCACGGTCACCGACAACGGTGCCTATTTCAGCTGGATGTGCGTTCGAGGAGGCACATTTAGCTGAAGTGTGTTGCAGTGCAGAGACCTGCCAGGTCCCTGAACTGCAATACAAGCCACTGGCTAATCAGAGGCTGGCAGCTGATATCGGCAAACCAGACACAGGCTGCTCATAGTAGAGATATCATGCACTGGCATTGGCTGGGACACCGAAGTCAGCTGCCGACCTCTCCGCTGGGTATGGAGGATGCCACACATTGTGCGAACAGGGTAAGGTGAGAATATTTTTGTGTAACTTATTTTTAAATGTGTTATAAAAGAGAAGCAGAATGGTGAACATTATAGTAAGAGGCTTAGGATGTGGGAAATTTGTTACAGGATGCAGCCCATGATGGGGACATTATAATAGGAAGGGGCCCAGAATTGTTGATATTTCTTAGGGGCCCTTTGCACACTACGACATCGAGAGCCGATGCTGCGATGCCGAGCGCGATAGTCCCCGCCCCGTCGCAGCTGTGATATCTTGTGATAGCTGCCGTAGCGAATATTATCGCTACGGCAGCTTCACATGCACTTACCTGCCCTGCGATGTCGCTCTGGCCGGCGACCTGCCTCCTTCCTAAGGGGTCGTGTGTTGTCACAGCGACGTCACACGGTAGGCGGCCAATAGAAGCGGAGGGGCTGAGATGAGCGGGACATAAACATCCAGCCCACCTCTTTCCTTCCGCATTGCAGAGGGGAGGCAGGTAGGAGATGTTCCTCGCTCCTGCGGCTTCATACACAGTGATGTGTGCTGCCGCAGGAACGAGGAACAACATCGTACCGTCGCTGCAGCCAAAATAATGAAAATGACTGACACTACACCGATCATACGATACCGATGCTTTTGCGCTCGGTAATCGTAGTTAAAACGATTTACACACTACGATGTCGGGAGCGACGCTGGAAGTGCATCACTTTCAATTTGACCCCACCGACATCGCACCTGCGATGTTGTAGTGTGCAAAGGGCCCCTTACAGGCTGTGGCCCATCATGAGGACATTATAATAGAAAGGGGCCCAAGATAAGGGATATTTCTTACAGGATGCAGCCCAGGATAGGAACATTATTATAGGAAGGGCCCAGAATGGGAAACCTTTCTTATATGAAGTGGCCCAGAATGGGGGACATTTCTTACAGGATGCAACTTAGGATGGGGACAATATTATAGGAAGAGGCCAAGGACAGGGGACATTATTATAGGAAAGGGCCCAGGATAAGGGGCATTTCTTACAGGATTCGGCCCAGGATGGGGACATTATTATGGAAAGGGACCCAGGATGCGTGACACTTCATACAGATGATATTTGCAGGTGTTGGTGATATTTAATATATAGGACTTTATTATATATATTCTATGGATTTCTCCTGAGTTGGAGGACAAGGCCTAAGGACAGATTTTACCTAAAATTCTACTTGTTAACCCATTAGGGATGTAACATTAGCGAAAGATTTGAAAACTATTTGCACTTATCCACTGATTGTTATTCACTTTATCCACATGGGCACTTTATTTGTGTGTGTTTTAGAGTGAATATTAAAAAGTTACGTTTTCTACTATTCTTTTAATTGCTGTTACTGCATGTAACACAAAAACCTGAATTATTCAATATGCAATTTTCTGATGATAGCTTCCCTTTAAAATTTCTGCTTTTTGTCAATGAATAGGAATCTGCAGCTTTAAGTTTACCACATACCTCCCAAGTTTAAAAGCTAACAAATAGGGACATATACTGCATAGTGTGCCATGGTAATTTTTATTTTATGCTAAGCCAGTTGCCCAAATCTCACCCAGTTCTGTTTATTAGCACACCCAGGAATGTGCACACGCCTACTGAAGCCTATTAGTGTTTCCACACGTATGGTTACCCTTTTGTGTCCCACACAGTGCCCTACACAGTATGATGCCCCCACAGTACATTCCCCCAAACCCAGTAAAAGGCCCCCCAAAGTGCTCACCAGTATAATATCCCCACAGTACATTCCGCACACACATTCTGATATCTCCACAGACCCACCCACAAAGAACCACACACACTATGATGACCCCACACAGCTCTGCAATGCAATGCAACATCAGCATAAACAAGTCTGCTACATGAACACACATGCACATACACACATACACATACACACACACACATACATACATACATACACACACACACACAAACACACACACGGTACATCAACATGAAAACACAAGCCTGCTACATCAACACACATACATGACTCTGCTACATAGAGACACACAGCTCAGCTACATAATCACAGAGCTCTTCTACATCAACACACAGGAAAGTGTGCTACATTAATTAACACATTCAGCTCTTCTACATGCATACTGAACTCTGCTACATCAACGCACATACACAATTCTGAAACAACACACATCTTTTTTACATTAAGACACAGCTCTGCAATATACTCACACAATTCTGCTATCAAAACACACAGTTCTGCTAGATCAACATGCAAAGCTTTGCAATTTCAACACACAACTCTACATTACGATACACACTACTCTTCTACATCAACACACACTCCGAAAGAAAAACGTGCATACATACGTACACAAACCGTGGCTATGTCCTGCTCCTCTTCTCCGCCTTACAGTCATGTAGCCTGAGACTCTCATACAGTGGGTGAAATAAGTATTGAACATGTCACCAACTTTCTAAGTAAATATATTTCTAAGACATCGCTCCCACTTGGGTATAAATAGAGTTCAATGCGGTAAGAAAAAAATGCGTTGCACTCGCACCAATGTTATTCAATGAGGCAGTGTTCATCTGCAAGTTTTTCCTCAGCTGTATTCGGGCTGAAGAAAAAATTGCAGCATGTTGTGTATGGCAGCATATCTCAGACCACACTCAGCCATACAAGTCTATGGGTGGATGTGAAACATTGTACTGCACTCAGATGTCTCCGATATACACCGAGACAGACAATGGTGAAGATGGAGAGATTAATCTCTCCCTGTTCTCCACATCTGTGCACTGATCCTCACATGCAAGAGCATCGGATAACAGTAAACTGACAATTCTCTCGCATCGGATGCTATACGCTAGTGTGACTCCAGCCTACAGGTGCTATTCATTTCTCACCTGTTGTCGGTGACAACTCATCCAATCCACACAGGCACAGAAATAAGCCACAGATATCCATAAATTAAGTTACAATATGTGTAACAATGAGAAATGACACAGAGTAATGGTATTGAACATGCTTAATGAAATTAATTAATACTTTGCACAAAAGCCTTTAGTGAAGACAGCTTCAAGATGCCTCATGTATGGACAAACTAGTCGCATGCATTGCTCATGTGTGATTTTGGCTCATTCTTCCACACAAACATGCTTCAAATCCTGAAGGCTCCATGGGCTCCTTCTATGAACTCTGAAGTTTAGTTCCTTCCATAAATTTTCTAATGGACTCAGGTCAGGTGAGTGGCTGGGCCATTCTAGCAGCTTTATTTTGTTTTCTCTGAAACCAATTGAGACTTTTCTTGCCGGCGTGTTTGGGATCATCGTCTTGCTGTAATGTCCACCCTTGGTTCATCTTTATCATCCTGGTAGATGGCAGCAGATTTTAATCAAGAATGTCTGTACATTTGTCCATTCATCCTTCCTTCAATTATATGAAGTTTACCAGCACCATATGCTGAAAACCAGCATCATTCCATGATGTTCCCACCTCCATACTTCACTGTTGGTATGGTGTTTTGGGGGTGTATTTCACAGGCTTGTTTAAATGTTGTTGAGAAAACTTTAAACACGCTTGAACATGTATTTTGTTCAGCAATGGAGCCTTGTGTGGTGAGCGTGCATACAGACTATGGAGGTTGAGTTCATGACTTATTGTTTTCTTTGAAACAATTATACCTACTGCTTCCAGGTCTTTCTGTAGCTCTCCACAGGTGGTCTTCGTCTTGGACAATTATTCTGATAATTCTTTTCACTCCTCTGCCTGAAATCTTGCTGGTCATGGCTGATTTATGATGAAATTATGTTCTTTCTACTTTTGGATTATGGCCTTAACAGTGATCACTGACACCTTCATTAGTTTAGAAATTTTTCTGTACCAAATCAGTATGTTTTACAACAATAAGGTTGCAAAGATCTTGAGACAGCTCACTAGTCTTACCCATCATGAAATGTTTCTTGTGAGGCACCTTGGTAATGAGACACTTTTTATAGGCCATCAGTTGAACCAACTGATATTTTTTTCCCCTGAGTGTCAGGATTGCTTTATACGTATCGATAGATTTTAGTTGGTGTCACGATTTCCATGGCTTTTTGCACCTCTCTTTCTTCATGCGTTCAATACTTTTTCCCTGTGTAATTTCTCATTATTACACATAACTTAATTTATGAACATCTACGGTTTCATTTCTTTGCTTGTGTGGATTGAATGGTTTGTTACCCATATCTGGTGAGAAATTCATGTGAATGGCACCTTTAGAAATATATTTACTTAGAAAATTGGTGATGTGTTCAATACTTTTTTCACCCACTGTATGATCTAACGGTTCTGGCAAGACTTTACATAGACAAAATGGTAGAATAAGGACATGCTGACTCCCTGATACACTGTTATATACAGCAGAATCTGTGTTTTGAACTCATGTGATAGCTCCCCAAATTTGGAACAATCTTTCTGGATCCGGGACGCTTGGGAGGTATGTCATACCACAATATTAGGATGAATTTTATCTACTGAATTACTGAAAGCAGAGTCTCAAAAGAAAGGGGAACTGATACACAAAATATATTGGCAAAACATGATAACCTTATTGTGGGGGGCAATTAACCATATGAATCCCTGTGGAAGTTATTTTCTTTATAAAACAAATTGAAGCAGATGTTCAGAAATTTGTGATTCATTTCGAGCCAGAATATGATAGAAATAAATGTGGATACTTTTGGTTCAAGAACGCTAAACACGATGTCATCTGGCAGTGAGTCGTCCGTTAGGGCTAAGGACCAGGACTTTTCGGACATAATATCTGAAGTCAAGGACAGTCCTTCCATCTCCGCTAGAGGAATCTAAATGAGGGAAAATGTCCAAGAATAAGAAAAGAATAAAATAAAATGTTACCTAAATGTCTCCTGAATACAAATTGTATCCAATGACACAAAATAATGGATTACTAATGAATGAGATGAAAACACTTATATATACTGCACTGTCTGATCAACAAAGGAATATCCATATCAATCCTCACTCCAATACTAAGTTTTTCGACTGGAGCAAAGTTTAGATTTATCTGTAGTTTCCAGTACATCTTTAGTGCAAATCAAAGACATATAAGTCATGCCATGTAGGTAACACAGTGTATTTACAAGAATATATATGTGCACCTTTATATTAAATGGTACTAATGTTCTTCACAAATTTTAGGAAAATGCTTAAACAAGAGTATTATAAAGAACAGAACACTGTGATTTTTCATGTATTGATAATCCATAGCACATTACAGCAGCAAAGGATTTTTATTCTTCAACATGTCATTTTTTGCTGCAGATTTCACTATTTGCAATGGATAGGGTATAATCTGCAGCAATTCTGAATCAAAATCTTCAACATCCACATTTATATGTAGGTTTTTTGGCAATTTTTAATGGAACTGTGGCAAAATCAGCAGTATAAAATGTATCCATTTTAACGTGCTTTAAGGATAGTGCCTACATAGCATCTCCACTGCGAATCTTGGAAACTGTCACCTCTCCAGTGCTGGATACACGACATGCTGTCAATCAAACGCTTGTTGCAAAGACAGCTTTATCGCCTGACCTCCCAATCAATGTGCAAACTCGGGAGAGGGAGAAAAGCTGCTGCTACACAGCTCGGACCGCTGATAAAGGACTTATGTCGGGAAGTACAATGTACCCGATTCTTGTGTTTTCTGACAGGATTGCCTTATACAGATAAAATTGGCGATGGGATCCACAGATATATGAATCTAATGTGAATGGACAGCTTTAACGCTTAGCATACAGTGTGTACATGTCAGTTCATCTTCCACAATACACACATATTGCATTTTTTACGTTCAGCATTAGCGATAAGCAAATTAAGTTGCTCATCTCCAATACTGTCAGGTCAGTATTTTTTGACAGCTGAAAAGAGGCCTTACCTTACGGCATCCGAAGTTCTCCTTTCCAATAGGTGACCTGATACAATGTCATTGTTGGGGTGTCAGGCCGGCTAATGAAAAAAAGAGCCATGGATGCCATCAGGTAGGATCTAGTTCCTAGGTCTCTATGGAATACTGACTTGACTGCTGGGCCAGAGTCCCACGTGTTTATTCGTTCATCTATGCTAAAGCGGTCGTTACATGCTACGATATCGTTAATGTTTTATCGTTGGGGTCACGTCGTTAGTGACGCACATCCGGCGTCATTAACGGTATTGCAGTGTGTAACACTTACCAGCGACCTTAAACGTCCTCCAAAGTGGGGAAAATCGTTCACCATGGAGAGGTCGTCCTAAAACCAAAAATTGTTAATGGTTGTTTAAAGATGTTGTTTGTCGTTCCTGCAGCAGCACACATCACTATGTGTGACACCGCAGGAGCAAGAAGGAACCTCACCTTACCTGCGTCCCGCCCGCAATGAGGAAGGAAGGAGGTGGGCGGGATGTTCGTCCCGCTCATCTCCACCCGTCCGCTTTGATTGGCCATCCGCTTAGTGACGTCGCGGTGACGTCGCCGTGACACCGAACGCACCTCCCCCTTGAGGGAGGGATTGTTCGGCAGTCACAGCGACAACGCTGACCAGGTAAGCGCGTGTGACGCTGCCGTAGCGATAATGTTCGCTGCGGCAGCGATCACACGATATCGCATGCACGACGGGGGCGGGTGCTTTTGCGTACGATATCGCTAGCAATTGCTAGAAATATCATAGTGTGTAAAGCCCGCTTTAGTGTGTGGTATACATTTTTTGGAGGTCAGCTGGCAGAGCCATTACATTATATTTTGGAGAACCCAGCTTCCTTGGAAAGCAAAAGTAATATGCAGATTAAAAATAATGTTATGCCGATTTAAACTGGTAAAAATTAGCTAAAAGTACATTATTTAAGATAATTCCATTCCTGTGACACTCTGACTTATTTTACAAACAATGAACCTAACCAAGTACAATGTGAATAGAGCTTTAGACATGGAAAATATTATGTAAGTTATAATTAGATAAAGATCAGAAAAGTCTTGTTCAGTCACAATAATACAGTGACCTATGGCAAGCATTAAGTCAGTTTTTCCATCGAAATTCACAAAATCTAGTATTCCATTGGAAATCCCGACAGAGCCCTGATGGAGCCATGCACTTGAATGAAGCCAATATAGTCAATGTAGACATTCTCTGGCCTCTATATTGGTAGTAGTCAGTCTCTTTCATACATGCACAAAAACGAAGTTTAGCATGTGATGAACGGCTTTGTTCAAGTGAATGGATCACTTTTGGAATACAGTTTTTTGAGATTTTGACTGAAATCCAACATAGAGCTAAACATTGAGCACTGTATTAATGTGAACCTAGCCTTAAGGCCGCTTTACACGCTGCGATATCGTTACCGATATCGCTAGTGTGCGTACCCGCCCCCATCGGTTGTGCAACGTGGGCAAATCGCTACCCGTGGCGCACAACATCGCTTAACCCCGTCACACGCACTTACCTGCCCTGCGTCGTCGCTCTGGCCGGCGAACCGCCTCCTTTCTAATGACATGACAGCGACGTCACACGGCAGGCGCCCAATAGAAGCAGAGGGGCGGAGATGAGCGGGACGTAACATCCTGCCCACCTCCTTCCTTCCTCATTGCGGGCGGCCGCAGGTAAGGTGATGTTCTTCGTTCCTGCGGTGTCACACATAGCGATGTGTGCTGCCGCAGGAACGACGAACTACATCGTACACGCAGCAGCAACGATAATTGGGAATAGGGGGGCATGTCACCGATTAGCGATTTTGAACGTTTTTGCGACGATTCAAAATCGCTAATAGGTGTCACACGCAACGACATCGCTAAAGTGGCCGGATGTGCGTCACAAATTCCGTGACCCCAACGAGATCGCTTGAGCGATGTCGTAGCGTGTAAAGCGGCCTTTAGCTATACCCATATTAGTGAATGATGTCCTGCCTACTTTATATCTTTCTTCACACCATAACTCATTCATATATATGTAATCACATAACTGTACAATTCACTGGCCTCTACAAGATTGACAAACACAAAAAATAACCCCCTGCAATGTGGAATATGGGAAAGTCAATCTTAAATAAGGATTACACTATCATCATAAACACAGAAATATTCCAACACAGTCACAAAAAAACAGTAAAAGCCAGCAGACTTACAGTTTCACCAGATTTAAGGACAAAAATACAACAAGTACACTCAAACCTATATCTATAAGAATATATAAAGACAAGACACCAAACTCTCTCGGAATATACTGGTGACTGGATAGGCTACATGTACTTAAAGGGAATCTGTCAGCAAACTTTGCTATGTAATCTGAGGGCAGCATGAGTTAGGGGCAGAGCCAGTGATTTTAGCGATTTATCACTTATTATGCTGTGTGCTGCTGTTTTAATATAACAATGTTTTATCAGTAAGAGATTAGCACTACTGGACTAGGTGCCCATATACTTCCTGGTCCAACCCGCCCCCAACTCTGATTAGTGGCTTATTGTCACTATATATTGCACATAGAAAGATGGTAATAAGGGGTGTGAGCAGGGTTAGCTATAAGTTCTTCTGCATGGCTACATCTAAAAACTCTGATTGTGTCACAGCTGCTGCACACAGTAAACTAAGTGATACATCATTGGAATCAGGGTCTCTTTTCCTACATTATGCTGCTCTCAGATGAGATCACAAATATTGGTGACAGATTCCCTTTAATCCTCTCAAACAGCAGTTCACCACAATAAGGCCACACTCACACACTACTCTTTAAATATAGCCAAGCCTAAAGTGATCCCAAGTGATAAACAATGATAGAAGCTGCATCTCGACAACTATACTCTGGCTGAGATACACTGAACGACAAAACAATAACACGTCAACCAATAAAGTGCAGTATCTCACTTTCAGATGTCCCTCTGATTCAGTTCGTACAACCTAAAGAGAGAGTGAAGGATAACAAATTGTAAGTCTATGCATTGTATAAGAAATACTCTGGCTCTACATCTGCTATAATTTTACACTTGGTGTGCAGAATCTCAGGATCAGTGACATATGATGTCCAGCTTTGGATCACCTAGTTGGCTATCCCCATCAGCCCCTTAGATAGTGAATGGAGTGGTGACCATATATGCCAACAACAACTCCATTGGCATAGAGGACTTTAGGAGATCCAGTTTTCATGATCCTTGGGCAATCCATGTAGTGGCTCCAACAGAGCCCTGATCTCAACGAGTCTGTCCAGGATTACATAAAGAAACACAAGGATTTGCACAAGTCTACATCCACAAGATCTGTGGTTAGTTCTCCGAGAAGTTTGGAACAACCTCCCTTCAAAAACTGTACAAGTGTACCTAGAGGAACAAAAGCTTTGATACTGTTCTGAAGACAAAGGACAGTCACATCAAATATTATTTGATTTAGATTTCTCTTTTTCTGATTTACTTTGATTTTTGTTAATTGATAAAAATAAACTATTAATACTTTTTTTTTTTTTAAAGAATTTTTACTTTGAAGCATTTTTCCACAACTGCAGGCCACAGCTCCCAACATAAACAGTACCGGGAGTGGACTTCCCCGTTAGAAGCGGAGTTGTCCCAGTGAAGATACAAACACTGAGTGCAGGAGGAAGGGACCCCTGTTTCCTACACCCGGGTGTGGGACCCGAATACACCTGCCGGAGGCGAGCGGTCACTGTTAATTTGGTTTACCACTGGACTTTGTGTGCAATTCTTTGGAACTGTGAGTACACCATCTATCCCCGGTCCAACCCTGCATGTCCCTCTCTGCAAACACAGCTCCCATTCAACTGGGCCCTTGGACTACACCTCCCCTACTCGTGGATTCCATCCTGCTGCCCCGCTCCATCAGCCCCGGGCATTCCATCACCAGGCAGCGGCGATGCTACCAACTCTCACCGCAACTCATGGGTGGCGTCACCGACAAATCAATCCCCTGTAAATACTCCCTTCCTATGGTTGTGAGGACGGACGGCTGTACGAACCCGGGTCCGGCTACCACTCGAGCCGCAGTAATGAACCCGGATCCGAGCAGCCCCTGCAGCGGCCCGGCCCCCGTCCGCAACACATAATTTATTTTTTCAGGGGCAAACTGCTCTTGAACTCTCAGCTTCCTTTTTGAAGATTGACAGTTCAGTCCAGTGGCATGGTCGTGCGCCTATGTACTTTCTAATTCTGTAAGCAGAGTTAGCTTTCCTTCTGCAGCATCGAATAAGCAGAGGGACACTGCAGACGGCAGGTTCCAGCAATCTGGCTAGATTCTAAGCTGCGGTTGCAGACTATATAGCAATCAGCTATTAAGAGCACAGTCGTATAGTAACTCGCACCATCAAAATGAAATATCAATTACACCCACTCCTAGCACGCATCCAAGAAGCTGGTGCGACATTGTTAAGGTCACTGCTTTTATCTTATTTTCAAGAAAAACAAGTCCAAATTCATCTTGAACTCTTTGCAAGAAGAGGAGAAAAGGAAAATCTGTACGACTTAGTTGCAAAAAATGTATACATTTTATTGATATAATAACAATAGACAATAATTTAAAATCACAAAGTTAGATAGTGAGTGCCAGCAGGTGGCGCCCTCATGTCACATAGGCACATATGAGCACACTATAAAAAAATCAGCCAAAGAGCCCAGTTGGGCAACACCTGTGAAAAAACACAGATAGCCCAGATACTGGGATAAGCTGACAGAAAGTGTCCTGCAATAGCTGTATAAGTTCACAATAAGATTAATTATAAATGTGATAACATACAATGCAGCACAAAATCAAGGTGAAAAAGAGTGCAAACCCTGCTTACCTATATGTGGAGTGAGAGCCCAAGAACCCCGACCTATAGGTTTCGGTGTTGTGATCCTTCTTATGGGGGTGGTCTCATGTTTAAAAGGTACGTCCTTATAAATGGTGAGTCTCCAATCAGACTCCTATCAGCCCGGGCCAATCAGGCCTACCAACACATGGTTACCCTCCATAGTAGAATCTAAAATCAATTACCATTGGTGAATAGCACGTGGTACCGGTGACGTCTACACCCCATGCAATGGCACAGCACCGGAAATACAATGAAATGGCTCGTACTATGTCACATGATCAAAAAGTGGCCGTATCCCAACCGCATGTACCAACAACGTGAATCATATAAAGTGTCACCATCACCGGGCCTAACATACAGGTTTGCAATCATCCATGTCCGGCTGATACGCCGGCAGATGAAGGACGAACAGAACACGGCATTTTCATATGCAGAAGTAATTTAGTAATCGTGCTGCATAGAGCGCAATCCAAAAAAACACATCAACTACATAAAATACTCTTGCCCACTGACAGACTACACAGCCATGCTTTATATATAGTGTGTTTCCGATGCACAAACTGAAAGTTCCATAAAATGCAGGGTAGTAGTCTTGGCAGGCGTCACATCGTTGCCATAGAAGCATCCGTCATGTGACCGGTGGGGGTGTAACTTAAAACCCATGTGTGATGCCCATTTAAGGCCCGCAACATGGACGCGTATGTCCAGGTAAACGTAGTAGCAAAAAGGGAGAGGGAGGGGGGAGGTAGCTTTGCACCCACGTGTCTAGTACGTCACAACCCACACCATAACCACACTTATTCGGGTAAGTGCCGTTCAGAGGGAAATGACCAGAGAGGGGGTGACTATAGAACTACGTATCCAACACATCAAGGGGAGGGGCTACCATTCAACCTCTAGTAGCCACTGCGGCGCCCAAGCGAACACCCGAGAAGCACACGTCACCGCGAGCGCGTCCGGCCGCAACCATGGAACTATTGGTTCATTTTAACTCCAAAACCCTTGAGAAAGTGGAGAAGGAGTTGGACACAACTTATTTAGATCTGAAGGCAGTGTCCTCGTCTGAGGAGATTACGGCTTTTGACGCATTGATGGCTACCAACTCTGAAGAATGGGAAAAATCAATCAGGGAGACACATTCCAAAAAGATTGCACGTGACATGATGGACTACCAACAACTGAAAATATATAGATGGCGTAAGTCAATGCCACGATTTTTTCGTGGGAGGTCGGTGTCGGTATCCTCGGTTTCGTCTACAGGTGAAGTGTCGGATCAGTCTTTGTCCCCTATGACTACGCGGCTTGGGACTAAGTGGAAGGGAGAATTAAAATCGATTGGCAACAATAGTAAGAAACCTCCAACGATGGGGAAACCAGTTGGGACTCCGAAGGTAATAAACCTATCTCAACACATTTTTTCAACCTTAGATAATGAGGTTTTGGCTAGGGGTCTCACTTTTTCACCCAGTTCACGATTCAATCCCTTTACAGCCGTGAAGGACCTACATATCTTAGCTCGGGCATTGATAATGAAAAAATGGTTCCATGACGAAGATCTACAAAAAACCTTCCCAACAGAGACTGAACAGACCGCTCTACGTATTCTCGAGGAACTATCTGAGGAGCACTCCTCTAATGCCCTGGGTAAGATTCCGTCTCGGTTACGGATTAAGTCTAAAAAGTTTCCGCCCTTGTCGGCCTGTCCCAATGTTGACTTGTTCCTTGTTCGTGCAGCTCGTCTCTGATGAATTCTCTAAATTTCCTACTAACATCTACAATGACAACTTGACGAAGGAAGAGAGGAGCTGCATTGACAGGATCAAGAAACTGGATGACATAGTAATCAAACCAGCCGACAAGGGTGGGAATATTGTAATTTGGCCCTGTACCCTATATGAAAAGGAGGCATATAGACAACTCAGGGTTAGTGAGTGTTACCAGCGACTTACATTCAATCCCCTCAGCAAGTTCACTAAAGAATTACAGTGTCTGTTGAGGGATGCCCTGGATAGTGGGATCATAGAGAGGAGACTATTTGATTCATTGCTTGTGGCTGAACCAACGGTACCGACACTGTATCTATTGCCTAAAGTGCATAAAGATGTGAACACACCACCTGGTAGACCCATCGTGTCAGGGGTAGGCAACTTTTTAGAACGGGTATGTATATACATTGACTCCCTGCTCAAGCCCTTAGTGGAGACTCTTCCCTCGTACACGAGGGATACGAGTAATTTTTTACAAAAAATTGATTCCCTATATGTGGGTAAGGGTTCCCTGTTGGTCTCTTGTGATGTCGAATCGCTCTACACGAGCATTCGACATCACGACGGACTACGGGTTACCTCATATTTTCTATCTATGACCAGCATGTCCGAGACAGAGAGGGACTTTGTCATGAATCTGTTGAGGTTTGCCTTAACTCATAATTTTTTCGTTTTTGGGGGGTCCCTATACCTACAGCTCCAGAGCACAGCGATGGGGGCGGCTTTTGCGCCCTCATATGCTAATCTTTTCCTGGGGCTGTGGGAAAGGGACCTCCTCCTGTCAGATTGGATGTCATCGGTGGACCGCGTCCCTTTTTGTACGTGGTACATCGATGACATATTCTTTATCTGGCAGGGGAATGCTTTAGACCTTAATTTATTTATTCAGAATCTGAACAATAATGAGATAAATTTACGGCTAACTCACAGGTTTCACGACACGTCCCTTGAATTCTTGGACGTGCTGGTCACACGTGACATCTCTGGCCAGCTACAGACGGATTTATATCGGAAAGATACTTCAGTAAATTCAGTCTTGTATGCTACATCAGCCCATCCCGCCCATGTTGTACGAGCAATTCCCCTGGGGCAATTCCTCCGCCTACGGCGGATTTGTTCATCACATTCTGCATTTGAATCAAGAGCCCTGGACCTCAAACAAAGATTCCGCGATCGCAGATATAGCAATAGGTCCATTAAAAAAGCTTATAATAGGGCAGGGAATTCCCCACGTGATGAGCTGCTATTTGGTGGTCAAACCAAGAAAAGTTCAAATACTGTTCGAATGATCACCCAATACCATTCACACTGGGGCCGGATGGTGGATGTTATGTCAAGGTATTGGTCCATCCTTACTATTGACCCTATCCTACAAAACTATTTACCTGACAGACCATCAATTGCGGCTTGTAAAGCCAGGAACTTGAAAGATGTATTGACATCAAGCCACTATGGCAAAAAAGATAAAATCATCCTTCCATTTGTGTCCTCCTCCTCCTCCCTCCCACAGAGGTCAAGGTTTGACTGCTCACCCTGCGGGTCATGTGTTGCATGCCCCAATATTGAATCAGCAGTTGATTTTACCTCCTCTGATGGTAAAACTTTCTCCATTAAGAGAAAAATCAACTGCTTATCAAAGGCTGTGGTATATTATGCAACTTGCTCATGTCCACTCATCTATGTCGGTCTTACCACACGGGCCTTAAAGGTCCGTATGAGAGAATATGTTTGTGACATCCAGGCCGCCAGAGATGAGGTGGACATTGAGGGCCTCAAAACAATACCTAGGGATTTTAAGAAATACCACCAGTGTGACCACACCCTGTTGAAGGTACGCGGGATAGACCAGATTATAGCAGGGGTTCGACGGAAACAGGCGAAACAGAGTGGATATGGACTCTCAAAAACTTACAGCCCCATGGGCTAAATGAATGTTTGAGTTTTGTATCCTTTTTGTAAGATCTCTTAGATAGCAGCCACCTTGCCCTCTGTCAGTGGTTTCATGCTATTTTTCACAACCATAGTTCGTGTCCCCCATGCTCTCCACCAAACTGGTCTTGTTTTTAATTGTTTTTTTATTTTTTCTTACTTTTTAGTTTCGTCCTTGTATTCACGCTGTGGCCTGACCTACTGTACCATCTATATATGGATTTGAAGAAAATTGCTGCCAATCGGATTATTATACAAACGCATGGAACTACTGCATCTTTACACATGGACGCATTCTACTATGTACCATTTATTTTATTGTATTTATGATTGTTATTCGTATCGAGATATCATCTTGGTGTGATAGAATGCGTCCATAGGGGTCTTTTTTCTTACGTGCATATATTTTCCCATATGATTGTGTCTTCATCCAACTCCATTACATCTCTCTCTGTACCGGTGCGCCTACGTGTTTGCCTTAGTTGCCCTGCGTCGCCGCAGACACGTCCTTTGGGCTACTCCTATGGAGACTGGTCTCCGTGGTTGCGGCCGGACACGCTCGTATTGACATGTGCTTCTCGGGCGTTCGCTTGGGCGCCGCAGTGGCTACTAGAGATTGAATGGTAACCCCTCCCCTTGATGTGTTGGATACGTCGTTCTATAGTCACCCCGTCTCTGGTCATTTCCCTCTGAATGGCACTTACCCGAATAAGTGTGGTTATGGTGTGGGTTGTGATGTACTAGACACGTGGGTGCATAGCTACCTCCCCCCTCCGTCTCATTTTTTGCTACTACGTTTACCTGGACATACGCGCAGGTGCATAACTACCGTGGTCGCAGAGGTCGCCATTGCAACCGGGCCCGGGAGCTTAGGGGCCCGGCGGCCGCCCGGCAGTTCAGCAGCCAGCTCCTGTCAGTGAGGGAGGAGCTACGCTGATCTGTCACAAACCACGCGGCGGCTATATGACCCGCTGCCGCCGCCGACACTGGGCCCCCCTACCTGGTGTCAGCGGCGGCAGCAGGACCCCCTCCCCGTCACCGTGCACAGTAATGTTGAAGCATAGAGCTGCCGGCGGCACTCTATGCATCATCATTCCCCTCCCCCCCCCCCGTGCCTGCGCGGTGCCGTCACTCCTGTGTGACTGCTGTGCTCAGAGTGCACAGAGCGCAGGACAGGAGGACGCCGACCGGAGCACCCGGAGAACGAGAAGGGGGGAGGACGAGCAGCGGTGGAAGAGGAGAGCGGTGAGGACACAGCAGTGGCTGGGGAATGAGGGGAGCAGTGAGGACGAGCAGCAGCTGGGGAATGAGGGGAGCAGTGAGGACGAGCAGCGGCTGGGGAATGAGGGGAGCAGTGAGGATGAGCATCGGCTGGGGAATGAGGGGAGCAGTGAGGACAAGCAGCGTCTGGGGAATGAGGGGAGCAGTGAGGACGAGAAGCGGCTGGGGAATGAGGGGGAGCAGTGAGGACGAGCATTGGCTGGGGAATGAGGGGAGCAGTGAGGACGAGCAGCGGCTGGGGAATGAGGGGAACAGTGAGGACGAGCAGCGGCTGGGGAATGAGGTGAGCAGTGAGGACGAGCAGCGGCTGGGGAATGAGGGGAGCAGTGAGAACAGCAGCAGCGGCTGGGAAATGAGGGGAGCAGTGAGGACAGAGCAGCGGCTGGGGAATGAGGGGAGCAGTGAGGACAGAGCAGCGGCTGGAGAATGATGGGAGCAGTGAGGACAGAGCAGCGGCTGGGGAAAGAGGGGAGCAGTGAGGACAGAGCAGCAGCTGGGGAATGAGGGGAGCAGTGAGGACAGAGCAGCGGCTGGGGAATGAGGGGAGCAGTGAGGACAGAGCAGCGGCTGGGGAATGAGGGGAGCAGTGAGGACAGAGCAGCGGCTGGAGAATGAGGGGAGCAGTGAGGACAGCAGCAGTGGAATGAGGAGACGTGAAGACAGAGCAGGAAGAGAGAGGGTGAGTACTTGTTTGTTTATGTATATATATATATATATAAATTAGTGAATACACGGTGGCCAGAGGCCTGGGGAGGCTCAGTATACATGGAGGCCTGGAGAGGCTGGCTGCATTATTATACATGGAGGCCTGGAGAGGCTGGCTGCTATATTATACATGGAGGCCTGGAGAGGCTGGCTGCTATATTATACATGGAGGCCTGGAGAGGCTGGCTGCATTAGTATACATGGAGGCCTGGAGAGGCTGTCTGCATTAGTATACATGGAGGCCTGGAGAGGCTGTCTGCATTAGTATACATGGAGGCCTGGAGAGGCTGGCTGCATTATTATACATGGAGGCCTGGAGAGGCTGGCTGCATTACTATACATGGAGGCCTGGGGAGGCTGGCTGCATTATTATACATGGAGGCCTGGAGAGGCTGGCTGCATTATTATACATGTAGGACTGGAGAGGCTGTCTGAATTAGTATACATGGAGGCCTGGAGAGGCTGTCTGCATTAGTATACATGGAGGCCTGGAGAAGCTGGCTGCATTAGTATACATGGAGGCCTGGAGAGACTGGCTGCATTAGTATACATGGAGGCCTGGAGAGGCTGGCTGCATTATTATACATGGAGACCTGGAGAGGCTGGCTGCTACATTATACATGGAGGACTGGAGAGGCTGGCTGCTATATTATACATGGAGGCCTGGAGAGGCTGGCTGCTACTGTATATTATACATGGAGGCCTGGAGAGGCTGGCTGCTATATTATACATGGAGGCCTGGAGAGGCTGGCTGCTATATTATACATGGAGGCCTGGAGAGGCTGGCTGCTATATTTTACATGGAGGCCTGGGGAGGCTAGCTGGTATATTATACATGGAAGCCTGGAGAGGTTGGCTGCATTATTATACATGGAGGCCTGGCTGCATTAGTATATATGGAGGCTTGGGGGGGGCTGCATAATAAACATGAAGGACACATGGACTATAGGGGTGTATTATACATAGAGGTCTATAGGGCTGCATTAAACATGGAGGTCTATGGGGCTGCATAATACAAAATGAAGGACACCTTTTACATGGAAAAAAGGGGTGCATTATACATGGAGGAGTATGAGGATGCATAATACAATGTAAAGTTTTATGGGGTGGCGTTATAATACATATAGGACTATGGGGGCTACATTATAATATATGGAGGACTATGGAGCCTACCTTATACATGGACTATGAGGGTGCATTATAAAACATGGAGGACTATGTGGTGCAGTATAATATATGAAGTACTACCGTATGGGGTGAATTTTAATACATGGAGAACTATGGGAAATGCATTATAATTGAAGGGCTACTTTATACATGGAGGATTATGGGGGTGCATTATAATATATGAAGGACTATGTGGTGCAGTATAATATATGGAGAACTATGGGGTGAATTATAATACATGGAGGACTATGGGGTGAATTATAATACATGGAGGACTATCGAGGTGCATTCTAATATGAAGGGTTATGTGGGACCATTTATACTATATGGAAGGCTATGTGGGGGCCATTATAGTATTTTGAGAACTATATACAACAGGGGAAAAAGATACAATCAGGGGATGGGAACGTTTTGTGCTGAGGTAAAAGGCTCTTTCCCTCAGCACCCAGCTTTCCCATGCTCTGCTATACATCTCTCAGCACCCAGCTTTCTCATGCTCTGATATGGGAAAGCTGGGTGCTGAGGACAAGATAAATATCAGAACATAGGAAAGCTGGGTGCTGATAGAGGGATTTCAGGGTGCTGTGGGTGAGAGCCAAGTGTCAGCGTCATTATCCCCTACCCCAAGTGTCGGTGTATGTGGAGGGGGGGGCCCAGGTCTGAACTTTGCACCGGGGCCCATCCAACTCTAGTTACGCCACTGCATACGCGTTCATGTTGCGGGCCTTAAATGGGCATCACACGTGGGTTTTGAGTTACACCCCCACCGGTCACATGACGGATGCTTCTATGTCAACGATGTGATGCCTGCCAAGACTACTACTCTGCATTTTATGGAACTTACAGTTTGTGCATCGGAAACACACTATATATAAAGCATGGCTGTGTAGTCTGTCAGTGGGCAAGAGTGGGCAAGAGTATTTTATGTACTTGATGTGTTTTTTTGGATTGCGCTCTGTGCAGCACGATTACTAAATTACTTCTGCATATGAAAATGCCGTGTTCCGTCCGCCCTTCATCTGCCGGCGTATCAGCCGGACATGGATGATTGCAAACCTATATGTTAGGCCCGGTGATGGTGACACTTTATATGATTCACGTTGTTGGTACATGCGGTTGGGATACGCCCACTTTTTGATCACGTGACATAGTACGAGCCATTTCATTGTATTTCCGGTGCTGTGCCACTGCATGGGGTGTAGACGTCACCGGCACCACGTGCTGTTCACCAATGGTAATTGATTTTAGATTCTACTATGGATTGTAACCATGTGTTGGTAGGCCTGATTGGCCCGGGCTGATAGGAGTCTGATTGGAGACTCACCATTTATAAGGACGTACCTTTTAAACATGAGACCACCCCCGGAAGAAGGATCACAACACCGAAACCTATAGGTCAGGGTTTTTGGGCTCTCACTCCACACATAGGTACTCAGGGTTTGCACTCTTTTTCACCTTGATTTTGTGCTGCATTGTATGTTATCACATTTATAATTAATCTTATTATGAACTTATACAGCTATTGCAGGACACTTTCTGTCCGCTTATCCCAGTATCTGGGCTATCTGTGTTTTTTCACAGGTGTTGCCCAGCTGGGCTCTTTGGCTGATTTTTTTATAGTGTGCTCATATGTGCCTATGTGACATGAGGGCGCCACCTGCTGGCACTCACTATCTAACTTTGTGATTTTAAATTATTGTCTATTGTTATTATATCAATAAAATGTATACATCTTTTTGCAACTAAGTCGTTGTACAGATTTTCCTTTTCTCCACTTATTCTCTGTATATGGCTTCTTCCATATTTCAACTATGGCACGGGACCTTCCGTGTGTTTTGGTATTGTTTATTAATACTCTGCAAGAAGCAGATGACCTTTTCTCTTTCCTGGGTATTCCTGGCAATTTCCTTTTCGAATAATCATCTTATTCCCTCTTGTATTGACAAAGGAAAAAACCTAGATAGGCTACAGTTGACTCCCATGACCCTCAATAGGGGTTTTCCTATTGATTTACAGGAGGTGTAAGAACCTGTGTTATCTTAGATGTCTAGCGTGCTATGTCCTGTCCCACCAAGACATGCTCTGACTGTCCTCATTATATATGTTCTACATGTTCATGCACTGACCGGTGACAGACACTAAAAATCCTCAGCTGATCTCTTTAATCACCTCCAAAAATTATTCCGGTTTACCATTATCTTTGTAATGCACAAGCATAGCCGTATACTTCAGGTACTGATACTATTTCTCTAAATCTTAGGTTGGGCCTGACACAATCTACTTGATCTATATAATGGTGGTCTCCTCCCTTGATCTTCTGATGTAATTTTTATTGAACTTGGAACATAATCTGGGCCCCTCATTTTCTGAGAACCAGAGGCAAAGCATCAAATAATTCTAACACAATATGTGTTAAAATGTGTTCTAGAATTCTCTCATTTCTCCATCGACATCTTCTGCCCTCATCCCATATCCGTTCTACCACTACACACCTTTTTTCCCCTGTCCTCCTCTATATTTTCTAAGCTTAAGCCCAATAAGGTAAAAGTTTATTTATTAAAAATGCATTGTCCCATGTCCGGCTTTTACTCTGGCGCTATCATGTACATTATATGAATTATTGATTAAACGCTTTAATTTTTCTGCAATTTCTGATTTATTCTCTGCAACATTTCTTAGCATTACGTCCCATGATTGTGGATGAGTAATGTTTGTTAATATAAAAAATTTAAAAAGAAATTAGCAGTGATGCAAGACTTCAAAATATAAAGACATTCATTTTGGTCATATTATCCAGTTCATGTTCAAAGTTCATGATAAATATTTTATTGATTATATTCAGCTATATTCTGGCAATAAAAGTCAGTGAATCCTATTGTAAGGGGATGGACAAGTGAGAAGATGCGAACTGTTAATGCCAGAGTGGTTGCAAGAGAACACCGCCATCTGCTGGTCAAAGGCGATACAAATTCAAGTGTGAAGTGCATATTCTCACGGAGAAGATATAGGAGAAAATGCCTGCTCAGGTGACAGCTGTGGCGTAGTTAATAATTATAAAAAGTCCGGGAGAGCTGAGAAGGGGAGAATTCAGCACCTGGACCTGTTGCAGGATGATCGTGTGAGTAGCGGAATTGGCTCTTTTTATGTAGGATGGAGCAAATTGTTGATTTGGCTGGTCCTAACATTTCAGCTATTCGGATGATTCATTTATTCTTTTTTAAGCCCAATGATTGTCCGTTTCTCTTCTATTGAGAGCTTATTTGACCGCATAATGTGGGTTCACAGCATAAGCTTCCAAATGCAAATGCCACACCTGGAATCAGCTCCAGACCTTTAAACTGCTTAATTGATGATAAATTAATGAGAGAATAGTCAATGCAGCCCAATTACTTTTGGTTCCTTGAAAAACAGGGGACTGAATATTAAAAATTTGTAATGCCTAAACCTATACTCAATATAGGATCTGAATAATCTCAAATGAAAGCTGAGAGTCTGCATGTTAACCCCATATTGATTATATAACTATCTTGAATATGTTTTGGTAAACACCTAAAATACTAAAACTTGTGTCACTGTGCAAATATTTCTGGACATAACTAGAAGATAAACACACCTGTTTTATGACTATAATTAGGGTAAACTGGCCAATGTATACCAAAATTCTGTGGCCTTTGTCACTACAGGTGGGAGTGATTTGGCAGTGTGCATTCATCCACCGTTAGGTCGGTATTTTAAATCTTTTTCCCCCTACGTATGTCCTTTTAAAGCGGGCTCACGTGGTGAGCCTGCATGGTTCCCCACACATATCAGCTGAAGGATCGCTCTGAACAGCAGTGTATAGCTGCTTCAAGTCCCCTATGGGGACTAGTAAAAAGAAGAAAAAATGTTAAAAAAGTTTTTAAAAATATGAAAAAATTAAAAAAAACACAAACATTGAAATCATCCCCCTTTTGCCCCATTGAAAATAAAACAATAAAAAACACACATTTTTGGTATCACCGAATTCAGAAATGCCAGACCTATCAAAATATAAAATAAATTAATCTGATCGGTAAAGTGTGTAATGAGAAAAAAAATAAAAAATGGCAAAATTAAGTTTTTTTGGTTACCGCAACATTGCAATAAAATGCAATAACAGACAATCAAAACATCCTATCTACCTAAAAAGGGTATAAATAAAAAGGTTAGCTTAGTTGGGACGCAAAAAAAATCCATCACACAGCTCCAGATCCAAAAATAATGAGAATGCTACGGTTGCAACTCATCCCGCAAACAACAAGCCCTCATATAACTAGATTAAGGGAAAAATAAAAAAAGTTTTGGCTCTTGGAAGAAAAGGGGGAAAAAACGAAAAACGGAAAATCGCCAGGTGGCGAAGTGGTTAAATATGACAGCAGACATTTTTTGCCAATATGTTGACCTTGACATAAACTGTATCAGACTTCTCATGAGTTCCATTTCTATCCCCAACCTTATATTTTCATTTCTCTTCCTTTTCTTTCCTTTAATTCCTTCCATCTCTGTTTATTTTCTATTTCTTATCGCAACATTTTTAGGCCAATTCCTAAGCAATGTATGATGATGTTAGGGAAATGAAGGATGCAGCATGCTGAATTTCTCCTGATGTTCTCCAGGAGATAGGCCGCCTGCAGAGGAGTCTGGTACTGGCTCTATCAAGGAGAACACAGGAGCACGCCTGAGCCAATAGCACTTGGGTTTGGAGGACCCCGGACCCAGGAGAGATAGCCCATCGGCTGGATGATCATTTGGCTGACAGCTATCTAATGAGTTAGAGGGCTTCAGTTTTTTAAAGTTAATTCTATTTTTGTTCTTTCTGGTTATGTATTCCCATTATTGTCAGATTATTTCACTTGTTTTGTCACTTGTGTTTTATTGCAAAATATGTTGAAATCTGACTATTGTTATTTCATCCATATACAGTGGCGTAAGTAGAGTTTGATGGGCCCTGGTGCAAAGTTCAGACCTGGGCCCCCCCCTCTTCACGTACACTGACACTTGGGGTATGGGATAATGACACTGACACTCGGGCTACGGGATAATGATGCTGACACTTGGCTCTTACCCTCAGCACTCAGCTTTCCTATGTTCTGATATCCAGCTTCCCCATGCTCTGCTATACATCTTTCCCTCAGCACCCAGCTTTCCCATATCGGAGTATGGGAAAGCTGGGTGCTGAGAGAAGATGTATAGCAGAGCATGGGAAAGCTGGGTACTGAGGAAAAAAGCCTTTTACCTCAGCACAAAACGTTCCCATCCCCTGCTTGTATCTTTATCCCCCCTTGTATATAGTTCTCCAAATACTATAATGGCCCCCACATAGCCTCCAATATAATATAAAGGGTCCTACAAACGCCCTTCATATATTAGAATGCACCGCCATAGTCCTCCATGTATTATAATGCATTTCCCATAGTTCTCCATGTATTATAATTCACCCCATAGTCCTCCATATATTATACTGCACCACATAGTCCTCCATATATTATACTGCACCCCCATAGTCCTCCATGTATAAATAGCTGTCATAGTCCTCCAATTATTATAATGAATTTCTCATAGTTATCCATAATTCTCCGTATATTATAATTCACCCCAGAGTACTCCATATATTATTCTGCACCACATAGGCCTCTATGTTTTATAATGCACCAACATAGTCCATGTATAAGGTAGGCTCCATAGTTCTCCATATACAGTCATATGAAAAAGTTTGGGCACCCCTATTAATGTTAACCTTTTTTCTTTATAACAATTTGGGTTTTTGCAACAGCTATTTCAGTTTCATATATCTAATAACTGATGGACTGAGTAATATTTCTGGATTGAAATGAGGTTTATTGTACTAACAGAAAATGTGCAATCCGCATTTAAACAAAATTTGACCGGTGCAAAAGTATGGGCACCTCAACATAAACGTGACATTAATATTTTGTAGATCCTCCTTTTGCAAAAATAACAGCCTCTAGTCGCTTCCTGTAGCTTTTAATGAGTTCCTGGATCCTGGATGAAGGTATATTTGACCATTCCTGTTTACAAAACAATTCCAGTTCAGTTAAGTTTAATAGTCGCCGACCATGGACAGCACGCTTCAAAGCATCCCACAGATTTTCAATGATATTTAGGTCTGGGGACTGGGATGGCCATTCCAGAACATTGTAATTGTTCCTCTGCATGAATGCCTGAGTAGATTTGGAGCGGTGTTTTGGATCATTGTCTTGCTGAAATATCCATCCCCTGCGTAACTTCAACTTCGACACTGATTCTTGCACATTATTGTCAAGGATCTGCTGATACTGCGTTGAATCCATGCGACCCTCGACTTTAACAAGATTCCCGGTGCCGGCATTGGCCACACAGCCCCAAATCATGATGGAACCTCCACCAAATTTTACTGTGGGTAGCAAGTGCTTTTCTTGGAATGCTGTGTTTTTTTGCCTCCATGCATAACGCCTTTTTGTATGACCAAACAACTCAATCTTTGTTTCATCAGTCCACAGGACCTTCTTCCAAAATGTAACTGGCTTGTCCAAATGTGCTTTTGCATACCTCAGGCGACTCTGTTTGTGGCATGCTTGCAGAAACGGCTTCTTTCGCATCACTCTCCCATACAGCTTCTCCTTGCGCTGTATTGTTGACCGATGCACATTGACACCATCTGCAGCAAGATGATGCTGCAGGTCTTTGGAGGTGGTCCGTGGATTGTCCTTGACTGTTCTCACCATTCTTCTTCTCTGCCTTTCTTGGCCTGCCACTTCTGGGCTTAACAAGAACTGTACCTGTGTTTTTCCATTTCCTTACTATGTTCCTCACAGTGGAAACTGACAGTTTAAATCTCTGAGACAACTTTTTGTATCCTTCCCCTGAACAACTATGTTGAATAATCTTTGTTTTCAGATCATTCGAGAGTTGTTTTGAGGAGCCCATGATGCCACTCTTCATAGGAGATTCAAATAGGAGAACAACTTGCAAGTGGCCACCTTAAATACCTTTTCTCATGATTGGATACACCTGCCTATGAAGTTCAAAGCTCAATGAGGTTACAAAACCAATTTAGTGCTTCAGTAAGTCAGTAAAAAGTAGTTAGGAGTGTTTAAATGAAGAAATTGATAAGAGTGCCCATACTTTTGCACCGGTCAAATTTTGTTTAAATGCGGATTGCACATTTTCTGTTGGTACAATAAACCTCATTTCAATCCAGAAATATTACTGACTCCATCAGTTATTAGATATATGAAACGGAAATAGCTGTTGCAAAAACCCAAATTCTTCTAAAGAAAAAAGGTTAACATTAATAGGGGTGCCCAAACTTTTTCATATGACTGTATTAAAATGTAGTCCACATAGTCCTATATGTATTATAACGCAACCCCATAAAACTTCATATTGTATTATGCAGCCCCATACTCCTCCATTTATAATGCACCCCTATATTCCATGTATAAGGTGTCCTTCATTTTGTATTAGGCAGCTCCATACTCCTCCATGTATAATTCATCCCTAGTCCATGTATAAGGTGTTTTTCATGTTGTATAATGCAACCCCATAGCCCTGCATGTATAATGCAGCCACCTAGACCTCCATATATATCACACCCCTATAGTCCATATATAAGGTGTCCTTCATGTTTATTATACCATAGACCTCCATATATAATGCAACCCCCCAGGCCTCCATGTATAATAATGCAGCCAGCCTCCCCAGACCTCCATGTATAATAATGCAGCTAGCCTCCTCAGGCCTCCATGTATAATAATGCAGCCAGCCTCCCCAAACCTCCATGTATAATAATGCAGCCCCCCAGTCCTCTGTCCACCATGTACTCACTAATTTATATAAAAAAAAACAGCAACAAGTACTCACCTTTCTCCTTGTTCCCCCGCTGCTCTGTCCTCACCTCTCTCCTCCTTCCACCGCTACTTCGTCCTCACCTCTCCTTGGTCAGCGTCCTCCCATCCTGCGCTCTGTGCTCTCTGCACAGCAGTCGCACAAGAGTGACATCACCGCACAGGTGTGACGCCCCTGATCTAGTCAGGGTGTCACAGGGAACTGCATTTCTTTCTCTTATGGTACAGAACTCACCCTCCATGGTTCTGGGATCCTAACTCTGGTATTGTTCTCCATCAGCAATCAAATCCTAACCACACCTTACACCACACCCTGTCAGGCACACCAGTGGGTGGTCTAGCTGGAAAAGGGCCACCTGCCTAGGGGTCAGGCAGACTGGTGGGAGGGAGGAAGTCAGAACAGTAGTAACCCTTAGAGACTGAGGAGCTGAGGGAGTTGTAGCTCCCTGGGAGACTTTTGGTTAGGTCGCAGACGGTGGTCGGAGACCCAGTCGCAGGGTATTGGAGAAGGTTGCCCAGACTTAGTTTGGAAGAATAGTCAGCATCGGAAAGTCCAGTAACCGGACCGGTACCAAGCACGGCGGGGTACAGGAACCTAGATCAGGGAGTAGCTTCACCCAACCTGATAATTCACCTGTGGAGGATAGTCTCTTTATGAACTTTCCCCAAGAGCTCAGAGATCAAAGGCACCAACACAACGAGGGGGATAGGGCTTTCCAGCTGATGCGGCCTACAGAAATCCCAAGTGTCAGCCATCGAGAGCACAGCTCCCCTATCTAAATATAGGGAGCGGGACCCTGACAGCTTCAGGCCAAGGGGTCACTCCGAAACATCTATCTGATGGACTGGAGGCAGGCTCCAGAACACCAGACAACACCTGCGAGGACGGATTCCTGGACGAGCTCCCCAGAGTGGCAGTGGCACCCAGAGACTTGCTTTACTTCTGTGTCAGAGTCTACTTAATGGTTGCACCAACATCCACACAGCCTGAGTGAGTACACTGCTGCCCCTGCATTCTGCCTGCCCCACAGCCCGCACCACGCCATCCTCACACCTATCCTCTAGAGTCCCGGGGTCTCCCCTACCCGTGGAGGGAACATCATCTGGCTGCCCTGTCCGATCTCCCCCGGGTACTCCAATCGGCAGTGGTGGTACCCCCCTTACCGTGAACCACGGGTGGCGTCACGAACTCTCCCTTGTAAATATTCCCCCTTTACACTTCGAAGTGGCCGCAAGCCCCTGAGTCCAGAGACCCTTGAGCCGCAGCAACCCTGGATTTGAGCAGTTCGACTGCTGCAGGGGCGGTACACAGGCACAGGGAGAGAATGATGATGCATAGAGCGTCGCCGGCCGCTCTGTGCTTCATCATTGCTGTGTGTGATGGGGGGGAGGGGGGGCCCTGTGCCACTGACACCGGACAGGGGGGCCCGGTGTCAGCGGCGGAGGCGGCACCGGGTCATATAGCGGCCACGTGGTCTCACTGAAAGGAACTGGCTGCTGATCTGCCGGGTGGCCGCAGGCCCCTAACCTGCCGGGCCTTGTCGCAGTGGCGAACCCAGCGACCGAGGTAGTTACACCCATGTCCATATGCAATGTACTTTTACGTATTTCTTAATCAGAAATCAAAAATACTTTGATGACAAGTGAAAAAAGTAGTATCGACTGAATGCCATAAAATGTTAACCAATGCTCTCCAATAGCTGACACCAAACAGCTCACCAAAATGAAGGAAGTGTTCAGCAATCCGTTTGGCAAAAAAGTTGTGCAAACACAACTTTTTTGTCCATTTTGAAAAATTTATTTTTGCAGGATCCGTTTTTTTAACATGGGAGTCTATTGAAAAAGATCCGGTAATGGCTATCTTCCATTTGAAACTGATCCAGTAAGCAAAAGACAGATCCTTAACTAATGAAATAAAAATGGATGGCTAAATAGCAATCAGTTAACGGATCCATTTTCCATTAACTCCCATGTTAAAAAAACCCGAAATCTTGCAAAAAACAAGTTTTTCAAAAGGGACAAAAAAGTTGTATTTCCACAACTTTTTTGCAAATCAATGGCAACTGGATCTGTTTTAGGCCTCTTTCACATGTTTGTGAAAAACCACGCACGTTTTTCACGGACGTGTCAGAGGTGCGTTTTACCCTCCGTGAGCCGTGTTTATGACCTATGTGTGTTCTCCGTGTGTTATCCGTGATGACACACGGAGAACGGAAACTTTCTGCTCACCTGTCCCTGGCGTCGCTGTCCGTGGTGCTGATCTTCGGTCTCCAGTCCTGCCGACTCCCCGCTGCTGCAGCTTCCGGCCGCAGTGAAGTGAATATTCAATGAGAATAATAATCAGAGGGGGTAGGAAGCAAGTGACAGCAGCGGCAGAGACAGGAGGGCTGGAGAAGGTGAGTAAAGTTTTTTTTAATTTTCTCAAACACGTGTGTTTTCTCCGGCGTGTGTCACACGGAACACCTCCGTGTGGTCTGTTTGCGTTCTGTGTGACACCTGTGATGCCGGAGAAAAACAGACATGTTGACGTGTGGAGCACACGGACACACGTATGCTCCACACGTAAACACGGTCCATGGCAGAACACGCACGTGAGCGCAGACCCATAGATTTTAATGGGTCTACGTGTGCCCATGTCTCCGGTACGTGAGGAAAAGAACCAAACACGTACCGGAGACAAGGACGTGTGACAGAGGCTTTAAAGGAATCTGTCACCACTTTGACCTTTTTAAACTGTTAATATAGGCATACAGGTTATAGAATGCTGTAAAAAGCCATACCTGTCTGCCTCATATCAGATGCCTGGTTGTGGATAAATCATCTTTTATCACTTTATGTAAATGAGCTCTTCCAGGCTATGGGGCGGATGCTGCCTGGAAGATAACTCCACTTACAGAGATTATTTTAAATAAAAGGGTCATTACCAGTGTGATGTGTAATGGCCGCTCCCTGCTCTCATTGCAGAGAGTGTGTGATTATAACTGACACTTCTGCAGGTGTCTCTCAGCTTCAGCCTCCATCTCACAGGCAGACAGTGTTTTGTTGCAATAAAGCTACTTTCACACTTGCGTTGAACGGTATCCATTGCATTGCGTTGTGTGACGGATGCAACGGATGCGTTGCTTATAATGGCACAAGGGATGCAACGGATGCAACGGATGCTGCAAAACAACGGAAAGATTTTTTTATTTATTTTTGTTTTCTTCTTTACAGTTTTATTGGCAGCAGACTATTGTGAACGATCAGCTGATCACCCGGCTGCCGGGCGCTCAGCTGATCGCTCTCAATAGCCAGCTGTCGGGCGCTCAGCTGAGCGCTCTCACATGCTGGTGGCCGGGCGCTCAGCTGAGAGCTCTCAATAGCCGGCGGCCGGGGGTGCTCAGCTGAGAGCTCTCACATGCCGGCGGCGCTCAGCTGAGAGCTCTCACATGCCGGCGGCCGAGGGCGCTCAGCTGAGAGCTCTCACATGCCGGCGGCCGGGGGCGCACAGCTGAACGTTCGGCCACCAAGAAACAAAATAAAGTTTCTGTGATTTAAAAAAAAAAAAAAAAATGAGCATGCGCAGTGAAAAATAAAGGTTTCCGCCGCTCAAAAAAACGTTACGTGCTGCGTTCATTCTGCTCGACACAGCGTCAAAATAACGACGCTGCGTCGTCCAGCGGATGCAACGCTGACACTTGCGTTACAGTGCGTCGTCCATACAAGTCTATGGAGAGTAGCGCCATGCGTTAACGGACTGCGCTATTCTCCATAGTGACGGACTGCGCTGAAGGCAAGTGTGAAAGTACCCTAAAGCAGAGCTCAGTGTGCTGCAAAAAATGTTTTTTCAAGAAGTCAATATTAATTTCTCCTGTTCTGCGTCAGTTACTTGTCTCACACTGGTAGTGCCACTTTTATTTAAGATAAGCTCTGAAGGCGAAGTTATCTTGCAGGCAGCATCCGCCCCATAGCCTGGAAGAGCTCATTGATATTAAGTGATAAAAGATGACTTTTCCACAACAAGACATCTGATATGAGACATACAGGTAGGACATTTTTTAGAATTCTATAACCTGGATGCCCAAATGAATAGGTTAGATAGGTCAAAGTGGTGACAGATTCCCTAAAAGGGTGATTACTGGACATGTGAACCTAGCCTAAAAGGGGATTTACTTGCCTCACCTTGCATCCTTGCAGTAAATGTGAGTCAAATGATACAGATTTGTTAATATGGGCCTGTGTACCCATGTCAGGGCTGCCAATAGCAATTTCTAAAGCATATACAGTATGTGATACAGTACTGGAACATTTAGGCTACATAGAGATGTGTCTTGTTAACAGTAGTTCTCTAACAAGTCGTGCAATTTTTCTGCCACTTGCTAAATAATAAGCGAGGTCGCAAGTAAGTCGCACGCAAATTCCATGTCACATACGACTTGCATTGAAGTCTATGATAAGTATGTTTTGTGCAACGTTTGACCAGCAACAGATATTCCAACACATTTGGAAACATACGTGACTCTGTGTCGTAGTCGGAATATGTGTCACGTCATAATGCAACTGTGATGAACTACTACTAGGTGTCGCCAGAAGCAACTAGTGACGGGGAAGCCAAACAAACTGGAGGTCAGGAGCCAGGAGGTTACGTATGGAACACAGTGATGAAGCAAAGCCGAGGTCAGACACCAGGAAGGTACGTAAGGTACACTGGGGAAAAGTGGAGAAGAGGTCAGGATATAAGATGGAGGTCAGGAGTCAGTGAACAACGTCAGAGTCAGGGACATGGAAGGAGAGGGGTAACAATAGATAGGAGGACAAGATCAAAGCACAAACGGGAGCCAGAGCACTTATTGCAGGCAGGAACTTCGACTGGCGGCGTTCCAGGTGAGGTTGCTCCCTAATGAAGCAGAGCAATCACCCGGAATGAGGCACCTGGAGAGAGGATCCTCTCAACACCAGCACAGGAACCAAGGAGGGGAAACCACCCATCCACTGGCGCAAAATACAAAACAGAACACTGGCTCTACTGGAGAGCAGAGCACTACGGATCAGAACTATGACAGCAACACTATACGAATACATTACAATGTTTCCAAGTCTCACTGTGATTTCACAGTTGTGCCATACATGTCACCATGTAGCCCTATCCTTAAAAAATAAAGTTGCAACAATTATCTTAAGCATAGATAATATATGAATTTGGTTTCTGTAAGGCCTTAAAGGGATTTTCATGTCTATGCTCGCTTCAGCCAATCAATAAGCTCAGTGGCTCTATCCGAGTTGATGGCATGTGCTGCTCAGAGTCGCTGAACTCAATTATTGGCTGCAGTTCTGTCTAAATCATGTCAGTATTGCAGACAATCCCCGGCATTGGAAGCAGTGGAGGGGACTCAACCCTAGATTTGGAGAGGTTATTGTCTGCAGCACTGACGTCACGTCTACAGTACTGCAACCAATCAGTGAGCTCATCGGCTCTGTCCGAATTTATGGCATATGATGCTCAGAGGCGCTGAGCTCAATTAATGGCTGCAGTGCTGTTCATGTCATATCAGCGCTGCAGACAATAAATGACACTGAGAGCAGCATCGGAGACTGTGCTAGACCTGGGGTGGGGAGAAAAGCTCAGCTTGTCTATGAAAATAAACTACAGCCATAGAACGGGGATTTCTAAAATCCAGAAAACCCTTTTCAGTAAAACCACACCAAAATCGTTATGCAAATATAACCCAATTATTTTTTACTCTATCGTATATGTGTGGACACTGAATTCTGCACTGGAGGTACTATTTAGGTTTGTATTTGTTTTCTATGCCAACCAGTCTATGTTTTTAAAAACTTCACATCTGAATATTATTCCTGAGTATTCCTAGATAGTATATGCTGCCCTCCAAGTCCTCTGTCTTTAGAGATGATAATGCTTATGAATGCACAGCACTACCCTCGATCATGGACAGTGGATAACAAGATGATGTGGATCCAGCAATGAAACCTCCTGTTCTCAGCTTAAGATCATTAGACAAACAAAAAAAGTTCATTAGGGACTAATTTTTAATCCCTAGTGCTATAGCTGGCTGAAAAAAAACCCAAGTTTTATTTTTTTATAGACTTGAGTATGAGCAATCGGTCCTGCTCTTTTCCTGTACGCATTCATTTAGTTGCTAATCAATGGTAGATACAGTAGTAGAGCAGACTGAGCGTAATATGCATAGGACTGACATTATGAGGATGATAATACAATGTTGTGTTGCAAATAAAAAGCTTGTTATAGCTGACACTAACCTGTTTCTCAGAAGAGCCTTTGTCGTAAGGAGGCAAAGCATAGTGATGGCATACTGAACCGGATAGGTTGTCCATCAGTTTCATCTCACCCTCTAACGACCCCTGGATTAGCAATGATATAGTATCAAACATATGTCTTTCCTGTAAATAAAAAAAAATAGTTAGGTCTTCCATCATAGTTTATGATATGTATTCTAAAATAAAGCATAGGAAAATAATGCAAAGCGAACTTATCCCATAGGAAATGCAACCCATACTACAGGCGGAATGTTCTACAGCCATAGGAGCAGTTCAGATTGATGTATAGCTTTGTGAGAAAATATTCTGTATAAGTTGTCATTTTTTTTTATAGTTACTCCTATTCATTCTGTGCTTAGGAGTCCAGTAGCGGGCCTACTTACAAATTGATAGTGATCTGTATGTACACTTATACAAGAAAGGATGTCTATTAATAAGACTGCCCACTGTACAGCAACATATTTTAATAGAAATTATACTAAATGTTTTTCCATAAAACTATATAATAAAGAAGTCATCCACTAGCCTAACTCATTTCATTTTTTATTCATCAATTGTGCTATTATGTGCCACTAAATGCATCCATACTCTTATAATAGTAATATAACCCTTTTATCATGCAGATAGCATCACTTGGTGTCTGCAGCTGCAGCTCTGATGTTTACATCCATCCCTTCCTTTTCTCAGGCTTACCGTGTGCTATTACTACAAGGTCCACCATGCATTGCAGTAGCCTGTGATCCAGCACTTAGCTCACCCTCTCCCTTATCCACCCTGTGCTGCTGAAGATATTGGGAGTTACAAAGTGTCAGAGAAGTCCAGGGTAGGTACCAGCCCTGCCACTGTTTGTTATGCAAATTTCAGCACTTTTCAGCTGTCCATGTCAGTGATTGGATTACCTAAATCCTTTGCTTTTTAATTGCAGATCACAGCACTTCACTATGTGTCAGCCCCTGCTGTTACTACTGATTGAAACTGTCCTCTCAGCTCACAGAGGCAGAATTGTGATTCACTTCAAAACATCCACACCCATTATCAGGAGCCCAATGACAAATTCTTTTAATTTTGTCTGATTTCTGTGCCAGAAAAGGACATATCAGACATAATACAGGAGGTGGAAGAATCTGCAAACAATCCAGTCCTATGTGATCCCTGCTGAGATGCGCTCATAGAAGCTATACATTCAATACAAAAATATTACAATAGGTATTATTTAGAAGAACTATGATATATGGCAAGGGGGGGGGGGGGAGTATTGGAAAATCCCTAGAAGTAGCAGCCTAGATCACATTTTATCAGGTTGCCTTTCAGAAGGTGAGCACAATGAAATGCTTTAATATTGGATAAAGGAATACACCCTGTTGGCACCGTCTGCTTCTTGCTTGACCTCTGGTCTCTAGTATAAGGGAAAGCTTCAGTGAAAATTATATTATCCCATGTATGTTGTCTCCTGTAATTATGTTACTGCTGTCTCTTGTGATTTTCTGAATAATAACGTTACAGGCAGAAGGAGCCTGTTGGTTAGTAACTAACAACCCAGGAATGTTCTTGGTGGCAACTGCAAATTTTCCTATTATTTAAAGCACCACTCCAGTGGTTATTTTTCATAGCTGGAGTGTTGCTTTAAATCGAAGTCCACTGCCCCCAGTCTTATACTCCTCCGACATCTTCACAATTTTTCGGAGTCGTTTCGGTTCGGTTTCGGCGCCATCCTGTGACCGTGACTTTTGACTTCAACGGAAGTCAGAAGTTATGTTACAAAACTGTCAATACAAATCGAATAAAGCCAGAATGAGATCAGAACGAGGCTTTCATAGACTTGTATTGCGTTAAGACACAAATGCTGAATACAAGTCTATGAGAGCAAGAATGAAGCTCTCATAGACTTGTATTGCATTGTGACTTCCAGATTGCTGCAAGAAACACTGGAGCTGCTGGCAAGTCACAAACTCTAAAAGACTGACCAGAGCAACGTGGCTAACAGATGGAAGACGCTGGAGTGTGAGTATAAGCATTGGGGCAAAGGACTTTGATTTAAAGCACCACTCCAAGCACTGAAATAAAAAGAAATTTAGCACCCCTTAACCCATCAGGGCACTACAAAGTACTGCATCCAGCCAAAGATGCAGGGCCTACCCCCAGGGACCTGGAAGACCAGTGTCGGTAACAGCAAAACACATTATAATCCTCCATCCTCACAGAGTGGTGACAGACTAGAAATGGACTCAATGGATGGCCACCCAGGGGTGGAGCCGATCCAGTCCACTAGACAACGACCAGGTGGCAGGGGACAACAGTTAGAGAGTTGGAGTCAGTAAGTGGAAGTGAATGGAGATGGACGTGACTGCTCTGACATGGGAGTGTAATGGAGACCTGTTGGCCCAGGCATGTGGTTGCCGGGGGAGTACGGCGAAGTACTCCTGGAACCATAGCACTGACGGGGCACAAAGCCCTAGGTCAGGCAAATGCTTCAAGCAGACCTGATAAAAATCTGCACAGTGAGGGGACCATCCAGGACCTCACTGTCCCTAGAAGTCCGGGGGCACCAGCAGTAAAGGGAGAGCCAGGGACCGGAGCCGAATACCGTCCCTACAGGGTTCACACTGCTGCTATATGGACCAGAGACTGAGAGATAAACAGGAAGGGACCCCGAGATGCTCTAAGCCACCGGGACACACCTATTTGAGAAAGGTGCAGGGGAAACAAGCCACTAGGTCACCAACTGGCACTGGGACTAAGGGGATCAGAGGTGAATACTAGCCTTCCTCTTGGTACCAGTTACCATCAACTGTGAGTAAAGAGAACCAGTTAAACAGTAAACCCTCATGTGGACTACCTTACTTTCCGCGCCTAACACCATCACCTAACCCCCTGGGGCCCCGGCCATACTTGCAGAGGGCCCAACATCCAGGTTGCCATCACATCAGCCCCAGCGGAGAGACTGTGCAGTGGCGGTTCCATCACCATAACCGCTACCCGGAAGTTGGGTCACGACATAAACTCTATTGAACATTCCCTTGTATATAACCCTTTTTAAAAGTGCTCCCCAGGGTCACGGAACCGGGCAACAGCCACCCAGTGACACATCCCAGTAGTACACTGCCCGGGGCCGAGTACCCCATAGCCCTGGGCGACACAGATTTTCTTGGTGTCACGAACAGGATTGGACTAGACCCGTTCAAACAGGTGATGTGTGCCTTATGGACTGGTTTTGTGACTTGTGCAACTGTTGCCATTTTGTGTGAAAAAGTAACTGCGCCATCACTGTGGAGAAAAGTGCGCGAACACAAGCTCCGCCCCCTGGGAGTGTGCAACATGTAATATGAAACTGGAAGCAGGGAGACTGGAAACTCTGCGGCAGAATGCTTCCAGACTCACCAGGAGAATGTCAGCTTCAAGTGACCAGGGGAACAAACCAGGTCGCTCCGGGGCCTGGACGACAGACAGGCTAGAGGCGGAGGTCCAGTGGCTGTGCTGGACGATGCAGACACAGCAGATTCGGCAAATTGCAGAATAGCGGATGGAGATGATGAAGGAGGTGGCCGCCATACGGGCCTACGAGCACCGGGGACCGATGGCAGAGACGGCATCAGGACTCTCCCAGACTGTTGTAACCCGACTGCTGGAGCAATTTGTTGGCCAGACTGTACCGCCACCTGACCCGGCCAGACCAGACCAGGCCGCACAGCCTTACCCAGCCGAGAAGGACCAGTACACAGAAAGAGACACACACAAAAAGAGAGTGGTTGTTGTTCCGGAGATGGTCGATGCTGTGCACAACCTCATAATGGAGAATCTACGAATTTCAGCTAAAGCAATAGCAGACATCATGGGAATTTCCCGTGAACGTGTTTGTGTCATTATCCATGAACATTTGGACATGAGGAAGCTATCTGCAAAGTGGGTCCCCAAATGTTTGACAACGGATCAGAGAAGCATGTGAGTGAAATCTTCCCGGTCCATTTGTCAGCGTTTCCGGATTGATAAGAATTACCTAGATTGACTGGTCACTATGGATGAAACCTGGATTTATTTGTATGACCCTGGAAACAAGGAGAAGTAAAAAAAGTGGAGGCACAGTGGTTCTTCTCGTCCAAAGAAGTTCAGGGTGCAAAAATCAGCCACTAAGGTGATGATGTCTGTGTTCTGGGATAAGGAGGGCATCCTGCTAGTGGACTACCTTTTAAAGGGTTCCACCCTCAATGCAAGGTATTACATTGAACTTTTGGACCAATTGAAGGCAGCTCTGAAGGCCAAAAGGCGCGGCAAGCTGTCCAAAGGAATCTTGTTCCTGCAAAACACTGCCTCCGTTCCCACTGCCCAAGCGACCACGGCAAAACTGGCAGAGCTGGGCTTCCAGCTGGTTGTCCACCCAACTTATTCACCAGATCTAGCTCCCTCCAACTATCATCTGTTTCCAAATCTGAAGAAACACCTCAAGGGTACCAAATTTCACACCATTTCTGATGCCATGGCTGCTACGGATGCCTGGTCTTTATTTTTGCTAGGCTTACAGAACTTGCAATACAGATGTAAGAAGTGTGTTGACATCAGTGGGGAGTATGTGGAATAAATGTAAAGGTTCATCATTCTATCTTGTTTCATTCTGGGTAAAGCCAAAGACTTATCAGCAACCCCTCGTAGTTAATTACTATCCTGGGCAATGCCGGCTAATGCAGCTAGTATTCTATATATAAAAATAGTGGACGCTTCTATGTGGAAGCTGACAGAAAAATGCTTAAAAGAAATGAAAAAAGAGTGGACATATACACAGCAAGTTGTTTGGATATTGTGGTGCATATTTTCACTCTTTTTGATGTTTAAATGTTTTTTTCAGGTGGGCTCCAGGTGAAATTTGACTGAAAAAGAGACCATATTTCTTCTAAGATAAAAGTTGAAAGTGTGACATACAGGTAAAAAAGAACATTGTTGTAATCTACTCATCTTCAGTGCAATGTATGCAAATGTATGTTTCAGTTGTGCAACTTCCTTCCATTGGCAGCACAAAGAAGGATACGGAAGGATCCCCTGGATGCCATACTACCGTGTTTCCCCGAAAATAAGACAGTGTCTTATATTAATTGTTGCTCCCAAAGATGCGCTAGGTCTTATTTTCAGGGGATGTCTTATTTTTCCATGAAGAAGAATTCATATTTATTGTTGAACAAAAAAATGAACATTTTTATATACTGTACAGTAGTTTTCATTACAAACCAGCATAAACAGACAAACTGTGAATCCTATCAAGAATTTCTTGTTACTGCCATTATTTCCATGTACAACATGCTTGGTGTTCTGTTCGGCGGGCATGCTTCCAAAGAAAATCTTTGCAAGGTCTTACTTTCAGGGGAGGCCTTATATTTCGCAATTCAGCAAAACCTCTACTAGGTCTTATTTTTATGGGATGTCTTATTTTAGGGGAAACAGGGTATACAGGAGGACCGTACAGAAGGACCCCCTGGATGCCATACTATACAGGAGGACCGTACAGAAGAACCTTCTGGCTACCATACTATACAGAATGACCATATAGAAGGACCTTCTGGCTGCCATAATATACAGAATGACCATACAAAAGGACCCCCTGTCTGCCATTCTATACAGAAAGACCCTACAGAAGGACCCCCTGGCTGCCATATTATACAGAAAGACCCTACAGAAGGACCTGCTGGTTGCCATACTATACAGAAGGACCATACAGAAGGACCCGCTGGCTGCCATACAATATGAGAATACTGTCATCATTCCTGCAACTTTTTCCTCTGCAGCAAATTACTTGAGCATAAATTCTTACCATGGGATGTACTAAGGACTGAGAGTCAACTTTATCTTTTACAGAATTCATGTATCCGTAAGGACTATCCTGAGTGTAGCTGAGGTCTCTTGCAGCCCATAAGAAATTATCATTATCTGGATTTTGAATGTTCTGAATTTGAAATTCTAACTCCATTTCCGCCTCAAGTTCAGCCTCCTCTTTGGCTTCTTTGTTGCTTTCTTCTAGGTGTTTCATCAGCACAGCAATAACCACATTGACTAAGACAAACTGAGCTGTCAGCACAAAGGAGACAAAGTAGATTGGAGAGATGACAGTGTTGTAACAGGTAGACTCCTCGTTGCAATCACGCAGTGTGTCCTAATGAAAGAAATGACATTAATGTTATATTCAACACTAGTAAATACTGTACATTCTCCTATCTTGTTATAGACTATAGATACTTTTAGGAATTTCTATTCTACTCAATATCCTCAGACAGAAAAGTTCTGGAATGTAACAAACACGCAATCATTTTTATTGCAAGATGTGTATATATACACATGACTACAAACAAAAGAGGTATCTCTGTTTAGCGATGAGTAAGTTATGTTCTATGACTCTATCTTAAATAATGCACAAAGGCGGGCTTTGCACGTTGCGACATCGCAAGCCGATGCTGCGATGTCGCACGCGATAGTCCCCGCCCCCGTCGCAGGTACGATATCTTGTGATAGCTGGCGTAGCGAAAATTATCGCGACACCAGCTTCACATGCACTCACCTGCCCTGCGACCGTCGCTCTGGCCGGCGACCCGCCTCCTTCCTAAGGGGGCGGGTCGTGCGACGTCATAGCGACGTGACACGGCAGGCGGCCAATAGCGGCGGAGATGAGCAGGATGTAAACATCCCGCCCACCTTCTTCCTTCCGTATAGCCGCCGACGGCAGGTAAGGAGATGTTCCTCGCTCCTGCGGCTTTACACACAGCGATGTATGCTGCCGCAGGAACGAGGAACAACATCGTACCTGTCGCGGCACCGGCATTATGAAAAAGTCGGAGCCTGCAGCGATGATACGATAACGACGCTTTTGCGCTCGTTAATCGTATCATCTAGGATTTACACACAACGATGTCCAAAGTGACGCCGGATGTGGGTCACTTTCGATTTGACCCCACCGACATCGCACGTGCGATGTTGCAACGTGCAAAGCCGCCCTAACTTTCAGAATTGCTTTAGACCACCCAGCCTATTTTCACCTTCCTGACCAGGCCAAAGTTTACAATTCTTACCAGTGCCTCTTTATGAGTTGATAACTCTTGATCACTTCAAAAGATCCCGGTGATTCTGAGACTGTTTTTTGTGACACATTATACTTCATGATAGTGGTAAATTTAGGATGAGATTTTTTGCACTTATTTGTGAAAATATCGGAAATAAACCAGAGAGATATGTCACACAAAATAATTAAGAAATAACATTTACCACATATAGGATCAGACATTGATGACCTATCCTAAAGATAGGCCATCAATGTTAAAGTAGTGGACAACCTCTTTAAAAATTTATCAGTAATTCCTAATTTTTCTAACAAAATTTACAAAGCCAATTTTTTTAGGGACTATGTTATGATCTGGTCACCGTGGATGAACACAAAACTCCCATCTGCAGAAAAAACACAAGAGTAGTTGGAACCTGAGCTGACCGCGATCCCCTATCTGTCAGACCACACTAGAAGTAGCCATGATGCGTTCCTAAACACACCTAGACACCACGTCACAACCGGAGAAACTTACTACACCTCACAGATAGAAATGAGGAAATCTATCTTGCCTCAGAGTAGTCCCCAAAGGAATAGCAAGCCCCCAACATATAAAGCCAACGGTGATGTAAGAAAACACAATACACAGATAGGAAATATAGATTAGCAAAGGCGAGGCCCGACTTCCTAGATAGAACAGGACAGGAAAGATAACTGATTGCGGTCAGTGTAAAACCCTGTGGAAAAATACCAATCTCCTGATAAGAAAAATACTGAGACCACATGGACTCTTCCCCACTATATCAAGTACTCTTGTAAATAATGGGAGAAACAAAATACCAAAAAAACACAAGAAATCTAAAAGTGAAAATAATCAAATAGAACAGGGAGAATCTCCATTTTCTTGCAGTGGAACCTGCAGAGGGGGAACCCCCATGCTCATCAAAACAGAAAGACAATTCCTCTCTTGCAAAAAAAAACAGACTCTAAGCAAAACAAAAAGAAAAACAAACACCCTTAGGTGTGAATCAGGCAATAAAGCAAATAACTTGCAACTTATCTGGAATGGGACAAGCACAGGATAAATGGAAGGACAACTCCAAGCCAATTCAGAGACAGAGGAACAACATCTATAATCAGCCCCAGCCAGCAGACACTGCTCTTCTATATAACCCAGGCTGATCTGCAATTGGGCTTCGCAAACTCCCAATTAACTGCCACACCTGTTGAGGCATAGTCAGCTTCACCCCTAGTCCTGACCACCAGAGGGAGCTCCAAACGATCACCCCCTCGGATTAAATTCACAACAGGACTATATCACATTTGAAGTGACTTTGAGGGGCCTATAATACAGAAAATATCCAAATGTGACACCATTTTTAAAACTGCACTGCTCAAAATTCATAAAAAAATTCAATAACCTTACACTGAGGTCACTGAGTTTAATAAGTTTACCGGAGGTCAGGTAGAGGACCGTGAGAACCTCCGCAAATAAACTGAGTGACTCACCGTGAATCACTGTGCCTTAGTCTCTGCCTGAAGCCCACAGCTGGTGGTCATGTTCTATGCCCCAAACTGTGGCTTCGGTAATGTAGTAGAGCTGGAATCGTCACGGGACCTCTTGTGGATTATGTCAGACCTGGATGTTTTTGGGGTTAATAAAGGGGTGAAAGAGGTTGTTTTTTTGTATTTTATTTCAAATAAAGGTTTTTTTGGTGTTTATTTCTTTTTACTTACTGGGCGCTTCCCATTACTAATCTTGGGCTTAGTGGCAGTTATGAGCTGTCATTAACCTCTCATTACCCCAACTGCCACTGCACCAGGCAAACGGGATGAGCTGGGTAAAGTTCTGGGATTGTCGCATCTAATGGATGCAATAATCTTGGGTAGCTGCAGGCTGCTATTTTTAGGCTTGGGCCCCAATAACCATGAGCCTCCCCAGCCTGAGAATACCAGCCCCCAGCTATTGGATTTATCATGGCTGGGTATCAAAATTGGGGGGACTGCATGCTGTTTTTTTAAATTATTTATTTAAATAATTAAAAAAAAGCAGCATATTGTCCCTCTTATTTTGATACACAGACAAGATAAGCACACGACTAGGTATCATAATATGGGAGGAGACCTATGCCAACTGTTGTATTTTTTATTTTTACACCAATATACACACACACACACACACATACACAACGCCTCTGATTGAAAGCAATCAGACACACTGTCACACAGGGTGGAGCATGTCTGACTGTAACCAATCAGAGATGAGAGGACTGCCAGTGGGCAGGGAAAGCAGTGCATATGCATGAAGGATAATAAGCGGCCTCGGAAGTAGCATTACAGCCACGCTGGAGACTGGTAAGTATAATGCGCTTGCTCCAATCTCCCAATCCCTTCTACTACCATTGTAAAGCACCAGATTCTGGTCCCCAAAGACTTATATGGGGACTGGCGTCTAGTCAGATATCCGGGATTAACTCCAAGCTGGAACCGGTTTTTTTTTGTTTGTTTTTTTAAAACCCGTTTGGACCCGTCGATCCCGGGTATCTGTGAGTCCGCCCATCACTAGTTATTGTGTTTTCAAAAAGACTAATATAAGGCTATAGAAGGACAGTGATAGATGTCTACAAGTTGTCATTTGCAGCTTTGCAGATAACTCTCCATCTCTGAAATTGACATACAAATTCTGATAATCTAAAGGAGGAAATATATTATTTGCGAAATTTACAAAATATGAACTGACAATGATGGCTTTTAAACATTTCCATGTTCTTCCCCGAGGATTGACTGAACTGCTATAGAAATTACCCTTAATGAGGAAAGCAAAATATCAGGGGAGATGTTCAGTAGGAAATAATTGTTCCTCTATGCAGTTAGAAATTGCACTACAGAAATTGGGAACTTGCAGTACTGAATCATTAAAATGCCATAAAGGTTTAGTCTATGAATCCCTATCCCTGATAAACCTGATTACAAGAGCAGAATAATCTTACCATACCATGGAAATTATTTCCACAGTGGGCACAAGAAGAGAATAGAAACAGTAATATGGTACCTTGTTTCAGTGTGTTATACATTTTCAACCAATTTATTTAGTAATCTCCAGATTAAGGGAGATACAAGAGATCTGTCCTACATTACTATATATACCGCTCAGCTATAGCCGTCAATATAACGGCGGTGGCAACTGATAGATGCTGGATTGTCAAATATTCTTTAACATTGGAATTTCATTGAAAAACATGTACTATGTATTTGTAACAGAAAAACAAAGAAAAAAAAAAATCCCATATAGGATGTGGCTAGTGTTGCATCTTATCCACAATAAAGTCAAAATTGCTTGGTTGCTCTACCAGATACACCCAATAGACGAGAGTGGCTTTGTTTAAAAAAAATAAATAAAAAGTAGATCCTTCCAATCTTGAAAACCTTAAATGGGTCTTTATAGATTTGGAAGTTATTCCTTATCCATGTGATAAGATATTACTGCCCGGGGGTCTCAACACCGGGCCCTTCACTAATCTCAAGAACCAGGGATCAGAGCCCACAGTACATCTAGGGCAAGTCAATGATGTGCTCTGCCACTCCATTAATTCTTAATGGGACCACTGGAGATAGCTGAGTGTGATCTCAGTAGTCAGACCTCCAATAGTCGGGACGTTATCCCCTCATTCTATGAATAGGGGATAACTGTCAAACTTGTGCATACACCATTAATAGTTGGCAGGTGTCTGTAAGCCACAGGATCAGCCAATACTTAATTTTATCAGCACAAGTCAGTAGGTGTCTATGGAAAACACATAACTTGCGTACGATTATTTGGATGGTTTCCCTATGCTGACCTTACACTTCTATGTCTTTTTTCTACATCAGGAATCTCAGAATGTAAGAATGGTAATTATGAGCAGTTTACTAGATTATGGGGCGTTTTACTACACACAAGATTACTATTTGTATGTACTTTCCATGGTTTAATCCTATATTTAACAGGAATTTGTTTCACAAAAACACTTCAATTTTGGTCCAACCCTGGGACCATTTAAAGGTCCCAACCCAACAGTTTGATGAAATGTCATGGCCCCATCCAGTCATGGTGGTAACCGATACTGTAGTTCCGCCTTGTTGACTTGAACAGACTGAGCTGCAATACCAGGCATCTAAACAATTGTCAAGATGTCTTTGCATCCTCTTCATACTGCTAATTGATAAAGGTTAATTATCTAATATACATACAATATGCCTTTGTGTGTCCTTTATCAGATTGCAACAGAAAAACTGCCACCACAATGTTGGATAACATCGTGACATGCTAAGGCATGTATATGTCACGGGCGGCGGGGCGCTGCGCTCGCTAATGCTCGGGTCCGGTGCTGCTGCTGCTGCTCGGTGGCACGAGCGGTGGGCCGGATCCGGGGACTCGAGCGGCGCTCCTCGCCCATGAGTGAAAAGGGGGTGGTTTGTTTGGGGATTTAGTCCGTGACGCCACCCACGGTTTGTGGTGAAGATGGGCACCACCGCTGCTGGTAACGGGGATCCCGGGAGCGATGGTAGGGAGCAGCTGGGATGTTGTTTTCCCCCTCCGTGGGTAGGGATTGGTGGTCCCGGGGCCCGGTGGTGTGACGGGGAGACAGGGTCGGTGAGATGCAGGGTTGCAGGGACAGCCCGGCGCGGTGCCAGATGGCACGGGTGTACTCACTCAGCAAGAGATGCACAAAGTCTCCGGTAAACCAAACGGCTGGATGGACGGGTCCCGCAGCCGGCTGCTGTGTCTCGCCCCGGACAGGTGATGGTGGCTGTCTCTCCCTGCACCTTTGTGTAACTGTGTGGACTCCAATGGCTTCCCATCGGTAGTCCGCTCCCTGGTGTATAGACACCGGAGGAGCCCGTTTTGCCCGCAGGCGCTGGCCCTTGGATTTCTAGCCTTGGAGGTGGCTGTATATCCTCACGGTGTGAGCGGTTGCCTTCAATCAAGACTTGGTTGTTAGGGAACCCCGGGGGTTCCTGTCACATTCGGATTTGACTATTAACCGTGGCTCCAAGCCTGGTCGGGGTCCGATGGCCCTGCCTGGGTGTGCTTAGCTTCACTCCGTTCCCAGGTCCGGTACCGGTGGGCCACCGCCCAGCCCCGGTCCTTACGGCTCTGCGGAGTTCCACTAACTCCTGCAGACGGCCACCACCATCTGCCAACCTTGCTGTCAGTGCCTGGGCTCCGACCCAGACACCTCAAGTACGTGACCTCTCTCTTTCACCTCCAAGACTAATCTGTCACTTTTCCTGCCTCCAGGCCTGTGAACTCCTCCGTGGGCGGGGCCAACTGCCTGGCTCCGTCCCACCTGGTGTAGACATCAGACCCTGGAGGGAGGCAACAAGGGTTTTGTGTCTGACTAATGTAACTGTCCGGGGGTGGGGGTGTGTGAGTGTTTTGTCTGTGGCTACCTGGCTAGTCCAGGGCGCCACATATACATGTAGGCTAATATAGGGGGACTTGGGACCAAATTGTATATACTGAAGCGGACCAACCCGTGGTGCTCTCTCACCAGCCAGAGGATGGTGGTTGAGGGAGAACAATGCCATGACACTCACTAACTAGTGTAGAGAAGAGAAGCTCCTGCTACACTCACTTTCACCGCTCACATCGAAGCCCTGTACAGGAATGTAAATTGTGAGGCGGGGGATACCTAGCAAGGAGGGAGAAGGAAGCCATCTCATCCAATCTCACTCCACTGTGCCCTGCTGGAACAGAACCTTGCCCTTAAGGATGCAGTTACTCTTGCAGTCACCATGCAAGGAAATGGGAATGACGTTAAATTCTTGTATAGCAAGGCATAGTGATAAGAATGTTGGATACGTAGAAATATGCAGCAAAAAATGTACAATATTCAAGAGACCATCATTTTTTACATCAAACATTACCCAGGTGGTTATTCTGGTAATAGGTTTTCTTTACAATCATTTACATGTTCACATAATTTGGGAGGATTTTTACCTTCATAATCCCATTCCAATTATCGCCTGTAGATACACGGAAGAGAGTTAAAAAAGCCATTCCAAAGTTTCTAAACGTGGCATGTCTCCCAAGACCTTCACATGGATGATAATCATCACACTCTATGGAAAATATAAACAGCAGATTAAAGTGTGTTCATTCTTCATTCCCATTATAGTCATCATTTTTCTGTACACTTACCCAAGTCACCAAACAGTTCAACCCCCAAGGCAGCAAAAATGAAGAATAGCAGCATAAAGAGAAGCCCGAGGTTCCCCACCTGTAAGGACAGTAAAGACATAAAGGTATCACTGTATGAGAGTCACCTAAAGTAGTGGTCTCATACCTGAGGCCCTACAGCAGTTACATGTAAATTACAACTTCTATTGTGTCCTCACATCTTCATCATTCATTAACAGTATCATTTGGTGGAAATGTCTTTAGGATCAAATAACTAATATTGATGGTCAGAGTATACATGTTGTTTTATTCTTTAGTGTTCTTCCTTGTAAGGCTCTGTGTGCCACCAAATGGTGCCTCCAGCAGAAGTAAACATCTCTATAGAATCTGATGTGTACGGTATGGCTTCTACGGGTGCTGTACTACAGCTTTGTACCCTTTGGACCTTGTTTGCAGCCATCTGCTTGAGCCCCAAGTATGTCACTGCAGCAAATGTGGTTTATATCTTTGCTTTTCTGTACCTGAGGAAGAGCCTGTAGAACCGTATCCAGCAAAGCCCTCATCCCAACAGCCATCTTCAGTAACTTCAAGACTGGAGAATACAAGCACAATTATTGCAAAAAAAAAAAACAAGAAAAAGCAAAATTCAATGCCAGATATGACAGCATTCAAAAGAATTTGATGGTTATCTAATTTTAAATCGGAGATGAGGTCGAAAGAGATGGTATTAGGGAAGGTGGAGAGAGAAGGGCTATAAAGTCCTAACGGGGTTACATAGTTATAAACCCAGCACCAGATAGCACAGACAAGGAAAAGTGGATCTATTTTTGAGGTCAACAATATTTTTCATTCTATTTATGAATGGCAGGACTCATATAGGTAGAAGGACTATTAATTATTATGTTTGAGATCTACTGAAGTATGGACGTTACAAACAACAGGAAGAGGCTCTAGTGGAAAAAGTAGAGGAGTATAGCAATGGAAGTCCTTGTCTACTATACAAGTCTACTATATCTAGAAGTGAAACGTTTGGGGTCAATTCATCAAGCAGTTTGTGCTAGCAATTTGGTATAAAATGGCAATCTCACAATATTTTGGTGCATCTCCTGGCTGGCAGAAAATGTTTGGACATTTGGCGTATTTACTCCAACTTTAAGAAGACTTAGTTAGGAGGGGGCTGGCTGCTGATAACTAATAATCCTAACTTACTCTGCAAAATAATGGTGTAAACTGCGACAGAAATGTCCTGTAGCTGAGGACTGAATTACATTTCTTATGCTGGCACACGGAAGGTGTACAATGTATCAGATTAATGAAAGGGCACGCGTCTCACAGGGGCTGACCGGGCATAGATATTTGATGACCTATCTATAATATACATTGTGGATTGGTGTGGGTCGGACATACAGGGCCCCCCATTTCCATTCAGTGTGTAGTGGCCACAATTGTCTGTTGCTAGATAATACTTGCTTCTATTCTAAAGAATGTGCTGTGCCGCAGTAGCCAGCTAACTGTCAGCAGCAGCTGCTACACACTGAATGTAGCTGTCTGCACAAAAATCAGCTGACTGGTGGGGGTGCTGGGTGGTGAACACCTAAAGATCTGCTATTGATGACCTATTCTGTAGATAAATCATCAAACACCTATGCCCAACAACCCATTTAATGAATATGATGCTTCATACAAAACATCAGTATAGATCAGTGATGGCGAATCTATTACACGCGTGCCAGACAGGGCACATAAAGCCCTCTCTGTCGGCACGCACGCTCTTGCCTCATCCAGCAGCTTTGAACAGTTCAACGTTGTGTTAGAACGGAGGAGACATTTCTCCTTGCTCTGACACTCCTCCTCTCCTAGGCCGTAGGCCTGTTGCCTAGGAGACACAGGGAGCGTCATTAAGCAGTGCCGGCGTAATGATGTCTTGTGGCTGTGCTGGAACTGGGGGCCCAGTGGCGTGCAGTGGTGGAGCGGGTGTTGGAAAGTGAGTATGTTGTTTTTTTTTTTGTTTTTTTTTTAAAAACTGTGTGCAGCTGTCCCAGGATGGGGGAACATATTAGGATGGAAGAACATTCCAGGATGGGGGAACATACCAGGATGGGGGAACATACCAGGATGGGGAAACATGATAGGATGGGGTAACATGCCAGGATGGGGGCAGATGCCAGGATGAGGTACATTTACCAGGATTATGTACATGCCAGGATGGGGGAACATGTCAGTATTGGTGAACAGGCCAGGATGGGGTACATTTAAAAGGATGGGGTACATTTACCAGGATGGGGAGCATTTACCAGGATGGAAGACATTTACCAGGTTGGGGAATATTTACCAGGATGGGGTACATATACCAGGATGGGGCCATGATGTGGACAAATATACCAGAATGTAGGAAATATATATCAGGAAGGGGGACATGTTTACCAGGAATTGGCCCAGGAAGGGGACATAACTATAACTATGAAGGGGGGAGGTAAGCAACTCGTATGTCTTTACGGGATTTCAAGATGTTCAGTCTTTGAAATGTAGATGTGGAATTCAGTGTGAAATCTGATTGCATTCCATGCTAAAATCTGTCTGTCTAATATTCTGTATTTTTTTTCCATAATGATCCATCTGCTGTGTCTGGAAAGGGCAGTGGGGGTGGCTCAGCTTGAATGTGTGGTAAGCACACATGAGCGTGATGTCCCCTGCTGAAGAGAAGACTGCAAAGGTAAGTTTAAAAGAAATGAATTATTTACGTAATAGAATTGGTTAAATTGCCATGTTGGCACTTCGGAAAAAAAATTCGGTTGAGGACTACAGTTTGGGCACTCGGCCTGTGAAAGGTTTGCCATCACTGGCATAGATGATCTGGCTCAATGGTGTTTGCTCAGTCCTGGAGTATAGCTTTACAGGAACAGAGATAAATACACAATCATATTGCCACATTCAGTACATCATAAGATGCAAATTAACATTTTTAATAATAAAGTGACCTCAATAGTTAGATTACACACCCCTCGCAATTCTCAGAACTCTCATAATGCGAATAATAGTTGGGTTTATAGGCAATGATGCATTCACTTCTATCTCTTCCAGTGTAATTCCCATGATTGAGAGCAGAACAATTGCTAAGTCCAGTTGATTCCATCTGAAAAGCAAACATTTCAAGAAAAAAAAGTTTGTTAAAGGCTTTTAGTAGGATCCCCAAAAAATAAGGTGTCTAAAATGTCTAACTTGTTAGTCCCAAGAATGAGCTGATTACCAACTTGAATTTCTACCGAACAGATATGGTAAAAGATATCAATTTTGAAACTGTGAAAAACCCCTCTACTTCATCAGCCCTATGTCAAAGGAAATTAAGTATTATACCATACCCATTGAAACCAATGAGCTGCTTGGAGAAGTGAATGTGCGACAAGCTGTCTAAACTAGTTAACACCTTTCGGAATATTCAATGACATTTCCACGAACTGTGTCTTAATTTGACTTGGAACCAGATCATGCCGCGTTAAAGACTTAAGGCCCCGTTACACGTAGTGACATCGCTAACAAGATACCGCTGGGGTCACGGAATTCATGACGCACATCCGGCCTCGTTAGCGACGTCATTGCATGTGACACCTACGAGCGACCGCTAATGATCAGAAATACTCACCAAATCATTGATCGTTGACACGTTATTCATTTTCAAAATATCGTTGCTCGTGCTGGACACAGGTTGTTCGTCGTTCCTGAGGCAGAACACATCGCTACGTATGACACCCCGGGAATGACGAACAACAGCGTTCCTGCATCCTCCGGCAATGAGGTGGGAGTGACGTGAATGCGGCTGCTCTCCGCCCCTCCGCTTCTATTGGTGGCCCGCTGATTGATGTCGCTGTGACGCGCCACGAACCGCCTCCTTAAAATAGAGGTTGTTTGCCGGCCACAGCGACGTCGCTAGGAAGGTAAGTATGTGTGATGCGTCCTAGCGATATTGTTCGCCATGGGCAGCAATTTGCCCGTGACGCACAAATGACGGGGGTGGGTGCTATTGCTAAGCTGCATGTAAAGCAGTCTTTAAGGCCCATCACACACAACGAGATCGCTAACGAGATCGTTGCTGTGTCACAGTTTTTGTGACATAGCAACGATCTCGCCAGCGATCTCATTATGAGTGACACCTACCAGTGATCAGGCCACTGCTGTGAGATCACTAGTCATTGACGAATGGTCCGGACCATTTTCTTCAAAGGCGATGTCCTGCTGGGCAGGATGCATCGCTGTGTTTAACGCCTACCAACGACCTCCTAACAGGGTCCCAGCGACCGCCGAGATCGTTATATAGGCTCATTGTTACTGCGTCGTTGGTAAGGTCTGACTGTGTGACATCTCACCAGCGACCTCCCAGTGACTTACCAGCAATCCTTATCAGGTCGTATTGTTGTGGGGATCACTGGTAAGTCCCTGTGTGTGACTGGGCGTTAACATGAACAAGTGTGGTTACACCTTCTCCAACAAGGTGATGAAGATAGTAAGCAATGTCACAAAGGCCCCTTTGCCTTGAGAACCTCATTTCCCATTTGCATACAATGACTCGTTTTTTGTCTTTGATGTTCCTTTAATGAGTTAATTTTTATTTAAACACCAGAGATATAGTCTCTAATGATGTTGCACAATGGAGGGAAAATGTAAATGAGATCATAGTCTGTAGAGGCTGTATTGCAATATGGTACATTTTACTGATCACTAGTTTTGATTGAATTGCTCCCTGGGGCAGCTGGGTAGAGTGCACTTCTTATTTTTAGCGGAGGTGAAAGCTTCCAGGTCCTCTTTTGACATGGCTTACAGAACAGAATAACATCCTAAATTTGTATAGTTGCAAATGAAAACCAGTCCTCTTGTGTATAAGGTGCAAAAGGTGTCTAAAACACTTAGTAAAGTGCCATACTGCCTCTCAGGCAAACATTTATCTGAGAATAACTCTTGCATATCTAGGATAGTAAATATGCGTCAATATATTACTTTTGAATATAAAAGAGACACAAGCGCAGTAGGGTCTTATCTGTGAAGATGGTGAACGTAATTCAAAGGTAGACTGGCTCACCTGGAGGGGTTGTGTGAAACACAACTACGTAGAATAGCATGAAAATGGCTGCAGGAGCCCCAAAGGCGTAGAAATGTAGATATTGGAATAAAAGTGTGATGCTCTAACACTAGGTGTCGCTAGATAAACTAGTGGAGGAGAAGTGAGATGTTGGAATACTAGATGTCACTAGATACACTAGTGGAGGAGTAGTCAAACAAGCCAAAGGTCAGGAGTCGGGAATTCTCGTCTGTTCAAAGGGAGAGAGCGGAGCCGAGGTCAGGATACAAGTCAAGGGGTCTGGAAGCCAGGAGAACACATCAGGTACAAAGGGAGAGAGCGGAGCCAAGGTCAGGATACAAGCCGGAGGTCAGGAAATCAGGGACTGAAGTCAGGGGCGGAGAAACAGGTGGGGGAGGGTACTAGAAATGAGGTAGTGGGACAAGATCAGGACGGTCACTTGCAGGAACCAGTAACAACTTCTGCAACACAGCAGTTCCGGGTGAAGTAGCTCCAAAATAAAGCAGAGCAATCACCTGGAACGAGGCTCAAATGAACAGGCCCCTCCCACAGGGCGCGAGACCAGGAACAACCAGATCACCGGGAAATAATACAAAACCATGCATCAGCTCTACAGGAGAGCAGAGCACCACAAATCAGAATCATGACAAAAAGGGTTAAAAACTGTGCTACCATTAAAAGACGATCAAAGTAAAATCCTGGGAAAGTGATTTATCTGATGTGTTTTGGAGTGGCTAGTTCTTCATCAGGAAGTGATTGTCCTGAAAAAAGAGTATCCAATTCAAAACACACTGAATAAACCACTTTTCCCAGGATTTTACTTCTATCAACAGCAGCACGGTTTTTAACCCTTTTATTCCAATATCTGAAATGTATTAGTTTTGTCACAAGCACTTTAGACTCGACTCCCAATATGGCACATGCTCTTAAGGACTAAAATAATGTCTATCTCTCGCCAAGTGAAATAATCCTTTCATTGAAAAATAAAAACCAAATGATGCTCACAGATACTCATGAGCATTAATAATAATAATAATAATAATAATAATAATAATAATAATATTAACAGTTTTATTACTATAGTGCTAGCATATTCTGCAGCACTTTACAATTAAAATGGGACACACAAACAGTATCAGTCATTACATAGTGACACATAATTCAACAATTCAAACAAGAGGGGGGAGGGTCCTGCTCGAAAGAGTTTATAAACTACAAGGAAATGGGAGTCACACAAAAAAATTGCTTGTATTGTACGATTTGGCCATCGATATAATAAATAAGGATATTCATTGAAGCTGCATGAACCGATCACCTGCCAGTATCGTTCTGTGTCCAGATAGAAAGTGCCATTGAGTGAATGGAGGGTGTGGCCAGATTATGGGGAAGTGTAGGAAAAGAGAATAGGGGATAGTTAAATTAGTGAGTCTAAAAAGATCTATTTTTTGGTGGATACTGGGTATTTCCCGAGTTGTCTGAGGTAGTGCATTACAAAGAACTAGTGCAGCACAAGAAAAATCTGGAATTGGGAAGTTCCACTTACGAAGGATATTAGTCTTAGGTGTTTAGTAGAATGGAGATCACAGTAGTGTGGTAAGCAGAGATGAGGGAGAAGATGTAAGGTGGTGCAGCAGTATCGAGAGCTTTGTGGGTGAATGTAATAAGTTATACTGTGCATTGATCTGCCTGCCATAAACATTATTGGTTCTATAGTTTTGTGATTCTAAAAAGCATTTAGTACTTGAAAAATAAAAAAACAAATCTAGCAACTATTAAATGTTTGCCAAAATAATAACAATTTTGGCATATGTTTGGGTGTTTCCATTTATGTATGTATTGTGTACAAAAGCATATCTGTCATGAATCAAAATATAGTGTGAATAGAGCCTTAAGCCAATTTTGTTTACAAACACAGGCTCCGATTTATCAATCTGGCAATCCTCTCGTCGGTTTTGATAAGAGGGCATGGTGCAGTAAGACGCTACATGACATAAATCATACTCCAGTCCAAATTTCTGGAGTCATGAATTAGACGAGCTGTGGTGCCATGCCCCCGCCGTTCCCCTGTCCTGTCCCAGCCAAAATGGGCGTAGGTTGGAGAAACTAGCGTGAAAATGCCAAAAATCACAATTGTTTGCGCAAATTTAGTGACTTTTCAAAGCAATTTGCGCCAGAATTCTGGCAAATATGCTTTAATGAATCGGTGCCACAATGTACATGACTTAGCCTCATTCTCACTAAAGTGTGAATATTGTGAAACCGGATTTTGTATGTAGAACAGTACTGTTCTTTACAGAAAAGTGCTAAAAAGTGTTTCCTTTACATTCTATGGATTAAGGAGAATATTGGAAAATCTGTAGTATTTATGGGGAAATGTCTGTGCCAAATATTACAGTTGCACTATTGGTTTTGGCTTACAAATCCTGATGTAAGATACTGAACATATCACAAGTGTAAATGAAACCTCTGACACCCACCAGAATTTTTCAGCTGCTTCATACACAAACATAAGACAGTCAACCACAAACCCTCCTGAATTTGTAGAAACATTGACTATGTCAAAATAAGAATTTTGTACCTGTCTTTAAAAAAACGTCGGAATCCGAATGCAATCATTTTGCACCCTGATTCTAGGACAAAAATTAGGGTGAAAATGTAGTTACAGATCTTCAGAGCCTCATCCAATACCTGAAAGAAAACAGTAAAAATTAGCTTCTTTTTAGCCAAATTTACATCAATGATTGTGAATACAGATGTACATGCAGTTTTTTTTATTAATGGTTTTAAGACCCTTAGTCCATTGGAGCTAATTGAACAATAAAAGCATCGTTCACCTCTGAGGCCATTTTTTTTTTACTCAAACATTTATTTTTGGGGTGAAATATAATTTTGGCAATTGAGTTCCTTTACAAATGTTGCACCTTGTGGCCTTTCTTGGTTATTGGTTTTCCTGCACATTCAACTTTGATGTGGTCATAAATCAAAGAGTTCAGAAAAGAAATCTAACACAATAACAAACTCTCTGTCAGACTGATCGCATCATCCTTCTTGTTATACTCATTGCCCTTATAGATTACCCAATTCCCATCAAGATTACGGTTTCTGTTACAGCATATGCTTACATACAGTATAAAAAGAAGGTATTCCAATTCATTCCTTTGTGTATCCACTGACTGTAATGGGGAAAATGTAATTCAATCGTGTATAATTTTACTACATTTGACCTTTTTTGTGCCTGAATATGCTAACAGTGACATTTACTTCAATACTTTTCTAATATCCTAAGTGTTTACTAAATGGGTAATTTTTTTTGTATTATAGTCACTAGAGGATGCATAAAAATATTTTAACTCTTTAGCAAGAACTCAAATAGACACCTAAGTTTACACTAAACATAAAAAAACATAGATGGTAGGATTATAGCATACTTACACTCCCTGACAGACGTTCTGTCGCTTATCCATGTTCTGTAAATAAAAGCTTATAACCTGACTTTAAATTCATCCATTGGTTTTATAAATTACTCTTTTGAAAGCTGAAACCCTCCCAAATTTGGTTTAGGTTATGAAAATAAAGTTGCTGCAAAGCTGAAATATTGATCATTTAATGAACACAGAAAGGTCAGATTTTGGCAAGACAAAAGTTTTGTCACCCACAGAAAGTAATGTGAAATTCAAACAAATAATTAACTTCTAATACAAAGATATGTTGCATAACATTGGTGAATGAAGTTGTGGTGCTATTACAACCATATTTAATATTTTGTGCAACTTTCATGAGCTTGAAGGACTGCATCCATGCGGTTCAACAATGAGTCATACAATTTATTGATGACATCATCAGGAACAGCAAAGAATGCAGTCTTAGCAGTCTTACATGCCTCCCAGAGTTCATCTAGATTCTTTGGTTTTGTCATCCAAGCTTCATCTTTCATCCTACCTCAAACATGCTCAATGATGTTCATGTCTGGTGACTGGGCTGGCCAGTCCTTGAGCACCTTGATCTTCTTTGCCAGGAGGAACTTTGTTGTAGAGATGGATGTTTGAAATGGAGCACCATCTTGCTGCAAAATTTGACCCCTTTTTATGATTGGGAATGTAAGAGGTAGCTAATATTTCTTGATATTTTAGGCTATTGATATTGTCTTCCACCTTGCAAATGTTTCACACACCCCCATACTGAATGTAACCCCAGACCATGATCTTTTCACCACCAAGCTTAACTGTTTTCTGGGTGTATTTTGGATCCATACGGGCTTCAGTGGGTATCCTGCAGTATTTGCGGCGGCTGTGGTGTAATTCAACTGAAGATTCAATAGAGAAATCCACCTTCTGCCACTTTTCCAGTGTCCATTTGTTTAACAGGCTGTGGGACTTGGCAAATGCCACACGGTTTTTAAATTGCTTTTTGTTTAGTGCTGGCTTCTGGGCACTGATTCGACCATGAAGGCCATTTCAAGACAGAATCCTACAAACTGTTCTAGTTGATTCAGGGACTTGAGGTGACCAGGCCCGTTGGAGCTCTGCTGCAGTGGAAGAGGGGCTGGCTTTGGATTTTCTAACCAACAAACATTCCTCCTGAGTTGTCTTGCGGGGTTTGCCGGACCTGGGCTTGTCAAAAACATCTCCAGTCTCTTCAAATCTTTTTTTAATTCTTTGTACATGATGCTGAGACACATTAAAGGTGCCAGCCACCTCTGCAGTGGATCTGGCTTTCAGCCTCTTGATAATCAAGGCTTTGGTCGCAGGGTGGATTTTTGGCATGTTGTCAGAGGTCAAGTTGCAGTTCAAGTGAAGGTCTGGGGTGCTGGGTTTCTTTTTATACACACCCACTAGTGTAAACTAGGAATGGGTGCATTATATGACAAGGCGACAACTTTTGTCTTGCCAAAATCTGACCTTTCTATGTTCATTAAATGATCAATATTTCAGCTTTGCAGCAACTTTATTTTCATAATCTAAACCAAATTTGGGAGGGTTTCAGCTTTCAAAAGAGTAATTTATAAAACCATTGGATGAATTTAAAGTCAGGATATAAGCTACATACATTTACATAACATGGATAAGCGACAGAACTTCTGTCAGGTAGTGTATGTCTATGTTCCACGAATATATCATATGCTAAACATACACTAAAAATGAACATGCATGCACTGTGTCCTCCACAGTGAGAGATCTCCACTGTGGCTCATAGTGTTAAAGAGGTTGTCCACTACTTTAACATTTATGGCCTAACCTTAGGATAAGTCTTCAATATCTGATCGGCCGGGATCTGACACCCTGCACCTACATCGATCAGCTGTTCTAGGTCCCGAAGATGGCAGCAGGCTGCCAGAAATGCTCAGTTCCGAAGGTGCCCCATCTTCTGATAATGGCAGCTCCTAAGTACTGCACATCTGCCTTCTATTAATTTGAATGAGTGGTGGATCTGCAGTACCCAGCATCGGTCATTATCAGTAGATGGAGCAGCTCCGGAACTGATAATTGCCGGCTGTTTGCTGCTGCTGCCGGCACTGGAAACAGCCAGACATTGATGACCTATCCTAAAGATAGGCCATCAGTGTTCAAGTAGTGGTCAACCTCTTTAAGTAAAGTCAGTTCAGTAATCAGCTTATCAGCAATGCAACTTAAATTAGAAAAAAGGAGCCTTATAGACAGAAACATCCCGTCAAAGGGGTTTACTCATCATCTATAATGGGTAAAATTGCAAAGTGCTTGTAAAAACAAGAAACCTTGTCATTTACCGCTCAAGAGTGGATGGATTTTCAATTCTATAGTGTACTGTTTATTTTCTAGGTTACCATCCACCTCTTCAGACTATCAGTGGTGGCTGGTATTGGACAAGGAGTGTGTACCTGCAAGCACTTTACTATAGAGCTTGCAGGCATCCCTCTGAACTGGCTGAATCACTGGTTCTGGTCAGCTTCAGTGCTCCTGATGTTGCAGAGGCAAAGGCTCCTCTGCATGCAGCATCAGAGGGGCACAGTTTAGGCCAGCAGCGGAACAATGCGCCATTGGTCTGAACTGTCACTCATCAGAAAGTCAGCAGTGTGTTCTTAAAAATCAAGGATGAGAAATTCTCTTTAAATAACTTTAACTTATTTAAAATAATTTCCCATATGATTTACCAAGGCCATTATATAAAAAAAGACTCACCCGCACATCTAATAGGTACAGGTGCCAGCTGAAAACACAATATAACTACAAAAAATACATACAGCTGCACTCTAGAATGCTAACTATGAATAAAGGAACTCTGGTATTGCATTACCAAAGCCATTAGTCAGAAAAGTGTTTTGTTTTTTTTACCTTTGGCTGCTGGTAGTGTTCCATGGCCATAGTAACAACGTTAAGTCCAATAACCCCGGTAATAAAAAGATCCAGGTAGTGACTTGTACACATTTGGTGTATGAAAAGACGTGCATGGGAGTACTCGGAGTAATAAGGCTTGCACTGGGCTTCTACAAACAAGGCAAACACATACTGCATTCAATTAGGACTTCTATGCAATGTGTTACTTATAACAATACAAGTCATTTCTGAGACCTCCAGCCATGTCTGCCTTCTCCCAGTCATGCATGCACCCCATGCACTTGCAGTTGCCATGCTTTAGATCAGATAACTAATGCATAAACATAAGAGAAATAAAATTGCAAAACTTCATACACGATTGAATGTAACACATATTTCATATTTTTTATGATGACTAATATTTTTTAAAACTGCCCCAGGTAATTAGTGTAGACATTATCTACTGGCACATAGAAATATTCAATTCACAGTACAAATTCAGAATTCACTTTACAGATGACAAAACGTGAGTACAGATAAAACTTCAACAAAAGGACTGGTCCCAAACACAAAACTTACGAACATCCTATGGAAGAACTTGTAGAAGAAGAGATGAAAATGCAGAGAACAGAATGAAAAGCACGGAATACATTGTGCATAGTGGAACATAAATACTGAAACTGAGAACGACTTTACCACATAATGGGTTGTGTTGGTTAAGGAATTCTATGCGTCATTATAAGAGCACCTAGTTCTTCTAGATGGAGTGAATGACAGATGCTCATCTACTTGTATATTACATTCATATCGGAGCACAATACTGGGATTTACATGATCCTATACTTTCCTGTTTCATTCAAAACACAATTGATCAGTAAAACTGTTGAAAAAACACACATTTGCATACATATTGGTTTCTGACTATTTGGGAGCTAGGCTATATTTTGTTCATTAGCAGCTCAGTATGACTTCACAGATTGACATTATTTGTTCCCTTTTCTGAGTCACTGCTGGATTAGCAAAAATACAAAACTCCAATTTATGGAGCACTGTACGGCCTCCGCACCACATAGCGATGTACTATCAACGTTTTTCTAGCCATTATATAAACCCTGTAATTTTATTGTGTTTATCTGTGGATACGTGGATGTTACTAGTATGGTGGGAGATAGGGACAGGATCAGCGGTGATTACTATATTTCCTCAAGATTGTTATTACATATATATATATATATATATATATATATATATATATATATATATATATACGTAAAGCTGTAGAAGGCATAGGGTATTCAGGAAAACTGGATATCTGGATATCCCTTGTAATGGTTTGGTAACTTGGGTTTTTTATGGAGTGATATTGAGGCCTGTCATTCCCTCCTAAACTGCTTTCTTTGTAGTCATCAGCCAGTCTAGGTGTTGGAGTAGCTCATTACTGGATTTAGGCCTTGTGCACACATTAAGTATTTGGTGAGTTTTTTACCTCAGTATTGGTAAGTCAAAACCAGGAGTGGTTAATAAATACAGAAGTGTTGCCCGTGTTTCTATTATAGTTTTCCTCTGAGGCCATGTGCATTTACCTCAGTATTTGAAAGCCAAAACTAGGAGGCAAACAATCAAAGGCAAATCAGAAGACCACGTGCCCACGCTGAGTATTTGGTGAGTTTTTTACCTCAATATTTGTAAGCCAAACCAGGAGTGGATGAAAAATGCAGAAGTGGTGCACGAGTTTTCTTTATTTGGTCCCCTCCTAGCTTTGACTTACAAATACTGAGGTAAAAAACTCACAAAAGATTCAATGTGTGCATGTGGCCTTCTACGTTTCCTCTGATTGTTTCAATCCTGGTTTTGGCTACAAATACTGAGGTAAAAAGTCACCAAATACTCAACGTGTGCACATGGCCAAAATGGGGAGACGGAGGGTACCTGAACAATACAAAATACTTTGTTATTGATCACTGCTTGTCTCCATTGGTGTGAGGTGACACACAACCTTTTTGTTTCTATTTTGGGAAGTTGACCAACTGTTGAGTCAGGGAACCTAATGTCTAGTTAGTGATCAGCTGAGAATGGGTCCCATTTTACCTGCCGCTACATAGCTAATCTTTCACAACATATATAGTTTGGACTTAAGGTCCGTTTTCCCTGGCTGAATGAGAGCACTAAACAATCGCCCTTAAGCTCTATATTTGTTGATTGGCTTGTTTCCACAGGCTGACACAGCTTCAGATATACACTAATCCGACTGTAATAAATCGTTCAGTGCACATAGGCTGCCATTTCTTTTGGCAGCACAGGTCTTGTTTACAAAGGATGATCTACTGATGGGAACGATGATCTCTTGTGCAGCACAAAAGATCATTTCACCCAACAAACAAGCGTTATGTATCTTCGTCAGTTGATCAGCAGCAAATTTAGACTTCAAGATTATCTTGAAAAGAGCATTACTAGGTACACTCAATCATTATCGTCTTGTAGTGTATATGGACCGTAGGGCCTCATTCACACATTAACGTTGTATGCGTTGTATGCATGGACCTTTATGGCAGTGTATGTAGTACTTTAATGGTCTGTAATATGGGCATTCTATTTCACACATTAGGGAACCTCCACAAGACATGAGCACTCCCCTAGAACTACCTTCTTAATATGACATATGAAAGCATTGAACAACACTGAGAGACAATCTCTGTGTTATCCTTTAAAATTCTAATCACATGAAATTACAGAATGAGCATATCATTTTATATGGGCAATGGATGCCAAACATCACTTTGTGATAAGCCCAGTTTGTTCAATTATGTACATTAAAGGGACTGTGTCAGCTCAGAATGTCTGTTCAGAACAAGTACGGTGCTCGGTGCACCCTGGTGGGGATAACAATTTCAATACACTTTCCCACCTGCTTGGTTTCCATTTATCTTCATTGTTGTCTGGCTCAATGAAGTCAGAGCTGTCAATCAAAGAGGGGCGTGGGGTGATTAAGTGAAAACAAGCAGGTTTAAAGTTGTATCTAAAACACCACTACAGCAGGGGAGGTTTCAGGGCTAGAGTGGCATCTTAATTGTAAGCACACTGCTTCCAGTCACATACTTGCCTGTTGGCAGTTTCACCATTTACCGACGCTGCTCCGGTCCGTTAACGCCATCTTGTTCACGTAACTTCGGACTAGCCCAGAAGTCAGAAGTTAAGTCACAAACTCTCAATGCATCTCTATGAGAGCCAGAACAAGGCTCTCATAGAGATGCATTGAAGGGTGACCTCCCATGTGCTCCATGAAACACTGGTAGGTCACAAATCACCAGAGTTTGACAGAGAGGAAACGATAGTTGGTGAAGCCGCCAGAAGCTGAGTATCAGTCAGGGGACGGGCTCTTGCATTCAAAGCTCTACTCCAGCTGTGCTATAAAAAAACCCCACTTGAGTGGTTCTTTAAATGATTGATCACACCATGATGCACCAAGTGCCTTGACTCGATTTGAGCAATCATTTTATGCTGACTGGTTCCTTTTAATTAATAAATTTAATTCTATTCAAAAGGTCCATTTACATTGACTAATAAGCAGGATGATACAACTGCCAATCAGCAAATTTTTACCTATCGATGGGAATTTAAATGTCTGTTTACACAGGCAGACCAAAGTGAACGATACACACTGAGCAATAATTTATCACTCAGTGCACGTAGGATGACCATAGGATCCCATAGTTCTCTGCAGTGTGAGTCCTGGTTACATAGGACAACGCACCACCAAAAACGATGATCTTTTGTGCTGCACAGTCATCATTTTACCCAGATCATCTCACCCGATTAACAAGCATCTGATTAATTGGGACAGATGAAGGATGGGTATATTGCATGAGCTTTGCAATCAGTGTCTCATTCTGTAAACAGCTTCCTGTACAACTTTACTAGCTACCACATAGTGTGCTGCCATATGGTTCCACCATTAGGCACTCTATTTTTCTCTAGAAGGGAGAGCACCTCCATAATTTGGCATGTAGTGGATTATGCCAAATCCTTTTTGTTCACAAACTCATGTGAAATCCCTAAGGTAAATATTTTACATGCCTATATATAAAATTGGCATAGAGAGGTACAGTATGCCCCTATATAATTCTATAGGTGCTATATCACAAATCCATAGTACATGGATCCATAATATGGTCACAGGCACAAGCTCTACTGAGGACAAACTCATTTATGGGTATAAATTCCCAGTTAATGAGCAAAATGTTTAGATTTGTAACCGTTTTACACTGGTATCTGTTAGGATTCAATGATCCAAAAGTAGGTTCATTAGTTGTAAGTTTGAAGCAGTCATGTCAAGAGCAAGCAACGTGCTCAAATGTATTATTTATGTAATTGAAAATAATCATGTAGCCATATATACTAATAATATGATTGTTTCAGTGTAAAACAATAAAAAATATTGCAGATATTCACATTTTGTACATTTGAAGCACACCATATGAAATCTCTGCTTTTAGTGCAAATAGTCAATTCTTCACAGTCCTTTGTGGGGGAGTACTTTCACCCCTGCCTCCCAGATAAGGCCAATCATGGCACAGCGTCTGATCAAGCCGTCTCAGATGCTGCCAAGCTGTGATTGGTAGCATCTGAGATAGAGGGGTGAAAGCACACACCCCCATGGAGGATTGTTAAGAAACACCAAATTGCACTATTACCAGAGATTTCACAACCTGCGCTAAAAGCAACAAATATGAATATCTCTGCCATAGATCAATGCAGTGAAACAAAAACTAATAAAGCATCAGAATCAGGGAAGCTAAGGGATTTTTCAAAAGGTATTTAACTTGTTTTTTTTTAGCAAGTGACAGGTCATTTTAAAGTGTATTCAATTGTTGATAGTTAGGGATTCTGCTTTCTAACCTATCTTTCAACGTATCCTTCTGCAGTAATAAAAAAATTATACCAAACAGTTCAATAACTGTTAGTAAGAATACAAAATGGAAAATGACAAGAAATACCGGGAGGTTTCTCATCAATTTTCTTTCGATTTTTCTTACTAAGCTATATGTCAAATGAAGAATCTTATTAAATGTTATGTAAAAGGCAAACAATGCAATTATTTGTTTTTGCAAAGCAGATAAAAAAACAGCCCTATTTGCCAGCAAATGCATTACATTTGTGATGAAATTGATATTAATCATAATTTTGTAACACATAAGAGCTCCAAATCGCCTGCTTTCCATCACAGTCATAGAAATAAATTAAAACATGTCTGGCTTCCTGCAGCAACCACTAGGGGGAACTCATTCCTTTTAGATTTATTGTCATAGCTCTACTTTGGGGTTCGAACCAGTCATCTATGGTTGTTTTCCTTCTTGGTTGGACCACAGCCTGTTTTGTGTTGGTCCAACTGCGGAAAGATCTCGTCTTTCTTATGATGTACCTTCCTGTTTCACTTCTATTCCATTGTGTGCACTTTCTCGATTGGTTTGCCCAATCACATTACGGGAGGGGCTATTGATATTCATTACTCACATGCCTGATTGCTTGCTATATTTCTGAGTGGATGGTTGTCTGGAGTACCAGCTCCTCAGTTAAGGTTTCCTTACTGAGATATTGGTATTGCTATTCCCTGCAGTTTGTTTGTGTGACTCCCTTCCCAGTTTTCTCCTATTTTATTTAATTTAGGTTTGGGAGGGATTCCACATACAGTATATGTTATTCTTTTTGGTTTCTTATATTCCATAATTTTTTTACATATGTCTTTGCACGCTCCTAGCCCTGTGTCTCACCCTCTGCCTGTGTGCACTTTATGTTTATTGTTGACTTTGTGTTATACTTGGTTTATAGCTTAAGGTGCAGTTAAGCACACTCAGGGTCAGCTGTCAACGAGTGGGGGTGCCATTACGTGATCTTAAGCTGGTGTCACACTAAGCGACAGCGACAACGACGTCGCTGTTACGTCACCATTTTCGGTGACGTAACAGCGACCTTGTAAGTCGCTGTTATGATCGCTGCTTAGCTGTCAAACACAGCAGAAGCAGCGATCATAACGTCGCTGTGCTACATGTGCAGAGAGCAGGGAGCCGCGCTTAGCGCTGGCTCCTTGCTCTCCTAGGTACAGTACACATCGGGTTAATTAACCCGATGTGTGCTGCAGCTACATGTCACAGTGCAGAGAGCAAGGAGCCGCGCGCACTGCTTAGCGCTGGCTCCTTGCTCTCCTTGCTACAGTATACATCGGGTTAATTACCCGATGCGTACTGCAGCCACATGTCACAGTGCAGGAGCCGGCACTGGCAGCAAGAGCTGAGGCTGGTAACCAGCGTAAACATCGGGTAACTAGGGAAAGGTCTTCCCTTGGTTACCCGATGTTTACGCTGGTTACAGCTTACCGCAGCTGCCAGTGCCGGCTCCTGATCGCTTCATTTCGTCGCTCTCTCGCTGTCACACACAGCGATGTGTGTGTCACAGCGGGAGAGTGACGACCAAAAAATGAAGCTGGACATTCAGCAACGACCGGCGACCTCACAGCAGGGGCCAGGTCGTTGCTGGATGTCACAAACAGCGACAGCGACGGGACGTCGCTGCAACGTCACAGAAAATGGTGACGTAGCAGCGACGTCGTTGTCGTCGTCGTTATGTGTGACACCAGCTTTAGGGTGCCAACCTTCGCTGTTAGGCAGGGACAAATTAGGGTTAGGCAAGTACTACTCTGTTTTTGGAACCTGTGGATTTCTGGTTTTACATCTCCCCTGGTTTGTTCATCCCCATGAGAGTGTTAGGATTCAGTCGTAACATTTATATTGGGAACTCTATGCCTTATGCTCCTCCTAGTGGTGGCTGCAGGAAAAAAGTAGGACTGTGTCAAGAAACAATAGAGACAGAGTAGCGTAAAAGCTATTATAACGCTTGGGATGTAGCACGAAAGTAGCAAAATAATATTGCTTACTATTGATTCCTTTTACTGTTCAGAGTCTTCTTTTGGGAATGATGCCATTACACAATTTCTTGGACTGGCAAATATCAACGAGTTGCTATATCTTAACATCTATATAGTGGCACTGGTGATTAAATGTCCTTTGTAATAATCACTGGCATTGAAAATATTCAACTGTCCAGCATCCAACAAGAATATGGAACGAAGAGGACTGATCAGGTGAACAGTCCTCTTCGTTCCATATTCTTGTTGGATGCTGGACATTTGGGAGTTAAGTATACTAGTCTGTGGGAGTTGGCCCAGAGATCTTGTCTGAGCACCACACACCTTATCCTGCAAAACACTGAATGATCTTTGGATCTGGTGAGCTGATCAACTATTGTTTATAGACTATTGAGAATATTCCATTACTGTGAATCCTTGGACATCTGCTGAAATTGTTCTATTCCTAAAACTTTGTAATCCTACATACTAGGACTGATATATTAAACTAGTTTTATCATATTTAACTATATGCCTTGTCCATATCCAGCTGACCAATTTGTAGATTTCATGTTTGTCCAATTGGTCCAAGGATAGGAATTGCAGAATAATATTCTGTATCTAATATAATGTAGGTGTTTATGGTCCTACCGTTGACGGCAGCTATTTATTGGTGACAGTAATATCAATAATGTGTTATGTATGATCCTATCGCACGTTAATGCCACCAATCAATACAGTATGAAAAACAGTTATTCAGGTAGAAACTGTAACTCCAGCGCCACCTATAGGTAAAATCTGCATATATTTCCTCAAGGAGCAACTAGTTGCATTTCTGAATGGGAATTAGAAGCATTTCAATAAAATGGGTTGTCTGTAGGTTCAAGCTTAATAATTAAACAAACTGGCTCTATCGGATACCATGCACTCTCTATTTTATCTTCCTATTAAATATTTTCTTTTATGTCAGACATTTCTATGTAGAACATTAAAGTATGTTGTGTCTCTTGTGCAATGATTCTTGTGAATTTTAACACCAAGATGAAATGTGTGAGCCATGAGATAACGAACAAGACTTCACACACAGCTTAGTGGACGTCTGACATCAGACAGCAATTAGTTACACAACAAAGTCACCGTGCTGGGACAATACACCAGATCTGCCAGTACCTTGCGTTGGACTGGCTGAGTGCTCCAACATTGTATCATCCAGCATTAGATCTAAAAGAATGACATGCTGTTAATTACTGTTCCCTATAGTGTAGAACACGTTGATCTTTTCCTAATGTAATAAATGATTTCTGGTGTTGAACTTTATGGTAAGTCAACAGGGATGAATAGCTGAATATTGGACAAAAAAAATAAAAAAGTATTATGTAAAAGGAATCTGTCACCAAGGTTTTTCCTAACCCATCTGAGAGGAGTATGATGATGGCACAGAGCCCCTATTTTAGCGATGTCACGTACTGGGCTGCTTGCTGTAGTTTTCATAAAATCAGTGTTCTATCTGCTGCAGATCTACCAAGTCTCTGAATTATGAGCTCTGTATAACCCTATCCACACCACTGACACTGGCAGCTCTCTGTGTACACTGTGCATAAGCAAAAAACTACGCCCACATCACTGACACTGGCAGCTCTCTTTGTACACTGTGCATAAGCAGAAAGCTACGCCCACACCACTGACACTGGCAGCTGTGTACACTGTGCATAAGCAGAAAGCTCCACCCACACCATTGACAGGTATCTGTATACACTGTGCATAAGCAGAAGGTTCCACCTACACAACTGACACTGGCAGCTATTTGTATACACTGCACATAAGCAAAAAGCTCAGCCCACATTAGTGATACTGGCAGCTGTGTACACTGAGCATAAGCAGAAAACTCAACCCACAACACTAACACTGACAGCTATCTGTGTGCACTGTGTGTGAAGCCACAGCCCTGTTCAATGTCTGTCAGGGGTTAATGTTCCTAATTTGACCAAACATAGATCCCTTTTGTTCAGTGATTCGTGTTTGTTAAGCCTTTGTTTTTTGCTGGACTCATCGGAGCCTTCCATTGTCTGAGGTTGTGTATTGCTAATTTAATGTAAGTCGCCTCAGCCTCTCTGTCTACCTCACTCAGAGGAGAATTATACAGGAGAATTAGCTATGTGGATTGGAATGCCATCCAATAAGAGCACAGCCTTATTCCAACAATCTGGTAAGACCACAATACCATGGGATGAATGCCCGGGAGATATAAAAAGGGACTGCTTGAGTCACCAGGGTGTTCTTTTGCTACATGGCTTCAAACTAGGGGTTTCGATCCTGGTTGGAAGTTCGTTTCCTAGCCTAGGCACTTCGGCGCCGGTTGGGAGATCAGAAACTGGATTATATTGTGCAGGAGCACAGCCGAGGATTCTAGAATTCAACTGGAAGAAATCCAGGTTGGGACGATTCATTTACCTAGCTACGGACTTTGCTGTGCTTGTGAAGCTTGCTACACTTGTCACTATCCTACTCTTGGTGGGTGCCTGCCAAATGCAGTGTGCTGCTCGTTTGGGGTATATGGCCCTGGAAACTCCAAAGGCCCGAATATTCTAATGCCTGGTGAGCCAGTAAAAGGGTGAGACTCTGTTGCCTGTTACATTGTGTGATTTGTATGGTTTTGTTATATGCCTTTGACTGTTGGGGATCCAATAAAGTCTAATTATTGTGCTTCCCGCACCCAGTGTTGTCTGAGTAGTGTTCTGCCCACAGGTAAGAAGTTTTGGCGTTCAGTTGGGATGAGCCTTGGGCCATGCTGTCTTTCTGAAGGTGGCCGGGCCAGCGGACGAGAGCCCCCACTGACCCCCATGTCTTCACACTTTGAATAAGTGGAAAGCTCCTCCCATGCCACTGACATTGGCATCTATCTGTGTACACTGTGCATAAGCAGAAAGCTGTCAATCATTAGTGGTAGCAGGGCTATACAGAGCACAAGAATGTGCTTAACTACCTGACAGAAGGTTTAATAGTCCTCTATTGACAATCTCCTGATGAAAAAGCATTGATTTCCTCAAAATTATAGTAAGTTGCTTTGTACGTGACACCAATGGAATAAGGGTCTCTGGTTTTTACATTATGCTGCATTTATATTAGGTGGCAAAAAAAAGCTGGTGACAGATCCTCTTTAAAGGCATGTTTGCCTTTGCAACCTTTTTTATTGTTACATTGCATCTAACATGAAAAAAAAAAACACTTTGCATATACTGTAGTCTTAATAGTTTACTGCTCTGTGTATTAACACTAAAACTACTGGACTCGTGACACCTATATAGAAATACATGGTGCAAAGTAGTCAAAATGACTACCTCAGTAGTTCTAGTGTTAAGCTCCTATGGAAACCTATGTGTCTCCATGGTAACAGACTACTAACAAACTTGGTGTAGTTTTATCATAGAAAAAAAGTGGTCAGTCCCTCTGAGTTAAAATCCAGTATTTTTTATTGGGATCTGATTAAAATATAATAACACAGAAACACATAATTGGTTGTTCACTATAAGTCATATTATTCTAATCAGGTCCCAATAAAGAATACAGGATTTTAACTCTAAGACCCTGTGCATACGCTACAGTTTATGACGCAGTTTTTTAAAATCTGCATGCCTCTCCTGAAGCCAGCAAATTCTATGGGATGTTAAATTTGCTGTGTACACGGTCCAGTTTTCTTCTGTGCGATTTTGGTGCAGAATTTTATGCAGAAAAAATCTGCAGCATGTCAAATATTGGTCAGTTTTAGTACCATTTTTTCACCTATTGACTTCAATTCATTGACATTCTTGATGGCCCCAAAAACTGCATAAAAAAAAAATCACACCAAAAGCGCATAAAAACCGCATCAAATTTCTGGACCAAATCTGCAGCGTGTGCACATAGCCTAAGGGCCCGGAAGCTGGAGCGCTTTCTTCTATAAGGTGGGTTGCTTTTTCCCCTATACATGGTAGTTTTATCCTGCGGTCACATTTTAGGGCTGTGGCTAGGGTCTTAAAAGATCAGGGGCACAAACCCTAATCTATAGGTCTCCAGATTTATACATTTTATATGATACCTATAATGTGAATGTTATAAGGTAATATAGCTGCCACTATACTAGAACCAAATATTACAATGATGATAAATATCACCGCCATTCTGTTACTGAACAATAACCAATATTACTGATATTGATGCTATATAACTACACAAGCTATATAACTGCACAACTAAGTCATCAAATAATACTACTGTTATTGAAAAAAATCCGCTTTAGGTTATGTCCCCGCAATGAGCTTTTTGCACCTAAGCCTATCAATGACATTTTGTCAAAGCCAAATACTAAGAAGTATCAAAAACATAGGAGCTTTATTTAAAGCATGACATACCAAAAAGAAAAGTAAAAAATGTGATAGACACGCATGTTAAAAAATGCCCACAAAAACGTAATGAGAAAATGCAAAGAATCTAATTTACCTAATAGGGACAGAAATTCTGTAACATCAAAAACTCACCAAAAGTTCAATGTGGAACGTATCCTAACAATAACCAATTTTACCACTATACCCAAAGTGACAGTCCTTACTGGTTCTAATCAGGTGCTCGTACCGATGGGTGGCAATATCTCTAAAGGACCAGCCTACATAGGGTTTATTTGTAGCCTGTTCTCATGTAGGCACATGGATCTGCATAGGAGCTATTGACAATATAAGACAAGTGATTTTTAAACAATTGAATATTGGAAAGTTCCTTCATTGCAATTTTAGATACATCAGAAAATGAAAAAGTTGGAAACTTCATGGCCGGTCGATATTTTGGAAAACAAGGACTGCATATTAAAACAGAAGTGTTCGTACAAACTCTCCATCCCCTTGCTGATAAAGACCTTATCAAGATGTTACATTGTGGAAACAGTCTGACTGTTGTACTAAAAAATATCCTGAGATGGAGGAACACTGGCCACAAACTGGGTGACAATGTTGGCTGATAGTACAGTACCTTATTCAACAGCCTCTAATCTATAGAACAAAGCAGGTCAGGTAAGTTTAGTATCTTTCCAGGTAGGAAACAATGTATATTTGAGTTTGAATACACAAATGCATATATTATATTGAGGCCTAAGAGGCTTGGCACAGTAACTGACCTGAATTTATAGAGATTGTCCACCCTTGGATGATGATTGCATACTAAACCTGGTGAGTTGATACACATGGCACTTCTAGGGTGGTGCTCAAGTAGGGTCCAAAACCGTCTCAAGTAGATGTATAAACTTGTCACTCAAGATAAATGTGAATAGTGGTCTTTTATTGAGAAGAACTTGTAGGACCAGCACAAGCACAGACGTTTCGATCGAAGACCTTCATTCATCAGTGTGCGTGCAAGGGGTCCTCAGAAGGTATAGTAGCGTGGCAACTGGCGTAGTCAGGTATGACGCGGTGTCCACCGCTGTCTATGTGGCAACCGAAATGTCTGTGCTTGTGCTGGTCCTACAAGTTCTTCTCAATAAAAGACCACTATTCACATTTATCTTGAGTGCCAAGTTTCTGTATCTGCATACTAAACCTGACACAAGGCTTCACACAGCTAATATCTTGTATGTTTTAAGTAGGTTTTTGTATGGAGCAAGAATATATATAGGAAGTACTCATCAATGTCTGTTAGCAATCTATTATAATTTATGGAGTATAATTTTTTGGCCCCAAAAATTGTCCCATTGATGATGATAAATATTATCAATTGTGGGAAAGCTGCATTAAATCTATATCAAGGCATCTCTTTCTATAAATCTATATTGATGAAAAGAAAACATTATACAAAGGAACATAATTCTGCCATTAGGTCAACTTTATGAAATTACGGTATTATTATGAGCTGAAAGGTGTTAATTTCATTAATTTTGCTAGTTACTATGGTATGTCAGACTAACAAGGTCTATCTTGTCAGGTGAACATAAAGATGTCAGTGGTGACGCGGTTAACATTGTGATATGTGTTCCCAAAGTTAGCAATATAAAGTCAGTTGTGGCATTGTTTCAATAATGATATCAGGACATGGCACTGTAGGTGACAATTAGAGTTAGCATGGTCACTATTACGAGGTCAGTGACATCATGGTCAGTTTTACAAATTTCAGTGTTGGTGTGACGCCCTGGGCAAGCCAGGGGTCACAGGTCATGAAACCACCACACACCCCACATTCCCTGCAGGCACACCGAGGTCAAAACACAAATCCTTGTTGCCCTCCTCCAGGGGCTGATGTCCACACCAGGGGGTGGGCCAGGCGGTTGGCTCCGCCCACCGAGGAGTTCACAGTCCTGGAGGTGGGAAAACCAGCAGTTTTAGTTTGAGAGTTGAAGGAAGTGGTAGAGGAGCAAGTGACAGGAGTGGAGGTGAAGGAGAAAGTGACAGCAACAGAGACTGAAGTTGGTCCGGGTGTGTGCCCCGGACTGAGACAGCAAGGTTGGCAGACGGCGGTGACCGTCTGCAGGAGTGGCCTATTGGAGTCTACCGTAAGGACCGTGGACGGGTGGTGGCCCGGCGGTACTGGACCGGTACACAAAGAGAAGCCAGCACCATTGGCAGGGGCCTTTCGGATCCCGGCAAGGCTTGGAGTCGCCGTACAATTTGCCAAATCCGTCAGTGAAGGGGACCTCCGGGTCTCCCAACAGCCAAAGTCCCGATTGAAGGCAACCATCCAACCATAGTGGAGAGACACCCCAACCGCCAAGGCACCAGTTTCTCAGGGCCAGCGCCTGCGGGCAAAAGAGAGGGGCTCCTCCGGATCATATCCAAGCTGGGGAGCGGGTTACCGGTGGGAATCCATCGCTACCAACAACCGTATTTAGGTGCAGGGAAGAGACAGTCACCACTAACTTGCAGGGAACATCAACACCGCAGCCGTCCGAGGGACCCGTCCAACCAGCCGCTTGTTTACCGTGAACTGTGTCATCATCCTTGGGCTGAGTGAGTACCTCCGTGCCGTGCGGCACAACGCTGTCCCTGCGTCACTGCACCTCAACAGGCCCCATAACCCGCCTGTCAACCATCCTAATTCCCCATCATCGGGCCCCGGGACCACCAACCCCCCTACCCACGGAGGGGAGGGCCAACATCTTGCTGCTCCATACCACCACTCCCGGGATCCCTATACTGAGCAGCGGTGGTGTCCACACAATCACCACAGCCGTGGGTGGCGTCACGGACAATAATTCCCCAAAAACCAATCCCCTTTTCACTCACGGGCGAGGAGCGCCGCTCGAATCCCCGGGATCCGGCCCATCGCTCGAGCCACCAAGCAGCAGCGGCCGCGGCAGCAGTGGCAGCCGGACCCCGAGCAGTGGGAGAGCGCGGCGTCCCCTCCTCCGCCCGCGACAACTTGGCGTCACGAACAGGATCTTACCGCTCTGCCGTCTGGTAGAGGTGCGCCTTGTTACCGCCGGAGGTGTCCGGCCAGAAAATTTCAGAAGCCGCCATCTTTGGCGCGAAAAGTTCCCGCTCGAGCGTCTTCTCGAGTAGTGGAGGCGCGAAGGCCAAAACCCTGCCCCGATAGAGGAGCCGGAAAAAGGCTAAGGGGGACGAAATGGCGACTGGTCGCATGTAGCCGCGGCTTTAAAAGCAGGGACGCCAGGACTCTGCAGCCATCTTGTTCCTGGGAGAAGCCGCCAGCAGCATGTGGATGCCGTCCCGAAGCACCGTAGTCCCCGTGCCGGGAACCGCGGCGTGGGTGGAGATCCGGACCGCGCAGCTCTACCAGAGGCTGCAGTTCAAGATGCAACTCCTCATGGAGGAGTGGGAGACCGACATGGCGGATGTTATAGCGACCATGCGGAGACGCGAGGAGGAAGCTGCGGAAGGGAGGGTGAGTGACCCACGCCCCGATGCCCTTGAAGGGCCGGTCATCGCGGCTGCGGGACCCGGTCCAAACCCTCTCACCCTGCTGCCTCCCTCGCCACCCGTCCCGGAAGCTGTGACCCCGCCACTAGGCCCGCTGCCACCGCAACCGGTAGCGATACCCAGCATGCCCGCCCTGGCGGGCCGACCTGCAGCCGGAGCCGGTAGCCGCCCAGAGGTGCTGCCGTGGAAAGCCCCGAAGCCCGAACCGGAGGCGTCCACCGAGAAGTCCCCCGAGCCGGAGCCGATAGCCCGCTCTGTGCCGAAGACCCGGCAGAGGAAAGCCCCTGTGCCCATCCCCCACACCTCGGCTGAGGTTGCGCCAGGTTGCTGCTGCAAGGCGGCGTCCAAGGCCAAGACACCGCGGGACCTGCCGCCCAGATCCCTAACAGTGGGCAGCGTCCAAAACGTCCCACGGGGCCCGACCCGTGTGCCGGAGCTCGCAGCAGCGCCGTACTGGGACAGGGAGCCGGTACCGTTGGGCCTGGAAATCGAGGAGAGGGAAAGGAAGAAGGCGGAGTTGGTGGCCCGTGCAATCCGGGAAAAAGAGAATCTCCGTCAGGCAACTTTCCGTGTCCGGGGCCCGTTGTATGAAGGGCAGGTGAGGCGGTTTGATGTCCGCCGGGGCTATGGATTAATTTACGAACCGGGCCTGGAGGCCGAAGTGTTCATAGCCCGGCAGGATGTGAATGCCCATCTCCCGGAGGAGCACCCACGTCGTAACCTGATGCCGGGCGACTTGGTGCAGTACACCCGGCACTGTGGGGAGAGGGGGTGGTTTGCGCTAGATGCAAAGCTGAGGGGCAGCCAGGAGGCCCTTGTGAGCGCCGCACCCCTTCCCCAAGGTGATGCCGAGGACTCTGAGTAGGGCAGCGGAGCACCGTTGTCATAGTCCCCGTTGGGACCAGCACTGTGTTTGTTTTGAAAGTTATAAGAAAATGAAAATGATTACCGAACAGTAACCTGATTGTCTGCATCCGTGATTGAATCGGCCGTTGCCGGCATCGTTGTCCCCGTGGGGACCATCCACAGTTGTTTTGCATAGGGAACTCTCTATGAAGAGGCCCGAGAACTTGCAGGGCAACCACAAACGTTAAGTGGAGTGTAAAAATGTTTTGTTGCAGCAACCGTTTACTGCCTCCGGAGAGGCAGGTTGGAGGGAGGGCCCGCAGTGGAGCAGGCTGGGGCCCAGCCACCACAGGAACCGGTGGCTATCCTCTGGAGGGGAAGGACAGATCCCGCTCGGGTAACTTGGTTCAGGACTGGGGTCAAGGGGTGCTGCCTGTTTCTTAGGGGCAGCATCAGGGCCAGGTTACTTGGGTGGGAGAGAGCGGCAGCAGCAACCGTTTAAATGTTACCGTAATGTTTAAGAAAAGTGCCTCCCGCTGTGGGATGATGTTAACATACTTCTATGTGTTACCGTTTTTTTATCTTTTCAGAAAAAAAAAAAGGAAAATAAAACCGGTGTTGGACGGGCAGCCCGAGGACGGTCTGCGTTTTGCTAAGGGGGAATGTGACGCCCTGGGCAAGCCAGGGGTCTCAGGTCATGAAACCACCACACACCCCACATTCCCTGCAGGCACACCGAGGTCAAAACACAAATCCTTGTTGCCCTCCTCCAGGGGCTGATGTCCACACCAGGGGGTGGGCCAGGCGGTTGGCTCCGCCCACCGAGGAGTTCACAGTCCTGGAGGCGGGAAAACCAGCAGTTTTAGTTTGAGAGTTGAAGGAAGTGGTAGAGGAGCAAGTGACAGGAGTGGAGGTGAAGGAGAAAGTGACAGCAACAGAGACTGAAGTTGGTCCAGGTGTGTGCCCCGGACTGAGACAGCAAGGTTGGCAGACGGCGGTGACCGTCTGCAGGAGTGGCCTATTGGAGTCTACCGTAAAGACCGTGGACGGGTGGTGGCCCGGCGGTACCGGACCGGTACACAATGAGAAGCCAGCACCATTGGAAGGGGCCTTTCGGATCCCGGCAAGGCTTGGAGTCACCGTACAATTTGCCAAATCCGTCAGTGAAGGGGACCTCCGGGTCTCCCAACAGCCAAAGTCCCGATTGAAGGCAACCGTCCAACCATAGTGGAGAGACACCGCCACCGCCAAGGCACCAGTTTCTCAGGGCCAGCGCCTGCGGGCAAAAGAGAGGGGCTCCTCCGGCTCATATCCAAGCTGGGGAGCGGGTTACCGGTGGGAATCCATCGCTACCAACAACCGTATTTAGGTGCAGGGAAGAGACAGTCACCGCTAACTTGCAGGGAACATCAACACCGCAGCCGTCCGAGGGACCCGTCCAACCAGCCGCTTGTTTACCGTGAACTGTGTCATCATCCTTGGGCTGAGTGAGTACCTCCGTGCCGTGCGGCACAGCGCTGCCCCTGCGTCCCTGCACCTCAACAGGCCCCATAACCCACCTGTCAACCATCCTAACTCCCCATCATCGGGCCCCGGGACCACCAACCCCCCTACCCACGGAGGGGAGGGCCAACATCTTGCTGCTCCATACCACCACTCCCGGGATCCCCATACCGAGCAGCGGTGGTGTCCACACAATCACCACAACCGTGGGTGGCGTCACGGACAATAATTCCCCAAAAACCAATCCCCTTTTCACTCATGGGCGAGGAGCGCCGCTCGAGTCCCCGGGATCCGGCCCATCACTCGAGCCACCGAGCAGCAGCGGCCGCGGCAGCAGCGGCAGCCGGACCCCGAGCAGTGGGAGAGCGCGGCGTCCCCTCCTCCGCCCGCGACATTGGCATGAGCAGTCATATAGACACTAAGGGACAATTCTTTAAAACTGGCAGAACACACACCACTCTCAATAAAGTTCTTGCCAGGCGCAAGCCACTAAATTAATTTGGTGCATCTTCTTTGTGATGTGCACTTCCGTGAGTTTTGCCACAAATGCTCCTTCAGTCAGTGACTGGAGGAGCATTTCTGAAGTACAAAACACTGTTTCAAGCTGAAATGCCAAAATTTTACAAAATTTGTGTGCAGCTCTGTGTTGTGTAAACATTTGGTAACATTTCAAAGTTTACGACAGTTATCTGATGTAAAAGCTTTGTAGAATCAGTCGCTATGATTTCATTGTCATTTAGCTCAGAGTTAAGTATGGTTAATAGCATAATTGGTACGATTATATTCTCATGCTTAAGATGCCATTGATAACATTTTCAGCAATATGATACCAGCGCTGCCATAGACATTGATGCCAATGTTGGATTGATCCTCATTATTACTGTGGAGGCCTAGTTGCACTTTGTGGTTTGAAAATTTATGGATGAGAATCTAGATTACAAATCTGTCAGTATAATCACTAATAATGTGCATCGCCGTATCTATCTATCTATCTATCTATCTATCTATGTATCTATCTATCCCTCTATCTATCTATCCCTCTATCTATCTATCTGACTATTTATCTATCCATCTATCTATGTATCTATCTATCTATCTATCTATCTATCCCTCTATCTATCTATCCCTCTATCTATCTATCTGACTATTTATCTATCCATCTATCTATGTATCTATCTATCTATCTATCTATCTATCTACTGTCACAAGATAAATCAACCGTTTGTCCAATCAAAGCAGCCAATTGTTATCACAATGAATGTAGCTAAGTGGAAATCAGATGTCACTCACGTGTCCCGGCTCCAGTGCTGGATTTTGCTTCCGTCCCCTATGGTTGTCTTCTTCTGCTAGTCTGGACTGGATTACTGTAGTAGCCTTGGAGCACCACTGATGTTAGCAGCCTAGGCCTTTAAAGACTGGCTTAGGAAGGAGCACACTACCTGAGTATTGACAAAGCATAGTTCAGCAACCATGTGTTTGTCAGGAATTAGCTTTACCTTTCACTCGGCTCAGCTCCAGCCTGATGTCGAATTTTCTCCTTTGCTGCTCCTAACCTCCATTGATCTTCTAGTGTTTAAGTTCAAGCTCAGTCCAGTATCTCTAGGGGGTATCTGCACCTACAATTCTGCTCTCAAGACTGCAGATGACCTACTTCTCCTAATGTTCTTGGAGTTGTTCACACCTTTGTCTTTGATATCAATGTTGCTCATCCTTGCTGCACATTCCTGTTTGCGTTGCTATCATTAAGCTACAAGATGCAATAAACTCTTGTTTGCTAATAAGCTGTAGTGAAGCAATCTACAATCTCATTTTTGCTATCAAAGTAACTATTGTATCTATGCCTCTAATGTCCTGTGGTGAACTGTATCCATGTTGCTGAATACCATATTCATATAAGCCTCACAAATTCCTATGTTCCCATATTCCTGCTGCAAAATACCTAACTGCAAATACTCTGCTGTTCCTCTGTGGAATTGCCCATAAGATGCATCTGCAGGTTCTCTCGCCCACTTGTCATACTACATACCCTGCTGTCCTAATCTTCTCTGATCCAGTTGTTTGGCAAGTCCATTTCTGCTGCACCATCGTGTCCGGTCCGTGCTGCAAAGCAGGTGATTCCATAACATCATGACAATAACAGGTAGTATCATGTTATGAAGATAGTATGGGCAATACTGACATTATATTCCATATATACAAGTATAATGGTTGGATACTTTATTTTAACGAATATGTTGGATATACGATGATCATTTGTGACCAGAACTGTGCAGTCAGTGAGGAAGGCTCCACTAACAAGTGCAGGAGGAGAACCTGCAATGCTTGGCTTACATAGCATTTGCCACTCCATTCAGTGGCAAAGTTAGAGTTTATGTCCGAACCCCCACAAAAAACGGGACTTGGGCGCATGCACGGAGAGGGCTGTTGGCTATAATAATGCATACGAAGGCACACTGTGCTCTGTTATCATGTAGCATTTTCAGCCATATATGCCTCATTGAGGCAAAGAAAAGATGTAATGGGCTATGTTTTGCTGCCTGCCTGTAGTAGGCGTACACGGACGAATATGATGAATGACAGAGTATATTGTGCCTTCATCTGTATCAATATAGTCTATGGCCCTGTTGGCACATACGCAAGAGTCGGATTTTGTGGGGGTTTGGACATAAGCCCTGAGGGGCTACTGAATGTAGTGGCAAATGGTATGTGAACCAAGCCCAATTAATAAATATTAATAAGTGCCACAACATCAAATACCCAACATATGTGTTAAAAGTGGCCAACCCCTTTAATATGCATCGAGACAATTCATTGTCTTTGTCATTTCCAACATTACATTACGATACCAATATTATTAGTACTGTTAGATTATTGTTATAGAATTTTTATTACAACAGTTTTAGGATTTTGAAAAAATGTTAGAATACATAATATATTATTAATTAATATATCTAATATGTCAAGGTTGTAATCACAACATTATGAATGCTAGGCTCTGGGGCCCTACCGTTTAGGGCATTCGTTTTATGTATACATTGGTAAGTGTATTACTATCGCTGGAAAATATCTGTAGATGACAATAATATGAATAGAAGAGGGAATATCAAAGACTTTCAGCAGATCCTAGTTTTCAGAGATCCAAAGAAAGTGGTACAGAAATAAAGAACGAGATCCCAGCCAGTCTATGGTGTAGTATTTCACTGCGCGCAGATACTGATTCCAACAGAAAAGGAGAAAAAGGCTTAGCAAATACATCTCCTTACCCAAAAGTGTAAAACTAAATGGCCTTATAAATGATACAAAATAGCAAAGATGGCAGAGATATAAATAACTAAAAATACAAACAAAAACATACTCAATATTTTATAGCAATCTGCTTCCTCAGGAGTATGCGGTATATGTACTAGAAGTGCTGCAGCTGTAATAAATGCTTTCATATACAGAGATATTTCTAGTAGTTTTTCAACTTCTACATAGTTACATAGTTCCATAGGTTGAAAAAAGACAGAGGTCCATCTAGTTCAACCTTCCTTCACTAATTATATATGTCGTCATTAAATCATTTATAACCAACAATGTTGTGTGCACTGAGGAAATCATCCAGCCCTTTTTTAAAAGCTGCTATGGTATCTGCCATCACTACCTCTTGTGGTAGGACATTCCACAGTGTTACTGCTCTAACTGTAAAGACCCCTTTCCTATTTAGCTGCCGGAATCGCTTTTCTTCCACTCGCAGTGAGTGCCCCCTGGTCCTTAGTATTGTCTTTGGAAGAAATAAGTCATGTGCCAGTCCTTTATATTGACCACGACATGTATTTATACATATAAATGAGATCTCCTCTGAGACGTCTTTTTTCTAAGCTTAACATATCTAACTTTTTCAACCTGCCATCATATGTGAGGCCTCCATTCCTTGTAATAGTCTAGTTGCCCAGCTTTGAACTGACTCTAACTTCTGAATGTCCTTTTTAAAATGTGGAGCCCAAAACTGGATCCCGTATTCCAGATGTGGCCTTACAAGTGAGTTATAGAGGGGTAACAATACGTTGGGATCCCGGGATCTAATCTCTCTTTTTATACACCCTAGAATCTTGTTTGCTTTTGCAGCTGCTGCTTGACATTGAGTGCTGCTGCTCAGCTTATTTGTAATCAGAATACCCAAGTCCTTCTCCTGTTCTGTAGTCCCGAGTTTACTTCCATTTAATATATACGCAGCTATAGGATTACTCCGTCCTAGGTGCATTACTTTACATTTATCAACATTAAATCTCATTTGCCACGTCTGCCTATTCAGACATCTTATCTAAATCTTTTTGTAATATTGGTCAGTTTTTAATATCCTACATAGTTTGGTGTCATCAGCAAAGACTGACACTTTACTATCAATCCCATCCATAAGTTCATTAATAAAGAGATTAAAAAGAATCGGTCCTAGCACAGATCCCTACGGCACCCCACTGCTGACTATAGCCCATTTAGAGAATGTACCATTTATAACTACTCTTTGTTTCCTATCTTTTAGCCAATTCCTTATTTTAAAACACACTGTACATACTGAAATAGTTATATTTTGATGTATTTTTACACATGGACACTAGATGGTGCTAGTGATATGCAAATATTCCATATAAACCAATGAAAATGGCATCCATGATTTGGTCACAAATAGGAAGAAAAACTAAATGAACAAAGCTGGAGTGCTAAATATTTGCCCTGAGATTACAAGATATAAATGTAATCATTAAAGAATAATCATCATTTTTTTTCTTACATACAGTACATGTGAAAATAATAAACTTTATATTATATCTTAGTACAGAAATTTCCTTTATTCCTCCTCCTGGACTGATGATCCTCAAAATTCTCAATTCATGTGAACACAGATTTCCCCATTACTGAGATAGGAGATGACAGTTGGCGCTCATAAAGTTCTATGGTGAATTGTAACTAACGCTTCAGGAGAAATTACAGCATCATTTCTATGTCTGCCTCAAGCTTATAAACCCTCCATACAATTTGAAAAGCACAAATTGTCTGTATTCACTGAATATAGAGTTTACAGATTTTGGCTATGAATTTAAAATGAAAGATCAGACTACGAGAAGAAAGAAGCAGATTTCTCTGATACAGTATCTTACAGAGTTTCTTATTTCCATGTGGACTTTTGATTTCTGAAATAAAAATTAAAACGATTATTCTTTCATTTGGACTATGTTGGTATCTAAGTATACAGTCTCGATTGTTTGGGGGATTGTCCATTTCTGGATACAATATTTTTTTTAACTTAAATGGGCTTTACACGCTGCGACATCGCTAGCAATGTCACTAGCGTTTGCACCCGCCCCCATCGTTTGTGCGTCACGGGCAAATCGCTGCCCGTGGCGTACAAAATCGCTAGGCCCCGTCACACATACTTACCTTCCTAACAATGTCGCTGTCGCTGACGAACAGCTTCTTTTCTAAGGGGGCGGTTCCTGCGACATCACAGCGACGTCACACGGCAGGCGTCCAATAGAAGCGGAGGGGCGGAGAGCAGCCGCATGAAAGTCACGCCCATCTCGTTGCTGGAGGACGCAGGTACGGTATTGTTCGTCGTTCCTGGGCTGTCACATGTAGCGATGTGTGCTGCCTCAGGAACGACGAACAACCTGCATCCAAAATCAGCAACGATATTTGGGAAATGGACGACGTATCAACAAACAACGATTTGGTGAGTATTTGGGATCGTTAGTGGTCGCTCATATGTGTCACACGCAACGACGTCGCTACCGAGGCCGGATGTGCGTCACAAATTCCGTGACCCCAACGACATCTCATTAGCGATGTCGTTGCGTGTATAGCGGCCTTTAGATGCATGCAATTAGGGCTAAAAATTATTTTTCATTATTTTTTGGTTTTATTAAAAATGTTATAGCATTTAGCTTTTGCAAGACCTGCACATTCATCTTTGATGTTTTCTGTGGTAAAAAATCATATAGGAAGAGCTAAAGCCCCTCAAACAGATAAAACAATTGGAAACTCTCCCATTAGGACCATCGGAATGAGCCCAATGAAGGATTGTCAGTACTGCTACCAGGCTGCTCTCCTGACTTCCTCTATCAAAGGCAGGGCAGGGGCATCATCTGATTGTTGGAGTTCATCAATGACCATCAGTGACCACTGATTGGCTGCAATAATCACGTACATTCCACTACGGAGTTAGAAGACTGTTTCTTCTGGTCTGGATCACATTAAATGTGATCACTCCCATTAGAGGGGGGAGAGACATCACAGCGATCAACATTACATAAAGAGTTCATGCGGGGGAGGAAGAGCAGAAGTTTATTTGCTGAACTTTCAACCAATAGCTGCAAAGCACTGAATAAGTCAGTTTGGCACATTATACTGTAATGATACTGTCGTGGTGTCAGGGACCTAATTAACAGCATTACATCTAATTTTAATCAGTACATTAACTTCAAAGAAAAAATCATGTTAAATTAGTGAAAAATTGTCACCGCTCCTTTCATGTCTGTTTTACTAAATAGTTGCATTCTGCATGTAATAACTATTCTGGGGCATCTTTTGTTATAATTCTGCATTGTTACAATTCTTCTCCAGAATCTTTAATTCATGGACAATACAAGTATTTACTAAACAAATCTGTCAGTGGTAAGAGGTTCCCTTTAAGAGGTTTTCACAATTTTGAATATTATAGAGGCAGTGACAATTTTTACAGATACCAATCATTATTTTTTATCTACACTTATTACGACTATACTTATAACAACTTATTATTTCATATTTATTCAAAATTTGCTGTGGGACAGCAATGGGGCTTAACTTCACTCCTAATTTGCAAATGTATGCATGATTGGTAGAAGGACATTTATACTTCAACAATTATTTTTCCCAAATTTTGCTTTTCTGCCTTCCTAATTTATTAGTAAAGTAAAAAGTAAAACAATTTCTTGGACCTTGCAGTCATGAATTTCTAAAATCATAGATAATTTAGGAGGATTATTAGAAACTGCAAAAAACAAACCTTGCGTTTTGTAAACTAATTTAAATTGTTAAAAAGAAAAGAAAGGTCCAGTGAGTGGGCAAAAAATAAGATAAAAAAATATTTATTGAAAAATATTAAATACATTAGAACATAGCAGTAGCGGAATAGAAATCTGACAGTGTCAATTTATTAATTAAACGACTATGCGTTTCGGCTGAGGAGCCTTCAGAAGAAGGCTCCTCAGCCAAAATGCGAAGTCATTTAATTAGTAATTTTTGACACTGTCAGATTATTATTCCGCTACTGCTATGTTCTCATGTTTTTATTATTTTTTTTTTATCTTATTTTTTGTGCACTCGCTGGACCTTCTTTATTTTTTGATTATTCTCTGTCGATGAACTCTGGTCCTGGTCGGGTAATGGCCTTGAAGCAGAGGATCATTATTTTTAGCAGTAAGCTGGCATTTTTTGTTTCTTTCTGAATTTAAAATATTGTTTGACATATTTTAAATATTCTCCTGATGTTACAATAGAGCTCAAAGTCTAAAAAGACACCATTCATTTTCTACCACCTTGGATTTCAACCATTTCCAAACTATTATTGTTTTTACCCTATCTGTAAACGGTAACACTATAATATGAAAATTTCATAAGATAAAAATTGGATAATCATCTCAAGGGATCCTGTCATCTATAAGCAATTTAGTGATAAAACTAAAAAAATCTTCAAGTAAGTTTGGACGGTGCAGATTTCCTATGAGTGTTCTTTACTAACAAAATTCAAGTACAATGCTAAAATGCTATTATCACACAGCAATGCAAATAGTGAACTAATCAATAACAGATCCTTTAAAGTTCCTACTAAAGGAAAATAGCCCTTATACCCATTTAGAACAAAAATACATTTTGTGCAAAAAAACCCTACACTCTTATAAGGGTTTTCCCCAGAACAAAGTTCATTTTAAAGTTCATTTTAATTAATAGATCTTGGAATAATAAGTTCCAGAATTGAATGTGTTAAAATGTTCCTGAGCTGAGATATTCTTATATACGTATCTCTGTTATGTACTGTGTAATGGCCGTGTCTGACCATACAGGGATATGGTGTGATCATACCACATCTCCTGGGATAATCTTATATATCTGTCCCTGCTGTGTACTGTGTAATGGCCATGTCTGATTGTACAGGGACATGGTCTGATCATACCACATCTCCTGGGCAGGGAGAACGCAAAAGAGTATACAGACATTATAGCAGAGGATCATAGCTGATCCTTTTTGTGAGGTAAAATATTTCCCTGTCTATTTTTCAAAAATGTTTTACCTAAAGAAAGAATTATTTGTGATCCCGTGCTGTAATTTTGGATACTTTTTAACTTCATTCCCTTGTCCTGGAGATGTGGTATGATCAGGTCATGTCCCTGCACAGTCAGACATGGCCATTACACAGTACATATCAGGGACACATATATAAGATTATCCCAGCACAGGAACATTTTTTTTAAACACATCCAGTTGTGGACCTATTTTTCAAAAGCTCTATTGATTAAAATGAACTTCAAAATTTACTTGGAGGGCACCATACCCATTCTTGCTCTGACTGGGGAACATTTGTTTTGTAATTTACCCCACTTTTGTGGAGTAAATTTTCATGAATTTTCCCACTCACCATTCTGTTTGGTCCACTTTTCTAAAAGTTGTCGGAGTTGGCCAAGACTGGCGTAAAACGCCAAAAGTTACAGATTTTTTTCACAATGAGTTGATCAAAAATTTGGGGATATTTCAATCAGTACTCCAGAATGATGGCAATAAACATTTGATGAATTGGGGCTGTGCTCTTTCTTTTATCTCGGTGTACAGAGAACTGTGAAGTCTCGAGGAATAACAGTAGTCTTTTCAAACACAATTCAGCACATGTATTGGTTTATGCCAGTCTCCGGTATGACATCAACACCCAAACCAGTGCTTCAGCATTAGGTGGAGACATTAAATCCGGGTTAGCTATTTCAACTGTTAAGCACAGGGCTGTCATTCAAAATATCTGGACCTCATCCAGTCCTACATCTTTTATACTCCATATTGTCCCCATAATATGCATTCTGTGAGGAAGGAAGAGTGTTGGAAGTAACATGATGTTGCTTAAAGATTATGTTATATGATTCTTACCATTTAAGGCATTAATGATAATTGCACTGGGAAAAACTTTTTTTTTTTGCCTTTCATAGTTCAAAATTGTGAATGTTATAAAACTTCTTTTACGTAAAGAGTATGATCACAACTTTTACATTGATGGACTTTCCTTAGTATAGGTCATCAATGTCTGATCGGCTAGGGTCCCACACCCCGCACCTTCTTCGATAAGCTGTTATCAGAGCCGGGAGTGACAGTAGGCAGTCAGAAATACTCAGTTCTGGAGCTGCCCTGTGTTCAGATAGCCACCCCGGCCGGGTACTGCACATCCGCTTCCTATTCAAATTATTGTGTGGTGGATGTGTAGTACCCTGACAAAACCTCTATCAGAAAATAGGGCAACTCTGAAACTGAGCATTTCCAGCCAACTGCTGCCACCGGGACCGGGAACAGCTGATCTTTGAGGGTGCCTGGTGTCAAACCCCGGCCGATCAGATATTGATGACCCATTCTAAGGTTAGGTCATCAATGTAAAAATAGCGGACAACCTCAACCAATTGCCTGTTTTATATCGCACCATAATATTTGTACGATAATTTGTGAAGTTGCTCACAACCTGTAAAGAAAAACAAGAGTTTATTCTGTTTATTCTTCCACTGCATCTAAAGAAAAAAAATATGAACAAACTGGTCAAACAATCATGATCATCAATGTGAGATCGTGGGGTCCGACACTCAACACCTCCTACCGATGGGCTATTTTCAGCTCAGTTGGAAGCTGAGAGTGAACTAAGTGGAACATCACACCTCTGTTCAGCGTGCAGAGGCCATTTTAAGGGTCTAGGGCTCAACTCCTATTGAAGTGAATAGGGGCTGAGTTTCAGTACTCAGGAATGACTACTGCACAATGAACGGCGCTGTGTTTAACCGATCTTATATTTATGACTGATCCTAAGAAAAAGTCATTGATAGAGAAAAGGCCGCTTTACACGCAACGACATCGCTAACGAGATGTCGTTGGGGTCACGGAATTCGTGACGCATATCCGGCCTCGTTAGCGACGTCGTTGCGTGTGACACGTACGAGCGACCACTAACGATCCCAAATACTCACCAAATCGTTGATTGTTGACATGTCATTCATTTTCAAAATATTGTTGCTCGTTCTGGACACAGGTTGTTCGTCGTTCCTGAGGCAGCACCCATCGCTACATGTGACACTCCGGGAACGATGAACAACAGCGTTCCTGCGTCCTCCGGCAACAAGGTCGGAGTGACTTTTTTTCAGCTGCTCTCCGCCCCTCTACTTCTATTGGTGGCCCACTGTGTGATGTCACTGTGACACTGCACGAACCGCCCCCTTAGAAAAGAGGTTGTTCGCTGGCCACAGCGACGTCGTTAGGAAGGTAAGCTCGTGTGCACTACCGATATTGTTCGCCATGGGCAGCGATTTACCCGTGACGCAGAAACGACGGGGGCGGGTGCGATCGCAAGCGACATCGCTAGCGATGTCGCAGTGTGTAAAGCGGCCTTAAGCCTCAAAAGCCCCTTTAAGTATCTAGTTTTTGGAATCAGTATCTGCATGTATTGAACTACTCCACCAGACACAAAACTGATTTTTTCCTCAATATTAATCATAACGTGCAAATAGGTTCTGTACAAAAAAAGACTGATTTATGAATATAAGATTGAGTTTTCAGCTGATGTGAAGAGCTCAATCTTATGTTCCTGTAAGCTGAACACAAGTAATGGTAGGAGGGAGTATTCTCAAGTGTGCTATAAAAGTCTATGCTATAATTGTATTTGCAATTTCACTACGTGAACCGTGAACTGATGCAGATTATACAATGCACATATCTTATTACCTGGCTTTATTATCCAAGAGATGTGAAATGTGATAACTACCCCCGGAGCCATTATGTGGCAGTTTCCTTTTCAATCTCCTCTTGAGCATTAAATGGAACTTTTACTGTTGAATATACTTTTCGATCAGCATGCAGCATTGTATAAATACATGATCTCAAGCAGAAAGAACTGAGCTGATTGATATATAGCTTCTGGGGATAAAGATGCAGTATAAGCTCAGAGTACAGAGGGCAGAGGGATGTTATGATTGTCATCTTTCCTTATATGCATAGAGAGATAGCCGCCAATAACTGAGTAGGACCGCCCACTGGACTACTAATCCCAGAATGAGCAAGTTATACTGAATCTTTTCTACAAAGCTATATATCAATCTTCTCGGCTCCTCCTGCTGAAGATCGGACTATATGTTCCTCCCATATTTATTTATAGACAAAAATGATCATTACTTACATGGATATGTTCATGCCATGTTGTTACATTCCTCAAAAAAGTTTTTTAGATTCTTTTTAATTTAGCAGTATTATTTGTTCAAGTAAACATACATCAAACATTCATCCCAAAAATGTTGAGACTATATCATGCTAGCATTACAGCATTAGAGAACCTGTATTTTCTTTTAAATAAATGTACTTATATACTATTAGTTTGGTGGTTAGGTTCATTAATACACTCCCAAATATGTACTACTGGTAGTGTAGCACTAGATTTGTCTCTCCCATATTTTTTTTATCAGTGTTTTTGTTTATTCAAAGTCATTTGAAATAATAAGATGCTTATGATATTATCAGTCAGATTTGATCTGTTGCACTATTCTTCGCCATCAGCCTCATGATGTAATGTCTCCTCATTTCATTAGAACAATGGTTCAAATCTGATTTTAAAGAAAATTAATTATGTAATTGATATATTTGCTTGCATTACATTTCCACATCATCTTGATATGTAATCTATACTGCTTTTCATACTATCCATTGGTTTGATGCTACCATTATTATTAAACTTATAGTTAGAGACTTAAAGTACAACTCCAGCTTTGTTTTTTCACCAGTGGTTTGGCATCAGTAATGTGTGTTCTGTATGTCTACTGGTTCCGCGTCGCTCCGGTCCCTCTACACCAATTTGCGACCGCTGGTGTGACTGGCCGGAAAGAACTACCCATCCTTACTGTCTTTCTTAATGTAAGTCTATGATGAGAGTCTCATAAACTTACGTTGGATTGCAAAAACAATACTTAGTGGATCTGGGGAGTGTTGCTAAGGATGTGAAAGATCTGGAGGTGATATGGTAAAAAACATCAGCTACATGGTGCGGAGTTGGTCCAACGCCTTCATCAGGTTTGTAATGACCAACTTCATATCGCATAACTGATGTCTTAGGCAACGCTCACATCAGCGGTATTTTGCCGCAAAGCCAGATCCGTCACAAATGCGCTTCAGTTCCATTCATTCGCAATGGACTCGCGGCAAGATGCGGTCACATGTGGTTGTGTATGACGCACGCAACCGCATGTGACCGCATCTTGACGCAAGTCTATTGCAAATTAATGGAACTGAAACGCATTTGTGACTGATCCGGTTTTGCGGCAAAATACCGCTGATGTGAGGTGAGCCTTAGTAAAGTTTTTTGCTGTATATCCTCTGGATCTTCCACATCATTGGCAGCGCTCCCCAGATCCACTAAGTTTTATTTTGGAATCCGATGATCTTTAGATCCACCACTCATGAGTTCAAGAATCAGCTGTCGCAGCAGCAGCCTTTTGGAGGAATTAACCCTGACTGTACAGAGTTTTGTGCCTGTCTAGGTAAGGAAGCCAGGTGGAGGATACCAGATTGTCCTGCACATCTATGTTTTTCTTTTGCCTAGGTCAATAAAACACCACTTATCAAATGTGGTGTTCTCTCTATTTTTTCTCTATCACTTGGTTCAGAAGAGGACCAAAGTGGCGCTGGAAATGGCTGAAGACGGCAACAGCTAAGATTTTTTCTACACTCAGGGAACCTACGGTACATACTGATACCTATCTGGTGGTAAAATTAAAGAATCCCCTGGAGTGGTACTTTAACAATCTCTGTTGGCCTAACATTTCTGACTACTACAGAATCCTCTGTTATGCCCAGTCTCTGGCACAAGGTTTAAAGTTCCAACAAGAGGCAACTTTGAATCTTGTAAGTCTATTACCTAAAGTTTGATTGACAAATCCTTATTAAACCTTATTTATAATATCCTCTGATATTTCAGATGTTTCTTTTAGATCAGAGTTGCATTCAGTTAATAAAGAGAATAAGTAAACAGTATTTAAGGCACTTCTAAATTGCATGCTAGCCGTTAAAATGCATGAAAAGGGTTTTCCATTAAAAAATATAAAATTTACTCATACTTTCTTCTCACCAATATCAGTGTTTTCTGTAAAATACCCAAATTTAATAGCCAGTTTAGTGGGACCTATATGCTAAGATACAGTCCGAAGCCCTGTTAGCCCAATCAGTGCTGAAAATCAAAGACGTGACAAAAATAGTAAGGAACAGTGAAAAGTAACTCCCTCCGGTGTGTTGTACCGTCATTTTAAAATGGAAAACCAATTTGATCACTGTGAATGCTACTGTCTAAATTGCATCACTATTCAGTATCTCCATGCTAAGTATCTACATGCACGATAGTATAACATGTATAATTCAGCGCTGACAAAAGTCTCTGAAAGTTAATTAACTGTCAATGAAAGGAGTTCTGGAAAGCATGTTCTACTATCGGATGCATACTAGGATAGCAAATGTAGGGAAGGACGAAATGCAAGGAGAAAGAGTCTAAAATAATAATGCTGTTATGTTAAAGTGCCAATCCTCTTACATGTTAATATTTTTATTAAAAAAAAGCTGGAATAAACGGTTCGCCAAAAGTGAATTTACCACTAGTTTAGATGTTGTCTAGGGTTATGCTAAATAATTCTAAATATTAGTAGGTCTTAAAGGGGTTGTCTTAACGTCATTGTACAGGAGCATACGTCTCTCCAGCTTGTTGAAGTGGGTAGGGGAGGTGCGTTCCTGATTGACTGATTGGGCTCTCCTATGCTGCAAGGGAGGAGATTCAGAGCAGCGCTTACAAGCTCTACAGAAAAGAGCTCTTAAGCCCTGCTTTTTCTAGCCGAGAAGACCAGGATTGAGAACGAAGAGAAGCAAATTGCAAAGTTGCTTATTTTTACCAACACTTTGAAATTTTACTCATTTATGATGTTGAGAAAACCTCTTTAATTTTAAAGTGAATGAAAACACAATTTTTGCGGGGTTAATTACATTTCCCAAATAAATGTTTTGAAATATCATTTTATAGCAGAAAGAGCACTGTGAACTGCAAATCCTCTACATAGACCTGCCTACAGTTCTCACTAAAAAGAGTATGACAGCGCACTGCATTGTGTTAGGCAGTACGCTCACATACGCCCTCTAGTGGTGGCTGCAAACAGCTGGAATTTTACTATAGCTCTGTCTATGCAGAACATTTGTGTATCCATATGGAAAGAGAGCTCCATTTGATATAAAGATATATTATCTCCTTCTTCCACATTGCTATATCTTTGTATGTTTATTGTAGTTTTCTTACAGCTTTGAATATAATACTGTAACCAGTGTATGGCATGGCAGAAATCTGTGTCATGCCATTGGTAGTGGGTTCCAGCTGTAGATAGATAGCCACCATTGCACTGCACTGGCCTGGATCGGTGTTATTTTTGATCCTGTTGAATTAACCCCTTAGATGCCTTAAAAACATTTAAGAGTTTAACGAGACCATGGGTTTCCATAGTAGACCTACCCTTACATTGTCCCATAATAATGCTTTGGAATAATTATTTTAGCATGAATACTGTTACCCACAGCAAAAAAGGGCAACCAGTCCAGTTAGCCCAGGCCAACACATCTAATGCACAAACAGGATGCAGACAAGCCTCTCAACATGATGGACACTTCACAGGTGCAAGGTAAATTGCACACCAGTGGCGCGCATAGGGCACTGTTCACACTTGTATGCGCATGGTGTCCTATTACCACGCCCTTACACCATGCGCATACAAGTGTGAACAGTGCCCTATGCGCGCCACTGGTGTGCAATTTACCTTGCACCTGTGAAGTGTCCATCATGTTGAGAGGCTTGTCTGCATCCTGTTTGTGCATTAGATGTGTTGGCCTGGGCTAACTGGACTGGTTGCCCTTTTTTGCTGTGAGTACATTTTATAATACATTTTTGGGGGAGTTTTTAGCTCCTCTTTTTGTTGCTATTTTTGTCATGAATACTGTTCTCAACATGAAATCAGTTCACAGCCAATCAAAAGTCAGAGTTGTGAGCTTCCGTCTCTCATGGTCTCACACTACTTTATATCCTGTTGTTAAAGGCTATTCCTATCTTCAAGATCCTATCTCAACATGTAGTAGGTGTAATAATAGTAATATTAGGAAAAATACCTCCAATTTTCCATGGATACCCAAGGTCCTGTAATGCCCTGCACATGAGGTAAGTACATAGAGAATCAGAAGAACAATATTACATTTCTAATTGGAGGTATTTCCTAATATTCTTCTTATTATTACACCTACTACATATTGGAATAGGAACTTGGAGATGGGAATATGCCTTTAATCATAAAATGCCTTTGTAGATTAGAAATGTAATATAACCTACATACATTTGCTCAGCCTATTTTGGCAGGGGCCATGAAAGCCTTTCGTAGAGAGATTCCCAGGTGTCACTGTGTGAGCCGTAATAATGACAGATCTTCCAGTTTCTAATCCTAAACCTAAATGCTGAGTATATGCATTTTTGGTCAGTTAAATTGTTCAGTTACGTAATGTACCTAGATCTATCATGTGTTAGAAAATTGACTTTTGGAGAACCAATTATGAGATAAGTTTGTAGTAATGGTAAGTTGTTGTACCATCTTTCCCCTGACAACTAATTTTCTACCTATCCATGCACAAAGAGACTACAGTATCCATGCCTCTAAGAAGCGGCCATCTCAGCAAGGGAGTGAGCGCCTGTCAAAAGTCAAGCAGCACTCAAAAATTTTTTCAAAGACTACCGACCGGCCAGCTCTCTCTCCTTACTCCTTCTCTTTTTCTCCATCCTGCGCAGTCTTTTCTCTTCTCTTCTCTTGGCCTCTTCTTCCTCTTGGTGCTGTCGGCATTTGTGAAAATTCTCCACCACCACCCCCACAAACATATTCAGGACAAAGAATGCAACAATCAGCAGGAAGGATATGAAGTAAAGGAGCATCCAGGGGTTGTAATTCATCACTGGCTGAAAAGAACAGATATCACAGATATTAAACAGGTGAAGTCACTGGATGGGTACAATAAGGCTAGTTATCTTCTAAAAAACGCATATGATTTTTTTTTTCGCCTGCCTGTCTGTTGCATACCTATATACTTGCACATAAAAATTCTGTTTCTGCACTTGGTTAAAAAAAAATAAATAGAAAATATTACAAATTTTATAATTTTATGATCTTTTTGGCATTATGGAGCATTCTCCTCTATATAATTTAATATACACAAAATAAATATTATTAGTACTGCTAAAGTATATAAATTATGTGCAAAATGAATATATTAAGGGTTAAATTATCTGCCCTCAACACCACTAGTTAGAGATATGGGAAGCATGGTTTTAGGACTATAATCAGACACTGTTGAGGTTACTGGAGATATCTTAATACCATAAATTCTGCTATTAGAATTGTACTCCTTTGTCCTGGAAGTTATTTTTTTGGGCTATGATTTTGTTAAAAGGAAATGGGATATTTGATGCTGGTTTCCCCCATATATCAAAGGGAATCTGGACCAAGATTTTGTAATGTAAGCTGCGGACAGCATGCTGTGAGGGTTAAGAAAGTAAAAACATCTGTGTTTCTCTTATCTGTGTGGGCGCTATTGTTTACCTATACTAAAGGATTTATTGCTCTGTGATTAACATTAGTGTGACTCCTCTGCTTGTGCAGATCAGACCTGCATGCCTTCTGCTGTGATTGACACCTCACAGTCAATGTACAATCTCTATTGAGAGTCTGGTGTGTGCGGGGAAGGTCAATCAGCTCTGCTACACTCAATTCTGAGATAAAGTCAGAACAGCTGCACACAGTGATCTAAGATAAGCGTAGTTAGTTTCACAATCTCTTTGCCTACATTATGCTGCTCTCAGATGAAGTAGCAAGAATCTGGTGACAGAGTCCCTTTAAAAAAAATGGGTAAGGAGCAGGAAATGTGTTAAAGTACAAAAATGTATGGATGTAGCATCATCATAACAGAGAAGTTTCAAGGAAATAGATCAGGAGTAGAAGTGATATTTTATGTAATATACATTGTATTTTCTGAAGATTCTAAAGGGAATCTGTCACCAGGTTTTTCCTATTTAGGGTTTGCTTGCATCTGTGTGTAAAAAAAATGCTCCTATTTTCATGCAAAAAAGTTGGACGTTTGGTATTCCATATGTCATGTGAGTCATATGTGCGTGTGCAATTTTTTTTCTTGCCTATCCGCATAATATGTGTATGACATCTGTATACAATGCCAATTATTCTCAGCAACTATTATTCTACAATCATGTACAGGACCATTAACAATTGTAATGTATCCGTAAAAATCAGATTGCATAAGGATGGTTCATGTGTGATCCGTTGTCTTTCTCGCACCCATAGACTTGCATTAGTGAGTTTCGCCTGATATATGAGGCCATACTCAGCATGCTGTGATTTTTGCCTCAGACCGAAAAGAGCTGAGGAAAAACTTGCAGATCTGCACTAACTTATTGTTTAACATTGGTGGGAGTGCAAAGAGATTTTTTATCAGATTGCATTCCTGTGTATTTAGTCACAGATGTGAGCAACCCTTAATCTGAGATAAGCATACTATAGGGCAAGAGAGTCTGATTCCAGGGATTTGTCACTTATTATGTAGTTTCAATACAATCAATGTTTTATCAGCAGGAGATTATCACTACAGGACTACATCTCCACATACAGTCAAGCTAATCTGTGTAACCCCACCCCCAGTGATTAGCAGCTTACTGACAATTCACAGTGGACACAGAAAGCTACCAATCAGAGGTGTGGGTGGAGTTGTACACAGCCCAGAAGTCTTAAGCGGGCTTTACACGCTACTATATCGTTAATGAATTATCGTCAAGGTCACGGTGTTTGTGACGCACATCCGGCGTCATTAACGATATCGCAGTGTGTGACACTTATGAGCGACCTCAAACGATCGCAAAAGCGGTCAAAATCGTTTGCCGCGGAGAGGTCATCCTTAAACAAAAAATCGTTTTCTGCTTATTAGCGATGTAGTTCGTCGTTCCTGGGGCAGCACATATCGCTGTGTGTGACACCGCAGGAGCGAGGAACATCTCCTTACCTGCCTCCACCGCCAATGTGGAAGGAAAGAGGTGGGCGGGATGTTACGTTCCGCTCATCTCCGCCCCTCCGCTTCTATTGGACGCCTGCCGTGTGACGTCGCTGTGACGCCACACGAACCGACCCCTTAGAAAGGAGGCGGATCCCCGGCCAGAGCGACGTCGCAGGACAGGTAAGTGCGTGTGACAGGGTTAAGCAAGGTTGTGCGGCACGGGCAGCCCGCTTTAGTCCTGCTACATCTACATCAGACAAAACAAGTATTGTATGAAAGCTACACTAAGCAGCCCAGTAAATGATTAATCTCTGGAATCAGGCTTTCTTGCCTTATATTAGACTGCTCTCAGATTATATAGCAAGCACATGACAGATTCCCTTTTACATAAGGTAACCATATTGCAGGGAACAATAGTATGCACTACCATACACTATATAATTCATAATGTATTACCTGCTGGTCCACTCCAACTGCATCCAGCCCATCATACATGATATCAACCCATCCATCTTTGGATGCCAGGACAAACAAAGACATTAATGCCTATTAAGACACAAATGATAAACACTCCTCTTACCAATGATAGTACAGTCCTCAAGGCATTGATAAATACATTGGAGAGATAAGAACTGGGCAGATATCCATTCACAGGGTATGAATGTAAACGTTACTATATATATATATATATATATATATATATAGATATATATTTTTTATACATATATATTTATATATATATATATATATATATATATATATATATATATATATATATATATATATATATATATATATAAAGCTGAGTGTATGTATGTGTGTATGTATGTGTGTGTGTATGTCCGCTAAAGGAATTCGCACCATTGCATTTAGAATAAAAAAATTTTGCACAGACAGTCCATGTGACTCAGGGAACGTGATAGACTATGTTTTGAGGAGAAAATTTAACCCCAAGCTTTACAGTTAGTTACCAAAAAACCTGTTTACACTAAAGTCAATGGAGATGGGAGCTACAGGTCATTAATAGCAGCTGTGATTGGTTGCTATAGGCAACCAAGGACATTCTTAGTATAACATGCTTCTGTGTGAGGTGATATGATTTCTGTGGAGAGACAGACAAAGATAGAGATAGACTGAGAGACAGCTAGACAGACACAAACAGACAGAGACAGACACAGGCAGACATAGGCACAGACAGACAGAGAAAGAGGCAGACAGGGAAAGATACAGAGACAAGCAGATAGAGACAGACAGAAGCAGACAGGTAAAGAAACAGGGCCAGACAGAGACAGGACAGACAGGGAAATAGGCAAACAAAGAAAGAGATAGACAGAAACAGACATGGAAAGAGACAGACGGGGAAAGACAAAGGCAGACAGAGAAAGAGACAGACAGACAGACAAAGACAGAGGCAGACACAGAAAGAAATAGACAAAGAGACAGGGAAAGAAACAGACATAGAGAACGGGAAAGAGACAGACAGAGAAAGAGACAGACAGGGAAAGAGACAGACAGGGAAAGGGTCAGACAAACAGAAAGAGGCAGACACAGACAGACAGAAGGAAAATCAGAAAAAGAGACAGACAGGGAGAGAAACAGACAGAGAAAGAGACAGACAGGGAAAAAGAGACAGGGAAAGAGACACACAGGCAAAGAGATACAGAGACAGACAGAGAAATAGAGAGACAGAGAGGGAGACAGACAGAGGCTGGCAGAGATGGAAAGTGGGAGAGAGACAGAAAGACAGTTACTATCCCGAGCATCGCCGTGTACTACAGCTAGTATATATATATATATATATATATATATATATATATATACTGCATAATGAACTGCTTTACAGCCTGAATTCTAGAGAATTTTGATCTTAGCAGGGGATGGCACATTGCTAGGATATGACATCCCTTTATTGATGACTGGCACTGGGGGACTAACCTTTGGCACCCGCACTAAAGGGGTGGCAGCACTTCTTTAGCGATGTATTCATGTCATAATTCCTCCATGCATAACAGCAGAGGGGTTATCACAGTTACTTAGCGCTGTGTTCCTGGGTTCAAATCAATCAAGAAAAAACATCTGCAAGGAGTTTGTATGTTCTCCCTGTGTTTGCGCGGGTTTCCCAGTTTCCGCCCACACACCAAAAACAAAGCCTAGATAATGGAACTGCCTGTGACAGCTGCGTCTTTCGATCCTGCACTATCCATGTCACACCAAAGCTTGGATAATCTCAAAACTATTTAAGACGATGTCTTAAGAAAAAAAATATTCAATATTTAGGGTCTGAAAAGAGCAAAATGTTCAGAGGGTTGTATGCCCTAATGTTAATCCCACATAACAAAAACCTACTTAAAGTGTGCAAATCATCAATCTGGGGCTGCCCTTTTTATTTAAGAAAAGGGTGGGCAGACCCAGACTTGTAACTTTTGTAAATAGCACCCATTGGCAAAAGTGGTCGCTATGGTCCCTAATGACCCATAAAGGTACCTGACTTTCTAGCAAACGTTGGGTCCAGGCTTCCACAACCCTCAGCTGCTCTCCTCCCTTAAAAGAGCAAGATCTCATTTGTTATCACAAGATCTTGCCTTCTGCGCTTACCCAGGGATGCTGCATTATTTCCTAAGCAGCTACCAAATGATGTAACTGTTCGGCAACCGCTTAGTAAAGCTTGGGCTAGCGCATAGTTGATGCGAAGAGTGAGATCTTGCCATGACATGCAAAGTCTTCCCTCTTTCACATGAAGGAGGGCAGCTGAGGGTTGAGGAATCCCGCTCTGCATGTTGGGATACCACAAAGCAGAAGTTTGGACCCGACTTTTAGTAGATAGTCAAGTTTTTAGGGGGGCATTAGGGGCTCTCAAACCACTTTTGCTGATATTTAGAAAAATCACCAGTTTCAGACTGCCCAGTACTCTCTTAAATAAAAGGGCATCTCCAAATTAACTGTTAACATTTAGGAGATACTCATTCTTTCTGATGGATAGGTGTATTTTTTATGTGTTTACTGAACTTTAGCTGATTCTACAGTGTGTGACAAGTGTAGTATTTAGCAGACTACTCATGCATTAAAAAATCCACTTGCAAATGTCACATTGTTCTACGCACCTGACCAAGATTGTCAAAATTGTATTTATGTCGAATCCACTTGTATCTAGAATCAAGACAGTCGGATTTATTTGTGATATTTTTTGTATCTTCTCCCAGGCAGAAAAAAAATTTGCCTTTGAATAGCTGAAACGAGCAAAAATATATATATATTCACCATTATTCAATGAGTTAAGCCTTCAAAATAAATACATTAGCTTAGCACCTATCCAAAAATGTTAGATAAGTACGATCAACTGTTGGGACTCCAAAGCCTTATATGTTGTTGTTAATACATTTGTTGCAGTGGTCGATTTATTCAATGTCTTCTATAGATTAGCATGGAGCAATGATATGCAATCTTGATTGCCCATCCATACATCTCCTACTCTACCATAAGTGTGTTGGAGTGGAGCTATAGGGAACACAGGTAGGTAAAACAGAAAGTTACTAGCTGCAATACTCCTTTATTGCTTAATATATATTAAAATTAACACAAATTGCAGCCGGCCCAAAATATTAAAATATAAGGGAACAATCCCCACTATGGACACTCCTGCTCTAATTTTATATCAAAAAATGTAGAAAAAATAGAACTTCTCTAAATAAATAGGAGCAAAAATCCAATTAAAAATATTAATTTTATTATAAACATTTGTTAAAACCTACAAGAAAGACTAAAATTGAGATGATTACAGAATACAAATGAGGATCCAACAGCATAATGAGCAAAAATGACATCTGATAAAATAAGTAATGATAAAAAAAATAAGTAAATAGCAACAAGTGACTGCCACAATTAGTTCACAAATTACAAAAAATATATAAAAATAATTCCCTCAAAAAGTGCATATAATAATAAGATATACAGTTAGGTCCAGAAATATTTGGACAGTGACACAAGTTTTGTTATTTTAGCTGTTTACAAAACATGTTCAGAAATACAATTATATATATAATATGGGCTGAAAGTGCACACTCCCAGCTGCAATATGAGAGTTTTCACATCCAAATCGGAGAAAGGGTTTAGGAATCATAGCTCTGTAATGCATAGCCTCCTCTTTTTCAAGGGACCAAAAGTAATTGGACAAGGGACTCTAAGGGCTGCAATTAACTCTGAAGGCGTCTCCCTCGTTAACCTGTAATCCATGAAGTAGTTAAAAGGTCTGGGGTTGATTACACGTGTGTGGTTTTGCATTTGGAAGCTGTTGCTGTGACCAGACAACATGCGGTCTAAGGAACTCTCAATTGAGGTGAAGCAGAACATACTGGGGCTGAAAAAAAAGAAAAAATCCATCAGAGAGATAGCAGACATGCTTGGAGTAGCAAAATCAACAGTCGGGTACATTCTGAGAAAAAAGGAATTGACTGGTGAGCTTGGGAACTCAAAAAGGCCTGGGCGTCCACGGATGACAACAGTGGTGGATGATCGCCGCATACTTTCTTTGGTGAAGAAGAACCCGTTCACAACATCAACTGAAGTCCAGAACACTCTCAGTGAAGTAGGTGTATCTGTCTCTAAGTCAACAGTAAAGAGAAGACTCCATGAAAGTAAATACAAAGGGTTCACATCTAGATGCAAACCATCCATCAATTCCAAAAATAGACAGGCCAGAGTTAAATTTGCTGAAAAACACCTCATGAAGCCAGCTCAGTTCTGGAAAAGTATTCTATGGACAGATGAGACAAAGATCAACCTGTACCAGAATGATGGGAAGAAAAAAGTTTGGAGAAGAAAGGGAACGGCACATGATCCAAGGCACACCACATCCTCTGTAAAACATGGTGGAGGCAACGTGATGGCATGGGCATGCATGGCTTTCAATGGCACTGGGTCACTTGTGTTTATTGATGACATAACAGCAGACAAGAGTAGCCGGATGAATTCTGAAGTGTACCGGGATATACTTTCAGCCCAGATTCAGCCAAATGCCGCAAAGTTGATCGGACGGCGCTTCATAGTATAGATGGACAATGACCCCAAGCATACAGCCAAAGCTACCCAGGAGTTCATGAGTGCAAAAAAGTGGAACATTTTGCAATGGCCAAGTCAATCACCAGATCTTAACCCAATTGAGCATGCATTTCACTTGCTCAAATCCAGACTTAAGACGGAAAGACCCACAAACAAGCAAGACCTGAAGGCTGCGGCTGTAAAGGCCTGGCAAAGCATTAAGAAGGAGGAAACCCAGCGTTTGGTGATGTCCATGGGTTCCAGACTTAAGGCAGTGATTGCCTCCAAAGGATTCGCAACAAAATATTGAAAATACAAATATTTTGTTTGGGTTTGGTTTATTTGTCCAATTACTTTTGACCTCCTAAAATGTGGAGTGTTTGTAAAGAAATGTGTACAATTCCTACAATTTCTATCAGATATTTTTGTTCAAACCTTCAAATTAAACGTTACAATCTGCACTTGAATTCTGTTGTAGAGGTTTCATTTCAAATCCAATGTGGTGGCATGCAGAGCCCAACTCGCGAAAATTGTGTTACTGTCCAAATATTTCTGGACCTAACTGTACATACAAATAATAGAAGCAGGGCGTAGAGAAACGTACGTCGGGGTAGGAGGACCAAGGCACACAGTACTACTTTCCCAGGTAACTTTTCCTTACTATGTTGTGACCCACGCTATGCCCCTCATGGTTTTTGCTGACTGCAGTTATAGTATTACGGTATGCTTTATTGAACTTACATTATACATGCCTATTGGCAGTATCTGACTTTAGCACCATCTAGTGGAGTTTTTAGGGATTTGCTCCCTGGACACAGTAAATCTGGGTTTTCTGAGCACAAATTGCAAGAGATTGATATGTTTGTGGCAGCTTTATGATTATAGTCATTTGATTGCACTTTACATATATTTAGTATATTTATATATCCCTCATAGTATTTATATTGATTTTTTTAACACAAGTTCATTTGTATATATATATATTTTTGATACATTTATTTATATACTATTATAAGATATTTTCTGTATTATTGCTGTATGCATTAATTTATTTGCACAGAGTCGCTTTACATTATTTGTATACCTTATTATTATATGCACTTTTTGAGGGAATTATTCTATATATTTTTTGTAATTTGTGAAATAATTCTGGCAGTCACTTGTTGTTTATTTATTTTTTATCATCACAATATGTAATTTTTGCTCATTATGTTGTTGGATCCTCATTTCTATTCTGTAATCATCTCCATTTTAGTCTCTCGTATGTTTTAAGAAATGTTTATAATAAAATTAATATTTTTAATTGGATTTTTGCTCCTATTTATTTAGAGAATTTTTATTATATATTCAAGAATATTCCAGTAAGAAAAATGTATCACTTATCCCCTGGATATGATGAACGGTTAGTTGGTGGGGTCAGCTGAGGTCCAGTGTTCATACCACTACAGTCTAACTATTATGGACTATACAATGGATACATAAAATATACCTGAACGCCAAGGATTCCAAATATGATGAAAAATGCGCAGCAGATGACCACAATGTTACCGATGGGTTTCAGGGATGACATTAATGTTTCAACCACAAGTTTAAGCCCTTGAGCGCGACTTATAACCCTGCATTGAAGAGAACAAACAACATATGTCAAAGTACTTTTAGAAAAATGGAATTCACCAACTTTTTATCACTGCAATTTGCTCCATTTGCTTTGATCACGACAAAAACCTGATCATTTTGCCTCGACTTTCTGAAAATAAAAAAAAATTACACTTAGCCTGTCAGTTTACCCATATTGCACTATAGGTTGTGACCAAGTGATTGTATTTTGGCAATCTAGTACCGGTATATTCAAGGATATCATACAGTGGATGAAATGAGTATTGAACTAGTCACCAATTTTCTAAGTCGATATATTTCTAAAAGTGCTATTGACATTAATTTCTAACAGATGTCAGTAGCAAACAATCCAATCCACACAGGCAAACAAAACAAACCATAAATTTAGTGATGTGTAATTATGAGTAATGACACAGGAAAAAGTATTGAACAAAGTTACCGAAATGTATTTAATAATTCGTACAAAAACCTTTGTTAGTAATGACTAGAGTTGAGCGCGGTTCGTGGTTCGTGGTTCTCCAGTTCGCGGCTCGAGTGATTTTGGGGCATGTTCTAGATCGAACTAGAACTCGAGCTTTTTGCAAAAGCTCGGTAGTTCTAGAAACGTTCGAGAACGGTTCTAGCAGCCAAAAAACAGCTAAATCATAGCTTGGTTTCTGCTGTAATAGTGTAAGTCACTCTGTGAATCAAACTATTATCACATTTCAGTGTATAGTGTGCGTGAACAGCGCCTTCAGATCACTGCTGTTTCTATAATGGCGATCGCCATTTTTTTTTTTTTTTTTTCTTGTCTTCCTTCCCTAAGCGCGCGCGTCTTGTGGGGCGGGCCAGCATGTCAGCCAATCCCAGACACACACACAGCTAAGTGGACTTTGAGCCAGAGAAGCAACGGCATGTGTGATAGGATCTGCATGTCACATGTCCCTGCATTATAAAACCGGACATTTTCTTCACGGACGCCATTATCTGCCTTCTGCGTCTTTGGTGTCAGACATCACTGTCGCAGCTCCGTCTTCCTGAGTCCTATAGCCGATACAGCTGTATGCGCTGCATACACAGCGTTAGACAGCTTAGGGAGAGCACTTTATAGCAGTCCTTTTAAGGGCTCCAACCGGCAGGGTCAGAGAGCCATAGGTGACAGGTCCTGCAAACAGCAACAGCGTCTGTGTAGCCCAGGTCAGGGATTTCCTACCTGCATTTCACCATTAGGAGGGAATAGAAAGGCAGTCTTCCATTCCTCTACCCAGAGCACCACAATCCTGCCACTGTACCCTCTTGTCCTCTGCACACTCCAACTGATAACTAAGCCATTATACTAGCAAACACTCAGTGTACCTAGTGGCATCCTATACGTGGCTATTGGACTTTGCTATAGTCCCACTAGTGCAAAGACATTTGCAGAGCGCGTCTGCCTGCATTGCACACTACAACTCATTCTAACCAAGCCATTATACTAGCAAACACTCAGTGTACCTAGTGGCATCCTATACGTGGCTATTGGACTTTGCTATAGTCCCACTAGTGCAAAGACATTTGCAGAGCGCGTCTGCCTGCGTTGCACACTACAACTCATTCTAACCAAGCCATTATACTAGCAAACACTCAGTGTACCTAGTGGCATCCTATACGTGGCTATTGGACTTTGCTATAGTCCCACTAGTGCAAAGACATTTGCAGAGCGCGTCTGCCTGCGTTGCACACTACAACTCATTCTAACCAAGCCATTATACTAGCAAACACTCAGTGTACCTAGTGGCATCCTATTCGTGGCTATTGGACTTTGCTATAGTCCCACTAGTGCAAAGACATTTGCAGAGCGCGTCTGCCTGCGTTGCACACTACAACTCATTCTAACCAAGCCATTATACTAGCAAACACTCAGTGTACCTAGTGGCATCCTATACGTGGCTATTGGACTTTGCTATAGTCCCACTAGTGCAAAGACATTTGCAGAGCGCGTCTGCCTGCGTTGCACACTACAACTCATTCTAACCAAGCCATTATACTAGCAAACACTCAGTGTACCTAGTGGCATCCTATACGTGGCTATTGGACTTTGCTATAGTCCCACTAGTGCAAAGACATTTGCAGAGCGCGTCTGCCTGCGTTGCACACTACAACTCATTCTAACCAAGCCATTATACTAGCAAACACTCAGTGTACCTAGTGGCATCCTATACGTGGCTATTGGACTTTGCTATAGTCCCACTAGTGCAAAGACATTTGCAGAGCGCGTCTGCCTGCGTTGCACACTACAACTCATTCTAACCAAGCCATTATACTAGCAAACACTCAGTGTACCTAGTGGCATCCTATACGTGGCTATTGGACTTTGCTATAGTCCCACTAGTGCAAAGACATTTGCAGAGCGCGTCTGCCTGCGTTGCACACTACAACTCATTCTAACCAAGCCATTATACTAGCAAACACTCAGTGTACCTAGTGGCATCCTATACGTGGCTATTGGACTTTGCTATAGTCCCACTAGTGCAAAGACATTTGCAGAGCGCGTCTGCCTGCGTTGCACACTACAACTCATTCTAACCAAGCCATTATACTAGCAAACACTCAGTGTACCTAGTGGCATCCTATACGTGGCTATTGGACTTTGCTATAGTCCCACTAGTGCAAAGACATTTGCAGAGCGCGTCTGCCTGCGTTGCACACTACAACTCATTCTAACCAAGCCATTATACTAGCAAACACTCAGTGTACCTAGTGGCATCCTATACGTGGCTATTGGACTTTGCTATAGTCCCACTAGTGCAAAGACATTTGCAGAGCGCGTCTGCCTGCGTTGCACACTACAACTCATTCTAACCAAGCCATTATACTAGCAAACACTCAGTGTACCTAGTGGCATCCTATACGTGGCTATTGGACTTTGCTATAGTCCCACTAGTGCAAAGACATTTGCAGAGCGCGTCTGCCTGCGTTGCACACTACAACTCATTCTAACCAAGCCATTATACTAGCAAACACTCAGTGTACCTAGTGGCATCCTATACGTGGCTATTGGACTTTGCTATAGTCCCACTAGTGCAAAGACATTTGCAGAGCGCGTCTGCCTGCGTTGCACACTACAACTCATTCTAACCAAGCCATTATACTAGCAAACACTCAGTGTACCTAGTGGCATCCTATACGTGGCTATTGGACTTTGCTATAGTCCCACTAGTGCAAAGACATTTGCAGAGCGCGTCTGCCTGCGTTGCACACTACAACTCATTCTAACCAAGCCATTATACTAGCAAACACTCAGTGTACCTAGTGGCATCCTATACGTGGCTATTGGACTTTGCTATAGTCCCACTAGTGCAAAGACATTTGCAGAGCGCGTCTGCCTGCGTTGCACACTACAACTCATTCTAACCAAGCCATTATACTAGCAAACACTCAGTGTACCTAGTGGCATCCTATACGTGGCTATTGGACTTTGCTATAGTCCCACTAGTGCAAAGACATTTGCAGAGCGCGTCTGCCTGCGTTGCACACTACAACTCATTCTAACCAAGCCATTATACTAGCAAACACTCAGTGTACCTAGTGGCATCCTATACGTGGCTATTGGACTTTGCTATAGTCCCACTAGTGCAAAGATATTTGCAGAGCGCGTCTGCCTGCGTTGCACACTACAACTCATTCTAACCAAGCCATTATACTAGCAAACACTCAGTGTACCTAGTGGCATCCTATACGTGGCTATTGGACTTTGCTATAGTCCCACTAGTGCAAAGACATTTGCAGAGCGCGTCTGCCTGCGTTGCACACTACAACTCATTCTAACCAAGCCATTATACTAGCAAACACTCAGTGTACCTAGTGGCATCCTATACGTGGCTATTGGACTTTGCTATAGTCCCACTAGTGCAAAGACATTTGCAGAGCGCGTCTGCCTGCGTTGCACACTACAACTCATTCTAACCAAGCCATTATACTAGCAAACACTCAGTGTACCTAGTGGCATCCTATACGTGGCTATTGGACTTTGCTATAGTCCCACTAGTGCAAAGACATTTGCAGCACGTCTGCCTGCGTTGCACACTCCAACTAATTATAACTAAGTTGCATTGTCAGGGATATTTATTCTTTATTATTCTGCTGTTAATAAAGCTAGACCACCACTGCAATCTTCACCACCTCTCAATTTTTACTACCACATTTTCAGTCCACAATCTTGTCGCAATCAACATGAGTGGCAAAATGACAGATGCTGGTGGAAAGGGGAAGAGGCGTGGTGGAAAAGGCAAAAAAGGTTTTGTCCGTGGGGAAGGTGGCAAAGCTCCATTATCATCTGCTGAAGATAGACCATCTACCAGCAAAAGTAAGATGTCTACTACTTACCGTGGACAATCCGATGTGCTCCCTTTTTTACGGACACGAACAACAGGAAGAAAGGTAGATGATGGGCAAAAAAGGAAAATGCTTGAATGGATCTCAAGTGGTCCAACAAGTGCCCTCTCAGCCACTTCAAGTACCGCATCCAAAAAACACCAGTCCTCTGAGTTGTCATCCCAATCACACTTGATTTCTCCCAGCTCTGAAGTCTCCATCAGCCCTGCACAGTATGGTGGAACTGAGATGGCTGAGTCTGCAGAGCTGTTCAGTCACACTATAGCCTGGGAATCAGAGGTCTGCTCCCAAGCTACAGTGAGTACAGAACAGGAAATGGTCTGCAGTGATGCCCAGAACCTTTGTGACTCAGATTCAGGCCGTGAGGACCAAGTTTCTGAGCATAATGTTGACCCTTTGTCACAAACTGTAACACCTGTGGTTATAGACAATGAGGAACATACTGATGAAGATGAGACGCAGATACCCGATTGGGATGACAACTTAAATATTCCGTCAGGGCAAGAAGAGGCTCGGTCTGAGGGGGAGGGGAGTGCAAACACAACAATTGATGATGACGTTCTAGATCCCACCTACTGTCAACCCCCAGTCAGGCACTCGAGGAGGTCAACAGAGGCGGTGGAGGAGGATGCAACCGACGACGAAGTTACCTTGCGCCTTCCTGGACAGAGTCGGAGCACTGGTAGCACGTCTACAACTGCATCCTCAGCCACCACTCTGCCTATGAGCATTATTCGGGGTGGATCAACAGGTCGCATGGCCTCTAAGCCTTGCCTAGCCTGGTCCTTTTTTCACATCGAAAAAGATCGCCCAACTCATGTGATATGTAACATTTGTCATGATTCTCTTAGTAGAGGTCAAAAGCTCAGCAGTTTGACAACTTCTTCCATGAATCGTCACATGAATAAATATCATAAGTCCCGGTGGGAAGCTCACCGTGCTGCAATGCGGCCTAGCGGAGCGAACCATCCACCGCCCGCCCCTTCCACTGCATCCGCGCGCTCTTCATCTTCTAGGACTGTGGGGACAGCTGCCACACCTGTTTTTCCACGCAAAACTTCCACCACTGTAACCGCAACAGGCAGTTTGCTTGTAAGGTCGTCAGTTGGTTTGGAAGGGGAAACAAGTGAGTGTGTACAGCTCTCTCAGACATCGATAGCACCAACGTTGGATGAAGGCAACATCATGTCTCCGCCTGCACTTTCCTCACAAACCTGCATTTTTCCAGGGACACCCTACTCAACACCGTCTACACACAGCAGCCAGATCTCTGTCCCTCAGATGTGGTCAAATAAAAGGCCACTTCCTCCGACCCATGACAAAGCTAAGAGGTTGACTCTATCCCTCTGTAAGCTGTTGGCTACCGAAATGCTGCCTTTCCGCCTAGTGGACACACAGGATTTTAGAGACCTTATGTCTGTCGCTGTGCCCCAGTACCAGATGCCTAGTCGCCACTACTTCTCTAAGAAAGGTGTGCCCGCGCTACACCAGCATGTCGCACACAACATCACCGCTTCCTTGAGAAACTCTGTGTGTGAACGGGTGCATTTCACCACCGATACTTGGACCAGTAAGCATGGACAGGGACGTTACATGTCGCTGACTGGGCACTGGGTAACTATGGTGATAGATGGTGAAGGGTCTGCTGCACAAGTCTTGCCGTCCCCACGACTTGTGTGTCAATCCTCTGTCTGTCCAAGTTCCGCCACTGCTTCTGCATCCTCCACCTCATCTGGGTCCTCCACCTCCGCCCCAAGCCTGCCTGGTCAGGCCACCAGCGTTCTCACTGCGCAGAAGGAATCACGCACCCCTCATTACTATGCTGGCAGCAGAGCGCAACGGCATCAGGCGGTCTTTAGCTTGACATGTCTTGGTAATAAGAGTCACACAGCTGAGGAGTTGTGGTCAGCTTTGCGGTCCGAGTTTAATAAATGGTTGTCTCCACTCAAACTGCAGCCTGGTAAGGCCGTGTGCGACAATGCTGCAAACCTGGGTGCGGCACTTCGCCTGGGCAAGGTGACACACGTACCTTGTATGGCTCACGTGTTGAACCTTGTCGTGCAGCAATTTTTAACACACTATCCCGGCCTAGATGGCCTTCTGAACAGGGCACGAAAACTGTCAGCTCACTTCCGCCGTTCAAGCGCCGCAGCAGAGCGACTTGCATCGCTCCAGAAGTCTTTCGGCCTGCCGGTTCATCGCCTGAAATGCGATGTGGCGACACGCTGGAATTCAACTCTCCACATGTTACAGCGACTGTGGCAGCACCGCAGAGCCCTGGTGCAATACGTCATGACGTATAGCCTGGGCCAACGAGATGCAGAGGTGGGGCAGATCACCCTGATGGAGTGGTCTCAGATCAAGGACCTATGCACCCTTCTGCACAGTTTCGACATGGCGACGAATATGTTTAGCGCTGACAATGCCATTATCAGCATGACGATTCCAGTCATTTACATGCTGGAGCACACGCTAAACACTATTCGGAGTCAGGGGGTGGGACAACATGAAGGGGAGGAACTACAGGAGGATTCATATGCGCAAGGGACAACAACATCACCAAGGTCCAGACGTTCATCATCACCAACGCAGCAGGCATGGGACCATGGGGGACAGGGATCGACAAGGGCGCATAGTAGCAGGCGAAATGTTGAGCAAGGTGCAGGAGAACATGAAGAAATGGAGGACGAACTGTCCATGGACATGGAAGACTCAGCGGATGAGGGAGACCTTGGTCAAATTTCAGTTGAAAGAGGTTGGGGTCAGATGTCAGAGGAAGAAAGAACGGGTAGCACCTCTATGCCACAAACACAGCATGGACTTGGTCCGCATGGCTGCGCAAGACACATGAGTGCCTTTTTGTTGCACTACCTCCAACATGACAGTCGTATTGTCAAAATTAGAAGTGATGATGACTACTGGATTGCCACACTATTAGATCCCCGGTACAAGTCCAAATTTTGTGACATAATTCCAGCCATAGAAAGGGACGCACGTATGCAGGAGTATCAGCAGAAGCTGTTACTAGATCTTAGCTCGGCTTTTCCACCAAACAACCGTGCAGGTGCAGGGAGTGAATCTCCCAGTTGTAACTTGACAAACATGGGACGGTCTCGTCATCTTCAACAGTCTACCCGTACCAGTAGGACCTTTTCTGGTGCCGGTAACAGCAATTTTATGGAATCTTTTCATAATTTTTTTAGACCCTCTTTTGCAAGGCCACCAGAGACAACAAGTCTGACACATAGTCAACGGCTGGAGAGGATGATACAGGAGTATCTCCAAATGAACATCGATGCCATGACTGTGCAACTGGAGCCTTGCTCCTTTTGGGCTTCAAACCTACAAAAATGGCCAGAGCTCGCAACTTACGCCTTGGAGATTTTGTCGTGTCCAGCTGCCAGCGTTGTCTCTGAACGTGTATTCAGTGCTGCTGGGTGTGTGCTGACAGATAAGCGCACGCGTCTGTCCAGTGACAATGTGGACAGACTGACGTTCATCAAAATGAACAAGTCATGGATCCAGAAGGAATTTACTACCCCTGTGTCATCCTGGGGAGAGTAAATGCTTGTGGATTTGGAATGTGCTTGATGCAAATCAAAACATCCTGTTTGCAACTAGGGCCCAAGTGCTGCCACTGATGGGGTGGGTGTCTGTGTGGCCCAATTTTTTTAAAAAAGGGAGACTCCGCTTGGAGTAACCCTTGCTTGCTGTGTTTTTAAAAGAAGCCAAGATGAACAGAGCTGGGATCAGGAAAGACTTTGCTACCTACCCCGGTGTCATCCTGGGGACGGCTAAGAATAGCGTATTTTTGAATGTGCTTGATGCAAATCAAAACATCCTGTTTGCAACTAGGGCCCAAGTGCTGCCACTGATGGGGTGGGTGTCTGTGTGGCCCAATTTTTGGAAAAAAGGGAGACTCCGCTTGGAGTAACCCTTGCTTACATTGTTTTTAAAAGAAGCCAAGATGAACAAGTCATGGGTCAGCAAAGACTTTGCTACCTACCCCGGTGTCATCCTGGGGACGGCTAAGAATAGCGTATTTTTGAATGTGCTTGATGCAAATCAAAACATCCTGTTTGCAACTAGGGCCCAAGTGCTGCCACTGATGGGGTGGGTGTCTGTGTGGCCCAATTTTTTTTAAAAAGGGAGACTCCGCTTGGAGTAACCCTTGCTTGCTGTGTTTTTAAAAGAAGCCAAGATGAACAGAGCTGGGATCAGGAAAGACTTTGCTACCTACCCCGGTGTCATCCTGGGGACGGCTAAGAATAGCGTATTTTTGAATGTGCTTGATGCAAATCAAAACATCCTGTTTGCAACTAGGGCCCAAGTGCTGCCACTGATGGGGTGGGTGTCTGTGTGGCCCAATTTTTGGAAAAAAGGGAGACTCCGCTTGGAGTAACCCTTGCTTGCTGTGTTTTTAAAAGAAGCCAAGATGAACAGAGCTGGGATCAGGAAAGACTTTGCTACCTACCCCGGTGTCATCCTGTGGACGGCTAAGAATAGCGTATTTTTGAATGTGCTTGATGCAAATCAAAACATCCTGTTTGCAACTAGGGCCCAAGTGCTGCCACTGATGGGGTGGGTGTCTGTGTGGCCCAATTTTTGGAAAAAAGGGAGACTCCGCTTGGAGTAACCCTTGCTTACATTGTTTTTAAAAGAAGCCAAGATGAACAAGTCATGGGTCAGCAAAGACTTTGCTACCTACCCCGGTGTCATCCTGGGGACGGCTAAGAATAGCGTATTTTTGAATGTGCTTGATGCAAATCAAAACATCCTGTTTGCAACTAGGGCCCAAGTGCTGCCACTGATGGGGTGGGTGTCTGTGTGGCCCAATTTTTGGAAAAAAGGGAGACTCCGCTTGGAGTAACCCTTGCTTGCTGTGTTTTTAAAAGAAGCCAAGATGAACAGAGCTGGGATCAGGAAAGACTTTGCTACCTACCCCGGTGTCATCCTGTGGACGGCTAAGAATAGCGTATTTTTGAATGTGCTTGATGCAAATCAAAACATCCTGTTTGCAACTAGGGCCCAAGTGCTGCCACTGATGGGGTGGGTGTCTGTGTGGCCCAATTTTTGGAAAAAAGGGAGACTCCGCTTGGAGTAACCCTTGCTTGCTGTGTTTTTAAAAGAAGCCAAGATGAACAGAGCTGGGATCAGGAAAGACTTTGCTACCTACCCCGGTGTCATCCTGTGGACGGCTAAGAATAGCGTATTTTTGAATGTGCTTGATGCAAATCAAAACATCCTGTTTGCAACTAGGGCCCAAGTGCTGCCACTGATGGGGTGGGTGTCTGTGTGGCCCAATTTTTGGAAAAAAGGGAGACTCCGCTTGGAGTAACCCTTGCTTGCTGTGTTTTTAAAAGAAGCCAAGATGAACAGAGCTGGGATCAGGAAAGACTTTGCTACCTACCCCGGTGTCATCCTGTGGACGGCTAAGAATAGCGTATTTTTGAATGTGCTTGATGCAAATCAAAACATCCTGTTTGCAACTAGGGCCCAAGTGCTGCCACTGATGGGGTGGGTGTCTGTGTGGCCCAATTTTTGGAAAAAAGGGAGACTCCGCTTGGAGTAACCCTTGCTTGCTGTGTTTTTAAAAGAAGCCAAGATGAACAGAGCTGGGATCAGGAAAGACTTTGCTACCTACCCCGGTGTCATCCTGGGGACGGTTAAGAATAGCGTATTTTTGAATGTGCTTGATGCAAATCTAGCTGTGAAGTGTACAACTGGGGCCCAAGTGCTGCCACTGAAGGGGTGGGTGTGTGTGGGGCCCAATTTTTGGAAAAAAGGGAGACTCCGCTTGGAGTAACCCTTGCTTGCTGTGTTTTTAAAAGAAGCCAAGATGAACAGAGCTGGGATCAGGAAAGACTTTGCTACCTACCCCGGTGTCATCCTGGGGACGGATAAGAATGGCGTATTTTTGAATGTGCTTGATGCAAATCTAGCTGTGAAGTGTACAACTGGGGCACAACTGCTGCCACTGAAGGGGTGGGTGTGTGGGGCCCAATTTTTGGAAAAAAGGGAGACTCCGCTTGGAGTCACCTTGCGGTGTTTTACATGACTTTAGAAGGGCGTGCCATGCCTATATCTGTGTGTCCTCCTCTTTTTCCTTGTCCAGCTGTTTTGTTTTCGCATGAGTACATGTCCTTGTCACTTTCCCATGTGTTTGTGTTGTGTTGTGAGTTGTTTGTCACCTTTTGGACACCTTTGAGGGTGTTTTCTAGGTGTTTTACTGTGTTTGTGATTGCCTGCCATTGTTTCCTATGGGCTCGAGTTCGGTTCGTCGAACGTTCGACGAGCCGAACTCGAGCCAGACCCCCCGTTCGGCGAACCGCCTCGAGCCGAACCGGGACCGGTTCGCTCATCTCTAGTAATGACAGCTTCAAGACACCTTCTGTATGGAGAATCTAGTCACATGCATTGCTAAAGTATGATTTTGGTCTATTCTTCCACACAAACACTTTTCAAATCCTGAAGGTTCCGTGGGTTCCTTATATAAACTTTGAGCTTAAGTTCCTTCCATAAATATTCCATTGGATTCGAGTCAGGTGATTGGCTGGCCATTCTAGCAGCTTTATTTTCTTTTTCTGAAATCAATTAAGAATTTTCTTGGTTGTGTGTTTGGGATCATTGTCATGTTGAAATGTCCACCCTTGTTTCATCTTCATCATTTTAATAGATGGCAGTAGATTTTTATCAAGAAAGTCTCTGTACATTTGTTCATTCATCCTTCCTTCACTTAAATGAAGTTTGACAGTGATGCCTACTGGAAAACATCCCCACACCATGATGTTTCCACCTCCAAATTCCATTGTTGGTATGATGTTAAAGGCCTCCAAACATAGTGCGTATTACGGTGTCGAAAGAGTTCAATTTTGGTCTCCTCTGACAAGACTACATTCTCAATGTATTTCATAGCTTTGTCTAAATTATGTTGAAGAAACTGTAAATGCACTTGAATGTGCTTTTTGTTCAGTAATGGAGTCTTGCATGGTGAGCGTTCATAGAGGCCATGAAGTGCACTACTTCTTGTTTTCTTTAAACAATTGTACTTGCTGATTCCAGATCTCTCTTCACCTCTCTACAGGTGGTCTTTGGCTCTTGGTCAACTCTTCTAATAATTCTTTTCACTCCTCTGTCTTAAATCTTGTGGTGAGCACCTGGTCGTGGCCGGTTTATGGTGAAATGATGTTCTTTCGACTTTCGGATTATGGTCCCAACAGTGCTCACTGAAACCTTCGGTAGGTTAAAATTCTTCAGTAACCAATACCATCAGTATGTTTTGCAACAATAAGGTTGCAAAGGTCTTGATACAGCTCACTGGTCTTACCCATCATGAGATGTTTCTTGTGTGGCACAATGGTAATGAGACACTTTTTAAGAGGCCATCAGTTGCACCAAGTGATATTATTTTTCAATAAGTGGCAGGATTGTTTTCTAATTACTGACAGATTTCAGCTGGTATTATGACTTTCCATGGCTTTTTACACCTCCATTTCTGCATGTGTTTAATACTTTTTCCCAGTGTCATTTCACACTATTACACATTATTTATAGACAGCTATAGTTTGATTTCTTTGCATGGGTGGACTGGATGGGTTATTATCGACATCTGGTGAGAATTTCATTTCAACAGCACCTTTAGAAATATATTTACTAAAATTGGTTACGTGTTCAATACTTATTTCACCCGCTGTATATTTGTACCACTAGGTGAAGTTTGTATACATGATAGTGTTCAATTACTAATACAGATACTAATTACATTTTGTTATGGTGATAACGTCACAGCCAGCACTAAAGGTGCTGGAAATTTCTTTCTTTTACTTCCAAATTGTCCAATAGCTTTCCTGCCCTGAACTAAAAGCCTGTATGCAGTTCAATAAATAGGTGAGCAGAAAAACAAAGATCCCATTTTGGTAATCCATCTCAATGACTCTGCCGCGAGAGAAGGATTAGCCTTGTCAACAGGCAGTGAAAAACAAGTTAAAGAAAAAGGAATCAATAATATGGAGTGATTCTAATATAAAGCGTGAAGTTTTGGGCACATACGGACTACGGCTGCTGTTTCGCACCAGCTGTGGTGCTTCAACGGTCTATTGATGTCCGGATGTGCTTTGCACCCACTCCTTCCTTTGATGCATGAAGTTTGAATAAAGCATCTACTTCCAATGACGGTGAGTGCCTCCAATTCTATTCATATTTGGAATATGGAATGATTGTTTGAGGGCTTAAAATTTCATTTTAATGAAATGACAGTAACCATTTAAGGCCCCTCCACACTTCAGTGATTCTGGTACGTATGTTGAAGTTTTTATAGGTACCAGAATCACGATCAAACGCAAACCCATTAAAATCAATGGGTGGGCACACTAGAGTTGAGCGCGGTTCGTGGTTCGTGGTTCTCCAGTTCTAGGCTCGAGTGATTTTGGGGCATGTTCTAGATCGAACTAGAACTCGAGCTTTTTGCAAAAGCTCGATAGTTCTAGAAACGTTCGAGAACGGTTCTAGCAGCAAAAAACCAGCTAAATCATAGCTTGGTTTCTGCTGTAATAGTGTAAGTCACTCTGTGAATCACACTATTATCACATTTCAGTGTATAGTGTGCGTGAACAGCGCCTTCAGATGACTGCTGTTTGTATAATGGCGATCGCCATTTTTTTTTTTTTCTTGTCTTCCTTCCCTAAGCGCGCGCGTCTTGTGGGGCGGGCCAGCATGTCAGCCAATCCCAGACACACACACAGCTAAGTGGACTTTGAGCCAGAGAAGCAACGGCATGTGTGATAGGATGTCCATGTCACATGTCCCTGCATTATAAAACCGGACATTTTCTTCCAGGACGTCATTATCTGCCTTCTGCGTCTTTGGTGTCAGACATCACTGTCGCAGCTCCGTCCTCCTGAGTCCTATAGCCGATACAGCTGTATGCGCTGCATACACAGCGTTAGACAGCTTAGGGAGAGCACTTTATAGCAGTCCTTTTAAGGGCTCAAACTGGCAGGGTCAGAGAGCCATAGGTGACAGGTCCTGCAAACAGCAACAGCGTCTGTGTAGCCAAGGTCAGGGATTTCCTCCCTGCATTTCACCATTAGGAGGGAATAGAAAGGCAGGCTTCCATTCCTCTACCCAGAGCACCACAATCCTGCCACTGTACCCTCTTGTCCTCTGCACACTCCAACTCATTGTTACTAAGCCATTATACTAGCAAACAGTCAGTGTACCTAGTGGCATCCTAAACGTGGCTATTGGACTTTGCTATAGTCCCACTAGTGCAAAGACATTTGCAGAGCACGTCTGCCTGCATTGCACACTCCAACTTTTTTAAAGTAAGCCATTTTACTAGCAAACACTCAGTGTACCTAGTGGCATCCTAAATGTGGCTATTGGACTTTGCTATAGTCCCACTAGTGCAAAGACATTTGCAGAGCACGTCTGCCTGCATTGCACACTCCAACTTTTTTAAACTAAGCAATTTTACTAGCAAACACTCAGTGTACCTAGTGGCATCCTAAACGTGGCTATTGGACTTTGCTATAGTCCCACTAGTGCAAAGACATTTGCAGAGCACGTCTGCCTGCATTGCACACTCCAACTTTTTTAAACTAAGCCATTTGACTAGCAAACACTCAGTGTACCTAGTGGCATCCTAAACGTGGCTATTGGACTTTGCTATAGTCCCACTAGTGCAAAGACATTTGCAGAGCACGTCTGCCTGCATTGCACACTCAAACTTTTTTAAACTCAGCCTTTATACTAGCAAACACTCAGTGTACCTAGTGGCATCCTAAACGTGGCTATTGTACTTTTGTCTATTCACACTATTGTAAACATATTTGCAGCATGTCTGCCTGCATTGCACACTCAAACTTTTTTAAACTCGGCCATTATACTAGCAAACACTCAGTGTACCTAGTTGTATCCTAAACGTGGCTATTGTACTTTTGTCTATTCACACTATTGTAAACATATTTGCAGCACGTCTGCCTGCATTGCACACTCCAACTTTTTTAAACTCAGCCATTATACTAGCAAACACTCAGTGTACCTAGTGGCATCCTAAACGTGGCTATTGTACTTTTGTCTATTCACACTATTGTAAACATATTTGCAGCATGTCTGCCTGCATTGCACACTCAAACTTTTTTAAACTCAGCCATTATACTAGCAAACACTCAGTGTACCTAGTTGTATCCTAAACGTGGCTATTGTACTTTTGTCTATTCAGAGTATTGGAACGTTATTTGCAGCACGTCTGCCTGCATTGCACACTCCAACTTTTTTAAACTCAGCCATTATACTAGCAAACACTCAGTGTACCTAGTTGTATCCTAAACGTGGCTATTGTACTTTTGTCTATTCACAGTATTGGAACGATATTTGCAGCACGTCTGCCTGCATTGCACACTCAAACTTTTTTAAACTCAGCCATTATACTAGCAAACACTCACTGTACCTAGTTGTATCCTAAACGTGGCTATTGTACTTTTGTCTATTCACAGTATTGGAACGATATTTGCAGCACGTCTGCCTGCATTGCACACTCTAACTTTTTTAAACTCAGCCATTATACTAGCAAACACTCAGTGTACCTAGTTGTATCCTAAACGTGGCTATTGTACTTTTGTCTATTCACAGTATTGGAACGTTATTTGCAGCACGTCTGCCTGCATTGCACACTCAAACTTTTTTAAACTCAGCCATTATACTAGCAAACACTCAGTGTACCTAGTTGTATCCTAAACGTGGCTATTGTACTTTTGTCAATTCACAGTATTGGAACGTTATTTGCAGCACGTCTGCCTGCATTGCACACTCCAACTTTTTTAAACTAAGCCATTTGACTAGCAAACACTCAGTGTACCTAGTGGCATCCTAAACGTGGCTATTGGACTTTGCTATAGTCCCACTAGTGCAAAGACATTTGCAGAGCACGTCTGCCTGCATTGCACACTCTAACTTTTTTAAACTCAGCCATTATACTAGCAAACACTCACTGTACCTAGTTGTATCCTAAACGTGGCTATTGTACTTTTGTCTATTCACACTACTGCAAATCTATGTGCAGCACCTCTGCATGACAACCTCCTGCTCTGTTTTTAATAAGCTATAATGATAGCACAAAATACTGCCATTTAGTGGCATCATAGAACTGGCTGTTGTATTCCATTAGTGCCCCACTGGTGACAAGCTATTTCTAGCACCTCTACATCACACCCTCATGCACATTTTGATACGCTAATGTTATAGCAAACTCATGGAATTCATTGCTGCATTTCATAATTCGGAGGGATAGAAAGTCAGGCTTCCTTTAGCTTTTCCTTCTGTTCATAGACAGCATCTCCAAGACAAATTTCCCCTCCACGTCTAAGTGTGGAGAGTCAGCTAGTGCGCATGCGTGTGCCGATGTACCCCAGCTGCAGCATAATTACAGTGTTTCGCGTAGTGAGTATGCTCAGCCTGACTGTGTTATTCCTGACGCTAAGTCTTCTTTTCGGGATACAGCGCATGCTCCCACACTAAGTGTGAAAAGCCTCTTTGCACAGGTGCTTGCATTCCGTGCCGGGTCTAAGTCCTGTTTTGTGCCTAGACACCATGCTAAAGCTGATAGTCTTTTTTCAGAGACTGTATTTCATGCTACTGAGCATGCTCAGGCACTTCCTGCATCAGAGACTAGGTCCGGTAATGAACTCTTTGGCCATGGCCCTGATGTGGGGGTCCCATATAGACCACAGGGCATCAGGTGTCCTCCCAAATGGCTTGCAGAGGCCCACACCTATGACTTGTCACCGCATTATTGATGGTCAGACGATGACTGGTGAGGTGTTTGGGTCATGGCAGCCATGAGGTCATAATTGAAGTTGCGTTTCCAAATAGGACGCTAGTTATGCCACTGATGACGTGTCACTCTACTTTTGTCTCCAGGAGGTGCATTGTGGTTCACCCTGGTTTGGGGCGGACCCAGGTTATAAAAGGGGCTGGAGCCAACAAGGAGGTGCGCAGTCTTCTATTATGCTCCGAAAGAGCACACCTCCATGTGTTGAACCCATTGCGGCTTTAGGCCAGAGGTAGGCAGGGATAGGGTGGTGGATGCAGGCCACCACCACAGTTGGTAACGCAGAACGGTTAAGACCAGCTCCTGTCCTAACAGTCCTGCTTGTGCAGCCCAGTGGCATTAACAGGCCTGCTGCTGCTGATGCGCCTGCTGTCCACAGGTGTGGCCCCTACGCACACGGTCAGCGTACTCAATGGCCCCTGTGTTGTTAACAGGGAGTTCCTGGGCTGGGTGGGCATGTGGACCCTGTGACGCTAACAGGGCTCACAGTCTCCAGATCCGAATGGCGTCTAACTCGGTTCAGGCTACTATTAGTTTCATAGCCACACAGCTCTGTATCCTCCACCAAACCTTCAAGTTGCCAACCTCTCCTTTTCCAACTGGGAGCACGGTGGACACTGACTGCTGATGGGGATATATACCTTTCTCTTTCTTTTCTTATTAATTTTCGTTATATAGCGGTCACAGATTATATACCACTTTATCCAAATCTGCCAGTCCCACTGTAACAGATGTTGTTTCTTCAGCAAATGTTACAGTTGCTTAACCACCAAATCCACGGACCAAAACTTTTTTCCCCTTTCCAACACACCTGTTCCCCTTTCCAACAGCATCTGTCCTTTTTCAACTCATTTTGGGATATGACCAAAAGTGCAACTGTGCAGGGACACCGTACTCAACGCCATCTCAGCACAGCAGCCATCCCTCGGTCCCTCCCATGTGGACAAGTAAAAGACCATTTCCTCCTATCCATGACAAAGCGTTGAGATTCACTCTGTGCAGCACTGGTGTTTAGTGGAAAAGTAGATCTAAGATTGCGTACCACATTCTGCAGATACTCCTGTATACGTGCGTCTATTTCTATGGCAGGAATTAGTTCGCCAAATTTTGTCTTGTACCGGGGATCTAACAGTGTGGCAACCCAGTATTCAGGATTACTTCAAATTCATACAATCCGAGGGTTATGTAGGTAGTGCAGCAAGAAGGCGCTCATGTGTCTTGTGCATCCAGGAGGACCAAGTCCTTGGTGTGTTGGTGGCAGAGAGGTGAGAATCGTGCATCCTTTCTCTGCCCTCTACCCACAACCTCGCACAACCGAAATGTGAGCAAGCTCTCACTCATCTGCTGAGTCTTCCATGCCCATCGCCAGTTCGTCCTCCATTTATTCATGGGCTCCTGCACTTTCATCAACACTTTTTGCTGATACTATGCGCCCTTGTTAATCCCTCTCCCTCACCATGACTGCCGCATAGGTGCCGCTGACCACCTGGACCTCGTAGATCTTGTTATCCCTTCCGCATATGACTCCTCCTGTACTTCCTCCCCTTCCTCTTGTCCCAACACCTGACTCCGAATAATAATTACAGTGTGCTCCATCATGTAGATGACCAGAATTGTCACGCTGAGAATGACATTGCCAGTGCTAAACATCTTCGTCGACATTTGTGAACTGTGTAGCAGGGTGCATAGGTCCTTGATCTGACACCACTCCAGCAGCGTGATCTGCACCACCTCTTGATCAAGTTATCCCAGGCTATATGTCATACCGTATTTCAGCAGGGCTCTGCGGTGCTGCCACACACGCTGCAACATGTGCAGATTCCAATTCCTGCGTGTCGGAACATCGCATTTCCGGCGTTTAACTGCCAGACCCTAAGACTTCCGGAGTGATGAAAGTAGTGGAGCTGCTGTGTGCGCACGATGGAAGTGAGCACATAGCGAGCGTGCACGCTGCACAAGGCCATGTAGGCCGTGATGGTGTTTTAAAAATTGCTGGAGAATCAGATTCAACACGTGAGCCATACAAGGCACGTGTGTCACATTGCCCTGAGGATGGCCCGCAGTCAGGTTTGCATCATTGCCGCACACGGCTGTTAAGTCACCAACGGAGTCCGCTCCGGCAATTTGTACTCCAGTCGCCAGGTGACAACGTGTTCCTTTCATGCATAGTGCTGATGATGGGAGAGGAGTCGATGCCAGCGGCGCAGGTGGACGCAGGTTATGCTCACCCACTGGGCTGCATTACCTTGACAGATGCAGAATCTCTGGCTGAATGTAGCTGGTGGGTATCTCACAGATGAAATACCATCATTCAGCTACAACCAATGTGAAGACACCACACCCTTTTTTATGCCCATCCTGTCTGCAGACCACTGCCAGACATAGCTATGAACCTCTGGTTAATTTTACCCCCAGTTCAGTTTTATGATTTTGTGTGCTTGTTACCTGACTACTTTTCCTGCTTGCTGTTTATGTACCTTGTTGGCCGATCCGCATTTCACCTCTGCTTGTTTTCTGATTAAGTCATGGCCGTCCCATTCTGTTCCTGTTCCTCAATTAATGTTTTGACCCTGCCTGACTACTATTCTCTGGAATAGCGGTGTGACTCACATTTCCCATACATTTCAAAGTAAAACTTTGACCGCCTGATGGCATTGAGCTCTGCTGCCAGCATAGTAAGGAGGTGTGTGGTAGTCCTTGTGCGCAGTTGCAAGGAAGGGTGGCCTGACCACACAGGGTTTGCGCCAAGGTGGAGGACCCACACGAGGTTGAAGAGGCAGAAGCAGTGTATTAACTTCTACATACAGAACAAGGATTGAAACAACTCATGGGGACGGCAAGACTTGTACAGCAGACCCTTCTCCATCTCTCACCATAGTTTGCCAGTGCCCAGTCAGCGACATGTAACGTCCCTATCCATGCTTACTGGTCCAAGTATCGGTGGTGAAATGCACCTGTTCACACACAGAGTTTCTCAAGGAAGCGGTGATGTTGTGTGCGACATGCTGGTGTAGCGCAGGCACACCTTTCTTAGAGAAGTAGTGGCGACTGGGCATCTGGTACTGGGGCACAGTGACAGACATAAGGTCTCTAAAATCCTGTGTGTCCACCATGCGGAAAGGCAGCATTTCGGTAGCCAACAGCTTACAGAGGGATAGAGTCAACCTCTTAGCTTTGTCATGGGTCGCAGGAAGTGGCCTTTTATTTGACCACATCTGAGGGACAGAGATCTGGCTGCTGTGTGTAGACGGTGTTGAGTAGGGTGTCCCTGGAAAAATGCAGGTTTGTGAGGAAAGTGCAGGCGGAGACATGATGTTGCCTTCATCTTGCCTTCAGATCTGTTCATCTTGTATCATTTTTAAAAAACACAGCAAGCAAGGGTTACTCCAAGCGGAGTCTACCTTTTTTCCAAAAATTGGGCACACAGACACCCCATCAGTGGCAGCACTTGTGCCATAGCTGCAAACAGGATGTTTTGATTTGCATCAAGCACATTCAAAAATACGCCATAATTAACCGTCCCCAGCATGACACCGGGGTAGGTAGATAAAGTCTTTGCTGAACCATGACTTGGTCATCTTGTCTCCTTTTAAAAACAATGTAAGCAAGGGTTACTCCAAGCGGAGCCTCCCTTTTTTTCCAAAAATTGTGCCCCACACACACCCACCCATTCAGTGGCAGCACTTGTGCCCTAGTTGCAAACAGGATGTTTTGATTTGCATCAAGCAAATTCCAAATCCACAAGCATTTACTCTCCCCAGGATGACACAGGGGTAGTAAATTCATTCTGGATCCATGACTTGTTCATTTTGATGAACGTCAGTCTGTCCACATTGTCACTGGACAGACGCGTGCGCTTATCTGTCAGCACACACCCAGCAGCACTGAAGACACGTTCAGAGACAACGCTGGCAGCTGGACACGACAAAATCTTCAAAGCGTAACTGGAGAGCTCTGGACATTTTTCTAGATTTGAAGCCCAAAAGGAGCAAGGCTCCATTTGAAAAGTCATTGCATCGATGTTCATTTGGAGATACTCCTGTATCATCCTCTCCATCCGTTGACTATGTGTCAGACTTGTTGTCTCTGGTGGCCTTGCAAAGGAGGGTCTAAAAAAATTATTAAAAGATTCCATAAAATTGCTGTTACCAGCACCAGATCCGGTCCTACTGGTACGGGTAGACTGTTGAAGATGACGATGCCGTCCCATGTTTGTCAAGTTCCAACTGGAAGAATCACTCCCTTCACCTGCACGGTTGTTTGGTGGAAAAGCCGAGCTAAGATCGAGTAACAGCTTCTGCTGATACTCCTGCATACGTGCGTCCCTTTCTATGGGTGGAATTATGTCACAAAATTTGGACTTGTACCGGGGATCTAATAGTGTGGCAAGCTAGTAGTCATCATCACTTCTAATTTTGACAATACGAGGGTCATGTTGGAGGTAGTGCAACAAGAAGGCACTCATGTGTCTTGCGCAGCCATGCGGACCAAGTCCACGCTGTGTTTGTGGCATAGAGGTGCTAACCGTTCTTTCTTCCTCTGACATCTCCCCCCAACCTCTTTCAACTGAAATTTGACCAAGCTCCCCCTCATCTGCTGAATCTTCCATGTCCATGGACAGTTCGTCCTCCATATCTTCATGTCCTCCTGCACCTTCCTCAACATCTCTCCTGCTACCATGCGCCCTTGTTGATCCCTGTCCCCCATGGTCCCATGCCTGCCGCGTTGGTGATGATGAACGTCTGGACCTTGGTGATGTTGTTGTGTCTTGCGCATATGAATCCTCCTGTAGTTCCTCCCCTTCCTGTTGTCCCACCCCTTGACTCCGAATAGTGTTTAGCGTGTGCTCCAGCATGTAAATGACTGGAATCGTCATGATGATAATGGCATTGTCAGCGCTAAACATATTCGTCGCCATGTCGAAACTGTGCAGAAGGGTGCATAGGTCCTTGATCTGAGATCACTCCATCAGGGTGATCTGCCCCACCTCTGCATCTCGTTGGCCCAGGCTATACGTCATGACGTATTGCACCATGGCTCTGCGGTGCTGCCACAGTCGCTGTAACATGTGGAGAGTTGAATTCCAGTGTGTCGCCACATCGCATTTCAGGCGATGAACCGGCAGGCCGAAAGACTTCTGGAGCGATGCAAGTCGCTCAGCTGCGGCGCTTGAACGGCGGAAGTGAGCAGACAGTTTTCGTGCCCTGTTCAGAAGGCCATCTAGGCCGGGATAGTGTGTTAAAAATTGCTGGACGACAAGGTTCAACACGTGAGCCATACAAGGTACGTGTGTCACCTTGCCCAGGCGAAGTGCCGCACCCAGGTTTGCAGCATTGTCGCACACGGCCTTATCAGGCTGCAGGTTGAGTGGAGACAACCATTTATGAAACTCGGACCGCAGAGCTGACCACAACTCCTCAGCTGTGTGACTCTTATTCCCAAGACATGTCAAGCTAAAGACCGCCTGATGCCGTTGCGCTCTGCTGCCAGCATAGTAATGAGGGTTGCGTGATTCCTTCTGCGCAGTGAGAACGCTGGTGGCCTGACCAGGCAGGCTTGGGGCGGAGGTGGAGGACCCAGATGAGGTGGAGGATGCAGAAGCAGTGGCGGGACTTGGACAGACAGAGGATTGACACACAAGTCGTGTGGACGGCAAGACTTGTGCAGCAGACCCTTCACCATCTATCACCATAGTTACCCAGTGGCCAGTCAGCGACATGTAACGTCCCTGTCCATGCTTACTGGTCCAAGTATCGGTGGTGAAATGCACCCGTTCACACACAGAGTTTCTCAAGGAAGCGGTGATGTTGTGTGTGACATGCTGGTGTAGCGCGGGCACACCTTTCTTAGAGAAGTAGTGGCGACTAGGCATCTGGTACTGGGGCACAGCGACAGACATAAGGTCTCTAAAATCCTGTGTGTCCACTAGGCGGAAAGGCAGCATTTCGGTAGCCAACAGCTTACAGAGGGATAGAGTCAACCTCTTAGCTTTGTCATGGGTCGCAGGAAGTGGCCTTTTATTTGACCACATCTGAGGGACAGAGATCTGGCTGCTGTGTGTAGACGGTGTTGAGTAGGGTGTCCCTGGAAAAATGCAGGTTTGTGAGGAAAGTGCAGGCGGAGACATGATGTTGCCTTCATCCAACGTTGGTGCTATCGATGTTTGAGAGAGCTGTACACAATCACTTGTTTCCCCTTCCAAACCAACTGATGACCTACCAAGCAAACTGCCTGTTGCGGTTACAGTGGTGGAAGTTGTGGGTGGAAAAACAGGTGTGACAGCTGTCCCCACAGTCCTAGAAGATGACGAGCGCGCGGATGCACTGGAAGGGGCAGGCGGTGGATGGTTGGCTCCGCTAGGCCGCATTGCAGCACGGTGAGCTTCCCACCAGGCCATATGATATTTATTCATGTGACGATTCATGGAAGAAGTTGTCAAACTGCTGAGGTTTTGACCTCTACTAAGATAACCATGCCAAATGTTACAGATCACATAATTAGGGCGATCTTTTTTTATGTCAAAAAAGGACCAGGCTAGGAAAGGCTTAGAGGCCATGCGACCTGTTGATCCACCCCGAATAATGCTCAGAGGCAGAGTGTTGGCTGAGGATGCAGTTGTAGACGTGCTACCAGTGCTCCGACTGTGTCCAGGAAGGCGCAAGGTTATTTCGACGTCGGTTGCATCCTCCTCCACCACCTCTGTTGACCTCCTCGAGTGTCTGACTGTGGGTTGACAGTAGGTGGGATCTAGGACTTCATCATCAATTGTTGTGTTTGCACTCCCCTCCCCCTCAGACAGAGCCTCTTCTTGCCCTGACCGAATATTTAAGTTGTCATCCCAATCGGGTATCTGCGTCTCATCTTCATCAGTATGTTCCTCATTGTCTATAACCACATTTGTTGGAAAGGCAGCATTTTGGTAGCCAACAGTTTGCAGATGATGAAAGTCAACCTCCAAGCCATGTCATGCCCTTCTAAAAGCATGTAAAACACAGCGAGGGGACTCCAACCACAGTCTCCCTCGTTTCCACTAACTGGGCCACACACACCCCACTTGACTGGCATCGGTTGAGCCCCCTTTTGAAAAAGAAAAAGATGCTTTGCATGAAGCACTCTCAAAAATACGCGTGCCTTTCCCGTCCCCTGGCTGACCCAGGGGAAGAAAAGTCCTCTGAGAGCCATGACTTGTTCATCTTGGTTCTTTTAGAGACACAGCGAGGGGACTCCAACCACAGTCTCCCTCGTTTCCACTAACTGGGCCACACACACCCCACTTGACTGGCATCGGTTGAGCCCCCTTTTGAAAAAGAAAAATATGCTTTGCATGAAGCACTCTCAAAAATACGCGTGCCTTTCCCGTCCCCTGGCTGACCCAGGGGAAGAAAAGTCCTCTGAGAGCCATGATTTGTTCATTTTGGGTCTTTTAGAAACACAGCGAGGGGACTCCAACCACAGTCTCCCTCGTTTCCACTAACTGGGCCACACACACCCCACTTGACTGGCATCGGTTGAGCCCCCTTTTGAAAAAGAAAAAGATGCTTTGCATGAAGCACTCTCAAAAATACGCGTGCCTTTCCCATCCCCTGGCTGACCCAGGGGAAGAAAAGTCCTCTGAGAGCCATGACTTGTTCATCTTGGTTCTTTTAGAGACACAGCGAGGGGACTCCAACCACAGTCTCCCTCGTTTCCACTAACTGGGCCACACACACCCCACTTGACTGGCATCGGTTGAGCCCCCTTTTGAAAAAGAAAAAGATGCTTTGCATGAAGCACTCTCAAAAATACGCGTGCCTTTCCCGTCCCCTGGCTGACCCAGGGGAAGAAAAGTCCTCTGAGAGCCATGATTTGTTCATTTTGGGTCTTTTAGAAACACAGTGAGGGGACTCCAACCACAGTCTCCCTCGTTTCCACTAACTGGGCCACACACACCCCACTTGACTGGCATCGGTTGAGCCCCCTTTTGAAAAAGAAAAAGATGCTTTGCAAGAAGCACTCTCAAAAATACGCGTGCCTTTCCCGTCCCCTGGCTGACCCAGGGGAAGAAAAGTCCTCTGAGAGCCATGACTTGTTCATCTTGGTTCTTTTAGAGACACAGCGAGGGGACTCCAACCACAGTCTCCCTCGTTTCCACTAACTGGGCCACACACACCCCACTTGACTGGCATCGGTTGAGCCCCCTTTTGAAAAAGAAAAAGATGCCTTGCATGAAGCACTCTCAAAAATACGCGTGCCTTTCCCGTCCCCTGGCTGACCCAGGGGAAGAAAAGTCCTCTGAGAGCCATGACTTGTTCATCTTGGTTCTTTTAGAGACACAGCGAGGGGACTCCAACCACAGTCTCCCTCGTTTCCACTAACTGGGCCACACACACCCCACTTGACTGGCATCGGTTGAGCCCCCTTTTGAAAAAGAAAAAGATGCTTTGCATGAAGCACTCTCAAAAATACGCGTGCTTTTCCCGTCCCCTGGCTGACCCAGGGGAAGAAAAGTCCTCTGAGAGCCATGATTTGTTCATTTTGGGTCTTTTAGAAACACAGCGAGGGGACTCCAACCACAGTCTCCCTCGTTTCCACTAACTGGGCCACACACACCCCACTTGACTGGCATCGGTTGAGCCCCCTTTTGAAAAAGAAAAAGATGCTTTGCATGAAGCACTCTCAAAAATACGCGTGCCTTTCCCGTCCCCTGGCTGACCCAGGGGAAGAAAAGTCCTCTGAGAGCCATGACTTGTTCATCTTGGTTCTTTTAGAGACACAGCGAGGGGACTCCAACCACAGTCTCCCTCGTTTCCACTAACTGGGCCACACACACCCCACTTGACTGGCATCGGTTGAGCCCCCTTTTGAAAAAGAAAAAGATGCTTTGCATGAAGCACTCTCAAAAATACGCGTGCCTTTCCCGTCCCCTGGCTGACCCAGGGGAAGAAAAGTCCTCTGAGAGCCATGATTTGTTCATTTTGGGTCTTTTAGAAACACAGCGAGGGGACTCCAACCACAGTCTCCCTCGTTTCCACTAACTGGGCCACACACACCCCACTTGACTGGCATCGGTTGAGCCCCCTTTTGAAAAAGAAAAAGATGCTTTGCATGAAGCACTCTCAAAAATACGCGTGCCTTTCCCGTCCCCTGGCTGACCCAGGGGAAGAAAAGTCCTCTGAGAGCCATGACTTGTTCATCTTGGTTCTTTTAGAGACACAGCGAGGGGACTCCAACCACAGTCTCCCTCGTTTCCACTAACTGGGCCACACACACCCCACTTGACTGGCATCGGTTGAGCCCCCTTTTGAAAAAGAAAAAGATGCTTTGCATGAAGCACTCTCAAAAATACGCGTGCCTTTCCCGTCCCCTGGCTGACCCAGGGGAAGAAAAGTCCTCTGAGAGCCATGATTTGTTCATTTTGGGTCTTTTAGAAACACAGTGAGGGGACTCCAACCACAGTCTCCCTCGTTTCCACTAACTGGGCCACACACACCCCACTTGACTGGCATCGGTTGAGCCCCCTTTTGAAAAAGAAAAAGATGCTTTGCAAGAAGCACTCTCAAAAATACGCGTGCCTTTCCCGTCCCCTGGCTGACCCAGGGGAAGAAAAGTCCTCTGAGAGCCATGACTTGTTCATCTTGGTTCTTTTAGAGACACAGCGAGGGGACTCCAACCACAGTCTCCCTCGTTTCCACTAACTGGGCCACACACACCCCACTTGACTGGCATCGGTTGAGCCCCCTTTTGAAAAAGAAAAAGATGCCTTGCATGAAGCACTCTCAAAAATACGCGTGCCTTTCCCGTCCCCTGGCTGACCCAGGGGAAGAAAAGTCCTCTGAGAGCCATGACTTGTTCATCTTGGTTCTTTTAGAGACACAGCGAGGGGACTCCAACCACAGTCTCCCTCGTTTCCACTAACTGGGCCACACACACCCCACTTGACTGGCATCGGTTGAGCCCCCTTTTGAAAAAGAAAAAGATGCTTTGCATGAAGCACTCTCAAAAATACGCGTGCTTTTCCCGTCCCCTGGCTGACCCAGGGGAAGAAAAGTCCTCTGAGAGCCATGATTTGTTCATTTTGGGTCTTTTAGAAACACAGCGAGGGGACTCCAACCACAGTCTCCCTCGTTTCCACTAACTGGGCCACACACACCCCACTTGACTGGCATCGGTTGAGCCCCCTTTTGAAAAAGAAAAAGATGCTTTGCATGAAGCACTCTCAAAAATACGCGTGCCTTTCCCGTCCCCTGGCTGACCCAGGGGAAGAAAAGTCCTCTGAGAGCCATGACTTGTTCATCTTGGTTCTTTTAGAGACACAGCGAGGGGACTCCAACCACAGTCTCCCTCGTTTCCACTAACTGGGCCACACACACCCCACTTGACTGGCATCGGTTGAGCCCCCTTTTGAAAAAGAAAAAGATGCTTTGCATGAAGCACTCTCAAAAATACGCGTGCCTTTCCCGTCCCCTGGCTGACCCAGGGGAAGAAAAGTCCTCTGAGAGCCATGATTTGTTCATTTTGGGTCTTTTAGAAACACAGCGAGGGGACTCCAACCACAGTCTCCCTCGTTTCCACTAACTGGGCCACACACACCCCACTTGACTGGCATCGGTTGAGCCCCCTTTTGAAAAAGAAAAAGATGCTTTGCATGAAGCACTCTCAAAAATACGCGTGCCTTTCCCGTCCCCTGGCTGACCCAGGGGAAGAAAAGTCCTCTGAGAGCCATGACTTGTTCATCTTGGTTCTTTTAGAGACACAGCGAGGGGACTCCAACCACAGTCTCCCTCGTTTCCACTAACTGGGCCACACACACCCCACTTGACTGGCATCGGTTGAGCCCCCTTTTGAAAAAGAAAAAGATGCTTTGCATGAAGCACTCTCAAAAATACGCGTGCCTTTCCCGTCCCCTGGCTGACCCAGGGGAAGAAAAGTCCTCTGAGAGCCATGATTTGTTCATTTTGGGTCTTTTAGAAACACAGCGAGGGGACTCCAACCACAGTCTCCCTCGTTTCCACTAACTGGGCCACACACACCCCACTTGACTGGCATCGGTTGAGCCCCCTTTTGAAAAAGAAAAAGATGCTTTGCATGAAGCACTCTCAAAAATACGCGTGCCTTTCCCGTCCCCTGGCTGACCCAGGGGAAGAAAAGTCCTCTGAGAGCCATGACTTGTTCATCTTGGTTCTTTTAGAGACACAGCGAGGGGACTCCAACCACCGTCTCCCTCGTTTCCACTAACTGGGCCACACACACCCCACTTGACTGGCATCGGTTGAGCCCCCTTTTGAAAAAGAAAAATATGCTTTGCATGAAGCACTCTCAAAAATACGCGTGCCTTTCCCGTCCCCTGGCTGACCCAGGGGAAGAAAAGTCCTCTGAGAGCCATGATTTGTTCATTTTGGGTCTTTTAGAAACACAGCGAGGGGACTCCAACCACAGTCTCCCTCGTTTCCACTAACTGGGCCACACACACCCCACTTGACTGGCATCGGTTGAGCCCCCTTTTGAAAAAGAAAAAGATGCTTTGCATGAAGCACTCTCAAAAATACGCGTGCCTTTCCCATCCCCTGGCTGACCCAGGGGAAGAAAAGTCCTCTGAGAGCCATGACTTGTTCATCTTGGTTCTTTTAGAGACACAGCGAGGGGACTCCAACCACAGTCTCCCTCGTTTCCACTAACTGGGCCACACACACCCCACTTGACTGGCATCGGTTGAGCCCCCTTTTGAAAAAGAAAAAGATGCTTTGCATGAAGCACTCTCAAAAATACGCGTGCCTTTCCCGTCCCCTGGCTGACCCAGGGGAAGAAAAGTCCTCTGAGAGCCATGATTTGTTCATTTTGGGTCTTTTAGAAACACAGCGAGGGGACTCCAACCACAGTCTCCCTCGTTTCCACTAACTGGGCCACACACACCCCACTTGACTGGCATCGGTTGAGCCCCCTTTTGAAAAAGAAAAAGATGCTTTGCAAGAAGCACTCTCAAAAATACGCGTGCCTTTCCCGTCCCCTGGCTGACCCAGGGGAAGAAAAGTCCTCTGAGAGCCATGACTTGTTCATCTTGGTTCTTTTAGAGACACAGCGAGGGGACTCCAACCACAGTCTCCCTCGTTTCCACTAACTGGGCCACACACACCCCACTTGACTGGCATCGGTTGAGCCCCCTTTTGAAAAAGAAAAAGATGCCTTGCATGAAGCACTCTCAAAAATACGCGTGCCTTTCCCGTCCCCTGGCTGACCCAGGGGAAGAAAAGTCCTCTGAGAGCCATGACTTGTTCATCTTGGTTCTTTTAGAGACACAGCGAGGGGACTCCAACCACAGTCTCCCTCGTTTCCACTAACTGGGCCACACACACCCCACTTGACTGGCATCGGTTGAGCCCCCTTTTGAAAAAGAAAAAGATGCTTTGCATGAAGCACTCTCAAAAATACGCGTGCTTTTCCCGTCCCCTGGCTGACCCAGGGGAAGAAAAGTCCTCTGAGAGCCATGATTTGTTCATTTTGGGTCTTTTAGAAACACAGCGAGGGGACTCCAACCACAGTCTCCCTCGTTTCCACTAACTGGGCCACACACACCCCACTTGACTGGCATCGGTTGAGCCCCCTTTTGAAAAAGAAAAAGATGCTTTGCATGAAGCACTCTCAAAAATACGCGTGCCTTTCCCGTCCCCTGGCTGACCCAGGGGAAGAAAAGTCCTCTGAGAGCCATGACTTGTTCATCTTGGTTCTTTTAGAGACACAGCGAGGGGACTCCAACCACAGTCTCCCTCGTTTCCACTAACTGGGCCACACACACCCCACTTGACTGGCATCGGTTGAGCCCCCTTTTGAAAAAGAAAAAGATGCTTTGCATGAAGCACTCTCAAAAATACGCGTGCCTTTCCCGTCCCCTGGCTGACCCAGGGGAAGAAAAGTCCTCTGAGAACCATGATTTGTTCATTTTGGGTCTTTTAGAAACACAGCGAGGGGACTCCAACCACAGTCTCCCTCGTTTCCACTAACTGGGCCACACACACCCCACTTGACTGGCATCGGTTGAGCCCCCTTTTGAAAAAGAAAAAGATGCTTTGCATGAAGCACTCTCAAAAATACGCGTGCCTTTCCCGTCCCCTGGCTGACCCAGGGGAAGAAAAGTCCTCTGAGAGCCATGACTTGTTCATCTTGGTTCTTTTAGAGACACAGCGAGGGGACTCCAACCACAGTCTCCCTCGTTTCCACTAACTGGGCCACACACACCCCACTTGACTGGCATCGGTTGAGCCCCCTTTTGAAAAAGAAAAAGATGCTTTGCATGAAGCACTCTCAAAAATACGCGTGCCTTTCCCGTCCCCTGGCTGACCCAGGGGAAGAAAAGTCCTCTGAGAGCCATGATTTGTTCATTTTGGGTCTTTTAGAAACACAGCGAGGGGACTCCAACCACAGTCTCCCTCGTTTCCACTAACTGGGCCACACACACCCCACTTGACTGGCATCGGTTGAGCCCCCTTTTGAAAAAGAGAAAGATGCTTTGCATGAAGCACTATCAAAAATACGCGTGCCTTTCCCGTCCCCTGGCTGACCCAGGGGAAGAAAAGTCCTCTGAGAGCCATGACTTGTTCATCTTGGTTCTTTTAGAGACACAGCGAGGGGACTCCAACCACAGTCTCCCTCGTTTCCACTAACTGGGCCACACACACCCCACTTGACTGGCATCGGTTGAGCCCCCTTTTGAAAAAGAAAAAGATGCTTTGCATGAAGCACTCTCAAAAATACGCGTGCCTTTCCCGTCCCCTGGCTGACCCAGGGGAAGAAAAGTCCTCTAAGAGCCATGATTTGTTCATTTTGGGTCTTTTAGAAACACAGCGAGGGGACTCCAACCACAGTCTCCCTCGTTTCCACTAACTGGGCCACACACACCCCACTTGACTGGCATCGGTTGAGCCCCCTTTTGAAAAAGAAAAAGATGCTTTGCATGAAGCACTCTCAAAAATACGCATGCCTTTCCCGTCCCCTGGCTGACCCAGGGGAAGAAAAGTCCTCTGAGAGCCATGTCCACATTGTCAGTGGCAGACGCGTGTGCTTATCTGCCAGCAGACCACCAGCAGCACTGAAGACAGGTTCCGAGAGAACGCTGGCTGCAGGACATGACAAGATCCCCAAGGCGTACGTGGCGAGCTCAGGCAATTTATCCAGATTGGAAGCCTAAAATGAGCAGGGCTCAAGTTGCACAATAATGGAATCGATGTTTCCTTGCATATACTCATATATCTGTGTGTCCTCCTCTTTTTCCTTGTCCAGCTCTTTTGTTTTCACATGAGTATATGTCCTTGTCACTTTCCCATGTGTTGTGAGTTGTTTGTCACCTTTTGGACCCCTTTGAGGGTGTTTTCTAGGTGTTTTTCTGTGTTTGTGATTGCCTGCCATTGTTTCCTATGCAGTTCGAGTTCGGTTCGTCGAACGTTCGACGAGCCGAACTCGAACGGGAGCTCCATTCGGCGAACCGACCTCGAGCCGAACCGGGACCGGTTCGCTCATCTCTAGTGCACACACATCAGTGATCTCTCACTGACGTGTTTCCATGCGGCGCACATGCGTGTCCGTGTATTCCGCATGGAGACAAGTCCTTTTTTCTCCAGCAACACTGATGTCCCATGGACCACACAGTGGTGTGATCCATGAAACACTAGAAAAACACATACATTTAAAATAAAAAGCTTTTTAAACTCACCCAGCGATGCTGTCTTCAGCCGCTGCTGTCTCCTGCTTCCAGGCCGGCTAATTATGCTCATGCATATGCACTGCACAGCCAACCCGGAAGCAGAAGCTGTTGGGAGACAGCGGCGGCTGGACACAGCATCGTGGAATACTTCACCACCACGGAGATCAGCGGCGTGGACAGATATAAGTGCCTGATCTAATGTATTATCACGGATAGCATATGGAGATCACGCATGTGCCAAAATCACGGCACATGGAGGAACATATGCACCTTTATCATGTCAGTGAAAAACGTGTGTGTTTTTCACTGACGTGTGAAGGGGGCCTACAGGTGATCAACATTTACACCCATTAAAGTATCTTTACCAACAAGCATCTTAAAGTAAAAAAACCAAAATTGCTTGAAGTGAGACAAATCTTCCTGTGTATGGTATGACCAGCTTTACTTCTAAGACTACAGCTCATATGATCAAAGACCACATCAAAGTTGATTTGAAGGGGCACAGAGTGCCTTGAAAAGCAGCATTTTTAATGAAACTCAATTGCAAAAAAAGATTTTTAGCCCCAAATATATGAATTTAATTAAAAAATAAATTGTTCCCCTTAACTGATATAATGATGATTTCTGGGATATAACACGACACACTTTAAGGAAGACTCATGTCTACGGTGGCATACAATTTGCTGTAATAATAGTGTACATGTATTACTTACCGCAGAGGTCTTAAAGTCCGAAGAAGTCTCAATACTCTTAACATTCCCAGAATCTTTGTGCCGCTATCAGAAACCATTGACACAAGGATGTCAATTACCGAAATTAAGACGAGCATTCCATCAAGAACATTCCAACTACTTCTCAGGTAAGCCTTGCCACCAAAACACAAGTTGAGGGCCACCACCTGCAAGAAAGCATAGAAATAAGCGACAATTAGCAAATAGAATATACTTAGAATATGGATCCTATGGTTAACAGAAATAGTAGAGGACCCCAAATGCCCACGATACCCAGAATACTTTGGAGATTTAATTACATCTGAAGTCCCAGCAAAAACTACTGTACTGGGGCATTCAATTGTAATCATTCTGTTGCCTTAATTATATTTGAAAGTCCCAGAGTCAATAGTTTTGCCCTGAAACTTTCACATGTAATTACACGAGCTGACAGAATGAAGAGATGGAGGGGAGCGGATGAGAGCTAAATCTGAACACAAAGATAGACAGATAGAAAGACCGTATACAATAGTAGCTCTGAGATATCTTTACCTTTACTGTCATTTCCGCCAAAAAAATTAACGTAAAAATGTAGTTGGATAACGTCAGGAATATTCTTTCCTGAAATAGAGATATATGGTAATTATTCTTTAATATCGCAGCTTAGGTCAAGTGATTAAAAAAAGCACAGACTGTAACGGTGACCTAAAATAATACTTTGTACCAATGTTCCTGAATTGCCGATGTCATAAAACCTTAGAAAATTAATTTTAATCCTTAGAGATTGTATTTTTTGTGATCAGGACAGTAATATTTCAAATGTATGTATTGTAAATGAGAAACTAGGCAATTTAGCACTTTTTTCCCCTTACGTATAGTAAATAACCCACAATATTAGCATAAAGTATTTTGTACTTTATCGCTGGCACAAAGTAAAAACAAAACACATTAGCATAAATTATAAAGTTATATAAAAATGACCACAACAGATTTGAAAGTGAGTAGCGTAGGATTATATATTAAACAACCTTCAGGAATTAGTTCCCACATGTAGTGTCCTATCACGGTTTTCTTGATACTCTCAACTGTAGTGGCATCCATTACGTTCCGGTTGAAACGCTCACCTTGCTTCTCAGAGTACACTCTCGTGTTCTTCCCAAATTTATCATTACGAGTGTCAAGAGTATGGCACTTTAGGAGCCAACCTGCAACCTATTGTCCTTTAGTTCCTAACCAGGGCCTCAACCAAATCCCTATAGTTTTCTACTTAGCGATGGCCCAAGAAGCCTTGAAACAGCTATCCACCCATAAATTGTAGGTTTTATTTAACCCAAGGAGAGACATTAGTTTGGTAAGGACCCAACAAAAAGAGGTTGCCTGCCATTGGCTGTTGAGCTTTCATAAAACTGTCCATTTTGTGTGCTAAGTATCTAAATTTTTGCATATATTTCATAGCAGTAATGCATGTCTTTATTCCCATATTCATTGTTCCACATGGCTTAGCTCTACAGAGTGCAACTGTCTCCTTTTTGTTACCAGGAAGCCTGGAATGACTAGAGTAGAGCTCTTCCAATCTGCTTTCTTACTAGCAAGCTTCTTAGGGAATTCTTTGTACTCTATGTTCATTTTTTGTGGTACAGACATCTGCTTTGACCTTGGCTTTGACAGGTGAAAAAGGCTTGAAGGTGGCTGGATCCTGATCTAGAGCTGGGACAAATTGTTTTATACGGCCTAATTTGAAGTGTCATCACCACCTTCAAGGTGTCCACCAGTGACTTCCACTTGATGGTGTTTGTGCCAACCCAGAATTCAGTTTGGTGTGGTCAGTCCTACCTATGGTAGTATGACTTGGAGGTATCTGTTCTTACAAATGAAAAAACAAACCCATAAAATTGTTGTTTTTTTTATTTATTTTTTACTATTTTAAAGCCAAGAAAGAGAAAAGACATACTCATCAGTTTTGGTTTATATGTTTTCTCCCCAACTTTTATGATTGAAAGGATGGAAACTAGCATGGCTTTTCATAATAGATACTTTTGAAAATATCACTGACCTGATCTTAAGATCACTCTTTGTGAGTATTAATAGTAATTACTAGCAAGAAAAAAACTAAAAAAAAATAATAAATAATTATTATACAATTGATCCAATAAATAACAAACCAAAAGGGGATAATATATGTATCTTAAAATGATCGACTAGATCAAATTGCCAATAGAAGGTAATCATGTTTTATCATACAACTGTAGCAATTAACAATGGCTGGATGAAAAACAATGAGAATGCTAAATTGAATTGGCTTTACCATAATCTCAATTCTTATATTATAAGTATTTACTAAGAGACATGTTGACACTTCTTCTTTAAAGTGGCTGATTTTACAATATGCAATGTCCTTACATTATTCTCATTGTGTTGTAATTCTTTAAAAGTTCCCACTGCGTGACCAATCAGAAAGGAAAGTACTGTACTTAAAAAACCTGTTTTGTGTAAAAACACTATTACCCTGCAGACATGGGGTTAATAGCATTTGAATCCTGCTCAGCACTTGCACATTGAACCCTGCTGATGGGAGGTAAGGACCTTTTTAATCCTCCTGGCAGCGTTTCGGTTTCAGTCATGGGGGCGGCATCTGAGCAAGTTCAGTCACTGCTTTGTGTACGGAGAGTGGCGATTGTAATCACTGACTGACAGCTGGTTCTAATGCTGAGTGGCTGTCAGTCAGTGCAGGGGGGCGTGGTTACAGCCGCCACTCTAGATTCATAGAGCGGTGACTGAACCCATGCCGGTGCCGCCTCTGTAACTGAAACCCAATATGTGCCCACTCTGCGGAAAATGCGCTGATTTTGCCGCGGATTTCTCACGGAAAAGCCACGGATTTTCCAGAAATCTGCAGCACAGCTACTCCCCATCCTTTTCTATGGCATTTGGGAAATGCTGTGCCCACGCTGCGGATTTTTCCGCAGCGGAAATCGTGCAGATTTTCGTGCGGAAAAATCTGCAGCATGTCAATTATTGTTGCGGATTTTCGTGCGGATTTTGCCTATTCAATTGAATAAAAAAAAAAAAATCGCAAAATCCGCAACAAAATCCGCATCAAATCCGCGTCAAATCCGCACAAAATCCGCACCTATGAAAAGGTGCGGATTCCGGGGGAAAGCTGCGGATTTTGATGCAGAAAAATCCGCAGATTCAGAGTTCCGTGGGCACATAGCCAAATGCTTCCGGAGGATTAAAGGTCTTTTCCTCTTGTCAGTGGGGTTCAATGTGCAGGTACCGGGCAGGATTAAAATGTTTTTAGCCTGCAGGTTAACCCCATATCTGCAGGTTAATAGCGTTTTTACAGGTGAAAGGTTCCCTTTAAATCTGATTCTGGCTTACTGCCGGCTCAATCTATGGCAGTAGTACCCTGTGCATGCTGTTATCTCACTAATACCTGCTCATCGCTTATTTTATGTTTAACCCAGATTGACTACACTATTAGCTTATGATCCCTCTGTAACTCATCTGGGTTGATGACCTTCTCCTTTTGTAAATCTAAGCCACTTTGACTTTGCTTATTAGTTACTTATTAGTTGATGTTCCTCTCTGCTGTTCTGCTTACCATACTTTTGCATTCCAATTCAGGCTACTTTGTAGCATTTAGATTTTATTTTTAAATCACAGACAACCTCGTTAAGTCCTGAGGATAGTAGAATACTGAAACTGAAGTCACTTTTACATCTTTCTCTGTGTATTAGAGAACCAGGTTCTGTACAAAGTATAAAAAATGGGCTTTATACATTTTTTTATAGCTGGAAAAAGTCTCTGATCCTTATTGTCCAAAGTTGGGAGCCTTATTCAAAGTCAGACCTCCCTAAGTGATTTCTTAAAGGGATTCTGTCAGATATTTAACCTGACTGCAGTATTATGTAGGGAGAGAGACCATGATTCCAATGATATATCTCTTACTGGGTTGTTTGATGTAGTTTCAATAAAATCAGTATTTTATCAGCAAGACATTACTAGAGGACCAGTTGTCTCATGCAATGTAGTCCTCCTTTTCACTCTGTATAACCTCGCCCCTACCACTGATTGGCAACTTTCTGCCAATGTACAGTGTACACACAAGGCTGTCAATCAATGGTGTGGGCGGGGTTATACAAAGCTCAGCATTCAGAGAACTGCTTGATCTGCATAAGAAAAAACAATGATTTTATCAAAACTACACCAAGCATCCTAACAAGTGGCACATTGCTGGAATTAGTGTCTTTGTCCCTACACCATGTTCCTCTCAGATTAGCAAAAACTTGGTTACGGATTCCCTTTTAAGATTGGGCAGACAATTCACAAAGCACTCTGCATTATTATAGAGAAAACTGAATGGCTGTCTTCTTTGTCTCTTGGGAATTTAATGGATTAAGTGTTTCTATTCCTGTTCTTGTTTTTTAAGTGATGAGAGGATGACTGTCACCAGCAAAATAACATTTAAATTACTTATACACTCATATAACGGGCTTAGCTTCTATAAAACTCATACCTGAGGTATAGTTTTCACTGTTTGCCCCCTGTGGTGTCAGTGCAGAAGTGCAATTCAGGGAGCACTTGCTCTGGTCAAGCGAGCACTGTCAATCACACTAAGGCCCCTTTCACACATCAGTTTTTTGCCATCAGTCACAATCCATTGGCTCGACGGATCCATCACAGATTGTGGAAAAACTGATGCGACAGATCCGTCGCATCATATATACAGTATTTTTACACCCCATCTGAGCATGCTCAGTGAAAAATACGGAATTTGTCACTGGATTCCGTCATTCAATGGATTATGACGGATCCTGCGCCCAGAGGCTTCTATTATACCAAACAACGGACGGCGACGAATTCGTTTTTTCAACATAGACAAAAAAACATTACTTTGTCCGTTGTCTCCGTCCGATGGACAAACAATTTTCGACGGATCCGTCAAAGGACAGATGAAACGTGAGGCCATCCGTCGCAATTCGTGGCAATCATTCGCTAATACAAGTCTATGAGAAAAAAACTGATCCAGCGCCATCAGTCGCCGGATCCGTTTTTTTTCAAAATTCTACGGATTGTGACTGATGGCAAAAAACTGATGTGTGAAAGGGGCCTAAGGGAGCAGTGTAGCATCTCACTTAGGGGGTGGAATGGCCCACTTAGCCCATGGCCATGTCAACAGTGCATTGATAAGCCTCCATTTTTTAAAGTAAATAATTGAAATCTGCATTAGGCCTGCGACACACATCTGTGCCGCCGGTACGTGTTTGCCATTTTTTACATGTACCGGCGGCACGGAGACACGTTCAGCAATGCTACGCTATTGCATAAGGCACACACACGTAAACCAACATGGAACATGTGTCCGTTTGTACGTGTGTGTGTTTTCCAACACGCTGACATGTCCACATGTTCTCTGGCAGCACAGGTGTCACACGGCCCACACCCGTACCACACGGGTGTAGTGTGTATGCGGTCCCGTGTGACACGCACCGGAGAAAACACACATGTCAGAGAAAAAAAAAATCTTCACTCACCTTCTCCTGCCCTCCTGTCTCTGACGCTGTTGTCACTTGCTGCTGACCGCCGCTCATTATGCTCATTTAATATTCACTTCACTGCAGCCGGCAGCAGCGGGAAGACAGCAGGGCTGGAGACCGAAGATCAGCACCACGGACAGCAGTGCGGACCACGTGAGTATGGAAATTACCGGTTCTCCGTGTGTTATCATGGATAGCACACGGAGAACACACGTGGCCCGCACGTACCAGAGGCACGTACTTACCTACACGCAACACGCAGGGTAAATACGTGTCTCGCGGCACGTGCGTGATTTTCATGTGAGTGTGTTGGAGGCCTTACAGGTAGAAGTTTTTAGGGGCTATATCCCCTATAATACTGTTTAAGTAGTTTAAATCATGCTTTGGGACTGAAAGATTCCCTTTAATATATTTTATTGGCTTTTCTTGATAGTGAACAATATTTTCTTACTTTAGGGCATTACTAACTAGGACTAGACTTTCCCAGTATATCTGTAATGATACAGTGCTAACATTTCTAAAGGAAGGGTGTTCTATTAGTTCATTCAAGGTGCCATATGGACTTATATTCTGTATTTTTTTGAACTTTGACTTTTTTTGCACTTCTTAGAAAACATTTCCTTTACTATCATAGGTGTTCTACTTCCTTTGGGTCACCATAGAATTTTTAGTTAGTTTAACATATTTTTTTCCACAGAAAGTTGTCTGAGGCCAGAGTTACACTTACGTGTGACTCACGTGAGTCTTGCATCACGTCACTCGGCACGGACTGCCGCTCGCTGGACAGGAGCAGGTCTGCTGCATAGAAGTACATGCAGCTGACCTACTTCCGTCCGGAAAGCGGCAGGCCGTGCCAGGCGATGCGATGCGAGACTCACGCGAGTCTCTTGCAAGTATGATTCTGGTCTAAATCTGAATATAGCCTTAAAAAAAACCCCTGTAGGTGCAGATCAAGGAAAGGGTTAAACGCTGCGCTGCTGTTGAAGAAAATCGAAGACCAAATAGATAGAAAACGTGATGTTTATTCGCTATGTGTTTCACAGATTATTCTCCTTCATCGGGACCAAAAATCACGCAAATCAAATTGCAATGTGATTTTTGGTCCTGAGGAAGGAGAATAATCTCTGAAACTCATAGATGAATAAAGATCACGATTCCTATCTATTTGGTCTTGGATTTTCTTCAACGTCAACGCAGTGTTTAACCCTTTCCTTAATCTGCACCTACCATCTTCCACCGGGTAGCTGCAGCAGCCGTTGGTACACGTTTATACACTGGTTTCACAACTACTACATGTGAGCCTTCCTGATCCCTTCATATCCACTACTCTACTGGGGTAAGACCCTATCTGCGCTTTGTCTCCCTAAATTTGTTTTTCTTTTTAAAAACTGTAAGTAGCCTGACAAATCTGGCAAATATATTTTGTTTGTATTTTTTAACCATTAATTTCATGTAGTTATTAATATCATAATTCATGTGAAGTATTCTGAAGGATCAGTCTTGTCAAAGTCAATGGTGGTCATTGCAAAAAATAGCAATGGTGCTAGAAAACAGAAGTTTGTAAATTCTTCCCGTACTCATGTGGGTATTCTTCCATACTCGAAAAAGACATAGTGATAGGGAGTTTAGATTGTGAGCTGTAATGGGGACAGAGATTATGTCAGTAAATCACTGCAGAATAAGATGTTGCGATATAAGTAGACATGATAAACATGTAATTCATCATAGATGTGGAGCTGATCTGCAACATAGACATTTCCACTAACTTTCAGGAATACTTACAGCACTATGAGGCTCTATTTTGGGTCTTTCCATTGCAATAGTAATGCAGTTCAGAAATATAATGACTAAAACAACATGATCGAACATCCTATGGGTGATGATTTTATTGCACATTAAACGGAATCTGTAAAAAAAAAAGAAAGATTACTGACCATTTTTTTCTGCACTCTAGTGGTATATTACATTTTCTAGTTTAGACTGAGGCCACACAGTGACATGTTGTGTGACAGCATTTTACAAACAAGTCAAGTGATCAAAACCATTGTCTGTGATGCTCTGATGTGTGACTATATTAGAGCTGTGATATGGCCGTTATAAAAATAGGCAAATTGCAGAAAGGTACCATAAGAGTTACAGTCACAGGTGCCCAATATTGATGTCTCTGAGAAAATTGTGAACTTAAAGGGGTTGTCCACTACTAGGACAACCCCTTCTGATTCCACATGTATCCCCCAGGTAAAATAATAAAGTCTATATTCACCTCCAATATTGGTACTCTTCCAGCAGTGTCAGGGCTTGCGGTGCTGGGGCTTATGTGGGGTTGTGGCATCACACGAGCCCTGTGTCCAGTCAGCGTCGGCTTCTGTCTTCCCGCCTTTGGACCAAACAAGTTAATCAACAGGAAGTGAGCACTGTGGCTGCGTTCACTTCCTGTCAATTGCTCATTTGGTCCAAAGGTGGGGAGAAGGAAGCCGGTGATGATTGGATGTGGAGCTCGTGTGATGTCACAACCCCACATGAGCCCTGGCACTGCGAGCCCCAGCACCACTTGAAGGGTGCCAGTACGGGAAGTGAGTATAGGCTTTATTATTTTACCAAGAGGAAACTTGTGGAAGCAGAATGGGTTGTACTAGTAGTGGACAAGCCCTTTCATAGAAAATCTATCTTCATTGCATTTTTTCAACATTAATGCCTCACTTGCAGTTGGTCGTGTATTGCAAAACATTTCCTTATTTAAGGGAATCTATCAGTAGGATCCACCCTTCTAAGACGTCTATATGGGCAAGTAAGTCATAGAGATCTGAATCAAATGATACATTGATATTTGCGATATGTGATATTCCAGAGAGATCCATGTTGTTCTTATATGTAAATAGCTCCTCCAGGCTATGGGCCGGAGACTGATCTACATGAGAATCTGTCTACAGAGATTATTTTTAACCCCATTTTATTAACCTTCCTATGCCCTACATGGCCTTTAAAACAGCTTAGAAGGGACCATCCTATTGACAGGTCTCCTTTAAAGGCTAGGTGCAACTTTACAGCAATTTTTTTTTTACATTTCTAATAAGTTAAAATGAAAAATAATGTAAATGTGCAATAAGCTTTAATGAAAAATATTCTTTTATTCTCTTTCTTTCTATAGCTCTTATTCAGACCTATATACCTCTATTGAGACACAGTACAATCAAACCCCGTGTAGTCTGATCCTCATCATACTTCATTCTACCTTTCGTTAATATGCATTTAGCAGGTTGACAACAAGGAAAAGACAGATTAAAGAAAGTATCATTGAAAGGGGTTGCCTGCTTTCAGAAAATCTTCGTCCCTGGGTGCAGTTTGTTGTAAGAAGGAAAAAGAAACCAGCTTTACTCACCATCCCTGGTTCCAGCCCTGAGTATCATCTAGTGTCCGGTACTGCCTACGACCCTGACTTCACAGCAGCAGCCAATCAGTGAACTCAGTTGCCCTGCCCATCTAGGTGGAACACCCCACTCTGAGCCACTGAGCTCAATGACTGGCTGCGCCGCACCCAATACCAGACAACTTGGGGTTGTGCAGAGTCGCTTTGGACTTGTGAACGGTGAGTAAAGTGCGGTTTGTTTGTTTTTTTATCACAAACTGCACCCAAGATAAAAATTTTCTAAAAGGGGGTAAACCCCTTTAAGGAATATATAACATGTAGCTTGTTTATTGCTTATACCCATGGTAGCACATCGATCTCCTTGGGTGCTGCAGATGCAACAACTAGACACTTATATTCAGGATAAATTGCACAGTTGCTTCATTTTTCATTTCAGATGCATTTGTACTATAAGAACATGGAAATCAATGCAAAGAGTGTTTGTCTGAAAAGCTGCAGAAAACCTTTCAGACTACAAACATGTGTTGTACGTAAAATCTTAATATCTTCTATTTTTGGCTGGAAGGCTCCAGAAGGGAGCGTGAAAAAAGGGTTGTGCCTCTCCTTGTCTTCTGGTTGAGTTCCTGCTCTTACATTGAAGTCGGAGAGGTCCTTCCCAAGTCTAGTTCAAAGCGTGAGCAAGAGGAGGGATATGAATGATCTCCTGGGATAGATATATAATTAATATATTGTAGATTTCTCAACGCTTGATTGCAATATAAGAAAGGATTATATAAAATGAGGGGGATATTAAGACAGGAATTACTTGGATTTCTTTGACATTTTTTGTGTGTTTTTTACATTTAGTCATCTTTTTGATTGCTGCTATTGAAATCTTGTATATGCAATTCCCTAAGATTTTCTTGAAAACAGCTTCAAGTTTATAGATTTCTTCATAATTGCTTGTGAAGAAGAATGAGCATATAACTGTAAATGCTATACTCCTAAAGTAAAATAACCTACCATGACATGCTATAGAATAACGTAATCTAACAATATTATGCAGGTATCAAAAATATTGATCACCTGCGTTAGTCCATACTGATGAAATATTGAAGAAAATGGTTTGCTATTAAAGACTAACATGGCACAAACCTGGCACTGGTTTTCTGAATAATGGAGAGATTTAGGTACCCACCACCATGTTCCTAATGCCCTATTTCAGTATTCTGTCATGAATACTGTCAGTAAATGCAGACTGTATCTGTCATGAGTGTGTCCCGCCCAGGGTAGATCTCTGGCAAGTCTGGAATCTGATCCACTACTGAAGTGACACCTACTTGCTTGCAGTGCTGTAAGGGTTAAGCACCCTTTCCTGTATGGTTGCATTCAGTAGCTTTTATCTCAGGTGCAGCTTTTGCTACCACCCACCTTTGCTATATAAAGTCACGTCTTATCATCTGACGCCGGTAATAGAATCTAAAGCCTTATTTTCCTGTGGTCCACTTTGAAAGGAGCCGGTCTCTGGAAGAAGCTTTTGTCCAGTGACATGGTGTTAGCTGCATAATAGCTGCTTGGAGTGTTTTTCCTTTTTGTGAAATTTCCTGTCTCTTTTCCTACTCTTGTGTTTCTTTATTGCAAAGGCAAGACTTGTGCTCTCGCCGGCCTGCTCACTAGCCAGGGTGAGGTTAGGGAAAGCAAGGACTTAGGAACGTGGTCAGCGGCGAGGTGAAAGAACCCGTATAGGGACATCAGGGAGTGCAGCTTACAGCCTCAGATAAATGCAGGTGGTGACCTCACTCTCCTCTGGCTAGAGCTAGGGCCCGCCATTGTACTGTGGCACCTGTGTACCCTCTGTGTTGTGGCCCCTGCTGGAGATTTACCTGGAACATGGCAAAATCCCGATAGTAATCCGTGACAGTAATAGCCATTTCTCAGCAAGTCTACACAAACTTTACATGCACTATTTTTTTTAAATAAGTTACATGATTGGAAAAAAATTCTAATAGACAACACATACTTGGAATAAGGGGGGAACAGGTAAAGGGACCATGTTTCCCTTTCTTTGCACCAGGCTGGGAGATGAGATGTTATCCATGCTCTTAATCTTTCTCCTTTGCTCTGCAAAAGCGAAATAAAATAGAATGTTATTACATTGGCAATATTGTAAGGAAAATAGAAAGTTGTGACTACACAATGTACTGTATATAAAAATACATAGAATAAAATAGCACTGTACTACTCTGTAGTACTAAATAATGTGAGATAAGAAACATTCTTTAAATGGAACCTGTCAGGATTATTTTAGGTAGGCATTGAGTTTCTAATTTTTATTGCACATGAAGGAGAAATTGCAGGATATATTCTGTGATGATATATTAGCTACTAAGTACCTCAACACATACACAGGTTTCACATCAAGCCTATGTTACTAGGAGAAACACTCCCAAAAAAGAAAATTCTAAAGGGTGCTGTACACGCTGCGACATCGCTAACGATATATCATAGGGGTCACGATGTTTGTGCCGCACATCTGGCGTCGTTCGCGACATCGCAGCGTGTGACAGCTAGGAGCAACGATCAACGATTGCAAAAACGTCAAAAATCGTTGATCGCTCCTTTTCATAATATCGTTGGTGGTGCATGCCGCTGGTTGTTCGTCGTTCCTGCGGCATCACACATCGCTATGTGTGACACCGCAGGAACGACGAACATCTCCTTACCTCTGTCCACCGGCAATGAGGAAGGAAGGAGGTGGACGGCATGTTCCGGCTGCTCATCTTTGCCCCTTCTCTGCTTTTGGGCGGCCGCTTAGTGACGCTGCTGTGACGCTGAACAAACCTCCCCCTTAAAGGAAAGATTGTTCGGTGTCTCCAGCGACGTCGCTAAGCAGGTATGTGCGTGTGACACTGCCGTAGCGATATTGTTCACTACTTCAGCGTTCACCCCCATGACGAAACAGCGACATGGGCGGGTGCTATTGCACATGACATCACTAGCTGTCGCTAGTGATGTCGCAGCTTGTAAAGCACCCTTTAGTCTTAGGGCAGACTGAAACATGCTAACATGCTGTATATAAGAGCTTAGGCCACTGTGTAGAATGTAAAAATTACTTTATAATACTTACCTAACGGTCAGTCCGGTGCAGACTGGTCGGATGGCTGGCGCCATTCTCCGGTGCCGGTGCCTCCTCTTTTGGCCATCTTGGTCTTCCTCCTTCTGAAGCTGGGGTACATGATGCGTCCTACATCATCCACACTCGCCGCCATTGAGGTCCTGCGCAGGCGCACTTTGATCTGCCCTGAGCAGCGCAGATCAAAGTATTGTAGTGCGCCTGCGCGGGACCGGCAAGTGTGTATGACGTAGGACGCGTCATGCACACAGGCTTCAGAAGGAGGATGAAGATGGCTAAAAGAGGAGGTGCCGGCACCAGAGAATGGAGACGCCCATATGACTCAACTCCACCGCAGCGACTGTTTAGGTGAGTATTATAAAATGTTTTTTACGTTCTACACAGCAGTCTGGGCTCTTATATACAGAATGTTAGAATGCTGGATATAAGAGCCCACTGGTGGTGGCCGCAGCTTATAATCACCAAATCTGGTGACAGGTTCCCTTTAAGGAATCAGCAGCATCTGACTCCAACAACTGATGTTGCTCATTGTGGTATTGATGAATCGGGGCCTTTGTGTCCAGAGGTCTCAAAATGAATGAAGATCACAAACTGAAACTGTGTGCTATTTTATGATGTAAAGGTAACCATAACCAACACTACATGTAAGAATCATTTTATTTCTAAGTTTAAGGTGTTCATATCCAATACATTTTTATCTCCACTATATATTACAAATCTCTGTCTGGTGCAGTAGGTAAACATGTTAAAATAACATCAGACCCAATTATTTCCCTCTTACAGTACTTTGCCTGTGCATCAGTTTACCAGGATTAGTACTATAATAAGTAATAATGCTATAATGAAGCCATGATGGCAGATCTCAATGACATTAATATGGACTGTCAGGGTTCTGGTATTTTAGAGGGCAGGAATTTTGTTGCTGACTTATTGTTGCTGTTGGAAATAAAGGAAAGCAAGAAAGAAATCCCCAACGGATGCCATTAATGTATTGGTTGGAACAGAGTTCAGCTTTATTCAGTGTTTCTTTCAGACATTTTTATTGTCTTTAATGGAGTGTTTTAAAGTTTGAAAATATTGTAGCCATATGCTACCGTAAAGTCTATGGATATATACACACAAAAATGTTTCAGGTGGAATCCGCCCAGAATCTGCCAAAAAAGCACCACAAAACCGCCTCAAAAAATGGACATAATGTACAGCAATCTCAAATCAACATTCTGTGCACATGTTCAGTCTTTTGTTGCTGCTTTTAACCGTTTCAGGGTTTGGAATGTTCATGTTCATTCTTTGGTTGGTTACCGCTCAGAAGCCGCCTACTCTCTATTAGATATTTAGGTTAAAGATGCCGGAGGTAGAGCCACCATGAAGATGAGGGCAAAGGCGCCGCCGGAGTCGACCCAGGAAAAAAGCCACTGGCGTTTTCCTGTTGTGGTTTTGTGAAAGAAAACTGGCTGCTTTGCCACACTATTAAAGACATCATGTGGTCATAGCCTATAGATCATTACTATTTATATTACTTTTTTTCTGTGTAATATTAGCAATTGGTGACACTTTTTTTTCATAATCCAGCATGCTCCTTTCATACATTTTTCTTTGGGGTTATGCAATCGAATTCTATGTTGCACTTGAAAAGCGCAAACATACAAGTGCTGAGGGGGTCTCAAAGGAGCCCAAAGGTCTGGTGAGACTACTTGATGATACGATAGGTGCAAATTCATTAATTCTGATCAATGTAAATATATTCTAAGTGACTTGTCTTTGCTTATATGATTTTACACAATCAGTATTAGATAAATGGAATAGTACCTCTTAAGGCCCCGTCACACGCAGCGATATCGCTAGCGAGTGTACCCGCCCCCATCGTTTGTGCTTCACGGGCAAATCGCTGCCCGTGGCGCACAAAATCCTTAGGAGTCGTCACACAGACTTACCAGCCTAGCGATGTCGCCGTTACCGGCGAACCGCCTCCTTTCTAAGGGGGCGGTTCGTGCAGCGTCACAGTGGCGTCACTAAGCGTCCGCCCAATAGAAGCAGAGAGGAGGAGATGAGCAGCCGTAACATCCCGCCCACCTCCTTCCTTCCTCATTGCCGGCGGCCGCAGGTGAGCTGTAGTTCGTCGTTCCCGGGGTGTCACACGTAGCGATGTGTGCTGCCTCTGGAACGACAAACAACCTGCGTCCTCAACAATCAGCGAGTTTTTGAAAATGAACGACGTGTCAATGATCAACGATAAGGTGAGTATTTTTGATTGTTAACGGCCGTTCGTTGGTGTCACACGCAACAACATCGCTAACGATGCCGGATGTGCGTCACGGAATCCGTGACCACGGCGATATATCGTTAGATACGTTGTTGCGTGTGACGGGGCCTTTACTGTAAAATAGAAACAATCCCAAACCCCAGTATTACAGTATGTGCTAGTTGAATACTTTTATAAACCACTGCAGAGTACCACTGAAGTACTTTGGATAGCACAAAAAGGCATATAGAGATGCTTACCATGTTTGCATCATCATCAATATTATTGCTGTAATCAATTTTGGGCTCCTCAAGAAGAGTCTGAGGTGTGACGTTTGGCAGCACAGTTTTTCCATTACAGCCTTGATAATCTACGGGAAGGCTGGGTTTATTCTGCAATGCGTAAGTGTAAGGAACGTGCAATGTGTCCAGTGCATCTCTTTTGTCCACCAGCTCCATTACATTACAAGAAGAGCCTTTACGAATGGACACTTCCTCATCAGATGTTTCGCCTTCAGAACTCTCCTTTCCATCGGCAGAAAGCAAGGATTTATGTTCACCACTCTGAACCTGTCGCTTAATGCTGGAGGCTCGTCCGATGCTGTTCCAACTAGACCTTCGACTGTTCCAACTGCACACGGCACCCCAGGAGCTATGCGTCGAATTCCGCGCACTGGGCTGAAGGCACAAAAATACAAAGAAGTGTTTTATTTTTATTTCTTTTTCACAAAAGAAGACCTGTTGAATTGACATGAAAAATGTATCATTCATACCATAGACTTGATCTCACTGCCATGAGGACCATCAGAAACGCTGCTCTGCCTACGAGATTCACAACCCAGAGATAGTTCTCCAAACAGAGAATTTTTTGGCACAGGCATGGGAGTGGCAGCTGTATGAATGATGAGAGGTGGTTGTAAATTGGCCTTTACCTCCGGTAATCCATGTAATGGAGTAACTAAAAAAGAGTTGAGTGATGATTGACTTGAAATAAGCTATAGCAATCCTAGTGTGCTACTGATGCAAGAAATTTTTAACTATGGGGTTACGGTTTTTCTGAGGCACTGGGGAACTTGTTTCAATATCTGTAGCATGCTGGAAGCAAAGAGAAAAGGATGCATGATGGTTTTCATGTTAAAACAAAAAAAAATCTACATTGTATAATTTATGAAAGTTGTAACTGAGAGTATTAATAATTCAATAACATAACTTCCAGGGACCAGGAAAGTAATTCAACATCTCTATATATAGAGCTATCAACCTATGGATATTTCCAACATCTATAGATAGAGCTAGGAAGCTATGGATATTTCCAACATCTATATATAGCGAATGGAACTCATGGATATATCCAACATCGCGCCTGCGCGCGCGGGAGATAGATCTACATGTAGAGCTAGAAGACTATATATAGTCTAAGACTATATATAGATGTTGGATATTTCCAACATCTATATATAGAGGTAGACAACTATGGATATTTCCAACATCTATACATAAAGCTAGGAACCTATGGATAATATAGAGATATTATAGATCTATATATAGAGCTGGAATACTATGGATATCTCCAACACCTAAACATAGAGCTATAAGACTCATTTATATCTAGCACTAGAAGCTTATACCGTAAGTATTTCTAACATCTATATATAGAACTAGGAATCAATGGACATTTCCAACATCTATGCATAGAGCTTTGAACCTATTGATATTTCCAACATTATCTATCTATCTATCTATCTATCTATCTATCTATCTATCTATCTATCTATCGGTAGGAACCTATGGATATTTCTAACATAAATATATATATATACATATATATATATATATATATATATATATATATATATATATATATACACACTATATTTATATATATATATATATATATATATATATATATATAGATATACATATATATATATCTATACATATATATATAAGTCTATGGATATTTCCAACATCTATACGCAGAGGAAGAAACATCTGCATATTTCTAACATGTATATATAGTAGGAACCCATGGATATATTGATCATCTATATATATACATAAGAATCCATAAATATTTCTAAAATAGATATATACAGCTAGAAATCTATGGAGTTATAAGGGTTATTTGAATAATTGGGAATGTGCTGTGATTTCATCAACATCACAACAGTATTCAACTTTTCTTCTTAATGGTAATCATTTCTTTAAGTTTACAGTCCCCTTCCATATTCTCATATGTCAGGATTGCTGCAAATTTTGTAAGTCAATGGTGTCACTGAGTCATGTCAGAAAATTGCAATGATTGGGGACTGTGAGCCGAGACTCCCATGATAAAAGTAATCATGACAATCTACTAAGAGCTGTGTCCTATGAGGGCACATGGACATCATAGAGCTGTGACTTAGTAGTAGACCTGATCCTTTTATGTGATATAGAGATGGATAATAATGTTTTCAAGCAATCAATTATGTAAAACCATTTTCTCCATAAATCAATAAAGAGAACCTGCCAGCTGATTCATGCTGTCCGAACCATAGGTAGCATAAATCTGCCAGATTCATTTTAAAGCTGCCAGGGGACCATGCCACTTGGTAGCTATTTCAAGGGGCCAGTCCCTAGTGATTTCTCTACGCCTCCCCCCTTGAGTGACATATCTCTCCCTGTACACATATGTAGAGAGAGACCTGTCACTCAAAGGGAGCGCAGAGCACAGTCTGGAAAAGCCGCTGGTGGCTGGCCTCTTGGACTTGTCCCTGACTGGCATAATCCAAACACTACATCATTTCATTGTTAAATATACCTGGCTGAAATGAAAGAGCTACAATCTGATACATGCTGCCCGTGTAATGGATAGCATGAATCTGACTGCCAGGTTTCCTTTAAGGTGAATTATCTATAACTTGTACAGCTATTCAACAATATGTGGTGATATAAAGTATAATATAGTAAAGTATTACCAATTGTACTGCAAATTTTCCCCATTCATACAGTTATATGGATCATTATTCTTACTCACAAGACACATTGGAAAGGCTTTTGCGAATTCCACATTCATCTGGAGCACTTTCAGAACCAGACAGGGAGCCACCACCCTGCAATTTCACAGGTAAAGTCATTTTTTCAAAAAAAAATTCAAACATTAACTTTATTTATGATATGTAGAACAAGACTAACAACCAGGATACAAAAAGAAGAACAATGCCTAGATCTGATATTGCTAGTTATAAAGCAGTTCCTGTAATAGAAAAACAGAGAGAGCCGGTGCTCTACCCAGAGAGAGTAAGTAAGGCTGGGGCCACACGGGCACTACTGCGATCCCCTTGCATGACACTCGGCTCGTGCTGGCAGTACAGCAGAGCCGAGTGTCATGCGTGTGTCCTTGCAACTGAGGTCCGTTCGTGCGAGCAGACCTCAGCTGCGGGGGGCGGGCTGGCACGGAGGAGGGGTGGGAGGGATTTCTCTCCCTCTCTCCTGCGTAGCCGGCTATTGCCATTCTCGCACTGCACTAGCGGTACACCGGTGTACCGCGAGTGCAGTGCGATTTTTCTCTCGCCCCATTCACTTGAATGGGTGCGAGAGAAAGAGTCTCAGCTTACAATCGCAGCATGCTGCGATTGTTTTCTCGGTCCGATTAGGGCCGAGAAAATAATCGCTCATGTGTGCTGTCACACAGGCTAGAATTGGTCCGAGGGGAATGCGATGTTTTATCGCACTCCACTCGCACTGTTTTTCTCGCCGTGTGGCTTAGGCCTAAATAGTTTGTTTTAGTCATTGCAGTTACAGTTACTTAGGTTGAAACAAGATCTAAGTCCATCTAGTTCAATCTTCCTCCACTAATTATATATTTTGTCATTAAATCATTTAAAACTGACAATGTTGTTTGCACTGAGGAAATCATCCAGCCCTTTTTCAAAAGCTGTTATCGTATCTGTCATTATTACCTTGTGCAGTAGAGCATTCCACAGTCTGGTTCCTCTAACTGTAAAGAACCCTTTCCTATTTAGCTGCCGGAATCGCTTTTCTTCCACTCGCAGTGTATGCCCCCTGGTCCTTAGTATTGTCTTTGGAAGAAATAAGTCATGTGCCAGTCCTTTATATTGACCACACATGTATTTCTACATAGAAATGTGATCTTCTCTGAGATGTCTTTTTTCTAAGCTAAACATATCTAACTTTTTCAACTTGTCATCATATGGGAGGCCTTCCATTCCTTGTAGTAGTCTAGTTACATGAGGTAAGCGACATACAAACTATGCTACAATTCAAATTGGAGGCATTTGCTAATATTATTATTATTATTATTATACCTACTACATATTGGGGGATAGGATCTTGGTGATGGGAATACCTCTTTAAGCTACATTAAAGGCCCATTTACACGCTGCGACATCACTAGAAATATTGCTAGCGAGCGTACCCGCCCTCGTCGTTTGTGCGTCATGGGCAAATCGCTGCCCGTGGCACACAATATCGCTAACACCCATCACACATACTTACCTTACTAGCGACGTCACTGTGGGCGGCGAACAACCTCTTTGTTAAGGGGGAGGTTCGTTCGCCGTCACAGCGACGTCACACAGCGGCTGACCAGTAGAAGCGGAGGGGCGGAGACCAGCCGCATTAACGACACGCCCACCTCGTTGCCGGAGGACGCAGGTAAGCCGTTGTTCGTCATTCCCGGGGTGTCACACGTAGCGATGTGTGCTGCCTCAGGAACGACAAACAACCTACGTCCACAACGACCAACGAGATTTTGAAAATGAACGACATGTCAACGATCAACGATTAGGTGAGTATTTTTGATCGTTAACACTCGCTCGGAGCTGTTACACGCAATGACATCACTAACGAGGCCAGATGTGCGTCACGAATTCCGTGACCCCGACGACATATCGTTAGCGATATCGTTGTGTGTAAATGGGCCTTTACACATCTACATTTTAACTAATGAGGCCAATCTCACAGATTATGAGATAGGTCTGTATAAACCATTTACACCAATAGAGATTTCTATTTTTTCTCATCCGTTTTGATCATCTAACAATAAAACCTTTATATTAGAGTTGGTGGGAATTGATTCACAGAACCTGACATCCATTAGGTCAAGACAGTGACCTGTGACTGCTAGACATGAGCCATGAGAACCGCCTTGTACCTAACACCTTCTGCTGTTATTCTCTTGGTTAGCTGGCATGTTGCGATATCATATGTATATCACACTGCAAAGATGATGTCATGACAGGTTGGTTATTCAAGAGAAGAGCCACGGATGCTGTCTGCTAAGAGGCGTTTCACACGGCTGCCTTCCAGCATCCACAGATTACTAATGTGACCAATGGACCGAGTTGTGTAAACTGAAATTCACACCAACTATACTACTCTACTTCCTTTTCTTTATAATGGGGTTGTCTTTCAGATATCTGTTCACATGCTACATGCTACAATCATTGTGTTTGACAGGCAGACTTTTAAGCAAGCCTGATCAATTTTTTAGCAGACTAGACAGATTTCTATCACATCAAATCAACATTTACACATGTTGATCTTAATCAATACAACATTCATAGAACACATATTAATAAACGGTGCCAGGAACCATCTCAAGAGATAGCCTGCCCTAACCATAATATCTGGTATAATGCTCCAAGAAGCAACTTAACAAAAACATGTGTGGCCAGAACAATCAGATCCAATAACCCAAGAATGAAAAAAGCATGAAGCGAAACGTGCGTTGGGTTGTGTGGTGGACCTCCTTATGGGTGAATTGTGCACTACATGGTCGATTTAGATGATTTACCAACACTGTTTAGTGTCTAGAACAGTACACTAATTGCCTATTATTATTGAAATTTATTTAGAGATACTTGCCTCGTCACTTGGAACTCTCCTGATCTGCACTATATGTAAACCCATTCATTTGGTTGATTTTGTTCCCCCATCTAGGGTATATCTATTTATTAACTCCTTGTGACCTCTATTTATTGTTTGTTACATGTATTTTTTTAAAGCTCTCGTAATAAAATAGATATTTTTTCAATTCATAGGTTATTGGATTTGTTTGTTCTGGTCACACATGTTTTTGTTACATGTTGATTTTAGTCTGATTAGACATAAATTAGTGGGACATTTGTACATATAAAAACACCTTAAACTAACTAAACCAATTTTTCACATCTAAATTGCACTTTTATGGATATGTTCTAATCTCATGAGAAGATCACTTTACCTAGTATCCCTAGGAGTCCCTTTACAGAAATCAACAAGCAGACCGCTCTTTAGATGTTAACTGAACGATCTGTAATAAATTGTTCAGTGCACATAGGCTGCTAATGCTCTCGGCAGAGCGAGTCCTGTCTACATGCGCCGCCAAGAATGAATGATCTTTTGTGCAGCACAAAAAGTCATTTCACCCTTCAAAACAACATTTTGTTCATTCATTAAATTATCATAATTCCTTTGATCATTCATTCATGATAATCTTGCGGTGTAAATGCACTTTAAGACCACAGTTTTTTTTTCAACCACAAATGTAGTGGTCGGGTCCAGATTGTGTCTGTTTCTTTAAGTACATTCACTTACATGTAATATCATGTTATATGTTATAAGTAAAGCATTTCTGATTTGTTGTGTTCTAGCACCATCTACTGGTGACAACTGTTAGAATCTGAAGTGTGCATTGGGTGTTATCCTATTGGCCAGTTCTTCGTCACGTGGCTCAATAGGTGGAGCTATTCTCCAGCCTCTGTCTGAAAAGAATTGGAATGTTCTGATTCTGGCTGAGTCTCCTCTGAGGGAAGACATTATGTGGAGTTTCTCTTCACCACAAGACTCCTACTAGGCCCAGGCCTCGAATTTCATAATTTCCTGACTTTTACAGCCAATATGCTGAAGGCTTCCTATCCTGAATCCTCACTGGCCAGATATACATTGTGCATCTCTTCAGACAGTAGGGCATACTGAGTATATACAAGACCCTACTGCACGCAGATTAGGGAGGTTTGAGGGTCTACCGCCCCACTGCAATATTAGTGCCATTGTCCATGCACCAGCCGTCCGGTCCCCGTAGCGCGCTGGGCAACTTTCTACATTTGCTTACAAGTACTGCACATGTCTGAACTAGCAGTGATAACCCCAGTACTCCAGGTCTATACAATCTTATTATCATATCTTCCCTCTAAGCTCAAGAGACTCTGAACCTGCTTCTAAAAGCATACCAGTATTACATCTGAAACAAATCGTGCTTTTAAAGCTCCAGAACCCTAATTGCACTTCAGTCTTCAACTCCAAGCTGTATTTGCCATGGCCTACCCACAAAAGACCGTTAAACATATATTCCGTGTTGATTTTCTTTGTTCCTGCTATATTAAAGCAACTGTTATCCCCAAGATCGTGTCTGTGGACTGTCCATCGGCTATGGATACTGTGTGGGGGTGGATAGCAGGGAACATCAGGGCCTTGTAGACCACCCAGGGAACACGGCCCCTGCACCCTTGTGCCAGAACAGCAACTGTGACATATAGAACATTTGAAGTCCTCTGTCCCTGGGCCCTTACACAAATATAACATAAGAACAAATTCTGAGAACTGAGAGAATAAAATGACATGGTTCAAGAAGTGTTTATGCTCACCACAAGAGAGTCAATAGGCAGGTGTATACAGCTTAGGTGCGCGCTAATGTCTTCTCTTTTAGATACTTCCTGTAAAAAAAAAATCAACCAAAATGAATCTAGTACCTGTATAATAAAAAACACAAAATGTCTCTTATATGTAATTATATTGATCATTATTTGTATCCCCCATAATTCAGAATAGTTACAGATAGAAACTTCAAGATAACACAATCACCCCTAATAAAAGAACGGGGTCATATGCTCATAACATTGTATAACAAAAAGAAAAAATTATAGAAAATATAGGACACACACACCTTTTGTTTTGAATTAATATATAGGCGTACAAATCTGCTATGTGGCCAATATACAGCCATAAACATATGTATATGATTGTACTTATAAAGTAAAACTGCTCAGCATAATTGAGTACACCCCCTTGAAAGTAAGATTTTATTCACTAGCTCATTGAATACAAGAACAATTTTCACAATTCTGACAGTACTGAATTTCATATAACATTTTTTAAACCATAACATGAAAGTAAGGTTAATAATATAAATTTCTCTCCAAAATCTTCAGTTTTACTCAAATTAGTTGATGCATAGATGAATACACCTAACATCAAAAATTACTACATGTAGTATTTTGTATGACCGCCAGGATTTTTAAAGACAGCACCAAGTCATCTAGGTATGGAATGAACAAGTTGGCGACCGATACCATCATCTATCTTTTTCCATTTTTCTACAATGTCCTCTTTTAGACGAAGATGCTAGATGGAGAGTGCTGAAGTTTTCTTCAGGATTGCTCATAGGTGTTTTGTTTGGGTTTAGATCAGGAAGGATACATATTTGCCAACTGAAACACGTTTACCCTGTTCTTGATCAGAAATGTAACAGATGAAATAGATGTCTATTTTGAGTTATTGTCATATTGGAAAACTGCACGTGTACCAAGCGCATGGAGTGATGGAAGCATCATTTCTTTCAAAATAGAGCAGTACATTTGTAAATTCATGATATCATTGTTATGTACATGCTTCTCAGCACGTGACATGGGGCACGCCTGTAAGAGGTCATTTATCGCCTCTCACTCAATCTTGCTCTCAACCTCTGTTATAGGCTATAAACTGAGCATAAATTACACCTTGACACAATCAGGAGACCCCAGATACACAACGCAGTGCCACCACTCAACAAACACATGGGGTGATGAGTCCCCAATATATATATTAAGGTTCAAGAGTCAAAAAGCCACACACTATGAAAGGATATTAATTCTTTAGCGCATACAAGGCCCAATCTTATTAAAGTTTTATTTTCAATATAAAAGTGCAGTGCTTACAAAAAAAGGTATAAAAAAAGAAAAATGAAATGACACAAATAAGCAAAACAGTTATTAAAAATGGAGAAATAGCAGAAATATATAAAATTTTCTATTAAAAGTTAATATAGCTCTCCAACACCAGCATCACTCAGGCACCACAAAAGGACACTGCCACCTCCTTGTTTCAATGTAGACACAATGCTCTTAGATAAAGAAATTTAGAAGAATGCACATTTAGTACACACATGGTACTCACAGTACCATGAGCAACATGAGGTCTGGTGTTTTAAAAATTGGTTCCTGGGGCACTTTAGAGAAATGGTCGTACTGCTGATTCCATGACCAAATCAATGTAACATTGAGCTGTTAGTGCGTCTGAAATGAAGACTAGAGGGGTCCATCTAAGGCATTTTTTGTCACCTCACACCATAATCCTGGAAGTAGGATCATCTCTCTTTATGGCGGTGCACATGTGGTGTCTGTGACGCCCTGGCCGGGCCAGGTAGTCACAGATAGGCCCCTGCATGACACCTTTCCCTCACAGGTGACATCAGCCAACCTTTTAAACCCTAGTCACCTCCCTCAGGGCCTGATGGACACACCAGGGGCGGAACCAGGTGGTTGGAAGACGCCCACCAAGGAGTCTAGACAGCTCGGGGCGGGAAAACAAACAGATGAGTGTTAGAGTTCAAGTTAGAGAGGAGTGTGGGCTGGAGCTGTGTGCAGCTCCAGTAGAGGTGAATACCCCAAATTGAACGGCGCCAGGGTAGGAGCCCTGGTGCCATTGGCTAGGAGGCAGACGGCGGTCTCCGTCTGCAGGAGCCGGGAAGACGGCTCGGTGGAACCGAGGTGGACCGGGACAGGGTAGTGGCCCGCCGTTACCGACCCGGGGAACTGACTCGGAAACCGGAGCACACAGGGGGGTATTCGGACCCTGAAGCTGGGACCAGAAGCGACTGGAACCGGTTAATTTACCAATTGAGGCCAGGACTAGAGGTCCTGTCCCACCCAAAGTCCCTATTAGAGAACAACAGCCCACCGAGGGAGATAGAAGGCCACCGCCAGGGCTCAGAGATCCGACGAGCCAGCGTCTGCGGGCAAAAGGGCTCCCTAGGCCACATCCAGCCGGGAGCAGACTCCTGAAGTTGCAAGCACAGGCAGTCCACCATTTCACAAAGGTGCAGGAGAAAGACAGAGACCACCAGCCGGGTGGGGGACAAGAACGCAGCCGGCTGCGGGCACCGACCACCATCACCTTGGTTTACCAGAGACTCGTGTGTTTCCTTAATAGTGAGTACTCCAGCACCCTGCGGTCGCCCATCTCCCTGCACCAAAGTCTAATGGGTTCCGGGGCCACCATCCCTGCCCATGGAGGGGTTAACAACTTGCTGCGCAACATCTCCCCCGGGTGCCCTGTAACTGCAGCGGTGGTGTCCAACCTCACCACACACCATGGGTGGCGTCACAAACTTAATACGGCTCAGCCCATACATATACGTCCTACATCCACCATCCCAACCCCTTTTCATTTGGAGTGTCCACAGGACCACCCGGGTCCGGAGACCCTCGAGCCACCCACCGGAAGGTCCGGATCCGAGCAGCAGCAGGCTGCTGGTACGGGGACGGCACATGTCTAGAGCAATTTTCGGCTATCATTGCATCTAAGTAAAAATCAGAACTCATTGGTGAAGAAGATAGACCTTCACTGCAGCCTCCACTGCCATTTAGCTTTTCACCATGATAGCCTTAGGGAGTGACGGCATTAGATCAATGAAGAGGCCTTCACGATGTGATGTCACATAGATCCTACTCCAGGGATTATGGTGTGGCATATATGTAAAAGCCGGATCCCTCTAGTCTCCATTCCAAGTCAAATAACAGCTCGGCTTTACGTTGACTTGCTCGTAGATCAGCCATTTCTCCAAAGTGTCTCAGGAGCCGGTTCATTAAGCAGCTTTCCCAAAAATACTTTGGGTTTTGTAAAAGTGTATGAAATGTTGCACAATTTTTGTAAAAACTGAAGCTGCAAAAAAAAATGTTGCAACATTTGTTGCTTTTATGCCAGTCCTGGCAATCTACTGTTTGAAAGTGGACATAGCATGGTGTGTGGTCAATAAATTCATCATAATTTAGACTCCTGGCTGGCGCATATTTCTAGTGGCAGAAAGACACACTAAACTTATTTAATGAATTTGGCGCCTTTCACTCAGTTGCTCCCTTTATTAAGGCTCAGACTTAGGGCTCATTCAGATGTTAGTGATTTTCCTTGTATGCAAACATAGTCTGAGTTTCATTAGTGTTTTTGTTCAGATTTTCATCAGTATTTGGTCAGTGTCAGTTTTTATCATCAATGTTTTATCATTGATTTTCACTATGGACAAATAAATAAACTATAAGGCTTTTCCGATACATTACAATGTTAATCTCTTAACATTGTGGCCCACACACGGGCCACAAAACACCATGGACTATAATGGCCACTGTCATGAATGTAGTTATGGTTCTAGAGATCAAAAACCTTGAATCATTGCCTGCATCCCCCCTTCCCGCGTGAACAGGAAATTGAAGCAGGTTATCTGACGGAGAGCAGACATAGAGTATTTATAGATCATATAGATGAAAATCATGGATAGAACATGTGTCAAATTGAGATTTTTACAAACTTCGCTGACTGTCATGCGGGTGTCGGGATCTGTTCACACTACTGATTCTGACACTTTGTTTGATATCGTCTCTGATGTCTATGATCAATACAGTCAGACTCAGGCATCGACCTGCGTAGTGGTAGTTCATAAGTAGGCTAGCAAGAATTAATCTCTACTAGTCTGCTTGTTAGTTTCCTTTGATCACATGTTTTGAGATAGCCAATTACATCTGCTCCCCTCCTATACAGTTAGGTCCAGAAATATTTGGACAGTGACACAATTTTCGCGAGTTGGGCTCTGCATGCCACCACATTGGATTTGAAATGAAACCTCTACAACAGAATTCAAGTGCAGATTGTAACGTTTAATTTGAAGGTTTGAACAAAAATATCTGATAGAAATTGTAGGAATTGTACACATTTCTTTACAAACACTCCACATTTTAGGAGGTCAAAAGTAATTGGACAAATAAACCAAACCCAAACAAAATATTTTTATTTTCAATATTTTGTTGCGAATCCTTTGGAGGCAATCACTGCCTTAAGTCTGGAACCCATGGACATCACCAACGCTGGGTTTCCTCCTTCTTAATGCTTTGCCAGGCCTTTACAGCTGCAGCCTTCAGGTCTTGCTTGTTTGTGGGTCTTTCCGTCTTAAGTCTGGATTTGAGCAAGTGAAATGCATGCTCAATTGGGTTAAGATCTGGTGATTGACTTGGCCATTGCAGAATGTTCCACTTTTTTGCACTCATGAACTCCTGGGTAGCTTTGGCTGTATGCTTGGGGTCATTGTCCATCTGTACTATGAAGCGCCGTCCGATCAACTTTGCGGCATTTGGCTGAATCTGGGCTGAAAGTATATCCCAGTACACTTCAGAATTCATCCGGCTACTCTTGTCTGCTGTTATGTCATCAATAAACACAAGTGACCCAGTGCCATTGAAAGCCATGCATGCCCATGCCATCACGTTGCCTCCACCATGTTTTACAGAGGATGTGGTGTGCCTTGGATCATGTGCCGTTCCCTTTCTTTTCCAAACTTTTTTCTTCCCATCATTCTGGTACAGGTTGATCTTTGTCTCATCTGTCCATAGAATACTTTTCCAGAACTGAGCTGGCTTCATGAGGTGTTTTTCAGCAAATTTAACTCTGGCCTGTCTATTTTTGGAATTGATGAATGGTTTGCATCTAGATGTGAACCCTTTGTATTTAATTTCATGGAGTCTTCTCTTTACTGTTGACTTAGAGACAGAAACACCTACTTTACTGAGAGTGTTCTGGACTTCAGTTGATGTTGTGAACGGGTTCTTCTTCACCAAAGAAAGTATGCGGCGATCATCCACCACTGTTGTCATCCGTGGACGCCCAGGCCTTTTTGAGTTCCCAAGCTCACCAGTCAATTCCTTTTTTCTCAGAATGTACCCGACTGTTGATTTTGCTACTCCAAGCATGTCTGCTATCTCTCTGATGGATTTTTTCTTTTTTTTTCAGCCCTGTTCTGCTTTCCCTCAATTGAGAGTTCCTTAGACCGCATGTTGTCTGGTCACAGCAACAGCTTCCAAATGCAAAACCACACACCTGTAATCAACCCCAGACCTTTTAACTACTTCATTGTTTACAGGTTAACGAGGGAGACGCCTTCAGAGTTAATTGCAGCCCTTAGAGTCCCTTGTCCAATTACTTTTGATCCCTTGAAAAAGAGGAGGCTATGCATTACAGAGCTATGATTCCTAAACCCTTTCTCCGATTTGGATGTGAAAACTCTCATATTGCAGCTGGGAGTGTGCACTTTCAGCCCATATTATATATATAATTGTATTTCTGAACATGTTTTTGTAAACAGCTAAAATAACAAAACTTGTGTCACTGTCCAAATATTTCTGGACCTAACTGTATATGCTGGCTAGATCCTTTCTTCTATACCAGCTATAGTTTATTTTAGCTGGTCTGGAGAGTTGTTATGATCCAGGCTACCTGGTGATTGTGGTACTTATTGCGTAGAGCGGTTGTAGGGTTAACCCTTGTTGCCTTTTGTTGCTACCTTCCTGCTTTTGCTTTTCTCCTGAGTCTATCTCTGTCTATTCGTGTGTGTGTGTGTGTGTGTGTGTGTGTGTGTGTGTGTGTGTGTGTGTGTGTGCAGTGTGTTAGAGTTTTGGTTTTCTCTTGTCTGTCTTTCTATCTTATTTCTACTCCTTCATTCCCTGTTGGGAGGTGGGAATCAGATAATATCTGGTCAGAATAGCCAGGCACGGGACTTGGGCATCTCTACCATCAGTCGTAACCCTGATGTTAGGGAATGCCTAAGGTCCCCTAGCGTGAGGGACAGCATAGGAGCCTTTGTCCCTCGTTATCCTTCAGTGACATCGTGACAACATGTCTGTAAGAAATGGACATCTGAATGGATTGTGCCTGGGTATATAGCTAACTGTATTTCTGTACAGTTTCAGTGACTTACATAGATAGTATTAATGCAATACATAAATATTTCAATGAAAAAAATACATGTTTCTGTAATGTACACAGTAATAAATGTCTGACAATAAAATGTGCACAGGGTTAAGATCTATTCCCACCATTGGTAGATACTGACTGCACCTCAGTGAATGTGAACAATTAAAATACAAACTACAGTAAAATTGGTCTAATTTCTAAAACATGAATTCTTTGTGGAACCTAAAAGTAGAAGATATAAGTAGTGACTGATCCGGTGGCATGGAATGATGAATGGACTAAGTAATAGTCCTTGTTGTTATGATAAACAGCACTGTCTATTGTGGAAGCTGCCGCTGACGCTTCCATACACTCAGCACAAAATCATTTCCTTCTCGGTGAAAACTGAATATAAATTATGTGAATGAGAAATGAACCAGATTAACAGAACAAACGGTGCGTGCTATTTATAAAGGACACTATCAGAAACTGTTTGCGGGTACCTTGTGTGGTCCCCTGTAATAAAGTGGGAGATGTGTTGTTTAGAAATTCCGCAATTTTTTGGGATTTGACTGTGCCGGTGAACTTGCCGGAATCCAGGGTTAGGTGAGTGTATGTGTGACAGGCAGGTAGATGAGATTTTAACAAATCCTATCCAGGTGACACAGATTATTGCCCCACCGCTGACCAGTGGTACAGTTTTTTTTAAATCGGCAACATGCCTATGTCTGTTGGGAAGGGTAGCGATTTGCCGTGAATTTTACCCACTAAAAGGGGAGAGTAAAAATCTGCAGTCAATCCTAGCGTGCAGATTTTGCCATGGAAAGTAGTGTTGTATTGACAGATTGCACGGGTCACGTGTGGACAGGGCCGTATTTGCCACTAGGCACCCGTGGTCCCGTGCCTAGGGCGGCAAGTTGTGGGGGGGCGGCACTTTCTGGCAGCAAAAAAAAAAATAAAAATATATATATATATATATATATATATATATATATAATTTTTTTTTTTTACATCCCCGCCCCCTGCCCCCCCTCCGTTGCACTTCGCTGTGTTCTCGGGGGGGGGGGGGGGGTGAGAGGGAGGAACGGCGCACTTCTGTCTCTTTAAATACACGGAGGGCGCCAGGCATAGTGAGCTGATTAACCCCGGAAGTTCCGGAGCCTGCACTTCCGGGTCAGAGGCGCACGGGCGCGCCAATCAGCTCACTGCCCCGTGCTGCAGCGCCCAATGCTGCAGACGACACACGCCACGGAGGAGGACGCGACTGGAGCTGGAGCCAGCCAGAAGAGGATAATCAGCAGAGCAGGGCAGCAGGCACCGGAGCAGGTATGCATAAGGCAGAGCCTAGAATGTATGGGCACCTTACAGGTTAGTTGATGATCGTTGCGATGCCTCTTTTTGGCTGGGGGGAGGCTGGGAAAAGAGAGAGGCTGGGGGGAGGCTGGGAAAAGAGAGAGGCTGGGGGGAGGCTGGGAAGAGAGAGAGGCTGAGGCTGGGGGGAGGCTGGGAAGAGAGAGGCTGAGGCTGGGGGGAGAGAGAGGCTGAGGCTGGGGGGGAGGCTGGGGGGAGAGAGAGGCTGAGGCTGGGAGAAGAGAGAGGCTGAGGCTGGGGGAGAGAGAGGCTGAGGCTGGGGGGAGGCTGGGGGGGAGGCTGGGGGGAGAGAGAGGCTGAGGCTGGGGGGGGGGGGAGAGAGAGGCTGAGGCTGGGGAGAGAGAGAGGCTGAGGCTGGGGGGAGAGAGAGGCTGAGGCTTGGGGGGGAGGCTGGAGGGAGAGAGAGGCTGAGGCTGGGGGGAGAGAGAGGCTGAGGCTGGAGGGAGGCTGGGGGGGAGAGAGGCTGAGGCTGGAGGGAGGCTGGGGGGGAGAGAGGCTGAGGCTGGGGGGGGAGGCTGGGGGGAGAAGAGAGGCTGAGGCTGGGGGGGAGGCTGGGGGGAGAGAGAGGCTGAGGCTGGGGGGGGAGGCTGGGGGGAGAGTGAGGCTGGGGGGGAGGCTGGGGGGAGAGAGAGGCTGAGGCTGGGGGGGAGGCTGGGGGGAGAGAGGCTGAGGCTGGGGGGAGAGAGAGGCTGAGGCTGGGGGAGGCTGGGGGAGAGAGAGGCTGATGCTGGGGGAGGCTGGAGGGAGAGAGAGGCTGATGCTGGGGGGAGAGAGGCTGATGCTGGGGGAGAGAGGCTGATGCTGGAGGGAGAGAGGCTGATGCTGGAGGGAGAGAGGCTGATGCTGGGGGAGAGAGGCTGATGCTGGGGGAGAGAGAGGCTGATGCTGGGGGAGGCTGGGGGAGAGAGAGGCTGATGCGGGGGAGGCTGGGGGA